>NC_047104.1:38025691-38710691 GCF_902500255.1 Thalassophryne amazonica | reverse complement strand
GCAGAATTTTAGAAATTTTAATATACAAAACCTGAATTTTTTTTGTTTTGTTTTGTTTTGTTTTGTTTGACATCCTAAAGAAAAATTCTAACCTGTCAAAGCTCAAGGGGGCAAACACTTTTTCACACCACTATATATATTTGTTGAATTAATTGTTAAAATCCTGGGCATCACAAATTTCTGTTTTTGGAGGGTGTAATTTATCCTTAAAGTTTTGGAATAGCTTCATTATTGTTCAGTAAGGCTGCAGTTATCCTGACAGATCTGAGCATTTCTGGTTTCAGTCCGTATCATCACGTGCACTGTGTGGTCATGGAATCAAGATGACCGGTTCAGTTTCTGTCCTGATCATACGGAGCTCTCAGCGCTGACATGGGACGCCTGCTTTCCTCCTTGGCTAAACGTAGACAGACACACACTGTCAGAAGACTTTGGCTCAGCCTGCCCACTGTTGCTCTCCTGTCCAACAGTAGTCAGGTCTCTGCTCGGGGGCACTGCAGACACAGTACATTTGAAAGTCCCAGTTAGGACCTTGTTTGATTCCAAACGTGACATTGCTGCACAGCTCCTCAGACCCTTTCTTAGGCGCGTTGTGAAGAGGCCGTAGATGATGGGGTCCAGGCAGGTATTGAAAAGTCCAAAGATAAACAGGATGTGGGTGAGGGAGTGAGACACTTTTCCTTCCAGGTCGTCTGGGAAGAACCAGTACCACAAACCCAGCAGATAGTACGGCGTCCAGCAGACAATGAAGCAGATCACAATGATGATGCTCATTTTCAGGGTTCTCATTCGTGCTTTTGGGATGTTGTTCTTTGAGCATCGTAAACACGGCTCGCTGGAGGACACTAAAGGAAAAAACACAATACCCAAGAATTAAGAAGTCGCTGCTTCTGTATTTGTCTTATAAAGGATCCACATCATGTATTTTTTTATTTGGCTTTTTACACTTTAATATGGTTGCAATTTCCTGTTAAACACCCTCACAGTCACACAATTCTGTTTATGTGTAGAGACATAAGTTTACATAGGCCTTTGCTAAAACTTTTTTCTAATAAAATGTGTGTTAAGACGTATAAAAATTATAGTTAGAAGATGGATTTATTTCAGTTTGTCCTTCACTATTTCAGTTTTTCAGTGGGTCAACAGTGTACATAGAGCAGGTGGCTGCGGGAAGGACTACTTCCAGGTGTGTGCTTCAAACTGTCAAATTTTGTTAAATTTAACTGTTGTTTTCAATTCAGTGATAATAATATAATTTGACGACTGTACAAACGGGGACATTGTGCATCATGAACCTGCTGATGCCGCTTCTGTTTCGTTGTAATTGCATTTGTTTTATTGCAGAGTGCTTTGGAAATATTTGGTGTTGCAGAACCGCAAAAGAATAAATAGATAAATTTGACACTTGATGCCATGCACCTGTTCAGTTCAGAGCCACGTATCTTTTTTTTATGTCTGTGTGTGTTTGCTCTGTTGGCTTGGCAGTGAACTTACAGCTCTGTGTTGTCATCTGTCTGGAGATTTGGATGAAGATTCTGCTGTAGCACATGATCATTATGATCAGAGGCAGCAGGAAGAGGCAGGAGAAGGTGAACATATTGTAGGCTGTTTCCTGCCCATGAGTGATGAAGCTCCCTTTAGTGGTGCACTGGGTAAAATTCTTTGGGGAGGTGATGCTCACACTGTGGAATATGAACATCTGTGGGATTAAGAATAAAAACATGAGGCACTGTCCATCACAGGTGAGGTGGTATGCTACACGTCAAAAGAGTTTTATCCCTGTCTCCATAATCTAGTGTTCGCCTCAGTCAGCTACAACTTGGATGTTGCCTCATCTTTCCATCGGATGTTGTTCTAGAATTATACACGTTTTATTTTAACTGTTTTTTGGTGATTTGGTCTTCCTGTCTTTATAGTTACCATCATTTTACACCCTGTACTGTACGCTTGCCCTGGTCAAACCTTCTCTTTATTGCTCACTTTGATGCAGTTTATTTTTACATTATCAAAATAATTCTGCATAATCCATGACCCAATTAAGTTTTTAATATCACCAAAGTGACAAAACAACACTTAGAGTCACAACTGTCCAATAACAAGGAAAGATCCAGGAGTTTGTAAAAATAAATAAACAAAAGTTGGGGGGGGGGGGGGGGGTGAACGAGTAAGACTTGACTAAATTTAAAAAAAAAAGTTTAGGTGCCATTTCCTGCATTTTGGTGCATATTTTCCACAAAACACACCACAGAGAAAAGAAACTTCAAACCTCTTTTTTTATATTAATTTGAACTTGTATTGTACATTCTTGAATGCGATGCTGTGACATTATGATGACAAATACCAGAGAACCTTTGAAATGTCTGTGGCTAAAAAAGTGAACACCCTTTCTGTTTGTTCAATTCATGTTAATAGACACTTGTTTACATTTGTTGTTATATGTATTGGTTGCTACGATCGTTATTGTTGGGTATAGCGACACTATTGTGCTTTATACTCTAGTTATTGGCCTTATTTAGCTTTTTTGGTTAGCAAGGTGTGCTGGGCTAGTTATACACTAAATTACGGTAGCTCTTCTGGCTATAGTTAGCCAACTTTCAGGATTTATACTCTTTTACATGATGTAGATTTTTAATGGTTCTTCAGTTTAAATGGTTCTTTAATAGATAATGTCTACAGACTAGGTAGATGTACAACCCCTGGAAATAATTATGGAATCACCGGCCTCGGAGGATGTTCATTCAGTTGTTTAATTTTGTAAAAAAAAAAAAAAAAAAAGCAGATCACAGACATGACACAAACTAAAGTCATTTCAAATGGCAACTTTCTGGCTTTAAGAAACACTAGAAGAAATCAGGAAAGAAAATTGTGGCAGTTAGTAACGGTTACCTTTTTAGACCAAGCAGAGGGGAAAAAATATGGAATCACTCAATTCTGAGGAAAAATTATGGAATCATGAAAAAGAAAAGAACGCTCCAACACGACTAGTATTTTGTTGCACCACCTCTGGCTTTTATAAGAGCTTGCAGTCTCTGAGGCATGGACTTAATGAGTGACAAACAGTACTCTTCATCAATCTGGCTCCAACTTTCTCTGATTGTTGTTGCCAGATCAGCTTTGCAGGTTGGAGCCTTGTCATGGACCATTTTCTTCAACTTCCACCAAAGATTTTCAATTGGATTAAGATCCAGACTATTTGCAGGCCTTGACATTGACCCTATGTGTCTTTTTGCAAGGAATGTTTTCACAGTTTTTGCTCTATGGCAAGATGCATTATCATCTTGAAAAATGATTTCATCATCCCCAAACATCCTTTCAATTGATGAGATAAGAAAAGTGTCCAAAATATCAATGTAAATTTGTGCATTTATTAATGATGTAATGACAGCCATCTCCCCAGTGCCTTTACCTGACATGCAACCCCATATCATCAATGACTGTGGAAATTTACATGTTCTCTTCAGGCAGTCATCTTTATAAATTTCATTGGAACGGCACCAAACAAAAGTTCCAGCATCATCACCTTGCCCAATGCAGATTCGAGATTCATCACTGAATATGACTTTCATCCAGTCATCCACAGTCCACGATTGCTTTTCTTTAGCCCATTGTAACCTTGTTTTTTTCTGTTTAGGTGTTAATGATGGCTTTCGTTTAGCTTTTCTGTATGTAAATCCCATTTTCTTTAGGCGGTTTCTTACAGTTCGGTCACAGACGTTGACTCCAGTTTCCTCCCATTCGTTCCTCATTTGTTTTGTTGTGCATTTTCAATTTTTGAGACATATTGCTTTAAGTTTTCTGTCTTGACGCTTTGATGTCTTCCTTGGTCTACCAGTATGTTTGTCTTTAACAACCTTCCCATGTTGTTTGTATTTGGTCCAGAGTTTAGACACAGCTGATTGTGAACAACCAACATCTTTTGCAACATTGCGTGATGATTTACCCTCTTTTAAGAGTTTGATAATCCTCTCCTTTGTTTCAATTGACATCTCTCCTGTTGGAGCCATGATACATGTCAGTCCACTTGGTGCAACAGCTCTCCAAGGTGTGATCACTCCTTTTTAGATGCAGACTAATGAGCAGATCTGATTTGATGCAGGTGTTAGTTTTGGGGATGAAAATTTAAAGGGTGATTCCATAATTTATTCCTCAGAATTGAGCGAGTCCATATTTTTTTCCCTCTGCTTGGTCTAAAAAAGTAACCGTTACTGACTGCCACAATTTTTTTTTTCTTGATTTCTTATAGTGTTTCTTAAAGCCAGAAAGTTGCCATTTGAAATTACTTTAGTTTTGTGTCATGTCTGTGATCTGCTTTTTTTCTACAAAATTAAACAACTAAATGAACATCCTCCGAGGCCGGTGATTCCATAATTTTTGCCAGGGGTTGTATATTTCAATCTTTTTCTGTAGGAACATTTAGGTTTCAGGTACTTATTCCTATAATATTATGTAGGTGTGATATTTCTAGTATATGTTGTTTACTGCCCTATTTGTGTAAATGTCACTTATGTATGTGCTGTCCTTATTCTTGAGCCGCTTGGGTGAGTAGGGAGAGTTCTACGATCCCTGGTTCTCAAGACCAGGCACCTAGGTGGCTCTGTCCCTTCTTCTTTCTTTCTGTTTTTTTCCTCTTTTTTCCCCTTTTTTATATTTAGGAGTACTTTAGTATACACTAGTAGAGTTCCAACTTAGATGTGGAATGTATAATAGAAGATATACCTTACTGAATTTTCATGATGTGGTATAAATGTATTTAGCTGAGTTACCTGATGCTGAACAGAGGGTTCAGGAACCGTATTTGGCAGGGATTTTTATTTATTTTGGTCCATGAAAAGGATCAAAACTACATTTGCCCCTGCAATTACATTTGGTCCATTCAAAAGATTGTGTCACGTGCAAAAGCTGCTGTAATTTCTGCACCATTCAACTAATTTGAGTGAAAATATCTTGAAAGTGAATCTGAAATTCTGACTTGCGTTCAGAGTTTGCTTTGAACTTCAGTGCATGTGTCCAAATATTTATGGACCTTGCATTGTGGTTTGATCAAACAACCAAGTCATCCGTATGTATTCATGTTGGATCATAGTGAAGCATTAGAATTTGTGCACGGTTGGTGCCAGAGCAGGATGTTTGACTTGTGATCAAAGTCGAAGTTTGCTGGTCAGGAGCTTTGCTACATTTGATGTTGACGCTGGACGGCGAAGTTTACATCTCACCTCAGATCAAAAATTCATGCTGTAGATGTCATGCACAGATACTGTAGCAGTAAATAGTTTAAGATGCTGTGCAGACATGTTGCCTCTGAACATGATCTGAGATTCTGCACAAAGATCCAGAATCAGAGAGTGTGTATCTTGTCCTCAAAGCATACCACCGTCTGCCAGAACCTACCATATCTAACGGCATGTGGTGATTCAGCAGCACGAAATAGACAATTAATCTATTGGTTCGTGATACTGTCACGAAAAGCGCCACATTTTCGTAATGGGAGCACAAATTTATTGTAATACATTCCATGATGGCTGCACAAAATTAAAAGTGAAGCCAGGGGGTTTGGGGGTGGTTAAGGTTAGGGTTGGGGGTAGGAGTAGGGTTAGTAATAGTGAGTTTTAATAAAAGCCCTGTCATGAAAATTGGAATCATTTCGTGATGGGAGGATGAAAAAAAAAATGTCAGACTGGATTGGCCAGAACACAACTGTTTTAATGGAACCGTAAGCTGGCATTTTGTAACCATGTGGTGGCATGATCGCTGTGATACTGTGACAGTGGCAACTCCAGATGGTTTTAGTCTTGCTGGGAGCATGATTACTGTATAGAGGGTCTTGGAGTGACAGTACCAACGTGACAGAAGCTACCAGACTGGTAGTTTCTACCACAGTGGTACTGTAGGGTCGAGGCAGTCACTGACAATGAAATCCTTCTGGATTTTACCCAGAGAACATAGATCAAGATCGGTGCCCTCTGAACTCACATAAGAGAGTTGTGAGAATAACTTGCAATTCAAATATCTTCATTCTCTGATCATTTGGGGTTGGGAAATCCGACAGCGAAGGACTCCGATGCACCGACGGCCTTTTTATGCATTGACCTGATGCTGACCCAGAAATAGTACAAAGTCAGCATCATCTGAAGTCACTCAACTTCACTGTGTATAGTGTTAATATTCTTGAGTTAATTTCATTCAAATGAACTCACTTGTACAGTAGTAATGTTTTGATGTTAAACCACTTCAACACTGTGCAAGGTTTAACACTCAGAGTTCTGATGTGTTTTACTCAAATGTTAACACTCCAACGTGTGTGTGTGTGTGTGTATGTGTGTGTGTGTGTGTGTGTGTGTGTGTGTGTGTGTGTACCTGAGGGATTGACAACAAGGTGCTCATCGTCCACGCCACCATCAGCATGATCCTGTTCCTCTTGCAGGCCGTGCTGATGGACAAAGGGTTGAGGATGGCCGACTGTCTGTCCAGACTGATCACCACTGTGACAAAGGCACAGGAGTACATCGCCTGCAGCTTGAGGAACATCAGGACTCTACAAGCAAGGTCACCGGCCAACCACTGGACCGTCATGTTCCACGCAGCGTCCACAGGCATCACGATGAAAGTGACCAAGAGATCGGCTGCAATCAAGTTGATGATTAGTACTCGGACATGAGATTTGTGCTTGTGGGTGACGGCGGCCCACAGCACAGCCAGATTACAGATCATCGATGTTCCACACAGGATGAAGGTAATGATCACTCGCACTTTAGCCGCTGTGGAGAAGGTTGGGAGCTGCAGCATGCTGTCCACTGATGTCCAATTAGGAAGGCCGTCCAACCAGTCACAGCTGGCATTGAGGTCGTACCCTGAGCTCTGGGGTCCACACAAGGAGACGTTCATCATCAGACCATCACCAAGCAGTCAGCATTTAGTTCTGCTGCATTAAGGCTGGTGCAAAGTGAGGTAAGACAAAATGAGCCAAGATGCATCTGCGTGACAAGACTAAAAATATTTGAGTAATATCTCGGATGACACTGAGAAAACAGCTTGGTCTGCATAGCCTATCTACCTCTCTGATGTCTACTGATGGGTAAAGATGGCATGATGGCCTCTAACAAGCACAAGACGGGTTTCCAGACTGTTCAATCTTCAACAGCAACACATCGAAAAGCAATCATCGTAATTGCATCCAAATGACAATCTGTGTATGAGACAAAAACATTGGAAATAGCTTTCTAAGACATAGGTGGCTCAAGGGTGGCGCTTGAAGGGGTTGGTGCCCCCACATACTAATAAAGTTAAGGTAGACCTTCCCCATAATCCCACCAGAAAAGTATCATTTACTGTTCACAATCATATTTTCAACCTCGGTTTTTCACCATTACCATCATTCTGACTGATAGTAGAGAAGCTTGAATCTTCGACTGGACTGGGTTGCTTGATGCGAGGACGTTTCGCTTCAAATCACAGAAGCTTCCTCAGCTAAAATTCCTGCTCTGGTGGTCTGACTTCTGTCTTGACTCTTGTCGAGAAGAATGATCCGAAGTCACAAAAGCTGGAGTTTTAAACCTAACCAGACCCCTAATACCGAAAGGTAGACTGCTAAGGCTAGTGACTAAACAATAGCTTTAATTAGAACCTATTGTGCTCTAGTTAGCACCCTTCTAATGACAGGGCAGCTGTGGCTCCCTTGACGACTCTGCTGATGACATGAATGACTCATTACCATGAACAAAAGACAAACTGCTTTGACCTGAGTACCCCATTGTAAACAGGGGATAAAGCGTGTCTCAGACCCCCTCCCCGGTTAAGGCTGGGTTTCAAACGTTTCACAAAGAATGCCTCCTTGACCCCTCTCTCAAACCATTTCTTCTCTCTGGCTAATATTTTAGCTTCCTTGTCCTCAAACGTGTGGTTAGTGTCTTTAAGATGGAGATGAACTGCAGACTGAGGTCCACTGGCGCCCTCTCTGCGGTGCTGGTATAGCCTTTTGTGCAAAGGTTGCTTTGTCTCACCTATGTAGTGTTCGTTACAGTTTTCCTGACATCTGCTAAATAAGGGAGAGACACTCCTCTTCTTCTTGTCTCCGTCTCCTGTCTATCTGGTCTCTTTGTTCTCTGGGACTTCTGCTCTTTGTCCAGGGACCATCGTGGGTACCCACGATGGTCACGATGTCACGATGGTTAGCAGGAGTAGGTGAAAAACTACAGAGGATCTTCAGACAGCACAAAATCCCAGTTTACTTTAAACCGGTTAACACCTTGAGACAGAAATTAGTTCACCCTAAGGACATGATCCCTAGTTACAAACAGAGCAATGTAGTGTGTTCTATCAGATGTCAGGAAAACTGTAACGAACACTACATAGGTGAGACGAAGCAACCTTTACACAAAAGGCTATACCAGCACCGCAGAGAGGGCGCCAGTGGACCTCAGTCTGCAGTTCATCTCCATCTTAAAGACACTAACCACACATTTGAGGACAAGGAAGTTAAAATATTAGCCAGAGAGAAGAAATGGTTTGAGAGAGGGGTCAAGGAGGCATTCTTTGTGAAATGTTTGAAACCCAGCCTTAACCGGGGAGGGGGTCTGAGACACGCTTTGTCCCCTGTTTACAATGGGGTACTCAGGTCAAAGCAGTTTCAGTCTTTTGTTCATGGTAATGAGTCATTCACATCATCAGCAGAGTCGTCAAGGGAGCCACAGCTGCCCTGTCATTAGGAGAGTGCTAACTAGAGCACAATAGGTTCTAATTAGAGCTATTGTTTAGTCACTAGCCTTAGCAGTCTACCTCTCGGTAGGAGGGGTCTGGTTAGGTTTAAAACTCCAGCTTTTGTGACTTCGGATCATTCTTCTCGACAAGAGTCAAGACAGAAGTCAGACCACCAGAGCAAGAATTTTAGCTGAGGAAGCTTCTGCGATTTGAAGCGAAACGTCCTCGCATCAAGCAACCCAGTCCAGTCGAAGATTCAAGCTTCTCTACTATGGAAACCACCTGGACAACTGAGAGCCTACACAGAAACATTCTGACTGATCCAGTTCTACTGTGTCCCCCAGTCTCTGGAGCACCCACGAGATATTCTTTCCACACTGCACAGGGACTATCGAGCAAGTTTGTGACAGTCATATAACATAAAACTAATATTTTTATCTATGCATTATTGCCCCTAGCAGCTTACTGTTCATACATTTGAAGCCTTCTGACTGCATGGCTGGTGTCCACATGGCCTGTTGCTTTGCAAAAACTAAATGTTGAGTTCCAGTCTCACACTTTTTTTCATCCTCCCGTCACAAAATGAGTCAAATTTTCATGACAGTTTTTTTTTTAACTCAGTATTACTAACCCTATTCCTACCCCCAACCCTAACTATAATCACCCCCCACCCCCCACCCGCTTCACTTTTAATTTCATGCAGCTATCACAGAATGAATTACAATGAATTTGTGCTGCCGTGACGAAAATGAGGCACAGCCTCAGTGATATACGTAAGGTTTCAAAGTTATTGAGATTTGTACTGTTTGCACATGATACAAATATTTATTGTTCTGGTGAGAGCTTGCAACAGATTTTGGAGCTGATCACAACAGAAATGAATACAGTAAAATTATGGCTCGACAAAAGCAAATTATCATTGAATTTAGAGAAAACAAAGATGATGTTTGGAAGAAATTCCATGAATGTTCAAGTAGACCTGATTATAAGAAATACACAGAAAGAGTATGTCAAAATAAATTTCTTGGAGTGACCATAGACAGCAAAATCAGCTGGAAACCTCATGTAAGCCACGTCAGATCAAAACTGGCAAAATGCACTGCAATTCTGGAGAGGACAAAATAGATACTGGACTATAAAGCCTTACACAGACTCTACTGTTCATTATTTTGACCATATCTGTCTTACTGTGTGGAGGTATGGGGAAACAACTACAAAAGCACCCTGCAGCCACTATGCATACTACAGAAAAGAGCAATAAGGATAATAACTAAAGTGGGATACAGAGAACACACCAACCCATTGTATTTGTAAAATCAAACGTCTTGAAGTTTATGGATTTGGTCAAATTTAAAACAACACAAATCATGTACAAAGCCAGAAACAATTTATTGCCAAAAAAAAAAAAAAAAATACAAAATCTATTTATGGAAAGAGAAGGTGGCTATAATTTGAGAGGAGAATTGAATTTCAAAAAGAATAGAAGTCAAACTAGTAACAGAAGGATGTGCATATCAATCTGTGGGGTGGATTTGTGGAAAAGTTTTGAGCTGGAGCTCAAGCAGAGCACCAATATAAATCATTTTAAAAGAATGTACAAAAATCTTAAGTGCTTACAGTATTCACTAAAGTATTCAAAATGGTAAAAGAAACTGACGTTTACCAGTATCGGTGATTGTGATTGTTTTCGTTTGTAGTCTGACAGGAATGTTTTATTTTTAATATTGATATGGTATAAATAGGTTAGGGCATTTAAGTATATTCATGATGTGTTTTCTTTTTTAATTATTTTTTTAATCTATTTATTCATTTATTTTCTGTTATTGCATGAGTGTGCTGACTGAAATAAACAAAGAAATAAAAAAATCAAATCAAACAAAGGAGTTTGTTGATATCTTTCCAGGAGAATTGCTCCAAGTCTTTACAGTCCTTTGCTTCCTGTCTTACAGTAAAGTTGTGAAATGTGGACACTAACCATTAACCTAAGCTTGTAGATGTTTTTAGTGGGCCCTTTTGGAGGATCCTCTGGTTCTGAGGCTTCAATGCCTTCAAGAGTGAATCTGTTTGTGAACAAACTTGTCAAGAGACTCGCTTATCTTCATATTGACATTCCGTCTCTGGGTCCTTTGAGGTCAAGAGACATGGTGAGTTTATGGAGTGGTGAGGTTGCTTGACGATGCTGATGTTTCTGCTATGACACTGGCCATGTGCACTACATCACTGCTGAGGACTCCAGCAACTGGACATGGCTGCTGCAGAGGACTACTTTCAGTCCTTTTGGGTGGTTGCCAAACAAGAGCCCGGCTGTTTCCATCGTCTGTTCGATGCAGTAACACCAGCACATGTTCCCAGACCAAACCTGACATTTGATGTCCATCTGACACATAATGATCATTTGTAGGATAAAGTGAAATTACAATAGCATGCACTGGATTATTTTTTTTATTTTATTTCAGAATTGAACAGTTTCAAAAGATTTATTATGCGGCAATTTAATGTTTAAATTTGTCCGAGCAAAAACTATTATAATTAAAACATATTTAATCTTTTTTTCTTGTTAGAATAATGTTTGTGTAAAGCAGTTAGTGATTTCTACACATCTCAAGTTAGGAGCACAAATCCACAACACCATGTAACCACCTTCGTTCCTGGATGGCAACCACCAAGGCAGACAACTGGCCCATCCACAACTTTCAAAAGTATTCATGTATATGTGTTCATGTCGCCAGGTCTGCAGAGAATGGAATGGAAAGTTAATAAGCGCTGAATCTTATGATATACTGATGTACAATTAAAAATATATTAAGAAAGCTATATTTTGGGTTAAATTGTATTTGCTACGTGTCAAACCTGGACTCCTGAATTATTAAGCATTTCTTGGTCTCAAATACAAACTGAATATAGCAAAATTTTTACTTCTATATATTACTCCTGAAATATATGCTTTACATTCTGCAGCTGAAGAGGGTTTTCTTTCATGAGATATTTCAGGTACTGCACATCAGTGGTGCGTCTTTACGAGCACCTTATTTATCTTCTGGTTAAAGCATCTTAAAGAAATATGAACTCTATGAACTCACCTTCCCGGCACAGCGACACATTCCGTAAAAAAGTGAAATCCTCTTCTGTGGATGTCCAGGCTGCTGTGGCTTCATGGCTGCTGACCTTCTTATTTGAAGAGTCTTAAGTCCTCCCCCCCACATACACACACACACACACACACACACACACACACACACACACACACACACACACACACACACACACACACACACACACACACACTTTTGTCCCTTACATTGTCTCCTCTCCTCCTCTGTCTGTGCACATCTGTGGGGTGTGACCTGCAGTGAAGCTTCTAAATTTTACCCCAGCCAGCATGAATCTCATCACCATCAGCTGCCTTATATACAGAAGTGTTCAGAATAATAGTAGTGCTATGTGACTAAAAAGATTAATCCAGGTTTTGTGTATATTTCTTATTGTTACATGGGAAACAAGGTACCAGTAGATTCAGTAGATTCTCACAAATCCAACAAGACCAAGCATTCATGATATGCACACTCTTAAGGCTATGAAATTGGACTATTAGTAAAAAAAAAAAAAAAGTAGAAAAGAGGGTGTTCAAACAGGTGTGAATCAGGTGTCCCCTATTTAAGGATGAAGCCAGCACCTGTTGAACATGCTTTTGAATGAATGAATGAAAACTGTTTATTTCGAACATTTGATACAACAAATACAAGATAGATCAGTGAAAACAACAACAAAAAAGTTCCTAATGTGTACCCATGTCCGAAAAGGGGTAGGGTGAAGCATCAGCTTATTTATCCCTACCCCTTCTTCCCCACAACCAATAATACCCATTGCCACATATACACATTGATTCCTACACACATAAACTGATATCAATATACACTCAACAAAAATATAAATGCAACACTTTTGGTTTTGCTCCCATTTTGTATGAGATGAACTCAAAGATCTAAAACTTTTACCACATACACAATATCACAATTTCCCTCAAATATTGTTCACAAACCAGTCTAAATCTGTGATAGTGAGCAGTTCTCCTTTGCTGAGATAATCCATCCCACCTCACAGGTGTGCCATATCAAGATGCTGATTAGACACCATGATTAGTGCACAGGTGTGCCTTAGACTGCCCACAATAAAAGGCCACTCTGAAAGGTGCAGTTTTGTTTTATTAGGGGGGGGATACCAGTCAGTATCTGGTGTGACCACCATTTGCCTCATGCAGTGCAACACATCTCCTTTGCATAGAGTTGATCAGGTTGTCAGTTGTGGCCTGTGGAATGTTGGTCCACTCCTCTTCAATGGCTGTGCGAAGTTGCTGGATATTGGCAGGAACTGGTACACGCTGTTGTATACGCCAGTCCAGAGCATCCCAAACATGCTCAATGGGTGACATGTCCGGTGAGTATGCCGGCCATGCAAGAACTGGGACATTTTAAGCTTCCAAGAATTGTGTACAGATCCTTGCAACATGGGGCTGTGCATTATCCTGCTGCAACATGAGGTGATGTTCTTGGATGTATGGCACAACAATGGGCCTCAGGATCTCGTCACGGTATCTCTGTGCATTCAAAATGCCATCAATAAAATGCAGCTGTGTTCTTCGTCCATAACAGACGCCTGCCCATACCATAACCCCACCGCCACCATGGGCCACTCGATCCACATCATTGACATCAGAAAACCGCTCACCCACACGATGCCACACACGCTGTCTGCCATCTGCCCTGAACAGTGTGAACCGGGATTCATCCGTGAAGAGAACACCTCTCCAACGTGCCACACGCCAGCGAATGTGAGCATTTGCCTACTCAAGTCGGTTATGACGACGAACTGGAGTCAGGTCGAGACCGATGAGGATGACGAGCATGCAGATGAGCTTCCCTGAGATGGTTTCTGACAGTTTGTGCAGAAATTCTTTGGTTATGCAAACCGATTGTTTCAGCAGCTGTCCGAGTGGCTGGTCTCAGACAATCTTGGAGGTGAACATGCTGGATGTGGAGGTCCTGGACTGGTGTGGTTACACGTGGTCTGCGGTTGTGAGGCTGGTTGGATGTACTGCCAAATTCTCTGAAACGCCTTTGGAGACGGCTTATGGTAGAGAAATGAACATTCAATACACGAGCAACAGCTCTGGTTGACATTCCTGCTGTCAGCATGCCAATTGCTCCCTCAAATCTTGCGACATCTGTGGCATTGTGCTGTGTGATAAAACTGCACCTTTCAGAGTGGCCTTTTATTGTGGGCAGTCTAAGGCACACCTGTGCACTAATCATGGTGTCTAATCAGCATCTTGATATGGCACACCTGTGAGGTGGGATGGATTATCTCAGCAAAGGAGAAGTGCTCACTATCACAGATTTAGACTGGTTTGTGAACAATATTTGAGGGAAATGGTGATATTGTGTATGTGGAAAAAGTTTTAGATCTTTGAGTTCATCTCATACAAAATGGGAGCAAAACCAAAAGTGTTGCGTTTATATTTTTGTTGAGTGTATATATATATATACACAAACATAAATATACACCAACACATACCTACTTACATACAAAATACTATATACGAGGTCTGTTAGAAAAGTATCAGACCTTATTTTTTTTTTTTTTCCAAAAACCTGATGGATTTGAATCACGTGTGCTTGCAGGAGCCAACCTTGAACCTTCGTGTGCATGCGTGATTTTTTTCATGCCTGTCGGTTGCGTCATTTGCCTGTGATCAGGCTTTGTGTGAGCACTGGTCCTCCCCCCCTCGTTGGATTTTCATTGCAAGGAAAGGATCAAATATTTCCAGAAACTGTGAGAGACAGCCAGGTGGAAACCATTGGGAAGATTCAGACAGCTTTCGGTGACGATCCTACAGGCATCACACAGAATAAGGAGTGTTACAACCAGTTTAAAAATGGTGCACAATGGCGGAGGCCATCGACAGGCTGAAACGACCAGATCATTTCCAAAGTGAACGCTGTGTTGATCCGGGACGTCGTCTGACTACCAGAGAAATTGCAGAAGAGGTGGACATCAGCACTTTTTCGGCACATTCCACTGTGAAAGAAGATTTTGTAATGAAACACAGGCGGAGGGTTCGCGCGTCGGGATGGAGCCACTAATGGCACAGAACAAAAAGCACCTCCGTGTTGGAAGTCTCACAGCACATGTTGTGACATGTCCAGCTCTTACACAATTTCTCTGATACTCACTCGACTGAAAAGCCACCGAAAGCCGTCTGAATCTTCCGAATGGTTTCCACCTGGCTGTCTCTCACAGTTTCTGGAAAAATTTGATTCAGCGCTGCTCCAATCGTTCAGACATTTTCCTCGCAATGAAAATCAGACGAGGGGGGTGGACCAGTGCTCACTCAAAGCCTGCTCACAGACGAATGACGCAACCGACAGGCGTGGAAAAAATCACGCATGCGCACGAAGGTTCAAGGTTGGCTCCTGCAAGCACACGTGATTCAAATCCATCAGGTTTTTGAAAAAGAAAAAAAAAAAAAAGGTCTGATACTTTTCTAACAGACCTCGTATTTACAAGCTGAAGCAAAAAACAAAAACACCCTAACCCTCATTACCCTTCCTCCTCCCTATACCTAGAAAAAAACATATTTTTGTACCACTGTTTGAACTGGTTCATGCTTGGACATTGCTTGAGCCCCACTCCCAATCCGTTCCACATCCTCACCCCACAGACAGAAATACAGAAACCTTTTAATGTTGTTCGTGCCCACTGATGTTTTAAATTAAATTTCCCCCTCAGATTGCAATCCCCTGATCTGTTAAAAAACATATTTTTAATATTTGCTGGAAGTAAATTGTTTATTGCTTTATACACGATTTGCACTGTTTGAAAATGAACCAAGTCTGTGAATTTTAAGATTTTGGATTGTAAAAATAGTGGATTTGTATGATCTCTATAGCCAGCATTATGAATGATTCTTATAGCTCTTTTCTGCATTACTGATAGTGATTGTGTTGTACCTTTATAAGTATTACCCCATACCTCTGCACAGTACTGTAAATATGGTAAAACCAGTGAGCAGTAAAGAATGCGGAGTGAGTTGTGGTCCAGAATATGTTTCGCTTTGTTTAGAACTGAAATGCTTCTTGACAGTTTACTTTGTATATGTTTTATATGAGTCTTCCAGTTAATCTTATCATCTATTATCACCCCCAGAAACTTATTTTCATGTACCCTTTCAATATCTACCCCCTCGACTTGTAACTGAACCTGTATGTCTGTATTACAATAACCAAATAACATGTATTTTGTTTTACTTAAGTTTAATGATAATTTGTTTCTGTCAAACCATATTTTCAATTTTCCCATTTCTATACTGATCCTCCTCAGTAACTCCTGCAAATCCCCCCCTGAACAAAAAATGCTTGTGTCATCTGCAAATAATACTAATTTTAATATTTTGGAAACATTGGCAATATCATTTATATAAATTAGAAACAGTTTTGGACCCAATACTGACCCCTGTGGGATGCCACAAGCAATGTCCAAGCATGATGATGTATATTCCCCCAACTTCACAAACTGTTTTCTGTTACTTAAGTAGCTTCTCACCCAGTGCAACACCAACCCCCTAATCCCATACTGTTCAAGTTTATTGATTAATATGTCATGATTGATTGTATCAAAAGCCTTTTTAAGGTCTATAAATATTCCAACTGAATGTAATTTGTGGTCTATGGCGTTTGTAATCTCCTCAACTGATTCTATTAATGCAAGTGATGTTGAACTATGTGCTCTGAATCCATATTGACTATCAGTAAGTAATTTATGTTTATTTATGAATTTGTCTAATCTATTATTGAATAACTTTTCTAATAATTTGGAAAATTGTGGAAGCAAAGAAACAGGTCTATAATTTGTGAAGTGGTGTCTATCCCCAGTCTTATACAGCGGCACAACCTTAGCTATTTTCATTTGATTGGGAAATTTTCCGGTTTGAAATGATAAGTTACAGATGTATGTTAATGGTTCTGCAATCCATTCAATGACCTGTTTTACCACCACCATATCAATTTCATTTAAATCGGTAGATGTTTTATATTTACAATTATTCTCAGTGTCTATAATTTCTTTTCCATCCACTGCTGTGAGGAACACTGAACAGGGATTTCTTTCTTTGAGATTATTAACTGCAAGTCAATGAGCACTTAGTTTAATTAACTGTTACAGATTTTTTCATTTATCTATTGAACAGGGCAACTTAAATTTTGAGATAAAATGCTTTGTGTTAATTTCTCAATTATTTTCTTGTTCCTTAAGTAATCAATAAATGATGAAAACTGGTAGATGGTCACTAATGTCATTGATTAATAATCCACTCACAGTGTTATTCTCAATATCATTGCTGAATATATTATCAATTAAGGTAGCACTATGGGATGTAATTCTGCTTGGCCTGGTGATTTTTGGATATAAACTCATACTGTACATTATACTGATAAAGTCATCTGTTATTTTATGCTTATTTGGATTGAGCAGATCAATATTTAAGTCACCACAAATGAACAGTTTTTTGATTAGTTTTTGAGAACATTTTTCCCATACAGTCAGTGAATGTTTCAATACTAGATCCTGGTGCTCTATATATACAGCTGACTAATACATTTTTGCTTTTTTCTTCACATATTTCAATAGTTATACATTCTAATAAGTTATCAGTCACAGTTGTCATATTGTCTACTATTTTATAATCCATGTTCTTATCCACATACACAGCCACTCCTCCTCCACTCTTATTCTTTCTGTTTACACAATTAAATTCATATCCATCCAGTTCAAAATCCATTCCTTTATCTTCATTGATCCATGTTTCTGATATAGCAATTATGTTAAATATTTTTTTAAATTGACTTAAATATTCTTTAATGTTGTTAAAGTTTGCATATAGACTTCTGCTGTTGAAATGGATTATTGATCATTTGTTATCCGTTTTAATGATCCGATTAAACTGTTCATCTGTATAATAGCAACAACTGTCATTGATATTTGAGAAGAAATTATTGTCCGGGTCTATATCATGCTCCAAGTCCAGTACATTGTGGTCTGTGTATTTAAATGTTCTCAGTTCTAGTTTTCCATGATCAGCAATCCTGTGAGTTATATCCTTCTTGTCTCCAGATGTAGATGATGTAGTAGATGAATAGGTTCCTCTGGTCTGTGTCATGGTGTTGTGATGTGTTTGTGTCCTCATACCTTATTGGTCGTATTTGTCCAGTTCCTCGATGTTCCTGATTACCATAACCTTCGCTTGTTCTGGTGTTCCATTCAATTTGATAAATGTTTTGCAGTTGGATGAATTTTTCCCTGCTTTTTTAAGAAACGAGCGTTCCTGGCGATGTCTGCGTTTCTTTTGGTCAGATGTTCATTGATGAATACGTTTGTTCCTTTGAGTTTCCGTCCCTGTTTCAACAATGCCATTTTATGTTTTCTGTTGACAAACCTCATTATAACAGTTCGCTTGTCTCCATCCTCTCTCCTGGGCAGGGGGTGGCATGCTTCAATGTTATTACAGTCCATTTGAATACCTTTAGATTGCAGGAAGTCACCTGTTGTTCCACTGAGCTGGCCTCCTGCTCACTGGCCTCCCCTCCACTGTCTTCTGACACCGCCCGTGTGTAGGATCGAGGTTTAATATGAATTCCTGTAATAATAACGTCGTTCATCCTTGTGTACTGTTCCAACTCCGCACACACGGTTCTCCAGGTACACCAGACGCCGGTCTTTCTCGGCATTCTGGATCCAGAGAGCCTTCACTTCTTCCACCAGCTCCATAATGGATTTCTGCTGCAATTTAACAACAGAGATTTCCTCAGACAAAAAGTCCAGGGACTTCTTGATATCGTCTCCCTCCTCCGCCGTCAGTGCCTTCTTCGGACCCATGGTCAGAAAACTTCGCGCTGGCGCCTCAGGCCTCTGTAAAGCCGTGCCAGTGGAACTGCGCTGGCGCCTCGGGCTTCAGGTGGAGCCGCGCCGGTGGATGTGTGCTGGCGCCTTGGGCCTCGGTGAAGCCGCGCCGGTGGATGTGCGCTGGCGCCTCGGGCCTCGGTGGAGCCACACCGGTGGAACTGCACTGACGCCTCGGGCTTCAGGTGGAGCCGCGCTGGTGGAACTGCGCTGATGCCTTGGGCTTCAGGTGGAGCCGCGCCGGTGGAAAACAATCCTGCTGTGGATCAGCGAACTTCACACTAATAATGTGATTATTAACTGTCAGATGACAATGTAAAACCTCTTAAATCATTCTAAAGTCGGTTGTAAGCAGAAACAAGGCAGTTTAAGCACAAACAGGGCGATAATCTCTTAATTACTGCTCGGGCTCAGTCATGACGCTGCTAGCGCTGCCTTTTCTCTTTGAAAGCCTGAGGAAAATGGGACGTTCAAGACATTGTTCAGAAGAACAGCGTAGTTTGATTAAAAAGTTGATTGTAGAGAGGAAAACTTATACGCAGGTGCAAAAACTTATTCAAGGATTCAAAAGGAGTTTATTGTCATATGCACATAAGGAACATGTTCCCTGCACAATAAAATGTGTTTACTGCATGTTTACCCATCCTAATTGCCAGTTAGGTGCAGAGGTCGCCTTTTAGGGTGCCCGGGGACCCAGCTCCAGATGTATATCCCTGCCCTAGGTCACGAGCAGGGCTGAGCAAACCGTGACCGGCTTCATGACACACTTAACAAACAACAACACACATAAGCTGGTCTGGTACATGAGTACACATAAAAGCACACACAAGGAAAGAATTGGGAAAAGAAAAACCTCCATTGCTGCTGTATTGAACTCACGCAACACCACTGGAGAGCAAAAAAAAAAAAACCCACAAGCACAGAAAAACAGTCATAACAAAAAACTAATCACAACAGATGACAGACGACAGCTGAGACTTGGATGTGGATGTGTTATAGGCTGTTCATCTACAATTATCTCCAATGCTTTAAAATGGACAAAAAAAAAAACAGAGACGTGTGGAAGAAAACAGAAAACAACCATCAAAATGGATAGAAGAATAACCAGAATGACAAAGGCTCACCCATTGATCAGCTCCAGGATGATCAAAGACAGTCTGGAGTTACCTGTAAGTGCTGTGACAGTTAGAAGACGCCTGTGTGAAGCTAATTTATTTGCAAGAATCCCCCGCAAAGTCCCTCTGTTAAATAAAAGACATGTGCAGAAGAGGCTAAAATTTGCCAAAGAACACATCAACTGGCCTAAAGAGAAATGGAGGAATATTTTGTGGACTGACGAGAGTAAAATTGTTCTTTTTGGGTCCAAGGGCCGCAGAATGTTTGTGAGATGACATCGAACTCTGAATTCAAGCCACAGTTCACAGTGAAGACAGTGAAGCATGGTGGTGCAAGCATCATGATATGGGCATGTTTCTCCTACTATGGTGTTGGGCCTATATATCGCATACCAGGTATCATGGATCAGTTTGGATATGTCAAAATACTTGAAGAGGTCATGTTGCCTTATGCTGAAGAGGACATGCCCGCGAAATGGGTGTTTCAACAAGACAATGACCCCAAGCACACAAGTAAACGAGCAAAATCTTGGTTCCAAACCAGCAAAATTAATGCCTCGTAGATGTGAAGAAATCATGAAAAAGTGTGGTTATACAACTAAATACTAGTTTCGTGATTCACAGGATTGCTAAAAAAGCAGTTTGAACATAACAGTTTTGAGTTTGTAGCGTCAACAGCAGATGCTACTATTATTGTGAACACCCCCTTTTCTACTTTTTTTTTTACTAATAGCCAATTTCATAACCTTAAGAGTGTGCATATCATGAATGCTTGGTCTTGTTGGATTTGTGAGAATCTACTGAATCTACTGGTACCTTGTTTCCCATGTAACAATAAGAAATATACTCAAACCCTGGATTAATCTTTTTAGTCACATAGCACTACTATTATTCTGAACACTACTGTACATGAGGGAGGGAACAACCTATTCGGGACCCTCTCACTCTGGCTTTTTTTTTTTTTTTTTTTTTTTGCCCTGATCAAAGACATTTAATATTGAGTATCTGCCAATAAAACGCCCAATCCAATACTTGCATTTTCCGCTATTACACTTGCACAGAGCAAAACGTAAGCACGTTAAAAATTCATCCATTGCATCATATGTGCTTGTCACTTTAACAGTGTTGTATTAGAAAGAAAAAAAAAACACCTTCAATCCAAGCTGCTTCTTAATGTTTGCATTCATTTATTCTATTTAAAAAAACAAAAAAAATACTAGAGCATCACGCTTGTAGGGTGTAAACCTCCACCAACACTACTTGCCAATTCCACAAATGTTTACCTTGGAAAACAATTTCAAAGTCCTGTTCGAAGTGACTTTTCATAAACTAAAATATAATACAAAATATTAAATCAAAGGGCCTTTTCGATGTTAAAATCAAATATCTGCTAAATCCGCAATATGGATCGATGAGGCTCAAACTGTGTCTGTTCATTAACAGAGCCAGTTTGCAGCTCATTGTGACAAATTAGAGTGACTGAGGCACTTTGGATTGAAATATAATGTAAAATGTATATGTAATGGGCTTTTTGATATTAAATTCAAAAGTTCACAAAATCCACAGTCTGGATCAGCTCTGGATCAAACTTTGTCAGGCGACAGTGAGTGCCAGTCTGCACCTTACTTTTAAATATGAGAGTGATTGTGCCACATTTGATTAAGATATAATGTAAAATATACACTCAACAAAAATATAAACGCAACACTTTTGGTTTTGCTCCCATTTTGTATGAGATGAACTCAAAGATCTAAAACTTTTTCCACATATACAATATCACCATTTCTCTCAAATATTGTTCACAAACCAGTCTAAATCTGTGATAGTGAGCACTTCTCCTTTGCTGAGATAATCCATCCCACCTTCACAGGTGTGCCATATCAAGATGCTGATTAGACACCATGATTAGTGCACAGGTGTGCCTTAGACTGCCCACAATAAAAGGTCACTCTGAAAGGTGCAGTTTTATCACGCAGCACAATGCCACAGATGTCGCAAGATTTGAGGGAGTGTGCAATTGGCATGCTGACAGCAGGAATGTCAACCAGAGCTGTTGCTCGTGTATTGAATGTTCATTTCTCTACCATAAGCCGTCTCCAAAGGCGTTTCAGAGAATTTGGCAGTACATCCAACCAGCCTCACAACCGCAGACCACGTGTAACCACACCAGCCCAGGACCTCCACATCCAGCATGTTCACCTCCAAGATCGTCTGAGACCAGCCACTCGGACAGCTGCTGAAACAATTGGTTTGCATAACCAAAGAATTTCTGCACAAACTGTCAGAAACTGTCTCAGGGAAGCTCATCTGCATGCTCGACGTCCTCATCGGGGTCTCGACCTGACTCCAGTTCGTCGTCGTAACCGACCTGAGTGGGCAAATGCTCACATTCGCTGCCGTTTGGCACGTTGGAGAGGTGTTCTCTTCACGGATGATGCGAAGGAGATGTGTTGCACTGCATGAGGCAAATGGTGGTCACACCAGATACTGACTGGTTTCCCCCCCCCCCCAGTAAAACAAAACTGCACCTTTCAGAGTGGCCTTTTATTGTGGACAGTCTAAGGCACACCTGTGCACTAATCATGGTGTCTAATCAGCATCTTGATATGGCACACCTGTGAGGTGGGATGGATTATCTCAGCAAAGGAGAAGTGCTCACTATCACAGATTTAGACTGGTTTGTGAACAATATTTGAGGGAAATGGTGATATTGTGTATGTGGAAAAAGTTTTAGATCTTTGAGTTAATCTCATGCAAAATGGGAGCAAAACCAAAAGTGTTGCGTTTATATTTTTGTTGAGTATACATTAAATGGGGTTTTCAATGTTAAATTTAAATATTCACCAAATCTGTAATCTGGACCTGCTATGGATCAGACTTTGTCAATCGACAACAGATACTATAAAGCTCTCAAATATGAAAGAAATGTGATCTTTTTTGACACAGTTATGAATTTTTGATAATTCATTCATTGTTAAAGATTTGTATTTTTTCAATTTTCCAAGATTTTTTGTGACTTTGACCTTTGACCTTGAAACTGAATCAGTTCTTGCCTATCAGGACATGAATCTTCAGTAAAAACTTCATAATAATATATGAAAATTTGTGGGCTCCAGGCCGTTCACAAACAGACAAACAAACAAACAAACGGGAGATAACATAACCTCTTTCAACTTCATTGGTGGAGGTAAATAAATAAAGACTTTTTAATCTCTAATCAAATCCACAGTGTAGCATTATAAACTAGCACCCTCAGAGCAACACTGATTCAATAGTGTTTTAGTTGTTAAAAATCCATTCAGTATCATGATCATCATCGTTGCTGTTGTATGTAACAAGCCAGTACTCCCCCACCTATTATGCTGATACGGCATGGTGACAAATTAAACAGATAAGCACAGATGGACACACAGAATCCATTTCATGGTCCCCCTACTTGACGGTGGGGGGCAGTGAAAAATGAGTGGGAAAAGCCCAAACAACACTGGAAAGAGTCATTTTCCATTATAGGAATAGTACAACCCCAATTCCAATGAAGTTGGGATGTTGTGTAAAATGTAAATAAAAACAGAATACAATGATTTGCAAATCCTCTTCAACCTATATTCAATTGAATACACCACAAAGACAAGATATTTAATGTTCAAACTGATAAACTTTGCTGTTTTTGTACAAATATTTGCTCATTTTGAAATGGATGCCTGCAACATGTTTCAAAAAAGTTGGGACAGTGGTATGTTTACCACTGTGTTACATCAATCAATCAATCAATTTTTTTTATATAGCGCCAAATCACAACAAACAGTTGCCCCAAGGCAACATCACCTTTCCTTCTAACAACACTCGATAAGCATTTGGGAACTGAGGACACTAATTGTTGAAGCTTTGTAGGTGGAATTCTTTCCCATTCTTGCTTGATGTAGTCCAGGGTCTCCTTTGTTGTATTTTGCGCTTCATAATATGCCACACATTTTCAATGGGCGACAGGTCTGGACTGCAGGCGGGCCAGTCTAGTACCCCCACTTTTTTACTGCGAAGTCACAGTGTTGTAACATGTGCAGAATGTGGTTTGGCATTGTCTTGCTGAAATAAGCAGGGACGTCCCCAAAAAAGACGTTGCTTGGATGGCAGCATGTGTTGCTCCAAAACCTGGATGTACCTTTCAGCATTGATGGTTCCATCACAGATGTGTAAGTTGCCCATGGCATGAGCAACTTACACACCCCCATACCATCACAGATGCTGGCTTTTGAACTTTGTGCTGTTAACAATCTGGATGGTCTTTTTCCTCTTTTGTCCGGAGGACACGATGTCCATGATTTCCAAAAACAATTTCAAATGTGGACTCATCAGACACAGCACACTTTTCCACTTTGCATCTGTCCATTTCAAATAAGCTCGGGCCCAGAGAAGGTGGCGGCGTTTCTGGATGTTGTTGATGTATGGCTTTCACTTTGCATAGTAGAGTTTTAATTTGCACTTTTGTAGATGTAGCGACAAACTGTGTTAACTGACAATGGTTTTCTGAAGTGTTCCTGAGCCCACGCGGTAAGATTCTTTATACAATGATGTCGGTTTTAATGCAGTGCCGCCTGAGGAATCGAAGGTCACAGGCATTCAATGTTGGTTTTCAGCCTTGCTGCTTACGTGTAGAAAGTTCTCCAGATTCTCTGAATCTTCTGATTATATTATGGACTGTAGATGATGGAATCCTTAAATTTCTTGCAATTGAACACTGAGAAACATTGTTCTTATACTGTTGGACTATTTTTTTATGGAGTTGTTCACAAAGTGGTGATCCTCACCCCATCTTTGCTTGTGAACGGCTGAGACTTTTGGGGGATGCTCCTTTTATAGCCAATCATAACACTCACAATTAGTGTCCTCAGTTCCCAAACACTTATTGAGCATTGTTAGAAGGAAAGGTGATGTAACACAGTGGTAAACATACCACTGTTCCAGCTTTTTTGAAATGTGTTGCAGGCATCCATTTCTAAATGAGCAAATATTTACACAAAAACAATAAAGTTTATCAGTTTGAACATTAAATATCTTGTCTTTGTGGTGTTAGGTATATTTTTGTGTCTAATTATGGTTTTCTTTATTTGTTTTCTGGACCTGCAATACACCTAGTGGTGCCACCTGGACACATCTTCAGTGACTCTCCCGAGATCACTGGGTGTTTCGGGTCTTAGTCATACACCCTCACTCGGGCAACCCAGCCGGGGGTGATCAGTCCCCCGACTTGTGTCCAGGTAGCGCACTACGCCACGCCTCCCCCCTCCTCAACCAGAGCCACCGTGAAGCCAGCTGCTTCCAAGATGTTCTTGGTGGCTCTCCGCCTATGCAGTCCGCAAATCCCAAGGAGTCCAAGAACGCAGTGTAGGGATCTACCTGCAAAGCCCCTGCAGCCCACCTCAATTGGCTCGCAGCGGGCATTCCAACCGTTCCTCCGGCACTCAGCCACAAGCTCTGCATATTTTGCCCTCTTCCTCTCCTGGGCTTTCTCCATTCTGTCCTCACTGTTGTGTGTTGGGGGGGTGTGGCTGGACGTTTTGGTGTTCTTTTCTTTTCTTTGCTCTTCAGGTGGTATGCAAACTGATTTATCGTCCGTGGAGAAGGTGCTGGCAGAAGAGTCCTTCACCCTCATCAACATGATGTGCAGCACCTGTGGATGGTGCTCATGTGCAACCTTAAAGACTTTCAGCTGAAGCAGATAATGAGATGGCGTTCTGCATTTAAGTCATGTGTGATTCAAACAGAATTGCCGGGAACTCGACCTTGTGATGTTCGTTTGTGAGATGCTGAGGACCGCGCCTGGGTTTGACACATCGTGCCTGTGAAGGAGGAAGGGTGAGGGACACATGCTGTCAGCACACATCAGAGGTGATTAATTGTTTGACTAATTGTTAATAGTAACTTGGTATTTTGTTACGCAGTATATTTGAACTTTGATGAGAATTGTGCAGCTCGCTTCTCACTGCCGTGGCATGCGGACTGATGATCCTCCACCTGTTGTGAGAAGCTGCTCATTTACATAAAGCTTAAATACAGACCTGAATGTGTTGCTGATAGTGTGTGCCTTTTGAAGGATATTAGTTGTAGCTGCTGACTTACCTCACCTTTTCTATCCTTCGCAGAGAGTCGGTTTGTCGTGTCCACCTGGGGGGTGTTTGGCGGTGAACGTGGGTCCAGAAGCGCCGAGCTTCGATCCTTTTGGGCGCTGGAGAGCGTGCCATCCTTCACTCCGCCAGACTGACGCAGCTTTTGTTCGTACACTTTATTATGCACCAAAGGGTGGAAAAATAAATTGTTTTGTTATTGGAACCGCTTTCTGGTTATTTTAGCGCTGGGTTCCGTCAGACGCAGGTCCGCTCCTCAACCCGCGTCGACACATAACACTCCCAGGGAACTGTTAGCTCAAGGAGCACCACCTGCCGGCTGGACGTTGACATCAACACCATGTCTGGATGGAGTGTCGTGGCTGCGATGTTGTCCGGGAATTGCAACTGTCTCCCCAGATCGACCAAGAGCTGCCAGTCTCTTGCTGTTGTAAGCAGGCCCCCTTGAGTCTCCTTGGAGGGCTGAGATTTCTCCCCTGCTCGGACAAAAGCAATTGCGCTCTTGGTTGGTTGTTGTCCCTTGCTGATGTTGATGCCGGTACAGATGGTGTCTGCTATTACCCGCAGGACCTGGTCATGGCACCAGCGATACCTCCCATCTCCCAAGGCCTTTGAGCAACAGCTGAGGATGTGTTCTAAGGATCCCTTCTTCTGGCAGAGCTGGCACACAGGTGAGTCCGTCAGGCCCCAGGTGAACAGGTTAGCAGGGCTTGGGAGGACATCATATACTGATTGGACGAGGTTTTCTTTATTTGTTTTCTGTATTTCTTTTGGTATCAACGTAGTTATTATATGTAAGGTTATATTTTTGGTTTCATTCTTGTTGTCACTTTCCTTTTGTTCTTCTTTGATATGTGCATGTAGAACTGGATTTAACCAGTTTGTACCACTTAGGATAAAGAGAGTTAGGTTACAATTATAAATCATATGTCTCTCGTTATTGCGTGGGCCTGGGGCAGGGGGATGGACCTCCCTTGAATGCCCACAGGGGCCAATAAGAGAAGGACTTTGCAAAATAAGGTCTGCCTTTGTTACGCATATGTAATCCTGTATAAAAACAGCTTGTATCCATTGTCCAGGGTTCTGTAAGAGCGGCTCTTGTCTGTAAGAGAAGTTCTTGCAGGGCCCAGGCCTGATTATTTTTGCTGTGACTTTGATTAAATTTAAAAGTGTGGAATAGTTTGAGTTTGTGCTTTGTAAGGGGCAGTATTACAGAAAGAACTGGGGGAAAAATAACAGTGGTGTATTCAATTGAATATAAGTTGCAGAGGATTTGCAAATCATTGTATTCTGTTTTTATTTACATTTCACACAACATCCCAATTTCATTGGAATTGGGGTTGTAGCAGTAGTAGTGGTAGTAGTAGTAGTAATAGTAGTTGTTGTTGTTGTAGTTGTAGTTTTCCATTTTCATGCATTTCCTTGAACCTAAGATGCAAGGTCAAATGCAGTTCACTCAAGGGAGCTGGTGTGAATGATAGTCTTCAGTGTGGAAGGTTCCCGGTTCAAACCCCACCCCTGCCACATTTCTCCATGTAATGTGTAGTTGCGTCAGGAAGGGCATCTGGCGTAAAACCTGTGCCAATTCAACATGCAGATCCACGTTGGAGCTGCTGTGGCGACCCAAGTGCAAATGAAGGAGTGCCTCAAAAATTAATCCATCATATGTGCTTGTCACTTTAATGTTTTTTGTCATGCTTTAAAACAACAACAACAACAAAAAATAGGTGTTCGATGCAAATTTAGGCTTTAGAAGAGCAATTTGGTGGCAAAAAGAAGGCAAATTTCCCAAAAGTTTTTTGTTTTATCAATTTGCATATTCAACCTTGAGCCTGGGGTCAAGGTCAAATGTAGTGTACTAAAGGGAGTCAGGATACATAAGTTGCTTTAGATGTTCAATACAAGACTAAGCTCTACTTGGAGAGAAAAAGTGGTATTTTGGGGTGAGATGGTGGATGTCTTTGTTGGCTGTTATCTTAGATGACCTTGGAAATCAGGGTCAAGGTCATATGCATAGACATCACATTTATGTCCATTTACAACATGATATAGGTAAGTAATGTCTCACAAAGGGGCAAAAGAAAAATCTAGGGCTCTCAAAATGTAGCGCACAGACGGATGGAAACACAGAGTCCATTAATGGACTCCGTGCGTCCCCCTTTTCGTTCCCCTTATTTAATGGTGGGAGACAAAAAGTGCCATTAAAATGTCTGCAAAACTGGATCTTTCTGCTAACAGTGGTAGGGGTGAGGTCTTAAGACTCACCTCTCTGGCTACGCTCCTGTAAACTGTCTGTAAACAAGAGAAGAAAAACAAAGACACTATGACAAGGAATGGGAAAAACTTAAGGTACCTTGACACTTGCACGAATTTGATCAGTGCAGTGGTACACAATCTGTCATGCCAGAGAGTAAACTTGTTGTAAACTGTGCACAGCTGCATGCAAGTGTGCAAAGAAAATTCTGAAATGTTCAAAATCTCTGTGGCATGCATTCATTTTGTGAACTACACATGAACATTGTGCAAACAATTCAAAAACAGTTTCACTGCGGGTCATTGCATCAGCACTGCGCACCACAGTGCAGCTCATCTGAATAGATAGATAGATAGATAGCTTTTATTATCATTGTCATTACAACAACGAGATTTCTGCACTCACATTCCACATACAAACAGCAATTAATCCACAATTGTTACTTGCTTACCGTAATAATGGCACACATCAGAATTAGGACAACACATATACATTTGACATTGTTTATGTGCACTAAACTTGAACCAGTCCGTTTTCCAAATTGAGGCGATGTGAGTGTGTTGGTAGCCGCTGCAACTGAAGTCGCGCCGCCTGCCAGCTTGGGAACAACGGGGGCCTGCCGCGGGGGTGGGGGGGGGGGGGGCAGGAAGAGAGGTAGAAGGAGAAACTGGAGCATGCTTCAGTCCATGTGTAAGTCAGTTATTGTCTTTGTGGGTTGAGATAAGAATGGAGCCGAATAATCTTACCAAGGCCTGAATAAATTCCTCTGGAGGTAAACAGTGGGTAATTGACCTTGAGGCTAGATAGCCTGTAGTGTTGCAGCTGAGCAGTGAAAAACACTTTTTAACAGTTCCACTTGAACAGCCAAATCCCAATTATGAATTAAGAATATTCCCAATTATGAATTAAGAATATTCACCACCCTCCGAAACCTTCGGCTTCAACTGCAAGGCATGCATCAGCTCCAAGGTGTCATCCAATTTACGTCTGAGTTCAAGAGTCAATGCAGTCCGATAATGCACTGCCTTGTCAAGCTCGTTAATCATGACGGACAAGCGAGGGCCCGTGGTTCTTGATGCCACCGTCTTGCCAATTTTCCGGTAGATCAGGGCAGCACATAAGCCAAAAAGTACCAGCCCTGCTGCCAAAAATGAATAAATCCTCGACCTCCTCAATGGAGAAAGGCGCCAAGCATGCAACAAGCCAAGACCCCCAGGAGTCGAGGACATAGCCCGCAGGATACGTTCCATCTGGGCAGGTAGGATCCCCCGGTCCTGACCTTCTTGTCGAAAAAATGGTGTCAGTAGCGTT
This sequence comes from Thalassophryne amazonica, assembly GCF_902500255.1. Taxonomy (NCBI): domain Eukaryota; kingdom Metazoa; phylum Chordata; class Actinopteri; order Batrachoidiformes; family Batrachoididae; genus Thalassophryne; species Thalassophryne amazonica. Next base: position 38,681,244 of record NC_047104.1, on the reverse strand, counting down.
CAGAGACCAGCTGATTAATTCCATGGTTAATCCAAAAGTAGTCCAATAGATCTAGAATCCAATATAGTTTTAAGGAATTCACAGTCTGGTGAAGTAGGGACTTGAAGGTTAAAGGCAGAGAGATAAGGGAGAGTGGAGGAGATGCGACCGCCCTCGACGGAGTCCCAAGCTGACTCTGAATGATTATGATGATATGTTAAATCTATAATAAACATGATTTTACAGATAATCATGAGAAGGAATGAAAATGCAACTGTTTTACCAAGCCATTACAATATAAATATAACAAATAATTACCTTTGAGATGATTCCAAATGCGTTCTCCACCTCATGAAGCACACAAGAACAGCTGCAGATGTAAAAAATTCCTCTTTGGCTGATCACTTCGGAATCACATTCTGAGAGCAAATGATTAATCCGCTATGAAATAATTATTTTATATAACGCAGCATCCAGTGGCACAAAGCACAGCATCCAGCGGAACACAGCGGGTCGCACTGGCACATTACATGGAGGAATCTGGCAGAGGTTGGGTTTGAACCGGGAACCTTCTACAAAATCAAGTGCAATAGCCACTTGTCCACCACCCCTGATCGCAAATGCCAATTATTACATTACAGTTAATATAATTTTTATAGAAAACATTTCACTCATAAATAACGCAACTTATTGAGTGACACACTCAATATTAATAAATATAATGCCTCAAATCATTGATATGATTTGGTATTTAAATAATATAACTGCCCATTTGGTTTTAATTGAACACTATCATTAGGTACAGCCAAAAGGCCAATGCACAGCTAATGCATGATGAGTGTGATGTTGTGTGATGTGCCTGTTCTGCAAAGCAGAAGTTCTCTTGTTGCATCATCTAAGTCTGGGATGGGCTTGACCCCTTGTTTCCTACAAGAAGCGATGAAATTGAAAAGTGTTATTCCAAAGCATTACATGACTCTGACAAATCAAATAAAATCAAATCAATTTTATTTATATATCGCAAAATCACAACAAACAGCTGCCCCAAGGCACTTTATATTGTAAGGCAAAAGCCATACAATAATTACAGAAAAACCCCAACGGTCAAAACGACCCCCTGTGAACAAGCACTTGGCGACAGTGGGAAGGAAAAACTCCCTTTTAACAGGAAGAAACCTCCAGCAGAACCAGGCTCGGGGAGGGGCAGTCTTCTGCTGGGACTGGTTGGGGCTGAGGGGAGAGAATCAGGAAAAAGACATGCTGTGGAAGACAGCAGAGATCAATCACTAATGATTAAATGCAGAGTGGTGCATACAGAGCAACAAGAGAAAGAAACACTCAGTGCATCATGGGAACCCCCCAGCAGTCTAAGTCTATAGCAGCATAACTAAGGGATGGTTCAGGGTCACCTGATCCAGCCCTAACTATAAGCTTTAGCAAAAAGGAAAGTTTTAAGCCTAATCTTAAAAGTAGAGAGGGTGTCTATCTCCCTGATCTGAATTGGGAGCTGGTTCCACAGGAGAGGAGCCTGAAAGCTGAAGGCTCTGCCTCCCATTGTACTCTTAAAAAACCCTAGGAACTACAAGTAAGCCTGCAGTCTGAGAGCGAAGCGCTCTATTGGGGTGATATGGTACTATGAGGTCCCTAAGATAAGTGGGATCTGATTATTTAAAACCTTATAAGTAAGAAGAAGAATTTTAAATTCTATTCTAGAATTAAGCCAATGAAGAGAGGCCAATATGGGTGAAATATGCTCTCTCCTTCTAGTCCCCGTCAGTACTCTAGCTGCAGCATTTTGAATTAACTGAAGGCTTTTCAGGGAACTTTTAGGACAACCTAATAATAATGAATTACAATAGTCCAGCCTAGAGGAAATAAATGCATGAATTATTTTTTCACCATCACTCTGAGACAAGACCTTTCTAATTTTAGCGATATTGCGCAAATGCAAAAAAGAAGTCCTAAATATTTGCTTAATATGCACATTGAAGGACATATCCTGATCAAAAATGACTCCAAGATTTCTCACAGTATTACTAGAGGTCAGGGTAATGCCATCCAGAGTAAGGATCTGGTTAGACACCATGTTTCTAATATTTGTGAGGCCAAGTACAATAACTTCAGTTTTATCTGAATTTAAAAGCAGGAAATTAGAGGTCATCCATGTCTTTATGTTTGTAAGACATTCCTGCAGTTTAACTAATTGGTGTGTGTCCTCTGGCTTCATGGATAGATAAAGCTGGGTATCATCTGCGTAACAATGAAAATTTAAGCAATGCTTTCTAATAATACTGCCTAAGGGAAGCATGTATAAAGTGACTAAAATTGGTCCTAGCACAGAACCTTGTGGAACTCCATGATTAACCTTAGTCTGTGAAGAAGACTCCCCATTTACATGAACAAATTGTAATCTATTAGATAAATATGATTCAAACCACTGCAGCGCAGTGCCTTTAATACCTATGGCATGCTCTAATCTCTGTAATAAAATTTTCTGGTCAACAGTATCAAAAGCAGCACTGAGGTCTAACAGGACAAGCACAGAGATGAGTCCACTGTCTGAGGCCATAAGAAGATCATTTGTAACCTTCACTAATGCTGTTTCTGTACTTGATGAATTCTAAAACCTGACTGAAACTCTTCAAATAGACCATTCCTCTGCAGATGATCAGTTAGCTGTTTTACAACTACCCTTTCAAGAATTTTTGAGAGAAAAGGAAGGTTGGAGATTGGCCTATAATTAGCTAAGATAGCTGCGTCAAGTGATGGCTTTTTAAGTAATGGTTTAATTACTGCCACCATAAAAGCCTGTGGTACATAGCCAACTAATAAAGATAGATTGATCATATTTAAGATTGAAGCATTAATTAATGGTAGGGCTTCTTTCAGCAGCCTGGTAGGAATGGGGTCTAATAGACATGTTGATGTTTTGGAGGAAGTAACTAATGAAAATAACTCAGACAGAACAATCGGAGAGAAAGAGTCTAACCAAATATTAGCATTACTGAAAGCAGCCAAAGATAACGATATGTCTTTGGGATGGTTATGAGTAATTTTTTCTCTAATAGTTAAAATTTTATTAGCAAAGAAAGTCATGAAGTCATTACTAGTTAAAGTTAAAGGAATACTCGGCTCAATAGAGCTCTGACTCTTTGTCAGCCTGGCTACAGTGCTGAAAAGAAACCTGCGGTTGTTCTTATTTTCTTCAATTAGTGATGAGTAGTAAGATGTCCTAGCTTTATGGAGGGCTTTTTTATAGAGCAACAGACTCTTTTTCCAGGCTAAGTGAAGATCTTCTAAATTAGTGAGACGCCATTTCCTCTCCAACTTACGGGTTATCTGCTTTAAGTTGCGAGTTTGTGAGTTATACCACGGAGTCAGGCACTTCTGATTTAAGGCTCTCTTTTTCAGAGGAGCTACAGCAAAGGAGAGGTCGCTGCGCTGCGAGATCTCAGTAACATTGAGAACTGCATTGAGACGCTCTGATCACGCTTCACTTTAACCGCTGCACATGGACAACACAATTAACATCGCAACATAAAACTATTTTTATATTGTGCTTAAAACTCTCATGAATATATTCTCTGGGTTTATCGACGTTATTGCGTTTATTTTATGTAAACGTGAGAATCGCAGTCTGTCTCTCTGTTATTTTCAATGGGAGCTGCTGTAAGCTCCACTCGCTTCCTGATCATGTCGTTCTGGGGGAAAGTGAAGTTTGCTCTTTAACGTCTTGATTATTGTTCTTTACAACACTGTTTGTCCTCTTTGTTCCAGACTAATATATATAATATGTCTGAAATTCGGTTTGCGCTTATTAAATTCCACGCAGATTAAACGTAGGAGACACGGATTTTTGGTATAGCAAGTTTTAGTTTTAGCATGTTTTCAGGGTATCATGTAGCAGTCTCTTATTAATGTGATGGAAAGCATAAAAAATGTCATTTTTGTAGTATAATATTCATTTACAGTTGTCATCATGTGGATTCTCTATGTTGTTTTGACTGCAGCGACTCTCTGGCATGCAAGGGATTATGGGATACATGAAAACCCCGAATATACGAGGTCTGTGAGAAAAGTAACGGACCTTTTTATTTTTTTCAAAAACTATATGGATTTGAATCACGTGCGATTACATCAGCCAAGCTTGAACCCTCGTGCGCATGCTTGAGTTTTTCCTCGCCTGTCGGTTGCATCATTCACCTGTGGGCAGGCTTTGAGTGAGCACTGGTCCACCCCTCCCGTTGGAATTCTTTTGTCTGAGAACTTGCTGAGAGACTGCCGCTTTGCTTGATCAAAATTTTTTCAGAAACTGTGAGACACATCCAAGAGGACACCATTCGAGAAATTCAGATGGTTTTCGGTGAAAATTTTTTTGGCTGATGAAAGATTAAGGAGTGTTACTATCGCTTTAAGGACTGCCCATGGCGCCGGAGGATGCGCCACGCCCCGAGCCGTCGTCGTCAGCCTGTTTCAAGCTGAAAACTTCCAAATTTAAGGCTCTGTTGATCCAGGATGTCGTGAGAGAGCAGAGAAGTTTCAGAAGAGGTCGGGATCAGCAGTTTATCCGGACATTCCACTGTTAAAGGAGATTTTGTAATGAAAGACGTGCGGACGGATTAGCGCGGCGGCACAGAAAAACACCTCCGTGTTGGAAACCATTCATAAGATTCAGGTGGCTTTCGATGGCTTTCAGTCGAGTGAGTATCCGAGAAATTGTTTAACAGCTGGGCATGTTCCAACTTGTCCGCTTCAGACACACCCTCATTTTACGACATGGAAGCCAGGAAGACGGCAAAGAAAAAGAACTCCACCAATCATGACGCGTGCCAATAGAGCGTCAAAAGCGGCCGTCGTATCCATTGTTTTGTAGTATAATCAAAAACGTGTTACAGTGGTTCCTCGTTTATCGCGGGAGTTACATTCTAAAAATAGTCCGTAATACGCAAAACCGCGACATAGTCAGCGTTATTTTTTTACAATTATTATAGACGTTTTAAAGCTGTAAAAACCCTGTAAAACCACTTTATACACTTTCTCAATCAGGCATGAACATTTTCTCACTTTTTTCTCGTGTGTAAACACTCTCAAAGTTCAAACCTTAGTAGAAAAATAAGACCAAACTGTTTTCAGGCCAAAACATTTGTTTGAGAAATAAAAATAGAACGTTTTCCTATAAATAATTATGATGGCTTTTAAAACTAACCAATTTAATTTTAACGATCAACCTACGAGGTTGAACACATAAGAAATTATTAATAGTGACTGACCAGTATTTCACAGATCGTGCCTCTGCGTCCTGACGCCGCGCCTTTTTCCACTCACACCTGGCTGCAGGTGTCTGTTTCCGAGTGACAAACACAGTTATGAGTAGTTGTTGGCGCTCTTTTTTCTTCTGGGTGAGAAGATTCTTATAAACAGACATGCAGAACACAGAACACTGTAAAAAAAAAAAGGCATGCAAAATTGGACTAAAAACTCTGCGAAACGACGAGGCCGCGAAAGGTGAACTGCGTTATAGCGAGGGACCGCTTCTCTTTTCACGTCAATAATTCTTGACATGTGGATATTTGCTTGCTCAATTAATAAGACGCCTAATTTTTCAGATTTCTTTATTCTTAAAATGTATTTCATTATTTATTTTATTGTGACAAACGAATGGAGAAGACAAAACCTGATTGCAGCACGGGCAAAGTGAATGACAACACTACATTTGTAATTATCAATTTCATAGTCTAAAACGATCACACCACATAAAGTTAAGCTCAGCGCTGCTCTGGCTCCAGGCTCTGGAGAAAAAAGGCGAGCAGTGCTTTCTTTGCGGTCAGCGCTGTGGCCACGGATCGTGCTAGATAGACCAGCAATCCCGCAAAAGCGGGATTTGTATTGATTATTATGTAGTATGATCAGGAAAGTGTTATTTATGTAACATATGCATTCATTTGTATGATGGCACTGTTTATCAGGCCGATCATTTTCATTTTTATGTGGATTCCAGCGCTGGTTCATTTTGGCGTATAATTTACACCACCTCTCGACCTGGTGTATATTTTCAGCGCAGCGTACGCCAACGACCACACTGATAAATGCCAAGTGCCGCAGCCGTTTTGGCGTACACCCCATATACGATCGAATATCGGCGTACGCACGTTGATACATGAGGCCCACTGTGCGTCTCTCTCTCTCTCCGCTCTAAAGGAAAAAAAAACCCCTCCATTAAAATGTTTCATTAAAATATTCCAGTGTCAGTGTCGGTAGATGTTGACATATTCAGAAGTTTAAAGGCTCCCGTTTCCAAAAAACTCAGACGAACGGTGAGAATGAGGAGGAGGAGGAGGAGAGATCGCGCCCGGGGGGGCTCATTCGGCTCATGTTCAAACAAGACAATTTAGTGGTTATATTGTTTTTGTTTTTTGTTTTTTTAAGTAATGCTATCCCACTCAAATATGTTGAGAAAAAAATACTGTCATGACAGAAAAACTCTGCCTGCTTCACTGGATGGAAGAAGAATGCTATATGCCCATCAAATATTAATGTGTTTTTAACCATTTCAGCGTTATTTATTTTATTAACTTAGACTTTGACAGAAACATTTTCAAAAGAACTTTGGTTTTTACAAATATTACAACATAAATGTCATGTTTTTTGTCTATTATTCTTTCTTTCAATGCATCTAAAACCACTCAAAATGGGTTAAAATAGGGCTTGCCAATAACATTTTAGAGGTATCAAACCGTATAGCTTCAGGGAGCTTTGCCCCCTTGACCCTCATTGGGGGCACTTGCACCCCAGGCCATGAGCCACAATCATGTAATTTACCCGGCACGAAAATGGTTCTAGCTTGAACCCTGCACGTCATGTGCTTGTCGTGCACGCCCTTCGGTTGAGTGTCAGTGAACAAGTGAAACTAGAAGTCAGAGAACCACAATGCACCATGTGGACAAATACTGAACAAAATTTACAACAGGATGGTCAAGTCAAAGTGGAGTTCAAGAACGGATCAGACTTGTGGGTTGGGACATCCAAAAATGTTGCCTCACGACTGCAAACAAGTTCTGAAACACTGTTCTGAAAGATTTCAGAACACTGAAACCCTCATGCTTTGAAACATTGTCAGGGATGGGATAATGGTGCATTTTTACATATTTACACATTTTTAAATTTCTGCCAAAGTGTTTTGATCCCCCGGTGCCTCATGTACAAAGCGTGCTTATGCACAAAACCTGGCGTATGTCCGTCTCCACGCCAGCGTTCAAATGTATCAAAGTGAAATGACTGTGGAAATGTGCGTTGCATCACTCAAAAATCCTGTCTGGCGTACACACATTTCTACAGCTATGAAAACTGGCGCAGACACATTTGGGCCTGTGCACATTCAAATTTTAAAATTATATTTGTTATTATTAATATGTTCTCTTTTTCTTGATGGTGGAACTAGAGAGCCTCTTAACAAGTCCCTGACTTTGTTCAGTATTTGTGAATAACAGCGTGTGTAATGTTAATGTCACACACTGTCAGCTGCCGTGCACCTAATATCTTTTACTTCAGTGTGTGCGCAACTCAGTTCAGCATTTACACACACAAACTTACTTATTTAATTTCCGTTTACAGCGAGCTGAGAGTGCAGCTCTGCGTCAGCCTGATCCTGTCAGGTCTCAGAAGCTAAGCAGTGCGGGGCCTGGTTCGTACTTGGATGGGAGACCTATTTGGAACACCAGTGGCTGTGTGTGTTTCTCCAGGTTACACTGGAGTTGTCAGAAGGTCATCCGGCGTAAAACTTTGCCAAATGCAATGCAGATCTGGCTGTATCCGCTGTGGCAACCCCAAACAAAACGGGAGCAGCCGAATGGACAACAACAACATTACAGCGAGCTGACAGAACAGCGATCTAACCTCAGCTTTTCATTGTTTTTGCACATTCAGAGCTCTCAATTCTCACTCATTTGGAGTAAGACTCGCGCTTTAAAGCGGTCCTGTCAGGTCTCACACACTCAGTGTGAGACTCAATATGTTGTCATGCTCTCATGCTAACATATGGCATTCCACCACTATGACCTGCAAGACAAGATTTGGTGGAAAATAACTCCTTGAGCATGTCTCAACTTGAGATCTCTGCATGTTATCTCTGAAAGTTCTTTAATTTTAACACACAACAACACAGAGACGATGGCAGGTGTAATCAAACACACAACACTCAACACTTATGGTGCCGTCAGCATGACACAACCTGACTATTTGAATACATTTGCATATTTAGATAGAGGCGTGGCCATGGAGGAGTTTGGTGCGTGTGCTAAATTCCATGTACAGTGGGATGTACAAACCGAACGTGCAGTGGATTCATGCCTACGCACACTTTGATACATCTGAATGTTTGTGTTGACGCCTGATTCAGGGTTTTGACGTACGCCAACTTTTAGTAGAAAGTCAATGCAAGTCTTTGTACATGAGGCACCCCGGTCATTTTAAGTATTTTTCTTTCTTTGCCTCTCACATGCCTGATTATTCCAGAGACAAACTGTTTTGAAACAATTCAGGAAAATGATTCAGCTGCCGTCCACACGGGGTCTATATGTGCACCTATGTTGCTGTCCGAATGGTTCCCACTAAAAATCGGTCCACCCTGCCTTCACTGCACATGGCATCATTTGGAGTGTCAGCAGCATAATTTTAGAGCATCAGTAGCGATCACCGATTATCACTTTGTTTATGTTCAAAAAAGTTCTTGTTTCTGCTTAAAACTGACATTAGAATGATTTAAGAGGTTTTAGCTTGTCATCTGATGGTTAATAATTACATTATTCCCTTGGATCGCTTTGGGTGTAGAAAGTTAGAGTCAGACTCAGACGTGCTGCTGTGGCACTCTGTTTGCTCCCGTCTTTTGTTATGAAATACGCTGAGGGGCTTGTTGTACGAAAGCTTCAAACATCTGTTGCTGAGATAGATGATGAGTGGAGTGCAGTTTTAAGAGCAGAAACGAGGTGATAATTGGTGAATTGATGCTGATGCCCCTGAAATGACACTGCTGAAGCCCCAAATGACGCATGCACAGTGAAAGCTGGGCGGACTGATTTTTACAGGGGGACCATTCGGTTGCGACCCGGTACTTACAGTGCTTCTGACAGAAGCCACAAGTGCAACGCACACTGAGCTCATATATATTTGGACATTTCATATGACTGTCGACAAACCAGACATTTTAACTTGAGATGAAAATCCCAACAGTCCTCGCCTTAATACAGTCATTTTTCATTCTGTCGGTGCTTCTTGATGTTCTGGTCTTCAAAGAGGAAATCTGTGCTGCAGACACATTTTAAATCGACCTCCTCAGACTCTCACACAGTGTGTCAGTTGGAAATTTGTCCAGGTTTGGATGTTACCAGTAAACCTCTGGCCTTACTTAAACTCAGTCACGTTCATAACATCATTTCGGTAATGCACCTCTGTATTTGTCGTCTTCTGTTTTAAATGAATCCCACCTTCACACCTGTTCAGGGCCACTTTGCCTCGTTCTCCCCTCTGTTCAAATCCTTTGGACAGTTCTCTTTTCTGGTCCCAGCACCAGGATTAGAAGAGTTTTCCAGGAAACATCAAATCTCAGTTTGCCCAGACTTGTTTATTTGATCAACATTTACAAGAGAACTTAACCCTTGAAACACTGATTCATGAACTTGGGTTCACTGATTCACAGCTGCATGTTTATTTTTTTTATCATGTAGTTAGAATTAAAGTAGCATATTTAAAATAAAATAAGGTATAAAATGTATATAATTATATGCAATAATTTTATGTGTTATACACAATGTTTCTGAACATATTTTAAAATATTAATCCATACTTCTGTTTGTCTTTGTATTTTTTTGTGTGACCAATTTAATAATGTTTTTCACTTTCCTGTGTCATCCATTTTTTAAAATGTCTATGGATATGCTTTTGAATTTTATTATAAATTCAATCAATATGGATTTGTGTTTGATCTGCTGTGGTAACCACTGCTCTGTATATACCATTGGATCACTCATTGGACAGTATTTCTGAAGCACATCAGCTTCCATATTACCACTCGCATGTACCACACTCCTAAACACTCTTTTTACTGATCTTTAACCAGGCACACACAACTTTATTCATTGTGATTTTGCCAAAAAATGCCTTCATGTGCAGCTATAAACTGTGCAATCGCTAGTTCACAGGCTGTGGATGAACATCTCACCTGTGTGATTGAAATGGGAAGTAATGAACAATAATTTGAAGAGTTCTATCCCTAATAATAATGATGGTGATAATAATCATAACTGGCTTGTGTGTAGCCACATGTTTAGTTTTCTGTTGGACAAACTATTTTAAGACATTTATTAAGTCTACTAGTGCATAGTTTTGGGGCTTGAGGCATTGTTGCGACAAGCTTTATGAGTAATATTAGGCTGAAGCTCATAGACCAATGTGTAATAAATATTGTCATTGCAATAGAAAACCCACTTTCCTGTAGCTAGTTAAGTAGTGTTTTTATTCTTTCAGTGCAACTGTTAAAAAAAATCACTATTGCTGCATTATCCATCATGATTTTTCTATTCACTTTTGTTCTTGTTCACTTTTGTTCATGATATGGTATCTGTATGTGTGTATTGACAGGCTTGCTGATGATTACACAACACGTACAAACTTTTAAAAACTCATAATTTTAGAATTGAGTATTTGCCCCAGTGAGATAAGTCATTGAGAATAGAAGGGGGAGAATGTCAAAGTACTAAAAGAAAGGAAATAAATAGCTAATCATGGCAGACTTATATTAGGAAGGATGAAGATTACATTAACTGGAGAACAAAAAGGAAAAAATGAATCAGCTCAGTTATTATTGAAATTGTTGACGTTCTCATAAGCTGTCTATGTACAGGCTACATAACTTGGGAGTGGTAAGATGGCCGCTGTCTTGCTTCAGTGGTTTGTAGGGAGGGGTGGTAACCCTTAGCAACTGAAGTTAGCGTGGGTGCGGGGCACAAGGAGAGTGAGCAACGGGCGGGGAAGTTGGCGCCTAATGACGTAAGAACGGTGGAGTTAATTTTCTTCCAAACTGGATTGAACCTGTCGGGCTCATTTCGGGAGACAGAAGCTGTTAAAGTGTCTTTAGCTGAACAGCGTCAGACAGACAGGATGGACAAACGCCACTTAAGGAGAACTTTTACTGGACAATGAAGTTTCAGGTAGGAACAAATCCAAAATGTTAATATAACGTGTTCTGTCAGTAAAATACCAGACATTATTTCAAAACAGCGCCATCATGTGAAAATCTAATATTACAAGAAACCAGAAGTCAAAATGGTGGATTAAAACTGCCAACTGTTGTGTAGATTTGCAATGTTGTCACCATGTATGAAGACGTCTGTTTAAAATGTTTTACTAAAAGTAAGCATTAAGTTTCAGTTTTGTGTCATAAATCATTCAGTCTGGATTAATTGAATGTTATCTTACTTTGAATCTCTTATTTTTAAATGAGAAGGACACTAAATGTGGGTAGATTAAAAATAAACAATGTTTTTACATTTTTCCACTCCTGACAAAGTATATTTTTATGGAGACACGTCTGATTTTAAATTTGATTTTTACAGAATAAAATTGATGTGTCAAATGATTTGATTGGATTGTTAATTTTATTTGACATTTGAATTGCCGAGAAAACGCAAATGTTAATATGTTACCATGGAGATGATGTCTGCAAGGTTTTGAAAGTGAATAGGCTGAATGTGCTGAAACTGAATTATTTGGCTGGAATAGATTTTTTCTTTTTGTTTAGCTTTTAATTATTATTTTTGAACTGAGAAGATGCTGAATCTGGGTACATTAAAAAGTAAACTTTTTTGTCTCCCTGACAACATTATAATATTGTTTTCATGGAGACAGGCAGTCTGGTTTAAATTGATTTATACAGAATAAAATATGTAAGATAATTTGAGCTGGTTTAGGTAAAGCTACTTTAATTCTAATCTGATGTTAGCTTTACCGGAGACTTTGAACTAAACATGCTGCCATGGAGAGGACTCTTGGTTTTAAATGGTTTTTGGTGGTTAAAACGACAAAGATGTATCATGTCATGAAATATTTGAGATTGATTAGATGAGCTTTTAGTACTTTTATGGTTTTAGAAACCTGAACTGTTTGTTATTGGCCTTGTGTTAGGTTGTTAATTCAAAAATTTGAATTTGGAAGGACTGCCCGAAGTATGTTAGGTTTTAATTAAATAATAAATTCTTTTACGCATTAGTGATATACTTTTTATTTTTTCTGTCTCCTTGTTAGGATGAAGACGGGGTTTGATTATTTTTTGGTTGGGCCACACAATTTGAAGTAAATGTGTGTTTTAATAGAATCAAAATCAGAATCAGAATCGCCTTTATTGTCATTGTAATTTGCATTGCAACAAAATTGGAGTTCAACTCCAAAAGGTGCTTTCCGTTCGTGCGTGTAATTTTTAGCTAATATAAAATATATTGAAATTTAATGGTGAATTATTTAGAGTATATGTACAACTAATATAAACATAAGGTAAAATAATATAAAATAAAGAAAATGTGGACCAAGTAAAACGTAAAACGAGACCATTATATACACTGTGGAATCATATTGCAGGGAAATATTGCACATGGTTTACAGATATTGCACAAGAAACTTGAAGGGGGCGGATTAGAGTGATTTGTTATTGTTCAGTGCAGTGATCACGCTGGGGAGAAAGCTGTCCGTGAGTCTGTTGAACTAGTTTTTATTGACCTATACTGTCGGCCGGAGGGTAGTAGGTCAAACAGGTGGTTGGTGGGGTGGGATGTTCTTTGATGATGCTGGCAGCTCTGCTGAGGTAGCGAGAGCTGGCAGTGTCTTCCAGGCTGGGCAGAGAGCAACCAGTGATGCCCTGGGCCGGTTTGATCACCCTCTGCAGCGCTCTCCTGTCGCTGCTGAGCACCCCCCGTTACCACTCTGTGATGCAGTACGTCAGGATGCTCAATGGTGGCTCTGTAGAACAACACCAGCAGCTTCTCCTCCAGATTGTTCCTCCTGAGCACCCTCAGGAAGTGGAGTTGCTGCTGGGCTTTCTTCACCACCACTGTGGTGTTGGCAGTCCAGGAGAGGCTGTCAGAGAGCTGCACTCCCAGGAACCTGATGGAGCTGACCCTTTCCACACAGTTCCCTTGGATGTAGAGCGGGGCTGGGTCAGCCCTGTTCTTCCTGAAGATCCAGGATTATTTATTTTGTTTTTTGTGGTGTTCAGCGGCAGGTTGTTAGCTGAACACCACTCTGTCAGTCGATTTAACCTCGTCTCTGTATCATCTCATCCCCCCTGGGATGAGCCCTATCACGGGTGGTATCATCCGCAAAACTTTATTTTGGTGTTTGTGGATGGGTTGGAGAGCAGTCATGCATGTAAGGGTGAACAGGAGGGGGCTCATACACAGCCTTGAGGGAACTGGTGCTGAGTGTGATGGTGGAGGAAAGGTGGGGGCCACGTTTCATGGACTGTGGGCAGTTTGTAAGGAGTCCTTGATCTACTGGCAGTGGGGGTGGAGATGCAAAGATGTGTCAGTTTCTGGGCTAGGATCTCCGTGATGATGTGGTTGAAGGCTGGAGCTGATGTCCAGGAAGAGCATCCTCACATAGCTCCCCTGGTGCTCCAGGTGGCTCAGCACGGTGTGGAGAGCTGTGGTGATAGCGTCCTCTGTGGAGCGGTGTGCCCTATAGGCAAACTGGTGGGGTTCCAGATTGGGAGGCAGACAGGTTCTGATGTGCTGAGAGACCAGTCTTTCAAAGCACTTCATGACCACAGGCGTAAGTGCAACAGGCCTGTAGTCATTTATGCTCTCCACTGCTGACTTCTTTGGGACTGGAATGATGGTGGAGGATTTGAGGCAGAATGGAATGATGGCCCTGCGACAGGTACAGGTTGAAAGATGCGGTGAAAACTCCAGCCAGTGTGGTCAGCACACAAAAGGGACAGCTTTGGAGTACCTTCCAGGTAAAGCATCGGGGCCAGCCGCCTTCCTGGTGTTCACCGCCTTCAGCACACGTCTCACTTTGTGTTCCTGAAGTGTTAGCGTGCTAGTACTGGAAGGTGGTGGGTGTGGAGTTGCTGCTGGTCTGTCTGCTTCAAAGCAGGCAAAGAAGCGGTTCAGCTCCTCTGCCAGCAAGGCGTCAGACCTAACATTTCCTGGGTTGCTGCTTCTGAAGTTGGTATATGATTTATTCCCTGCCACATCCTTCTGGGGTAATTACAGCGAAGTGGTCCTCTATTTTTTTCTTGTAGGCACCCTTGGAATCTCTGAGTGCTTCTTTTCAGATCGGACCCTGGCAGCGCTGTACAGGGCCCTGTCCCCTGATTTAAAGGCGGTGTTGCGACTTTTTAATAGGGACGGGACTGCACCTGTTCATCCAGGGCTTCTGGTTTGGGAAAAACCCTGACCCTTTTGTTGGCGGTGACAGTGGTCAACACAGTTCTTAATGTAAGAGAGTATGGGTGTCGGTGTACTCCTGCAGGTTGTGGCTGGAAAATAAATCCCATACAATCCGAGTGAAGCAGTCCTGTAGCTGGGAGAGCGCTCCCTCCGGCCAGGTTGGATAGGCTTTCGTTGTGGCTTTGTTCGCCTCAGCAGGGGGGTGCAGGTGGGGGTGAGGGACAGGCAGAGATGGTCTGATTCAGTGAGATGGGGGAGGGGAGTGACTTTGTACGCATGTTTATGTTTGAGTAACATGGTCCAAAGTATTTTCCCCTCTACGTACTGGACGAACTTAGGGAGCACAGTCTTTAAAACAACGCTTGGTTGAATTCACCAGCACAATACAAACGCCATCCGGGTGGGCCAGCTGCTGTTTATTCACACAGGCAAGCAAGAGGCTAAGGGCCGTACTAACGTTAGCATCGGGTGGGATGTAAACAGCAAACACAACGATGACTGTGAACTCCCTTGGGAGATAAAAAGGTCTGCACGAGACTGCCAGCACCTCTAAATCAGGAGAACAGTGAGAGTCAATGACCTGCTGCTACAGCACCAGTCGTGGTTCACATAAACAGAGAGCCCTCCACCTCTGCACTTACCCGAATCACTGGTTCTGTCCTGCTGGTGTAGTGTGCGGCCTGCTAGCTCAACTGCAGCGTTGGGGATCAGCCGGTGAAGCCACGTCTCTGTGATGAAAATAACACTGCAGTTCCGCACAAAGCTGTTTGTGGCCATCTGTAGCTCCAATTCGTCCATTTTGTGGGTGATGGATCTGGCGTTTGAGAGGAAGAGGCTCGGTAATGCTGGCCTGTGAGGTTGTTTACGTAACCTAGCATCGACGCCGGACCGACATCCTCGCTTCTGCTTCCTGTCTCTACACGCCTTCTCTGCCTGTTGGGCAGGCAGGCTAGTAATCCATGGAGAGCCCGGTGTTCTCGCTGTGTCCTCTGGGATGTTGTGGTACTGGCGGAATTCGCTCATAACCGAAAGTTTGTACCTCAGACCGAGGTCGATAAGGTTCTGGCGGCTGAAGCTGTGGGTCGCTTTACAAAACATACCTGTCTGGAAATGAACCCATGATTCAGTTTGTTTAAATTAAATTATTTACAAAGCACCACATCAGAATATAAGTTACCACAAACTGCTTTAAACAAGTAAGCAACAGAGAGCGAATTACACTTTTGAATCCAAGCAAATGGACAGTGACTTTAAATTATGTAAGACATATAATACATTCAGACAAAAATCATGTCTGTGATTTAATAACCTGACGTCTGTACATACAGAGGGATTATGGGAAATCTGTATATCACTAACCTGCAAATATACACTCATAGTGACAAAAGGATGACTGTATATTAATTATCTGCTAATTATGCTTTCATTGTGATGATAGGATGTCTTCAAAATAATAACCTACACACTTACACACATACATATTCTCTGTCACTGTTTCTCTGTTTCTTGTCTCAGGAGGGGCTGTGCACAATGGTTGAGCCTCACTTTGGTTGGCGTGGTTGGGGCCAACTATAATCCGCCTGAAAGTGAATCACACATTTGACTCCAAGCAACAGATTGCAAGCAACAACAGTGCTTATCAACAGATGGTGAATTTCACTTTTGATAGCAAGAAACGGACAGTGACTTTAAATTATGATAGACATATCGTACAATCAGACACAAAGCATGTCTGTGATTTAATAATCTACAGTCTATACATATCTAGTGATTAAAGGTTGCCTGTATATTAATAACCTGCTAAATATACACTCATAGTGATTATAGAATGTCTGTATATTAATTATCTGCTAATTATGCTTTCATCGTGATGTTAGGATGTCTTCAAAATAATAACCCATACACACATACATATTCTCTCTCACTTTTTCACTGTTTCTTGTCTCAGGAGGGGCTGTGCACAATGGTTGAGCCTCACTTCAGTTGGCGTGGTTGGGGCCAACTGTAATCCCATTATACTTGTTTTTGTTGGGTCTGTTTCATTTGTAATCAATTTTTTCAAGTACATCCCGCAGTTTTGCTGTCCATATGTACATCAGTGTGGATTTTGACTCCATGCAACAGATGGGAAAATTGAATTTTGACTACAAACAAAAAAAGATGAGTCCATATTTTATGCTCATCAACAGATGTTGGATTTCTTTTTTCAGTGGACGCTGCAGATGTTGAATTTGGATTTTGACTGCAAGCAACAGACTGTGAATTACAGTTTTGACTCCAAGCAACAGAAGGCAAATTATAATTTTGCATACAGACGGCGAATTAGAATGTTGACTGCAAACAACAGACGGCAAATTTGAATTTTGAATGCAAGCAAGAAACGGGAAATTTGAATATTGACTGCAAGCAACAGATGGGAAATTTGAATTTTGTCTGCATCAACAAATTGCAAAATTTGAATATTGACTGCGAGCAACAGACGGCAAATTTGAATTTTGAATGCAAGCAAGAAACGGGAAATTTGAATATTGACTGCAAGCAACAGATGGGAAATTTGAATTTTGTCTGCATCAACAAATTGCAAAATTTGAATATTGACTGCAAGCAACAGACAACAAATTTAAATTTTGACTGCAAGCAACAAACGGCAAATTTGAATTATGACTGCAAGCAACCATTGGAAAATTTGAATATTCACTGCAAGCAAGAGATGGGGCATTTGAATATTGACTGCAAGCAGCAGATGGGAAATTTGAATTCTGAAAGCAAGCAACAAACAGCAAATTTGAATTTTGGCTGCAAGCACCAAACAGGAAAGTTGAATTTTGAGTGCAAGCAACAGACGGCAAATTTGAATTTTGACTGCAAGCAAGAAATGGGAAATTTGAATTGTGACTGCATGCAACAAATGGTGAGTCCATATTTTTATGCTGATCAACAGATGGTGAATTTTAATTTTGATAGCAAGAAATGGGCAGTGACTTTAAATTATGATAGACATATCGTACATTCAGACAGAAAGCAAGTCTCTGATTTAATAATCTGTAGTCTATATATAGTTATTAAAGATTCTCTTTATATTACTAACCTGCTAAATATACACTCAGTGATTATAGGATGTCTGTATATTAATTATCTGCTAATTATGCTTTCATCGTGATGATAGGATGTCTTCAAAATAATAACCCATACACACATACATATTCTCTGTCACTTTTTCACTGTTTCTTGTCTCAGGAGGGGCTGTGCACAATGGTTGAGCCTCACTTATTTGGCGTGGTTGGGGCCAACTGTAATCCCCCTTATACTTAGTTTTTTGGGTCTGTTTTCATTTGTAATCAAGTTTTTCAAGTACATCCCTCAGTTTTGCTGTCCATATGTACATCAGTGTGGCATTTCAACACAGGTGGATTTTGACTCCATGCACCAGATCGTAAAACTGAATTTTGGCTGCAAACAAAAAAAGATGAGTCCATATTTTTATTCTCATCAACAGATGTTGGATTTATTTTTCAGTGGAAGCTGCAGATGTTGAATTTGGATTTTGACTGCAAGCAACATACTGTGAATTAGTTTTGACTCCAAGCAACAGAAGGCAAATTAGAATTTTGCATGTAACGAAACAGACGGTGAATTAGAATGTTGACTGCAAACAACAGACGGGAAATTTGAATATTGACTGCAAGCAACAGATGGAAAATTTGAATTTTGTCTGCAAGCAACAAATTGCAAAATTTGAATTTGACTGCAAGCAACAGACAGCAAATTTGAATTTTGTCTGCAAGCAACAAATTGCAAAATTTGAATATTGACTGCAAGCAACAGACAGTAAATTTGAATTTTGGCTGCAAGCAACAAACGGCAAATTTGAATTTTGACTGCAGGCAACTGTTGAAAAATTTGAATATTCAGTGCAAGCAACAGAAGGGACATTTGAATATTGACTGCCAGCAACAGACGGGAAATTTGAATTTTGAGTGCAAACAACAGACGGCAAATTTGAATTTTGACTGCATGCAACAAATGGTGAGTCCATATTTTATGCTCATCAACAGATGTTGGATTTCTTTTTTCAGTGGACGTTGCAGATGTTGAATTTGGATTTTGACTGCAAGCAACAGACTGTGAATTACAGTTTTGACTCCAAGCAACAGAAGGCAAATTAGAATTTTGCATACAGACGGCGAATTAGAATGTTGACTGCAAACAACAGACGGCAAATTTGAATTTTGACTGCAAGCAAGAAACGGGAAATTTGAATATTGACTGCAAGCAACAGATGGGAAATTTGAATTTTGTCTGCATCAACAAATTGCAAAATTTGAATATTGACTGCAAGCAACAGACAGCAAATTTAAATTTTGACTGCAAGCAACAAACAGCAAATTTGAATTATGACTGCAAGCAACCATTGGAAAATTTGAATATTCACTGCAAGCAAGAGATGGCGCATTTGAATATTGACTGCAAGCAGCAGATGGGAAATTTGAATTCTGAAAGCAAGCAACAAACGGCAAATTTGAATTTTGGCTGCAAGCACCAAACAGGAAAGTTGAATTTTGAGTGCAAGCAACAGACGGCAAATTTGAATTTTGACTGTAAGCAAGAAATGGGAAATTTGAATTTTGACTGCATGCAACAAATGGTGAGTCCATATTTTTATGCTGATCAACAGATGGTGAATTTTAATTTTGATAGCAAGAAATGGACAGTGACTTTAAATTATGATAGACATATCGTACATTCAGAAAGAAAGCAAGTCTCTGATTTAATAATGTAGTCTATCATATATAGTTATTAAAGATTCTCTTTTATACTAACCTGCTAAATATACACATGTGATTATAGGATGTCTGTATATTAATTATCTGCTAATTATGCTTTCATCGTGATGATACCAGCGGAACACAGCGGGTCGCACTGGCACATTACATGGAGGAATCTGGCAGAGGTTGGGTTTGAACCGGGAACCTTCTACAAAATCAAGTGCAATAGCCACTTGTCCACCACCCCTGATCGCAAATGCCAATTATTACATTACAGTTAATATAATTTTTATAGAAAACATTTCACTCATAAATAACGCAACTTTGAGTGACACACTCATATATAAATATAATGCCTCAAATCATTGATATGATTTGGTATTTAAATAATAAACTGCCCATTTGGTTTTAATTGAACACTATCATTAGGTACAGCCAAAAGGCCAATGCACAGCTAATGCATGATGAGTGTGATGTTGTGTGATGTGCCTGTTCTGCAAAGCAGAAGTTCTCTTGTTGCATCATCTAAGTCTGGGATGGGCTTGACCCCTTGTTTCCTACAAGAAGCGATGAATTGAAAAGTGTTATTCCAAAGCATTACATGACTCTGACAAATCAAATAAAATCAAATCAATTTTATTATATATCGCAAAATCACAACAAACAGCTGCCCCAAGGCACTTTATATTGTAAGGCAAAAGCCATACAATAATTACAGAAAAACCCCAACGGTCAAAACGACCCCCTGTGAACAAGCACTTGGCGACAGTGGGAAGGAAAAACTCCCTTTTAACAGGAAGAAACCTCCAGCAGAACCAGGCTCGGGAGGGGCAGTCTTCTGCTGGGACTGGTTGGGGCTGAGGGAGAGAATCAGGAAAAAGACATGCTGTGGAAGACAGCAGAGATCAATCACTAATGATTAAATGCAGAGTGGTGCATACAGAGCAACAAGAGAAAGAAACACTCAGTGCATCATGGGAACCCCCCAGCAGTCTAAGTCTATAGCAGCATAACTAAGGGATGGTTCAGGGTCACCTGATCCAGCCCTAACTATAAGCTTTAGCAAAAAGGAAAGTTTTAAGCCTAATCTTAAAAGTAGAGAGGGTGTCTATCTCCCTGATCTGAATTGGGAGCTGGTTCCACAGGAGAGGAGCCTGAAAGCTGAAGGCTCTGCCTCCCATTGTACTCTTAAAAAACCCTAGAACTACAAGTAAGCCTGCAGTCTGAGAGCGAAGCGCTCTATTGGGTGATATGGTACTATGAGGTCCCTAAGATAAGTGGGATCTGATTATTTAAAACCTATAAGTAAGAAGAAGGAATTTTAAATTCTATTCTAGAATTAAGCCAATGAAGAGAGGCCAATATGGGTGAAAATCTGCTCTCTCCTTCTAGTCCCCGTCAGTACTCTAGCTTGCAGCATTTTGAATTAACTGAAGGCTTTTCAGGGAACTTTTAGGACAACCTAATAATAATGAATTACAATAGTCCAGCCTAGAGGAAATAAATGCATGAATTATTTTTTACACCATCACTCTGAGACAAGACCTTTCTAATTTTAGCGATATTGCGCAAATGCAAAAAAGAAGTCCTAAATATTTGCTTAATATGCACATTGAAGGACATATCCTGATCAAAATGACTCCAAGATTTCTCACAGTATACTAGAGGTCAGGTAATGCCATCCAGAGTAAGGATCTGGTTAGACACCATGTTCTAATATTTGTGAGGCCAAGTACAATAACTTCTAGTTTTATCTGAATTTAAAAGCAGGAAATTAGAGGTCATCCATGTCTTTATGTTGTAAGACATTCCTGCAGTTTAACTAATTGGTGTGTGTCCTCTGGCTTCATGGATAGATAAAGCTGGGTATCATCTGCGTAACAATGAAATTTAAGCAATGCTTTCTAATAATACTGCCTAAGGGAAGCATGTATAAAGTGACTAAAATTGGTCCTAGCACAGAACCTTGTGGAACTCCATGATTAACCTTAGTCTGTGAAGAAGACTCCCCATTTACATGAACAAATTGTAATCTATTAGATAAATATGATTCAAACCACTGCAGCGCAGTGCCTTTAATACCTATGGCATGCTCTAATCTCTGTAATAAAATTTTCTGGTCAACAGTATCAAAAGCAGCACTGAGGTCTAACAGGACAAGCACAGAGATGAGTCCACTGTCTGAGGCCATAAGAAGATCATTTGTAACCTTCACTAATGCTGTTTCTGTACTTGATGAATTCTAAAACCTGACTGAAACTCTTCAAATAGACCATTCCTCTGCAGATGATCAGTTAGCTGTTTTACAACTACCCTTTCAAGAATTTTTGAGAGAAAAGGAAGGTTGGAGATGGCCTATAATTAGCTAAGATAGCTGCGTCAAGTGATGGCTTTTAAGTAATGGTTTAATTACTGCCACCATAAAAGCCTGTGGTACATAGCCAACTAATAAAGATAGATTGATCATATTTAAGATTGAAGCATTAATTAATGGTAGGGCTTCTTCAGCAGCCTGGTAGGAATGGGGTCTAATAGACATGTTGATGTTTTGAGGAAGTAACTAATGAAAATAACTCAGACAGAACAATCGGAGAGAAAGAGTCTAACCAAATATTAGCATACTGAAAGCAGCCAAAGATAACGATATGTCTTTGGGATGGTTATGAGTAATTTTTTCTCTAATAGTTAAAATTTTATTAGCAAGAAAGTCATGAAGTCATTACTAGTTAAAGTTAAAGGAATACTCGGCTCAATAGAGCTCTGACTCTTTGTCAGCCTGGCTACAGTGCTGAAAAGAAACCTGCGGTTGTTCTTATTTTCTTCAATTAGTGATGAGTAGTAAGATGTCCTAGCTTTATGGAGGGCTTTTTTATAGAGCAACAGACTCTTTTTCCAGGCTAAGTGAAGATCTTCTAAATTAGTGAGACGCCATTTCCTCTCCAACTTACGGGTTATCTGCTTAAGTTGCGAGTTTGTGAGTTATACCACGGAGTCAGGCACTTCTGATTTAAGGCTCTCTTTTTCAGAGGAGCTACAGCAAAGGAGAGGTCGCTGCGCTGCGAGATCTCAGTAACATTGAGAACTGCATTGAGACGCTCTGATCACGCTTCACTTTAACCGCTGCACATGGACAACACAATTAACATCGCAACATAAAACTATTTTTATATTGTGCTTAAAACTCTCATGAATATATTCTCTGGGTTATCGACGTTATTGCGTTTATTTTATGTAAACGTGAGAATCGCAGTCTGTCTCTCTGTTATTTTCAATGGGAGCTGCTGTAAGCTCCACTCGCTTCCTGATCATGTCGTTCTGGGGGAAAGTGAAGTTTGCTCTTTAACGTCTTGATTATTGTTCTTTACTACACTGTTTGTCCTCTTTGTTCCAGACTAATATATATAATATGTCTGAAATTCGGTTTGCGCTTATTAAATTCCACGCAGATTAAACGTAGGAGACACGGATTTTTGGTATAGCAAGTTTTAGTTTTAGCATGTTTTCAGGGTATCATGTAGCAGTCTCTTATTAATGTGATGGAAAGCATAAAAATGTCATTTTTGTAGTATAATATTCATTTACAGTTGTCATCATGTGGATTCTCTATGTTGTTTGACTGCAGCGACTCTCTGGCATGCAAGGGATTATGGGATACATGAAAACCCCGAATATACGAGGTCTGTGAGAAAAGTAACGGACCTTTTTATTTTTTTCAAAAACTATATGGATTTGAATCACGTGCGATTACATCAGCCAAGCTTGAACCCTCGTGCGCATGCTTGAGTTTTTCCTCGCCTGTCGGTTGCATCATTCACCTGTGGGCAGGCTTTGAGTGAGCACTGGTCCACCCCTCCCGTTGGAATTCTTTTGTCTGAGAACTTGCTGAGAGACTGCCGCTTTGCTTGATCAAAATTTTTCAGAACTGTGAGACACATCCAAGAGGACACCATTCGAGAAATTCAGATGGTTTTCGGTGAAAATTTTTTTGGCTGATGAAAGATTAAGGAGTGTTACTATCGCTTTAAGGACTGCCCATGGCGCCGGAGGATGCGCCACGCCCCGAGCCGTCGTCGTCAGCCTGTTTCAAGCTGAAAACTTCCAAATTTAAGGCTCTGTTGATCCAGGATGTCGTGAGAGAGCAGAGAAGTTTCAGAAGAGGTCGGGATCAGCAGTTTATCCGGACATTCCACTGTTAAAGGAGATTTTGTAATGAAAGACGTGCGGACGGATTAGCGCGGCGGCACAGAAAAACACCTCCGTGTTGGAAACCATTCATAAGATTCAGGTGGCTTTCGATGGCTTTCAGTCGAGTGAGTATCCGAGAAATTGTTTAACAGCTGGGCATGTTCCAACTTGTCCGCTTCAGACACACCCTCATTTTACGACATGGAAGCCAGGAAGACGGCAAAGAAAAAGAACTCCACCAATCATGACGCGTGCCAATAGAGCGTCAAAAGCGGCCGTCGTATCCATTGTTTTGTAGTATAATCAAAAACGTGTTACAGTGGTTCCTCGTTTATCGCGGGAGTTACATTCTAAAAATAGTCCGTAATACGCAAACCGCGACATAGTCAGCGTTATTTTTTTACAATTATTATAGACGTTTTAAAGCTGTAAAAACCCTGTAAAACCACTTATACACTTTCTCAATCAGGCATGAACATTTTCTCACTTTTTTCTCGTGTGTAAACACTCTCAAAGTTCAAACCTTAGTAGAAAAATAAGACCAAACTGTTTTCAGGCCAAAACATTTGTTTGAGAAATAAAATAGAACGTTTTCCTATAAATAATTATGATGGCTTTTAAAACTAACCAATTTAATTTTAACGATCAACCTACGAGGTTGAACACATAAGAAATTATTAATAGTGACTGACCAGTATTTTCACAGATCGTGCCTCTGCGTCCTGACGCCGCGCCTTTTTCCACTCACACCTGGCTGCAGGTGTCTGTTTCCGAGTGACAAACACAGTTATGAGTAGTTGTTGGCGCTCTTTTTTCTTCTGGGTGAGAAGATTCTTATAAACAGACATGCAGAACACAGAACACTGTAAAAAAAAAGGCATGCAAAATTGGACTAAAAACTCTGCGAAACGACGAGGCCGCGAAAGGTGAACCGCGTTATAGCGAGGGACCGCTTCTCTTTTCACGTCAATAATTCTTGACATGTGGATATTTGCTTGCTCAATTAATAAGACGCCTAATTTTTCAGATTTCTTTATTCTTAAAATGTATTTCATTATTTATTTTATTGTGACAAACGAATGGAGAAGACAAAACCTGATTGCAGCACGGGCAAAGTGAATGACAACACTACATTTGTAATTATCAATTTCATAGTCTAAAACGATCACACCACATAAAGTTAAGCTCAGCGCTGCTCTGGCTCCAGGCTCTGGAGAAAAAGGCGAGCAGTGCTTTCTTTGCGGTCAGCGCTGTGGCCACGGATCGTGCTAGATAGACCAGCAATCCCGCAAAAGCGGGATTTGTATTGATTATTATGTAGTATGATCAGGAAAGTGTTATTTATGTAACATATGCATTCATTGTATGATGGCACTGTTTATCAGGCCGATCATTTTCATTTTTATGTGGATTCCAGCGCTGGTTCATTTTGGCGTATAATTTACACCACCTCTCGACCTGGTGTATATTTTCAGCGCAGCGTACGCCAACGACCACACTGATAAATGCCAAGTGCCGCAGCCGTTTTGGCGTACACCCCATATACGATCGAATATCGGCGTACGCACGTTGATACATGAGGCCCACTGTGCGTCTCTCTCTCTCTCCGCTCTAAAGGAAAAAAAAACCCCTCCATTAAAATGTTTCATTAAAATATTCCAGAGTGTCAGTGTCGGTAGATGTTGACATATTCAGAAGTTTAAAGGCTCCCGTTTCCAAAAAACTCAGACGAACGGTGAGAATGAGGAGGAGGAGGAGGAGAGATCGCGCCCGGGGGGGCTCATTCGGCTCATGTTCAAACAAGACAATTTAGTGGCTATATTGTTTTTGTTTTTTGTTTTTTTAAGTAATGCTATCCCACTCAAATATGTTGAAAAAAAAATACTGTCATGACAGAAAAACTCTGCCTGCTTCACTGGATGGAAGAAGAATGCTATATGCCCATCAAATATTAATGTGTTTTTAACCATTTCAGCGTTATTTATTTTATTAACTTAGACTTTGACAGAAACATTTTCAAAAGAACTTTGGTTTTTACAAATATTACAACATAAATGTCATGTTTTTTGTCTATTATTCTTTCTTTCAATGCATCTAAAACCACTCAAAATGGGTTAAAATAGGGCTTGCCAATAACATTTTAGAGGTATCAAACCGTATAGCTTCAGGGAGCTTTGCCCCCTTGACCCTCATTGGGGGCACTTGCACCCCAGGCCATGAGCCACAATCATGTAATTTACCCGGCACGAAAATGGTTCTAGCTTGAACCCTGCACGTCATGTGCTTGTCGTGCACGCCCTTCGGTTGAGTGTCAGTGAACAAGTGAAACTAGAAGTCAGAGAACCACAATGCACCATGTGGACAAATACTGAACAAAATTTACAACAGGATGGTCAAGTCAAAGTGGAGTTCAAGAACGGATCAGACTTGTGGGTTGGGACAATCCAAAAATGTTGCCTCACGACTGCAAACAAGTTCTGAAACACTGTTCTGAAAGATTTCAGAACACTGAAACCCTCATGCTTTGAAACATTGTCAGGGATGGGATAATGGTGCATTTTTACATATTTACACATTTTTAAATTTCTGCCAAAGTGTTTTGATCCCCCGGTGCCTCATGTACAAAGCGTGCTTATGCACAAAAACCTGGCGTATGTCCGTCTCCACGCCAGCGTTCAAATGTATCAAAAGTGAAATGACTGTGGAAATGTGCGTTGCATCACTCAAAAATCCTGTCTGGCGTACACACATTTCTACAGCTATGAAAACTGGCGCAGACACATTTGGGCCTGTGCACATTCAAATTTTTAAAATTATATTTGTTATTATTAATATGTTCTCTTTTTCTTGATGGTGGAACTAGAGAGCCTCTTAACAAGTCCCTGACTTTGTTCAGTATTTGTGAATAACAGCGTGTGTAATGTTAATGTCACACACTGTCAGCTGCCGTGCACCTAATATCTTTTTACTTCAGTGTGTGCGCAACTCAGTTCAGCATTTACACACACAAACTTACTTATTTAATTTCCGTTTTACAGCGAGCTGAGAGTGCAGCTCTGCGTCAGCCTGATCCTGTCAGGTCTCAGAAGCTAAGCAGTGCGGGGCCTGGTTCGTACTTGGATGGGAGACCTCTTTGGAACACCAGCGGCTGTGTGTGTTTCTCCAGGTTACACTGGAGTTGTCAGGAAGGTCATCCGGCGTAAAACTTGTGCCAAATGCCAATGCAGATCTGGCTGTATCCGCTGTGGCAACCCCAAACAAAACGGGAGCAGCCGAATGGACAACAACAACATTACAGCGAGCTGACAGAACAGCGATCTAACCTCAGTTTTCATTGTTTTTGCACATTCAGAGCTCTCAATTCTCACTCATTTGGAGTAAGACTCGCGCTTTAAAGCGGTCCTGTCAGGTCTCACACACTCAGTGTGAGACTCAATATGTTGTCATGCTCTCATGCTAACATATGGCATTCCACCACTATGACCTGCAAGACAAGATTTGGTGGAAAATAACTCCTTGAGCATGTCTCAACTTGAGATCTCTGCATGTTATCTCTGAAAGTTCTTTAATTTTAACACACAACAACACAGAGACGATGGCAGGTGTAATCAAACACACAACACTCAACACTTATGGTGCCGTCAGCATGACACAACCTGACTATTTGAATACATTTGCATATTTAGATAGAGGCGTGGCCATGGAGGAGTTTGGTGCGTGTGCTAAATTCCATGTACAGTGGGATGTACAAACCGAACGTGCGTGGATTCATGCCTACGCACACTTTGATACATCTGAATGTTTGTGTTGACGCCTGATTCAGGGTTTTGACGTACGCCAACTTTTAGTAGAAAGTCAATGCAAGTCTTTGTACATGAGGCACCCCGGTCATTTTAAGTATTTTTCTTTCTTTGCCTCTCACATGCCTGATTATTCCAGAGACAAACTGTTTTGAAACAATTCAGGAAAATGATTCAGCTGCCGTCCACACGGGGTCTATATGTGCACCTATGTTGCTGTCCGAATGGTTCCCACTAAAAATCGGTCCACCCTGCCTTCACTGCACATGCATCATTTTGGAGTGTCAGCAGCATAATTTTAGAGCATCAGTAGCGATTCACCGATTATCACCTTGTTTATGTTCAAAAAAGTTCTTGTTTCTGCTTAAAACTGACATTAGAATGATTTAAGAGGTTTTAGCTTGTCATCTGATGGTTAATAATTACATTATTCCCTTGGATCGCTTTGGGTGTAGAAAGTTAGAGTCAGACTCAGACGTGCTGCTGTGGCAATCTGTTTGCTCCCGTCTTTTGTTATGAAATAACGCTGAGGGGATTGTTGTACGAAAGCTTCAAACATCTGTTGCTGAGATAGATGATGAGTGGAGGCAGTTTTAAGCAGAAACGAGGTGATAATTGGTGAATTGATGCTGATGCCCTGAAATGACACTGCTGACGCCCCAAATGACGCATGCACAGTGAAAGCTGGGCGGACTGATTTTTACAGGGGACCATTCGGTTGCGACACCGGTACTTACAGTGCTTCTGACAGAAGCCACAGTGCACGCACACTGAGCTCATATATATTTGGACATATTCATATGACTGTCGACAAACCAGACATTTTAACTTTGAGATGAAAATCCCAACAGTCTCGCCTTTAATACAGTCATTTTCATTCTGTCGGTGCTTCTTGATGTTCTGGTCTTCAAAGAGAAATCTGTGCTGCAGACACATTTTAAATCGACCTCCTCAGACTCTCACACAGTGTGTCAGTTGGAAATTTGTCCAGGTTTGGATGTTACCAGTAAACCTCTGGCCTTAACTTAAACTCAGTCACGTTCATAACATCATTTCTGGTAATGCACCTCTGTATTTGTCGTCTTCTGTTTTAAATGAATCCCACCTTCACACCTGTTCAGGGCCACTTTGCCTCGTTCTCCCCTCTGTTCAATCCTTTGGACAGTTCTCTTTTTCTGGTCCCAGCACCAGGATTTAGAAGAGTTTTCCAGGAAACATCAAATCTCAGTTTGCCCAGACTTGTTTATTTGATCAACATTTACAAGAGGAACTTAACCCTTGAAACACTGATTCATGAACTTGGGTTCACTGATTCACAGCTGCATGTTTATTTTTTTTATCATGTAGTTAGAATTAAAGTAGCATATTTAAAATAAAATAAGTATAAAATGTATATAATTATATGCAATAATTTTTATGTGTTATACACAATGTTTCTGAACATATTTTAAAATATTAATCCATACTTCTGTTTGTCTTTGTATTTTTTGTGTGACCAAATTTAATAAATGTTTTCACTTTCCTGTGTCATCCATTTTTTAAAATGTCTATGGATATGCTTTTGATTTTATTATAAATTCAATCAATATGGATTTGTGTTTGATCTGCTGTGGTAACCACTGCTCTGTATATACCATTGGATCACTCATTGGACAGTATTTCTGAAGCACATCAGCTTCCATATTACCACTCGCATGTACCACTCCTAAACACTCTTTTTACTGATCTTTAACCAGGCACACACAACTTTATTCATTGTGATTTTGCCAAAAAATGCCTTCATGTGCAGCTATAAACTGTGCAAATCGCTAGTTCACAGGCTGTGGATGAACATCTCACCTGTGTGATTGAAATGGGAAGTAATGAACAATAATTTGAAGAGTTCTATCCCTAATAATAATGATGGTGATAATAATCATAACTGGCTTGTGTGTAGCCACATGTTTAGTTTTCTGTTGGACAAACTATTTTAAGACATTTATTAAGTCTACTAGTGCATAGTTTTGGGGCTTGAGGCATTGTTGCGACAAGCTTTATGAGTAATATTAGGCTGAAGCTCATAGACCAATGTGTAATAAATATTGTCATTGCAATAGAAAACCCACTTTCCTGTAGCTAGTTAAGTAGTGTTTTATTCTTTCAGTGCAACTGTTAAAAAAAATCACTATTGCTGCATTATCCATCATGATTTTTCTATTCACTTTTGTTCTTGTTCACTTTTGTTCATGATATGGTATCTGTATGTGTGTATTGACAGGCTTGCTGATGATTACACAACACGTACAAACTTTTAAAAAACTCATAATTTTTAGAATTGAGTATTTGCCCCAGTGAGATAAGTCATTGAGAATAGAAGGGGGAGAATGTCAAAGTACTAAAAGAAAGGAAATAAATAGCTAATCATGGCAGACTTATATTAGGAAGGATGAAGATTACATTAACTGGAGAACAAAAAGGAAAAAATGAATCAGCTCAGTTATTATTGAAATTGTTGACGTTCTCATAAGCTGTCTATGTACAGGCTACATAACTTGGGAGTGGTAAGATGGCCGCTGTCTTGCTTCAGTGGTTTGTAGGGAGGGGTGGTAACCCTTAGCAACTGAAGTTAGCGTGGGTGCGGGGCACAAGGAGAGTGAGCAACGGGCGGGGAAGTTGGCGCCTAATGACGTAAGAACGGTGGAGTTAATTTTCTTCCAAACTGGATTGAACCTGTCGGGGCTCATTTCGGGAGACAGAAGCTGTTAAAGTGTCTTTAGCTGAACAGCGTCAGACAGACAGGATGGACAAACGCCACTTAAGGAGGAACTTTTACTGGACAATGAAGTTTCAGGTAGGAACAAATCCAAAATGTTAATATAACGTGTTCTGTCAGTAAAATACCAGACATTATTTCAAAACAGCGCCATCATGTGAAAATCTAATATTAAAAGAAACCAGAAGTCAAAATGGTGGATTAAAACTGCCAACTGTTGTGTAGATTTGCAATGTTGTCACCATGTATGAAGACGTCTGTTTTAAAATGTTTTACTAAAAGTAAAGCATTAAGTTTCAGTTTTGTGTCATAAATCATTCAGTCTGGATTAATTGAATTTTATCTTACTTTGAATCTCTTATTTTTAAATTGAGAAGACACTAAATGTGGGTAGATTAAAAATAAACAATGTTTTTTACATTTTTTCCACTCCTGACAAAGTATATTTTTATGGAGACACGTCTGATTTTAAATTTGATTTTTACAGAATAAAATTTGATGTGTCAAATGATTTTGATTGGATTGTTTAATTTTTATTTGACATTTGAATTGCCGAGAAAACGCAAATGTTAATATTGTTACCATGGAGATGATGTCTGCAAGGTTTTGAAATAATAGGCTGAATGTGCTGAAACTGAATTATTTTGGCTGGAATAGATTTTTTTCTTTTTGTTTAGCTTTTAATTTATTATTTTTGAACTGAGAAGATGCTGAATCTGGGTACATTAAAAAGTAAACTTTTTTTGTCTCCCTGACAACATTATAATATTGTTTTCATGGAGACAGCAGTCTGGTTTTAAATTAGATTTATACAGAATAAAATATGTAAGATAATTTGAGCTGGTTTAGGTAAAGCTACTTTAATTCTAATCTGATGTTTAGCTTTACCGGAGACTTTGAACTAAACAATGCTGCCATGGAGAGGACTCTTGGTTTTAAATGGTTTTTGGTTTTAAACGACAAAGATGTATCATGTCATGAAATATTTGAGATTGATTAGATGAGCTTTTAGTACTTTTATGGTTTTAGAAACCTGAACTGTTTGTTATTGGCCTTGTGTTAGGTTTGTAATCAAAAATTTGAATTTGGAAGGACTGCCCGAAGTTATGTTAGGTTTTAATTAAATATAAAATTCTTTTACGCATTAGTGATATACTTTTTATTTTTTCTGTCTCCTTGTTAGGATGAAGACGGGGTTTGATTATTTTTTGGTTGGGCCACACAATTTGAAGTAAATGTGTGTTTTAATAGAATCAAAATCAGAATCAGAATCGCCTTTATTGTCATTGTAATTTGCATTGCAACAAAATTTGAGTGCAACTCCAAAAAGGTGCTTTCCGTTGTGCGTGTAATTTTTAGCTAATATAAAATATATTGAAATTTAATGGTGAATTATTTAGAGTATATGTACAACTAATATAAACATAAGGTAAAATAATATAAAATAAAATAAAATGTGGACCAAGTAAAACGTAAAACGAGAATTATATACAACTGTGGAATCATATTGCAGGGAAATATTGCACATGGTTTACAGATATTGCACAAGAAACTTGAAGGGTGCGGATTAGAGTGATTTGTTATTGTTCAGTGCAGTGATCACGCTGGGGAGAAAGCTGTCCTTGAGTCTGTTTGAACTAGTTTTTATTGACCTATACTGTCGGCCGGAGGGTAGTAGGTCAAACAGGTGGTTGTGGGGTGGGATGTGTCTTTGATGATGCTGGCAGCTCTGCTGAGGTAGCGAGAGCTGGCAGTGTCTTCCAGGCTGGGCAGAGAGCAACCAGTGATGCCCTGGGCCGGTTTGATCACCCTCTGCAGCGCTCTCCTGTCTGCTGCTGAGCACCCCCCGTACCACGCTGTGATGCAGTACGTCAGGATGCTCAATGGTGGCTCTGTAGAACAACACCAGCAGCTTCTCCTCCAGATTGTTCCTCCTGAGCACCCTCAGGAAGTGGAGTTGCTGCTGGGCTTTCTTCACCACCACTGTGGTGTTGGCAGTCCAGGAGAGGCTGTCAGAGAGCTGCACTCCCAGGAACCTGATGGAGCTGACCCTTTCCACACAGTTCCCTTGGATGTAGAGCGGGGCTGGGTCAGCCCTGTTCTTCCTGAAGTCCAGGATTATTTATTTTGTTTTTGTGGTGTTCAGCGGCAGGTTGTTAGCTGAACACCACGCTGTCAGTCGATTTACCTCGTCTCTGTAGTCAGTCTCATCCCCCCCTGGGATGAGCCCTATCACGGTGGTATCATCCGCAAACTTTATTTTGGTGTTTGTGGGATGGGTTGGAGAGCAGTCATGCATGTAAAGGGTGAACAGGAGGGGGCTCAGTACACAGCCTTGAGGGGAACTGGTGCTGAGTGTGATGGTGGAGGAAAGGTGGGGGCCACGTTTCATGGACTGTGGGCAGTTTGTAAGGAAGTCCTTGATCTACTGGCAGATGGGGGTGGAGATGCAAAGATGTGTCAGTTTCTGGGCTAGGATCTCCGGGATGATGTGGTTGAAGGCTGAGCTGATGTCCAGGAAGAGCATCCTCACATAGCTCCCCTGGTGCTCCAGGTGGCTCAGCACGGTGTGGAGAGCTGTGGTGATAGCGTCCTCTGTGGAGCGGTGTGCCCTATAGGCAAACTGGTGGGGGTCCAGATTGGGAGGCAGACAGGTTCTGATGTGCTGAGAGACCAGTCTTTCAAAGCACTTCATGACCACAGGCGTAAGTGCAACAGGCCTGTAGTCATTTATGCTCTCCACTGCTGACTTCTTTGGGACTGGAATGATGGTGGAGGATTTGAGGCAGAATGGAATGATGGCCTGCGACAGGTACAGGTTGAAGATGCGGGTGAAAACTCCAGCCAGTTGGTCAGCACACGCTTTGAGTACCTTTCCAGGTAAAGCATCGGGGCCAGCCGCCTTCCTGGGGTTCACCGCCTTCAGCACACGTCTCACTTTGTGTTCCTGAAGTGTTAGCGTGCTAGTACTGGAAGGTGGTGGGTGTGGAGTTGCTGCTGGTCTGTCTGCTTCAAAGCAGGCAAAGAAGCGGTTCAGCTCCTCTGCCAGCAAGGCGTCAGACCTAACATTTCCTGGGTTGCTGCTTCTGAAGTTGGTTATATGATTTATTCCCTGCCACATCCTTCTGGGGTAATTTACAGCGAAGTGGTCCTCTATTTTTTTCTTGTAGGCACCCTTGGAATCTCTGATGCTTCTTTTCAGATCGGACCTGACAGCGCTGTACAGGGCCCTGTCCCCTGATTTAAAGGCGGTGTTGCGACTTTTTAATAGGGACGGGACTGCACTGTTCATCCAGGGCTTCTGGTTTGGAAAAACCCTGACCCTTTTGTTGGCGGTGACAGTGTCAACACAGTTCTTAATGTAAGAGAGTATGGTGTCAGTGTACTCCTGCAGGTTGTGGCTGGAAAATAAATCCCATACAATCCGAGTGAAGCAGTCCTGTAGCTGGGAGAGCGCTCCCTCAGGCCAGGTTTGGATAGTCTTTCGTTGTGGCTTTGTTCGCCTCAGCAGGGGGGTGCAGGTGGGGGTGAGGGACAGGCAGAGATGGTCTGATTCAGTGAGATGGGGGAGGGGAGTGACTTTGTACGCATGTTTTATGTTTGAGTAGACATGGTCCAAAGTATTTTCCCCTCTACGTACTGGACGCACTTAGGGAGCACAGTCTTTAAACACGCTTGGTTGAATTCACCAGCAACAATACAAACGCCATCCGGGTGGGCCAGCTGCTGTTTATTCACACAGGCAAGCAAGAGGCTAAGGCCGTACTAACGTTAGCATCGGGTGGGATGTAAACAGCAAACACAACGATGACTGTGAACTCCCTTGGGAGATAAAAAGGTCTGCACGAGACTGCCAGCACCTCTAAATCAGGAGAACAGTGAGAGTCAATGACCTGCTGCTACAGCACCAGTCGTGGTTCACATAAACAGAGAGCCCTCCACCTCTGCACTTACCCGAATCACTGGTTCTGTCCTGCTGGTGTAGTGTGCGGCCTGCTAGCTCAACTGCAGCGTTGGGGATCAGCCGGTGAAGCCACGTCTCTGTGATGAAAATAACACTGCAGTTCCGCACAAAGCTGTTTGTGGCCATCTGTAGCTCCAATTCGTCCATTTTGTGGGTGATGGATCTGGCGTTTGAGAGGAAGAGGCTCGGTAATGCTGGCCTGTGAGGTTGTTTACGTAACCTAGCATCGACGCCGGACCGACATCCTCGCTTCTGCTTCCTGTCTCTACACCGCCTTCTCTGCCTGTTGGGCAGGCAGGCTAGTAATCCATGGAGAGCCCGGTGTTCTCGCTGTGTCCTCTGGGATGTTGTGGTACTGGCGGAATTCGCTCATAACCGAAAGTTTGTACCTCAGACCGAGGTCGATAAGGTTCTGGCGGCTGAAGCTGTGGGTCGCTTTACAAAACATACCTGTCTGGAAATGAACCCATGATTCAGTTTGTTTAAATTAAATTATTTACAAAGCACCACATCAGAATATAAGTTACCACAAACTGCTTTAAACAAGTAAGCAACAGAGAGCGAATTACACTTTTGAATCCAAGCAAATGGACAGTGACTTTAAATTATGTAAGACATATAATACATTCAGACAAAAATCATGTCTGTGATTTAATAACCTGACGTCTGTACATACAGAGGGATTATGGGAAATCTGTATATCACTAACCTGCAAAATATACACTCATAGTGACAAAAGGATGACTGTATATTAATTATCTGCTAATTATGCTTTCATTGTGATGATAGGATGTCTTCAAAATAATAACCTACACACTTACACACATACATATTCTCTGTCACTGTTTCTCTGTTTCTTGTCTCAGGAGGGGCTGTGCACAATGGTTGAGCCTCACTTTGGTTGGCGTGGTTGGGGCCAACTATAATCCGCCTGAAAGTGAATCACACATTTGACTCCAAGCAACAGATTGCAAGCAACAACAGTGCTTATCAACAGATGGTGAATTTCACTTTTGATAGCAAGAAACGGACAGTGACTTTAAATTATGATAGACATATCGTACAATCAGACACAAAGCATGTCTGTGATTTAATAATCTACAGTCTATACATATCTAGTGATTAAAGGTTGCCTGTATATTAATAACCTGCTAAATATACACTCATAGTGATTATAGAATGTCTGTATATTAATTATCTGCTAATTATGCTTTCATCGTGATGTTAGGATGTCTTCAAAATAATAACCCATACACACATACATATTCTCTCTCACTTTTTCACTGTTTCTTGTCTCAGGAGGGGCTGTGCACAATGGTTGAGCCTCACTTCAGTTGGCGTGGTTGGGGCCAACTGTAATCCCATTATACTTGTTTTTGTTGGGTCTGTTTCATTTGTAATCAATTTTTTCAAGTACATCCCGCAGTTTTGCTGTCCATATGTACATCAGTGTGGATTTTGACTCCATGCAACAGATGGGAAAATTGAATTTTGACTACAAACAAAAAAAGATGAGTCCATATTTTTATGCTCATCAACAGATGTTGGATTTCTTTTTTCAGTGGACGCTGCAGATGTTGAATTTGGATTTTGACTGCAAGCAACAGACTGTGAATTACAGTTTTGACTCCAAGCAACAGAAGGCAAATTATAATTTTGCATACAGACGGCGAATTAGAATGTTGACTGCAAACAACAGACGGCAAATTTGAATTTTGAATGCAAGCAAGAAACGGGAAATTTGAATATTGACTGCAAGCAACAGATGGGAAATTTGAATTTTGTCTGCATCAACAAATTGCAAAATTTGAATATTGACTGCGAGCAACAGACGGCAAATTTGAATTTTGAATGCAAGCAAGAAACGGGAAATTTGAATATTGACTGCAAGCAACAGATGGGAAATTTGAATTTTGTCTGCATCAACAAATTGCAAAATTTGAATATTGACTGCAAGCAACAGACAACAAATTTAAATTTTGACTGCAAGCAACAACGGCAAATTTGAATTATGACTGCAAGCAACCATTGGAAATTTGAATATTCACTGCAAGCAAGAGATGGGGCATTTGAATATTGACTGCAAGCAGCAGATGGGAAATTTGAATTCTGAAAGCAAGCAACAAACAGCAAATTTGAATTTTGGCTGCAAGCACCAAACAGGAAAGTTGAATTTTGAGTGCAAGCAACAGACGGCAAATTTGAATTTTGACTGCAAGCAAGAAATGGGAAATTTGAATTGTGACTGCATGCAACAAATGGTGAGTCCATATTTTTATGCTGATCAACAGATGGTGAATTTTAATTTTGATAGCAAGAAATGGGCAGTGACTTTAAATTATGATAGACATATCGTACATTCAGACAGAAAGCAAGTCTCTGATTTAATAATCTGTAGTCTATACATATATAGTTATTAAAGATTCTCTTTATATTACTAACCTGCTAAATATACACTCAGTGATTATAGGATGTCTGTATATTAATTATCTGCTAATTATGCTTTCATCGTGATGATAGGATGTCTTCAAAATAATAACCCATACACACATACATATTCTCTGTCACTTTTTCACTGTTTCTTGTCTCAGGAGGGGCTGTGCACAATGGTTGAGCCTCACTTTATTTGGCGTGGTTGGGGCCAACTGTAATCCCCCTTATACTTAGTTTTTGTTGGGTCTGTTTTCATTTGTAATCAAGTTTTTCAAGTACATCCCTCAGTTTTGCTGTCCATATGTACATCAGTGTGGCATTTCAACACAGGTGGATTTTGACTCCATGCACCAGATCGTAAAACTGAATTTTGGCTGCAAACAAAAAAAGATGAGTCCATATTTTTATTCTCATCAACAGATGTTGGATTTATTTTTTCAGTGGAAGCTGCAGATGTTGAATTTGGATTTTGACTGCAAGCAACATACTGTGAATTAGTTTTGACTCCAAGCAACAGAAGGCAAATTAGAATTTTGCATGTAACGAAACAGACGGTGAATTAGAATGTTGACTGCAAACAACAGACGGGAAATTTGAATATTGACTGCAAGCAACAGATGGAAAATTTGAATTTTGTCTGCAAGCAACAAATTGCAAAATTTGAATTTGACTGCAAGCAACAGACAGCAAATTTGAATTTTGTCTGCAAGCAACAAATTGCAAAATTTGAATATTGACTGCAAGCAACAGACAGTAAATTTGAATTTTGGCTGCAAGCAACAAACGGCAAATTTGAATTTTGACTGCAGGCAACTGTTGAAAAATTTGAATATTCAGTGCAAGCAACAGAAGGGACATTTGAATATTGACTGCCAGCAACAGACGGGAAATTTGAATTTTGAGTGCAAACAACAGACGGCAAATTTGAATTTTGACTGCATGCAACAAATGGTGAGTCCATATTTTTATGCTCATCAACAGATGTTGGATTTCTTTTTTCAGTGGACGTTGCAGATGTTGAATTTGGATTTTGACTGCAAGCAACAGACTGTGAATTACAGTTTTGACTCCAAGCAACAGAAGGCAAATTAGAATTTTGCATACAGACGGCGAATTAGAATGTTGACTGCAAACAACAGACGGCAAATTTGAATTTTGACTGCAAGCAAGAAACGGGAAATTTGAATATTGACTGCAAGCAACAGATGGGAAATTTGAATTTTGTCTGCATCAACAAATTGCAAAATTTGAATATTGACTGCAAGCAACAGACAGCAAATTTAAATTTTGACTGCAAGCAACAAACGGCAAATTTGAATTATGACTGCAAGCAACCATTGGATAATTTGAATATTCACTGCAAGCAAGAGATGGCGCATTTGAATATTGACTGCAAGCAGCAGATGGGAAATTTGAATTCTGAAAGCAAGCAACAAACGGCAAATTTGAATTTTGGCTGCAAGCACCAAACAGGAAAGTTGAATTTTGAGTGCAAGCAACAGACGGCAAATTTGAATTTTGACTGTAAGCAAGAAATGGGAAATTTGAATTTTGACTGCATGCAACAAATGGTGAGTCCATATTTTTATGCTGATCAACAGATGGTGAATTTTAATTTTGATAGCAAGAAATGGACAGTGACTTTAAATTATGATAGACATATCGTACATTCAGAAAGAAAGCAAGTCTCTGATTTAATAATCTGTAGTCTATACATATATAGTTATTAAAGATTCTCTTTATATTACTAACCTGCTAAATATACACTCAGTGATTATAGGATGTCTGTATATTAATTATCTGCTAATTATGCTTTCATCGTGATGATAGGATGTCTTCAAAATAATAACCCATACACATACATATTCTCTGTCACTTTTTCACTGTTTCTTGTCTCAGGAGGGGCTGTGCACAAAGGTTGAGCCTCACTTTATTTGGCGTGGTTGGGGCCAACTGTAATCCCCCTTATACTTAGTTTTTGTTGGGTCTGTTTTCATTTGTAATCAAGTTTTTCAAGTACATCCCTCAGTTTTGCTGTCCATATGTACATCAGTGTGGCATTTCAACACAGGTGGATTTTGACTCCATGCACCAGATAGTAAAACTGAATTTTGGCTGCAAACAAAAAAAGATGAGTCCACATTTTTATTCTCATCAACAGATGTTGGATTTCGTTTTTCAGTGGAAGCTGCAGATGTTGAATTTGGATTTTGACTGCAAGCAACATACTGTGAATTAGTTTTGACTCCAAGCAACAGAAGGCAAATTAGAATTTTGCATGTAACAAAACAGACGGTGA
Organism: Thalassophryne amazonica; assembly: GCF_902500255.1. Lineage (NCBI taxonomy): Eukaryota > Metazoa > Chordata > Actinopteri > Batrachoidiformes > Batrachoididae > Thalassophryne > Thalassophryne amazonica. The sequence goes on along the minus strand of NC_047104.1, from coordinate 38,642,631 downwards.
ATTAGAATGTTGACTGCAAACAACAGACGGGAAATTTGAATATTGACTGCAAGCAACAGAGGGGAAATTTGAATTTTGTCTGCAAGCAACAAATTGCAAAATTTGAATGTTGACTGTAAGCAACAGACAGCAAATTTGAATTTTGACTGCAAGCAACCAATGGAAAATTTGAATATTCACTGCAAGCAACAGATGGGACATTTGAATATTGACTGCAAGCAACAGAAGGAAAATTTGAATTGTGAGAGCAAGCAACAGAGGGGAAATTTGAATTTTGTCTGCAAGCATCAAATTGCAAAATTTGAATATTGACTGCAAGCAACAGACAGCAAATTTGAATTTTGTCTGCAAGCAACAAATTGCAAAATTGGAATATTGACTGCAAGCAACAGACATTAAATTTGAATTTTGGCTGCAAGCAACAAACGGCAAATTTGAATTTTGACTGCAGGCAACCGTTGAAAAATTTGAATATTCAGTGCAAGCAACAGAAGGGACATTTGAATATTGACAGCAAGCAACAGACGGGAAATTTGAATTGTGAGAGGAAGCAACAGAGGGGACATTTGAATATTGACTGCAAGCAAGAAACGGCAAATTTGAATTTTGACTGCATGCAACAAATGGTGAGTCCATATTTTTATGCTGATCAACAGATGGTGAATTTTAATTTTGATAGCAAGAAATGGACAGTGACTTTAAATTATGATAGACATATCGTACATTCAGACAGAAGGCAAGTCTCTGATTTAATAATCTGTAGTCTATACATATATAGTGATTAAAGATTCTCTATATATTACTAACCTGCTAAATATACACTCATAGTGATTATAGGATGTCTGTATATTAATTATCTGCTAATTATGCTTTCATCGTGATGATAGGATGTCTTCAAAATAATAACCCATACACACATACATATTCTCTCACTTTTTCACTGTTTCTTGTCTCAGGAGGGGCTGTGCACAATGGTTGAGCCTCACTTCAGTTGGCGTGGTTGGGGCCAACTGTAATCCCATTATACTTGTTTTTGTTAGGTCTGTTTCATTTGTAATCAATTTTTTCAAGTACATCCCTCAGTTTTGCTGTCCATATGTACATCAGTGTGGCTTTTCCACACAGGTGGATTTTGACTCCATGCAACAGATGGGAAAATTGAATTTTGACTACAAACAAAGAAGATGAGTCCATATTTTTATGCTCATCAACAGATGTTGGATTTCTTTTTTCAGTGGACGCTGCAGATGTTGAATTTGGATTTTGACTGCAAGCAACAGACTGTGAATTACAGTTTTGACTCCAAGCAACAGAAGGCAAATTATAATTTTGCATACAGACGGCGAATTAGAATGTTGACTGCAAACAACAGAAGGGAAATTTGAATATTGACGGCAAGCAACAGATGGGAAATTTGAATTGTGAGAGCAAGCAACAAAGGGGAAATTTGAATTTTGTCTGCATCAACAAATTGCAAAATTTGAATATTGACTGCAAGCAATAGACAGCAAATTTAAATTTTGACTGCAAGCAACAAATGGCAAATTTGAATTATGACTGCAAGCAACCACTGGAAAATTTGAATATTCACTGCAAGCAACAGATGGGGCATTTGAATATTGACTGCAAGCAGCAGTTGGGAAATTTGTATTCTGAGAGCAAGCAACAGAGGCGAAATTTGAATTTTGTCTGCATCAACAAACTGCAAAATTTGAATATTGACTGCAAGCAACAGACAGCAAATTTAAATTTTGACTGCAAGCAACAAACGGCAAATTTGAATCTTGACTGCAAGCAACCGTTGAAAAATTTGAATATTCACTGCAAGCAACAGATGGGGCATTTGAATATTGACTGCAAGCAACCGACTGGAAATTTGAATTTTGAGAGGTAGCAACAGAGGGGAAATTTGAATTTTGACTGCAAGCAACAAATTGCAAAATTTGAACATTGACTGCAAGCAACAAATGGCAAATTTGAATTTTGGCTGCAAGCACCAAACAGGAAAGTTGAATTTTGAGTGCAACCAACAGACGGCAAATTTGAATTTTGACTGCAAGCAAGAAACGGCAAATTTGAATTTTGACTGCATGCAACAAATGGTGAGTCCATATTTTTATGCTGATCAACAGATGGTGAATTTTAATTTTGATAGCAAGAAATGGACAGTGATTTTAAATTATGATAGACATATCGTACATTCAAACAGAAAGCAAGTCTCTGATTTAATAATCTGTAGTCTATACATATATAGTTATTAAAGATTCTCTTTATATTACTAACCTGCTAAATATACACTCAGTGATTATAGGATGTCTGCATATTAATTATCTGCTAATTATGCTTCCATCGTGATGATAGGATGTCTTCAAAATAATAACCCATACACACATACATATTGTCTGTCACTTTTTCACTGTTTCTTGTCTCAGGAGGGGCTGTGCACAATGGTTGAGCCTCACTTTATTTGGCGTGGTTGGGGCCATGTTATGTGTCGACGCGGATTGAGGAGCGAACCTGCGTCAGACAGAACCAACTGTAATCTCCCTTATACTTAGTTTTTGTTGGGTCTGTTTTCATTTGTAATCAAGTTTTTCAAGCACATCCCTCAGTTTTTGACTGCAATATTGACTGCAAGCAACAGATGGGAAATTTGAATTGTGAGAGCAAGGAACCATTGGAAAATTTGAATATTCACTGCAAGCAACAGATGGGAAATTTGAATTCTGAGAGCAAGCAACAGAGGGGAAATTTGAATTTTGTCTGTAAGCAACAAATTGCAAAATTTGAATATTCACTGCAAGCAACAGACAGTAAATTTGAATTTTGGCTGCAAGCAACAAATTGCAAAATTTGAATATTGACTGCAAGTAACAGAAAGCAAATCTGAATTTTGACTGCAAGAAACCAATGGAAAATTTGAATATTCACTGCAAGCAACAGATGGGACATTTGAATATTGACTGCAAGCAACAGATGGAAAATTTGAATTGTGAGAGCAAGCAACAGAGGGGAAATTTGAATTTTGACTGCAAGCAACAGAAGGCAAATTAGAATTTTGCATACAGACGGCGAATTAGAATGTTGACTGCAAACAACAGATGGGAAATTTGAATTGTGAGAGCAAGCAACAGACAGCAAATTTAAATTTTGACTGCAAGCAACAAACGGCAAATTTGAATTTTGACTGCAAGCAACCGTTGGAAAATTTGAATATTCACTGCAAGCAACAAACGGCAAATTTGAATTTTGGCTGCAAGCACCAAACAGGAAAGTTGAATTTTGAGTGCAAGCAACAGATGGCAAATTTGAATTTTGACTACAAGCAACAGACAGCAAATTTAAATTTTGACTGCAAGCAACAAACGGCAAATTTGAATTTTGACTGCAAGCAACCGTTGGAAAATTTGAATATTCACTGCAAGCAACAAACAGCAAATTTGAATTTTGGCTGCAAGCACCAAACAGGAAAGTTGAAAGTTGAATTTTGAGCATATTTTTATGCTTATCAACAGATGGTGAATTTTAATTTTGATAGCAAGAAATGGACAGTGATTTTAAATTATGATAGACATATCGTACATTCAGACAGAAAGCAAGTCTCTGATTTAATAATCTGTAGTCTATACATATATAGTTATTAAAGATTCTCTTTATATTACTAACCTGCTAAATATACACTCAGTGATTATAGGATGTCTGCATATTAATTATCTGCTAATTATGCTTCCATCGTGATAGGATGTCTTCAAACTAATAACCCATACAAACATACATATTCTCTTTCACTTTTTCACTGTTTCTTGTCTCAGGATGGGCTGTGCATACACATATATATTCTCTGTCACTTTTTCACTGTTTCTTGTCTCAGGAGGGGCTGTGCACACACATATATCGATCTCTGCTCCCCTCCACAGCATGTCTTTTTCCTGGTTCTCTCCCTCAGCCCCAACCAGTCCCAGCAGAAGACTGCCCCTCCCTGAGCCTGGTTCTGCTGGAGGTTTCTTCCTGTTAAAAGGGAGTTTTTCCATCCCACTGTAGCCAAGTGCTTGCTCACAGGGGGTCGTTTTGACCGTTGGGGTTTTACATAATTATTGTATGGCCTTGCCTTACAATATAAAGCACCTTGGGGCAACTGTTTGTTGTGATTTGGCGCTATATAAAAAAATTGATTGATTGATTGATTGATTGATATATATTCTCTGTCACTTTTTCACTGTTTCTTGTCTCAGGAGGGGCTGTGCACAATGGTTGAGCCTCACTTCAGTTGGTGTGGTTGGGGCCAACTGTAATCCCATTATACTAGTTTTTGTTGGGTCTGTTTTCATTTGTAATCAATTTTTTCAAGTACATCCCGCAGTTTTGCTGTCCATATGTACATCAGTGTGGCTTTTCCACACAGGTGGATTTTGACTCCATGCAACAGATGGGAAAATTGAATTTTGGCTACAAACAAAAAAAGATGAGTCTATATTTTTATGCTCATCAACAGATGTTGGATTTCTTTATTCAGTGGACGCTGCAGATGTTGAATTTGGATTTTGACTGCAAGCAACATTCTGTGAATTAGTTTTGACTCCAAGCAACAGAAGGCAAATTAGAATTTTGCATGCAATGAAACAGACAGTGAATTAGAATATTGACTGCAAGCAACAGATGGGAAATTTGAATTGTGAGAGCAAGCAACAGAGGGGAAATTTGAATTTTGTCTGCAAGCAACAAATTGCAAAATTTGAATATTCACTGCAAGCAACAGATGGGACATTTGAATATTGACTGCAAGCAACACATGGAAAATTTGAATTGTGAGAGCAAGCAACAGAGGGGAAATTTGAATTTTGTCTGCAAGCAACAAATTGCAAAATTTGAATATTGACTGCAAGCAACAGACAGTAAATTTGAATTTTGGCTGCAAGCAACAAACAGCAAATTTGAATTTTGACTGCAGGCAACAAATTGCAAAATTTGAATATTTACTGCAAGTAACAGACAGCAAATTTGAATTTTGACTGCAAGAAACCGATGGAAAATTTGAATATTCACTGCAAGCAACAGATGGGACATTTGAATATTGACTGCAAGCAACAGATGGAAAATTTGAATTGTGAGAGCAAGCAACAGAGGGGAAATTTGAATTTTGACTGCAAGCAACAGACAGTAAATTTGAATTTTGGCTGCAAGCAACAAACGGCAAATTTGAATTTTGACTGCAGGCAACCGTTGAAAAATTTGAATATTCACTGCAAGCAACAGAAGGGACAGTTGAAAATTGACTGCAAGCAACAGCCGGGAAATTTGAATTGTGAGAGGAAGCAACAGAGGGGAAATTTGAGTTTTGGCTGCAAGCAACAAACAGGAAAGTTTAATTTTGAGTGCAAACAAAAGATGGCAAATTTGAATTTTGACTGCAAGCAAGAAACGGGAAATTTGAATTTTGACTGCATGCAACAAATGGTGAGTCCATATTTTTATGCTTATCAACAGATGGTGAATTTTAATTTTGATAGCAAGAAACGGACAGTGACTTTAAATTATGATAGACATATCATACATTCAGACAGAAAGCAAGTCTCTGATTTAATAATCTGTAGTCTATACATATATAGTGATTAAAGATTCTCTATATATTACTAACCTGCTAAATATACACTCATAGTGATTATAGGATGTCTGTATATTAATTATCTGCTAATTATGCTTTCATCATGATGATAGCATGTCTTCAAAATAATGACCCATACACACATACATATTCTGTCACTTTTTCACTGTTTCTTGTCTCAGGAGGGGCTGTGCACAATGGTTGAGCCTCACTTCAGTTGGCGTGGTTGGGGCCAACTGTAATCCCATTATACTTGTTTTTGTTGGGTCTGTTTCATTTGTAATCAATTTTTTCAAGCACATCCCTCAGTTTTGCTGTCCATATGTACATCAGTGTGGCTTTTCCACACAGGTGGATTTTGACTCCATGCAACAGATGGGAAAATTGAATTTTGACTACATACAAAAAAAGATGTCCATATTTTTATGCTCATCAACAGATGTTGGATTTCTTTTTTCAGTGGACGCTGCAGATGTTGAATTTGGATTTTGACTGCAAGCAACAGACTGTGAATTACAGTTTTGACTCCAAGCAACAGAAGGCAAATTAGAATTTTGCATACAGACGGCGAATTAGAATGTTGACTGCAAACAACAGAAGGGAAATTTGAATATTGACTGCAAGCAACAGATGGAAAATTTGAATTGTGAGAGCAAGCAACAGAGGGGAAATTTGAATTTTGACTGCAAGCAACAGACAGTAAATTTGAATTTTGGCTGCAAGCAACAAATGGCAAATTTGAATTTTGACTGCAGGCAACCGTTGAAAAATTTGAATATTCACTGCAAGCAACAGAAGGGACAGTTGAAAATTGACTGCAAGCAACAGCCGGGAAATTTGAATTGTGAGAGGAAGCAACAGAGGGGAAATTTGAGTTTTGGCTGCAAGCAACAAACAGGAAAGTTGAATTTTGAGTGCAAACAAAAGATGGCAAATTTGAATTTTGACTGCAAGCAAGAAACGGGAAATTTGAATTTTGACTGCATGCAACAAATTGCAAAATTTGAATATTGACTGCAAGCAACAGACAGCAAATTTAAATTGTGAGAGGAAGCAACAGAGGGGAAATTTGAATTTTGACTGCAAGCAACAAATTGCAAAATTTGAACTTTGACTGCAAGCACCAAATTGCAAAATTTGAACTTTGACTGCATGCAACAAATGGTGAGTCCATATTTTTATGCTTATCAACAGATGGTGAATTTTAATTTTGATAGCAAGAAATGGACAGTGATTTTAAATTATGATAGACATATCGTACATTCAGACAGAAAGCAAGTCTCTGATTTAATAATCTGTAGTCTATACATATATAATTATTAAAGATTCTCTTTATATTACTAACCTGCTAAATATACACTCAGTGATTATAGGATGTCTGCATATTAATTATCTGCTAATTATGCTTTCATCGTGATGATAGGATGTCTTCAAAATAATAACCCATACACACATACATATTCTCTCACTTTTTCACTGTTTCTTGTCTCAGGAGGGGCTGTGCACAATGGTTGAGTCTCACTTTATTTGGCGTGGTTGGGGCCAACTGTAATCTCCCTTATACTTAGTTTTTGTTGGGTCTGTTTTCATTTGTAATCAAGTTTTTCAAGTACATCCCTCAGTTTTGCTGTCCATATGTACATTAGTGTGGCATTTCAACACAGGTGGATTTTGACTCCATGCACCAGATGGGAAAACTGAATTTTGGCTGCAAACAAAAAAAGATGAGTCCATATTTTCATACTCATCAACAGATGTTGGATTTCTTTTTTCAGTGGAAGCAGCAGATGTTGAATTTGGATTTTGACTGCAAGCAACATTCTGTGAATTAGTTTTGACTCCAAGCAACAGAAGGCAAATTAGAATTTTGCATGCAACGAAACAGACGGTGAATTTGAATATTGACTGCAAGCAACAGATGGGAAATTTGAATATTGACTGCAAGCAACAGATGGGACATTTGAATATTGACTGCAAGCAACACATGGAAAATTTGAATTGTGAGAGCAAGCAACAGAGGGGAAATTTGAATTTTGTCTGCAAGCAACAAATTGCAAAATTTGAATATTGACTGCAAGCAACAGACAGTAAATTTGAATTTTGGCTGCAAGCAACAAACAGCAAATTTGAATTTTGACTGCAGGCAACAAATTGCAAAATTTGAATATTGACTGCAAGTAACAGACAGCAAATTTGAATTTTGACTGCAAGAAACCGATGGAAAATTTGAATATTCACTGCAAGCAACAGATGGGACATTTGAATATTGACTGCAAGCAACAGATGGAAAATTTAAATTGTGAGAGCAAGCAACAGAGGGGAAATTTGAATTTTGACTGCATGCAACAGACAGTAAATTTGAATTTTGGCTGCAAGCAACAAACGGCAAATTTGAATTTTGACTGCAGGCAACCGTTGAAAAATTTGAATATTCACTGCAAGCAACAGAAGGGACAGTTGAAAATTGACTGCAAGCAACAGCCGGGAAATTTGAATTGTGAGAGGAAGCAACAGAGGGGAAATTTGAATTTTGACTTCAAGCAACAAATGGCAAATTTGAATTTTGGCTGCAAGCAACAAACAGGAAAGTTGAATTTTGAGTGCAAACAAAAGACGGCAAATTTGAATTTTGACTGCAAGCAAGAAACGGGAAATTTGAATTTTGACTGCGTGCAACAAATGGTGAGTCCATATTTTTATGCTTATCAACAGATGGTGAATTTTAATTTTGATAGCAAGAAACGGACAGTGACTTTAAATTATGATAGACATATGGTACATTCAGACAGAAAGCAAGTCTGATTTAATAATCTGTAGTCTATACATTTATAGTATTAAAGATTCTCTATATATTACTAACCTGCTAAATATATACTCATAGTGATTATAGGATGTCTGTATATTAATTATCTGCTAATTATGCTTTAATCGTGATGATAGCATGTCTTCAAAATAATGACCCATACACACATACATATTCTCTGTCACTTTTTCACTGTTTCTTGTCTCAGGAGGGGCTGTGCACAATGGTTGAGCCTCACTTCAGTTGGCGTGGTTGGGGCCAACTGTAATCCCATTATACTTGTTTTTGTTGGGTCTGTTTCATTTGTAATCAATTTTTTCAAGTACATCCCTCAGTTTTGCTGTCCATATGTACATCAGTGTGGCTTTTCCACACAGGTGGATTTTGACTGCATGCAACAGATGGGAAAATTGAATTTTGACTACAAACAAAAAAGATGACTCCATATTTTTATGCTTATCAACAGATGTTGGATTTCTTTTTTCAGTGGACGCTGCAGATGTTGAATTTGGATTTTGACTGCAAGCAACAGACTGAATTACAGTTTTGACTCCAAGCAACAGAAGGCAAATTAGAATTTTGCATACAGATGGCGAATTAGAATGTTGACTGCAAACAACAGAAGGGAAATTTGAATATTGACTGCAAGCAACAGATGGGAAATTTGAATTGTGAGAGCAAGCAACAGAGGGGAAATTTGAATTTTGTCTGCATCAACAAATTGCAAAATTTGAATATTGACTGCAAGCAACAGACTGGAAATTTGAATTGTGAGAGGAAGCAACAGAGGGTAAATTTGAATTTTGACTGCAAGCAACAAATTACAAAATTTGAACTTTGACTGCAAGCAACAAACGGCAAATTTGAATTTTGGCTGCAAGCACCAAACAGGAAAGTTGAATTTTGAGTGCAAGCAACAGATGGCAAATTTCAATTTTGACTGCAAGCAAGAAACGGCAAATCTGAATTTTGACTGCATGCAACAAATGGTGAGTCCATATTTTTATGCTTATCAACAGATGGTGAATTTTAATTTTGATAGCAAGAAACGGACAGTGACTTTAAATTGTGAGACATATCGTACATTCAGACAGAAAGCAAGTCTCTGATTTAATAATCTGTAGTCTATACATATATAGTGATTAAAGATTCTCTATATTACTAACCTGCTAAATATACACTCATAGTGATTATAGGATGTCTGTATATTAATTATCTGCTAATTATGCGTTCATCGTGATGATAGGATGTCTTCAAAATAATGACCCATACACACATACATATTCTCTGTCACTTTTTCACTGTTTCTTGTCTCAGGAGGGGCTGTGCACAATGGTTGAGCCTCACTTCAGTTGGCGTGGTTGGGGCCAACTGTAATCCCATTATACTTGTTTTTGTTGGGTCTGTTTCATTTGTAATCAATTTTTTCAAGTACATCCCTCAGTTTTGCTGTCCATATGTACATCAGTGTGGCTTTTCCACACAGGTGGATTTTGACTGCATGCAACAGATGGGAAAATTGAATTTTGACTACAAACAAAATAGATGACTCCATATTTTTATGCTTATCAACAGATGTTGGATTTCTTTTTTCAGTGGACGCTGCAGATGTTGAATTTGGATTTTGACTGCAAGCAACAGACTGAATTACAGTTTTGACTCCAACAGAAGGCAAATTAGAATTTTGCATACAGATGGCGAATTAGAATGTTGACTGCAAACAACAGAAGGGAAATTTGAATATTGACTGCAAGCAACAGAGGGGAAATTTGAATTGTGAGAGCAAGCAACAGAGGGGAAATTTGAATTTTGTCTGCATCAACAAATTGCAAAATTTGAATATTGACTGCAAGCAACAGACTGGAAATTTGAATTGTGAGAGGAAGCAACAGAGGGTAAATTTGAATTTTGACTGCAAGCAACAAATTACAAAATTTGAACTTTGACTGCAAGCAACAAACGGCAAATTTGAATTTTGGCTGCAAGCACCAAACAGGAAAGTTGAATTTTGAGTGCAAGCAACAGATGGCAAATTTCAATTTTGACTGCATGCAACAAATTGCAAAATTTGAATATTGACTGCAAGCAACAGACAGCAAATTTAAATTTTGACTGCAAGCAACAAACGTCAAATTTGAATTTTGACTGCAAGCAACCGTTGGAAAATTTGAATATTCACTGAAAGCAAGAGATGGGGCATTTGAATATTGACTGCAAGCAACAGACTGGAAATTTGAATTGTGAGAGGAAGCAACAGAGGGGAAATTTGAATTTTGACTGCAAGCAACAAATTGCAAAATTTGAACTTTGACTGCAAGCACCAAATTGCAAAATTTGAACTTTGACTGCATGCAACAAATGGTGAGTCCATATTTTTATGCTTATCAACAGATGGTGAATTTTAATTTTGATAGCAAGAAATGGACAGTGATTTTAAATTATGATAGACATATCGTACATTCAGACAGAAAGCAAGTCTCTGATTTAATAATCTGTAGTCTATACATATATAGTGATTAAAGATTCTCTATATATTACTAACCTGCTAAATATACACTCATAGTGATTATAGGATGTCTGTATATTAATTATCTGCTAATTATGCGTTCATCGTGATGACAGGATGTCTTCAAAATAATGACCCATACACACATACATATTCTCTGTCACTTTTTCACTGTTTCTTGTCTCAGGAGGGGCTGTGCACAATGGTTGAGCCTCACTTCAGTTGGCGTGGTTGGGGCCAACTGTAATCCCATTATACTTGTTTTTGTTGGGTCTGTTTCATTTGTAATCAATTTTTTCACGTACATCCCTCAGTTTTGCTGTCCATATGTACATCAGTGTGGCTTTTCCACACAGTTGGATTTTGACTCCATGCAACAGATGGGAAAATTGAATTTTGACTACAAACAAAAAAGATGAGTCCATATTTTTATGCTCATCAACAGATGTTGGATTTCTTTTTTCAGTGGACGCTGCAGATGTTGAATTTGGATTTTGACTGCAAGCAACAGACTGAATTACAGTTTTGACTCCAAGCAACAGAAGGAAAATTAGAATTTTGCATACAGATGGCGAATTAGAATGTTGACTGCAAACAACAGAAGGGAAATTTGAATATTGACTGCAAGCAACAGATGGGAAATTTGAATTGTGAGCGCAAGCAACAGAGGGGAAATTTGAATTTTGTCTGCATCAACAAATTGCAAAATTTGAATATTGACTGCAAGCAACAGACTGGAAATTTGAATTGTGAGAGGAAGCAACAGAGGGGAAATTTGAGTTTTGGCTGCAAGTAACAAACAGGAAAGTTGAATTTTGAGTGCAAACAAAAGATGGCAAATTTGAATTTTGACTGCAAGCAAGAAACGGGAAATTTGAATTTTGACTGCATGCAACAAATTGCAAAATTTGAATATTGACTGCAAGCAACAGACAGCAAATTTAAATTTTGACTGCAAGCAACAAACGGCAAATTTGAATTTTGACTGCAAGCAACCGTTGGAAAATTTGAATATTCACTGAAAGCAAGAGATGGGGCATTTGAATATTGACTGCAAGCAACAGACTGGAAATTTGAATTGTGAGAGGAAGCAACAGAGGGGAAATTTGAATTTTGACTGCAAGCAACAAATTGCAAAATTTGAACTTTGACTGCAAGCACCAAATTGCAAAATTTGAACTTTGACTGCATGCAACAAATGGTGAGTCCATATTTTTATGCTTATCAACAGATGGTGAATTTTAATTTTGATAGCAAGAAATGGACAGTGATTTTAAATTATGATAGACATATCGTACATTCAGACAGAAAGCAAGTCTCTGATTTAATAATCTGTAGTCTATACATATATAATTATTAAAGATTCTCTTTATATTACTAACCTGCTAAATATACACTCAGTGATTATAGGATGTCTGCATATTAATTATCTGCTAATTATGCTTTCATCGTGATGATAGGATGTCTTCAAAATAATAACCCATACACACATACATATTCTCTGTCACTTTTTCACTGTTTCTTGTCTCAGGAGGGGCTGTGCACAATGGTTGAGTCTCACTTTATTTGGCGTGGTTGGGGCCAACTGTAATCTCCCTTATACTTAGTTTTTGTTGGGTCTGTTTTCATTTGTAATCAAGTTTTTCAAGTACATCCCTCAGTTTTGCTGTCCATATGTACATCAGTGTGGCATTTCAACACAGGTGGATTTTGACTCCATGCACCAGATGGGAAAACTGAATTTTGGCTGCAAACAAAAAAAGATGAGTCCATATTTTTATACTCATCAACAGATGTTGGATTTCTTTTTTCAGTGGAAGCAGCAGATGTTGAATTTGGATTTTGACTGCAAGCAACATTCTGTGAATTAGTTTTGACTCCAAGCAACAGAAGGCAAATTAGAATTTTGCATGCAACGAAACAGACGGTGAATTTGAATATTGACTGCAAGCAACAGATGGGAAATTTGAATTGTGAGAGCAAGCAACAGAGGGGAAATTTGAATTTTGTCTGCAAGCAACAAATTGCAAAATTTGAATATTCACTGCAAGCAACAGATGGGACATTTGAATTTTGGCTGCAAGCAACAAACAGCAAATTTGAATTTTGACTGCAGGCAACAAATTGCAAAATTTGAATATTGACTGCAAGTAACAGACAGCAAATTTGAATTTTGACTGCAAGAAACCGATGGAAAATTTGAATATTCACTGCAAGCAACAGATGGGACATTTGAATATTGACTGCAAGCAACAGATGGAAAATTTAAATTGTGAGAGCAAGCAACAGAGGGGAAATTTGAATTTTGACTGCATGCAACAGACAGTAAATTTGAATTTTGGCTGCAAGCAACAAACGGCAAATTTGAATTTTGACTGCAGGCAACCGTTGAAAAATTTGAATATTCACTGCAAGCAACAGAAGGGACAGTTGAAAATTGACTGCAAGCAACAGCCGGGAAATTTGAATTGTGAGAGGAAGCAACAGAGGGGAAATTTGAATTTTGACTTCAAGCAACAAATGGCAAATTTGAATTTTGGCTGCAAGCAACAAACAGGAAAGTTGAATTTTGAGTGCAAACAAAAGACGGCAAATTTGAATTTTGACTGCAAGCAAGAAACGGGAAATTTGAATTTTGACTGCGTGCAACAAATGGTGAGTCCATATTTTTATGCTTATCAACAGATGGTGAATTTTAATTTTGATAGCAAGAAACGGACAGTGACTTTAAATTATGATAGACATATGGTACATTCAGACAGAAAGCAAGTCTGATTTAATAATCTGTAGTCTATACATTTATAGTATTAAAGATTCTCTATATATTACTAACCTGCTAAATATATACTCATAGTGATTATAGGATGTCTGTATATTAATTATCTGCTAATTATGCTTTAATCGTGATGATAGCATGTCTTCAAAATAATGACCCATACACACATACATATTCTCTGTCACTTTTTCACTGTTTCTTGTCTCAGGAGGGGCTGTGCACAATGGTTGAGCCTCACTTCAGTTGGCGTGGTTGGGGCCAACTGTAATCCCATTATACTTGTTTTTGTTGGGTCTGTTTCATTTGTAATCAATTTTTTCAAGTACATCCCTCAGTTTTGCTGTCCATATGTACATCAGTGTGGCTTTTCCACACAGGTGGATTTTGACTGCATGCAACAGATGGGAAAATTGAATTTTGACTACAAACAAAAAAGATGACTCCATATTTTTATGCTTATCAACAGATGTTGGATTTCTTTTTTCAGTGGACGCTGCAGATGTTGAATTTGGATTTTGACTGCAAGCAACAGACTGAATTACAGTTTTGACTCCAAGCAACAGAAGGCAAATTAGAATTTTGCATACAGATGGCGAATTAGAATGTTGACTGCAAACAACAGAAGGGAAATTTGAATATTGACTGCAAGCAACAGATGGGAAATTTGAATTGTGAGAGCAAGCAACAGAGGGGAAATTTGAATTTTGTCTGCATCAACAAATTGCAAAATTTGAATATTGACTGCAAGCAACAGACTGGAAATTTGAATTGTGAGAGGAAGCAACAGAGGGTAAATTTGAATTTTGACTGCAAGCAACAAATTACAAAATTTGAACTTTGACTGCAAGCAACAAACGGCAAATTTGAATTTTGGCTGCAAGCACCAAACAGGAAAGTTGAATTTTGAGTGCAAGCAACAGATGGCAAATTTCAATTTTGACTGCAAGCAAGAAACGGCAAATCTGAATTTTGACTGCATGCAACAAATGGTGAGTCCATATTTTTATGCTTATCAACAGATGGTGAATTTTAATTTTGATAGCAAGAAACGGACAGTGACTTTAAATTGTGAGACATATCGTACATTCAGACAGAAAGCAAGTCTCTGATTTAATAATCTGTAGTCTATACATATATAGTGATTAAAGATTCTCTATATATTACTAACCTGCTAAATATACACTCATAGTGATTATAGGATGTCTGTATATTAATTATCTGCTAATTATGCGTTCATCGTGATGATAGGATGTCTTCAAAATAATGACCCATACACACATACATATTCTCTGTCACTTTTTCACTGTTTCTTGTCTCAGGAGGGGCTGTGCACAATGGTTGAGCCTCACTTCAGTTGGCGTGGTTGGGGCCAACTGTAATCCCATTATACTTGTTTTTGTTGGGTCTGTTTCATTTGTAATCAATTTTTTCACGTACATCCCTCAGTTTTGCTGTCCATATGTACATCAGTGTGGCTTTTCCACACAGGTGGATTTTGACTCCATGCAACAGATGGGAAAATTGAATTTTGACTACAAACAAAAAAGATGAGTCCATATTTTTATGCTCATCAACAGATGTTGGATTTCTTTTTTCAGTGGACGCTGCAGATGTTGAATTTGGATTTTGACTGCAAGCAACAGACTGAATTACAGTTTTGACTCCAAGCAACAGAAGGCAAATTAGAATTTTGCATACAGATGGCGAATTAGAATGTTGACTGCAAACAACAGAAGGGAAATTTGAATATTGACTGCAAGCAACAGATGGGAAATTTGAATTGTGAGCGCAAGCAACAGAGGGGAAATTTGAATTTTGTCTGCATCAACAAATTGCAAAATTTGAATATTGACTGCAAGCAACAGACTGGAAATTTGAATTGTGAGAGGAAGCAACAGAGGGTAAATTTGAATTTTGACTGCAAGCAACAAATTACAAAATTTGAACTTTGACTGCAAGCAACAAACGGCAAATTTGAATTTTGGCTGCAAGCACCAAACAGGAAAGTTGAATTTTGAGTGCAAGCAACAGATGGCAAATTTCAATTTTGACTGCAAGCACCAAATTGCAAAATTTGAACTTTGACTGCATGCAACAAATGGTGAGTCCATATTTTTTTATGCTTATCAACAGATGGTGAATTTTAATTTTGATAGCAAGAAATGGACAGTGATTTGAAATTATGATAGACATATCGTACATTCAGACAGAAAGCAAGTCTCTGATTTAATAATCTGTAGTCTATACATATATAATTATTAAAGATTCTCTTTATATTACTAACCTGCTAAATATACACTCAGTGATTATAGGATGTCTGCATATTAATTATCTGCTAATTATGCTTTCATCGTGATGATAGGATGTCTTCAAAATAATAACCCATACACACATACATATTCTCTGTCACTTTTTCACTGTTTCTTGTCTCAGGAGGGGCTGTGCACAATGGTTGAGTCTCACTTTATTTGGCGTGGTTGGGGCCAACTGTAATCTCCCTTATACTTAGTTTTTGTTGGGTCTGTTTTCATTTGTAATCAAGTTTTTCAAGTACATCCCTCAGTTTTGCTGTCCATATGTACATCAGTGTGGCATTTCAACACAGGTGGATTTTGACTCCATGCACCAGATGGGAAAACTGAATTTTGGCTGCAAACAAAAAAAGATGAGTCCATATTTTTATGCTCATCAACAGATGTTGGATTTCTTTTTTCAGTGGAAGCAGCAGATGTTGAATTTGGATTTTGACTGCAAGCAACATTCTGTGAATTAGTTTTGACTCCAAGCAACAGAAGGCAAATTAGAATTTTGCATGCAACGAAACAGACGGTGAATTAGAATATTGACTGCAAGCAACAGATGGGAAATTTGAATTGTGAGAGCAAGCAACAGAGGGGAAATTTGAATTTTGTCTGCAAGCAACAAATTGCAAAATTTGAATATTCACTGCAAGCAACAGATGGGACATTTGAATATTGACTGCAAGCAACACATGGAAAATATGAATTGTGAGAGCAAGCAACAGAGGGGAAATTTGAATTTTGTCTGCAAGCAACAAATTGCAAAATTTGAATATTGACTGCAAGCAACAGACAGTAAATTTGAATTTTGGCTGCACGCATCAAACAGCACATTTGAATTTTGACTGCAGGCAACAAATTGCAAAATTTGAATATTGACTGCAAGTAACAGACAGCAAATTTAAATTGTGAGAGCAAGCAACAGAGGGGAAATTTGAATTTTGACTGCATGCAACAGACAGTAAATTTGAATTTTGGCTGCAAGCAACAAACGGCAAATTTGAATTTTGACTGCAGGCAACCGTTGAAAAATTTGAATATTCACTGCAAGCAACAGAAGGGACAGTTGAAAATTGACTGCAAGCAACAGCCGGGAAATTTGAATTGTGAGAGGAAGCAACAGAGGGGAAATTTGAATTTTGACTTCAAGCAACAAACAGGAGGTTGAATTTTGAGTGCAAACAGAAGACGGCAAATTTGAATTTTGACTGCAAGCAAGAAACGGGAAATTTGAATTTTGACTGCGTGCAACAAATGGTGAGTCCATATTGTTATGCTTATCAACAGATGGTGAATTTTAATTTTGATAGCAAGAAACGGACAGTGACTTTAAATTATGATAGACATATGGTACATTCAGACAGAAAGCAAGTCTCTGATTTAATAATCTGTAGTCTATACATTTATAGTATTAAAGATTCTCTATATATTACTAACCTGCTAAATATATACTCATAGTGATTATAGGATGTCTGTATATTAATTATCTGCTAATTATGCTTTAATCGTGATGATAGCATGTCTTCAAAATAATGACCCATACACACATACATATTCTCTGTCACTTTTTCACTGTTTCTTGTCTCAGGAGGGGCTGTGCACAATGGTTGAGCCTCACTTCAGTTGGCGTGGTTGGGGCCAACTGTAATCCCATTATACTTGTTTTTGTTGGGTCTGTTTCATTTGTAATCAATTTTTTCAAGTACATCCCTCAGTTTTGCTGTCCATATGTACATCAGTGTGGCTTTTCCACACAGGTGGATTTTGACTCCATGCAACAGATGGGAAAATTGAATTTTGACTACAAACAAAAAAGATGAGTCCATATTTTTATGCTCATCAACAGATGTTGGATTTCTTTTTTCAGTGGACGCTGCAGATGTTGAATTTGGATTTTGACTGCAAGCAACAGACTGAATTACAGTTTTGACTCCAAGCAACAGAAGGCAAATTAGAATTTTGCATACACATGGCGAATTAGAATGTTGACTGCAAACAACAGAAGGGAAATTTGAATATTGACTGCAAGCAACAGATGGGAAATTTGAATTGTGAGAGCAAGCAACAGAGGGGAAATTTGAATTTTGTCTGCATCAACAAATTGCAAAATTTGAATATTGACTGCAAGCAACAGACTAGAAATTTGAATTGTGAGAGGAAGCAACAGAGGGTAAATTTGAATTTTGACTGCAAGCAACAAATTACAAAATTTGAACTTTGACTGCAAGCAACAAACGGCAAATTTGAATTTTGGCTGCAAGCACCAAACAGGAAAGTTGAATTTTGAGTGCAAGCAACAGATGGCAAATTTCAATTTTGACTGCAAGCAAGAAACGGCAAATCTGAATTGTGACTGCATGCAACAAATGGTGAGTCCATATTTTTATGCTTATCAACAGATGGTGAATTTTAATTTTGATAGCAAGAAACGGACAGTGACTTTAAATTATGAGACATATCGTACATTCAGACAGAAAGCAAGTCTGATTTAATAATCTGTAGTTTATACATATATAGAGATTAAAGATTCTCTATATATTACTAACCTGCTAAATATACACTCATAGTGATTATAGGATGTCTGTATATTAATTATCTGCTAATTATGCGTTCATCGTGATGATAGGATGTCTTCAAAATAATAACCCATACACACATACATATTCTCTGTCACTTTTTCACTGTTTCTTGTCTCAGGAGGGGCTGTGCACAATGGTTGAGCCTCACTTTATTTGGCGTGGTTGGGGCCAACTGTAATCTCCCTTATACTTAGTTTTTTGTTGGGTCTGTTTTCATTTGTAATCAAGTTTTTCAAGTACATCCCTCAGTTTTGCTGTCCATATGTACATCAGTGTGGCTTTTCCACACAGGTGGATTTTGACTCCATGCAACAGATGGGAAAATTGAATTTTGACTACAAACAAAAAAAGATGAGTCC
This sequence comes from Thalassophryne amazonica, assembly GCF_902500255.1. NCBI lineage: Eukaryota > Metazoa > Chordata > Actinopteri > Batrachoidiformes > Batrachoididae > Thalassophryne > Thalassophryne amazonica. The sequence continues at coordinate 38,623,706 of NC_047104.1, read as the reverse complement.
ATATTTTTATGCTCATCAACAGATGTTGGATTTCTTTTTTCAGTGGATGCTGCAGATGTTGAATTTGGATTTTGACTGCAAGCAAGAGACTGTGAATTACAGTTTTGACTCCAAGCAACAGAACGCAAATTAGAATTTTGCATACAGATGGCGAATTAGAATGTTGACTGCAAACAACAGAAGGGGAAATATGAATTGTGAGAGCAAGCAACAGAGGGGAAATTTGAATTTTGTCTGCATCAACAAATTGCAAAATTTGAATATTGACTGCAAGCAACAGACAGAAAATTTAAATTTTGACTGCAAGCAACAAACGGCAAATTTGAATTTTGACTGCAAGCAACAGACAGCAAATTTGAATTTTGACTGCAAGAAACCGATGGAAAATTTGAATATTCACTGCAAGCAACAGATGGAACATTTGAATATTGACTGCAAGCAACAGACAGCAAATTTGAATTTTGACTGCAAGAAACCGATGGAAAATTTGAATATTCACTGCAAGCAACAGATGGGAAATTTGAATATTGACTGCAAGCAACAGATGGAAAATTTGAATTGTGAGAGCAAGCAACAGAGGGGAAATTTGAATTTTGACTGCAAGCAACAGACAGTAAATTTGAATTTTGGCTGCAAGCAACAAACGGCAAATTTGAATTTTGACCGCAGGCAACCGTTGAAAAATTTGAATATTCACTGCAAGCAACAGAAGGGACAGTTGGAAATTGACTGCAAGCAACAGCCGGGAAATTTGAATTGTGAGAGGAAGCAACAGAGGGGAAATTTGAATTTTGGCTGCAAGCAACAAACAGGAAAGTTGAATTTTGAGTGCAAACAAAAGATGGCAAATTTGAATTTTGACTGCAAGCAAGAAACGGGAAATTTGAATTTTGACTGCATGCAACAAATGGTGAGTCCATATTTTTATGCTCATCAACAGATGTTGGATTTCTTTTTTCAATGGACACTGCAGATGTTGAATTTGGATTTTGACTGCAAGCAACAGACTGTGAATTACAGTTTTGACTCCAAGCAACAGAAGGCAAATTAGAATTTTGCATACAGACGGCGAATTAGAATGTTGACTGCAAACAACAGAAGGGAAATTTGAATATTGACTGCAAGCAAGAGATGGGAAATTTGAATTTTGTCTGCAAGCAACAAACTGCAAAATTTGAATATTGACTGCAAGCAACAGACAGCAAATTTGAATTTTGTCTGCAAGCAACAAATTGCAAAATTTTAATATTGACTGCAAGCAACAGACAGTAAATTTGAATTTTGGCTGCAAGCAACAAACGGCAAATTTGAATTTTGACTGCAGGCAACCGTTGAAAAATTTGAATATTCACTGCAAGCAACAGAAGGGACATTTGAATATTGACTGCAAGCAACAGACGGGAAATTTGAATTGTGAGAGCAAGCAACAGAGGGGAAATTTGAATTTTGTCTGCAAGCAACAAATTGCAAAATTTGAATATTGACTGCAAGCAACAAATTGCAAAATTTGAATATTGACTGCAAGCAACAGACAGCAAATTTGAATTTTGTCTGCAAGCAACAAATTGCAAAATTTGAATATTGACTGTAGGCAGCCATTGAAAAATTTGAATATTCACTGCAAGCAACAGAAGGGACATTTGAATATTGACTGCAAGCAACAAATGGTGAGTCCATATTTTTATACTTATCAACAGATGGTGAATTTTAATTTTGATAGCAAGAAACGGACAGTGACTTTAAATTATGATAGACATATCGTACATTCAGACAGAAAGCAAGTCTCTGATTTAATAATCTGTAGTCTATACATATATAGTGATTAAAGATTCTCTATATATTACTAACCTGCTAAATATACACTCATAGTGATTATAGGATGTCTGTATATTAATTATCTGCTAATTATGCTTTCATCGTGATGATAGGATGTCTTCAAAATAATAACCCATACACACATACATATTCTCTGTCACTTTTTCACTGTTTGTCTCAGGAGGGGCTGTGCACAATGGTTGAGCCTCACTTCAGTCGGCGTGGTTGGGGCCAACTGTAATCCCCCTTTTACTTGTTTTTTGTTCATTCTGTTTTCATTTGTAATCAAGTTTTTCATGTACATCCCTCAGTTTTGCTGTCCATATGTACATCAGTGTGGCTTTTCCAACAGATGGGAAAATTGAATTTTGACTACATACAAAAAAGATGAGTCCATATTTTTATGCTCATCAACAGATGTTGGATTTCTTTTTTCCCTGGACGCTGCAGATGTTGAATTTGAATTTTGACTGGAAACAACGACTGTGAATTACAGTTTTGACTCCAAGCAGCAGAAGGCAAATTAGAATTTTGCATGCAACGAAACAGACGGCAAATTAGAATGTTGACTGCACACAACAGATGGGAAGTTTGAATTGTGAGAGCAAGCAACAGACGGGAAATTTGAATTGTGAGAGCAAGCAACAGAGGGGAAATTTGAATTTTGTCTGCAAGCAACAAACGGCAAATTTGAATTTTGACTGCAAGCAACAAATGGCAAATTTGAATTTTGACTGCAAGCAACCGATGGAAAATTTGAATATTCACTGCAAGCAACAGATGGGACATTTGAATATTGACTGCAAGCAACAGAGGGGAAATTTGAATTTTGTCTCCAATCAACAAATGCGAAATTTGAATTTTGACTGCATGCAACAAATGGTGAGTCCATATTTTTATGCTTATCAACGGATGGTGAATTTTAATTTTGATAGCAAGAAACGGACAGTGACTTTAAATTATGTAAGACATATCGTACATTCAGACAGAAAGCATGTCTGTGATTTAATAACCTGTCATCTGTACATATTGTGCTGCCTTCTACAATAAGTTGTTTAAAATTTTTAAATGTGTTGAATATTTCCTCTTTAATTCATTTAATTATGTGTTTTAGTGCCATCTAACGGACACTTCAGGGTATTACAGCTAATGTTCATTGTAATTTGAAAAGAACTTTTGTTCAGTAGAGGAAAAGACAATGGCAGCACACAGTTTGTGACGTCTTTGAGATCGCAATGTCTTCATTTAAGGTTGCATCGCTGGTATGTATCCACCCACGTTTATGACAAGTTAATTTTTCGTTCTAATTAGGGATGTCCCGATCACGTTTTTTTGGCCCTAATCCGATTCCGAGTCATCTGATTTTGAGTATCTGCCGATACCGAGTCCCGATCCGATACTTTAAAAAACTGATAATTTCATTTTAATCACCATATTTTATTATTTATCACTTAAACAGTGCACTTCTCCTTGAGGTAGCTTGAACAATCAAGTAATAATCTACCAGACTTAAAAAATGTACAAATTTCCATGTTATTTTATTTGTCTAAAAATAAATGTCCAAGGTTTCGTATGTTAAACAAGAAATTATCTAATCTGAAATAACCGGTGGTTTTAATTTATAGATGAAAGATTTCTAAAACCATTTATTGATTTAGCTATTTTAACTACAAGTGTTCTACAGTAATCAGAAATTTTGAGGTAACAAACAACAACAACAAAAAAACATTTCCAAGGATTTTTCTTCAGACACATGGTTTCTGCACTGATCTGTGGTTCAAAGCCCCGCCTGACTGGAAGGTCACTAAGGGCCCTTGGGCAAGGTCTTTAATCCCCTATTGCTCCCGGTGTGTAGTGAGCGCCTTGTATGGCAGCACCCTGACATCAGGGTGAATGTGAGGCATAATTGTAAAGCACTTTGAGCATCTGATGCAGATGGAAAAGCGCTATATAAATGCAGACCATTTACCATTTGTACAGATCAGTGGTTTCTGCCACTAGTCTTCCATGTTTTGGCCCGACGCGTCGTTCCTATTGGACAGCGCGAAGCTACGTCACAGCTCAGAGCGTCGAAAGTTCAAAAGTCAACTTGAAAAGTAAAAGGAAAAAAACCTTACATTTGCGTCCTGACAGTCCTCAGTGTACCCCTCTGATGCTTTATCAGTGTTCAACAAGTTCAGAGCAGCGCAGTGAACGTGAATGAGGACGGAAGCTCTTTAAGACGTGCTCCTAAATGTGATGAGTGCGCACGTCACTCGTGCACACACCATCTCTCACTCCGTTTTGCAGACAAACGATCACAGGACAATTTATTTTTTCTTTTTGTTAATCAGATGACAGATCGTCGTCCTGAGGACTTGGTCAGCACCTAGTTCTGCTGCGCACGGAAGGATGACTGAGCAAGAGTTTCGGTGGGAAAGTGTCCATCATCCTCTTGTCATTCCATCGAGGCATCAGGCTGAGTGCGTAAACACATAAACAGCAGTTCTGCGAAAGAAACTTTGTGCGCATAACTTCCCCCACCTCTGTCCGGGTTACAATTCCATCTCCCCAAATTCATGGCGCTACACTTGTTCCCTTTTCTCCTCTAGAATCGGTTTCAGCTGCACGCGTGTGTGAGAATGTCCGGTTGAACTTATGTTTTTTCTTTTGTTCAATTAAAAAAAAAGATTGGGTTTAACGTTGACCGCGTCAGCCTGCCGACAAGCGGCAATGCACGCTCCCATCAGAAGCGTTGTGTCAAAAGCCGAGCGAAAGCGACGCCTCTAAAAAGCAATTTGTCTCACACCTCTGACGCGTCCGACGCATGAAAGGGCCATTAATCTGCAATAATGAGCCTGAAATAGTGCTGATCAAAATAATGAGGATAAAATCTATATCGGATTCCTGATCGGGATGCAACGTCCGATTTCGATCAAGTCTGAAACCACGTGATCGGGCCCGATTTCCGATCACGTGATCGGATCGGGACATCCCTAGTTCTAATATATATTACTGCTCGATAATAAGGGAAAATTACTATAAAACGTGACGTGGTAATATGTTAATTAGCCGCTAATCAGAGGGTCGTCAAATGGCGTTTAGGACGCACTTCACGTTGTTTTAGCATATGCTAATGTAGTTCTAATAGAAACAGTGCAGTACACATTATGCCTATTTATGCATTTTTTTAATTGTATTGCTTGTTTGTTTTCTTCAGTTTCACCCTTTTGAGTGTCAGTAAACCTGCTTAGACACATCCAAGTCTGCAGAGTCATTGATCCAAGAAAGGTGTTCATAGCCATGATACCCAAAAAGGCACAGTAAAACGGCGGCATCCACGTTGGGAGACTCCGCGGTCATCTCTACAACTAGAGTGCATCTACGCTGACCTCTTCTACGCCACAAGCAGAGCAGCATACAGCAGGGTCCCAGCAATCGTCACCTGGTCAACAACTATGGCCAACAGAGCACCGTCCAAGAAGGTGCCATCCGAAAGAGTGCCATCTTTCAAAACTTCTCCATCCAGCAAGTCAGCTTCCTACAAGACCCGGTCAGAGATGGGGTCTGTAGACTCTGCTGCAGCCAAAGCGAGGGCAAAAGCTGAAGCAGCAAAGGCTCGTTTTAGCTTTGCAGAAAAGGAAATGAGCTTAAAATTAGAAAAAGCCAAACTTGAAGCATCTATCGAGCTACTTCAACAAAAGATGTAGCTTCAGCCATGGCAGAAGCGGAGGTCTATGAGGCAGCAGCCGCCTCTCAGTTAGATGTTCAAAGTAATTTATCGCCGTCTGAAACAGCTGAGCACACAAAGCAGTATGTCCTGACCCAAGCTGCATTTGTGAAAAGTTCTTCAGTACCATCACTCAACAGTGAAACCTCAAGATCACATAAGCAAAAGCATACTAGTATGCAAGTCAACACAGAGAATGATGACACAAATGTCGCTACAAATCCTCCTCACCCAAATCCCAACTACTCTCAGGACAGACACTCCAGCAAATACCTTCTCTCGTCCCATCAAACCTGACAATACCAGCTGGTCCCACAAGGTGTCAGCATCCTCCCCCCACAATCCCATACCTTACCACCAAGAGCTAAGAGACATTGATGGCAGTAATGTAAGTGACTTAATTAGGTACTTTGCTCAGAGAAATTGTTGCAACAGGGCTGCTCCAATTTAATGATAAGCCTCAAAACTTCAGAGCATGGAAACGCTCATTCAACAATGCAGTCAGAGGGTTGGACTTAACAGCAAGTGAGGAGATGGACTTGATGATAATGTGGCTCATAAAGAATCTGCCGAACACGCTGAGCAAATCAGAGCCATATACATAAACAATCCTGTTGCTGGCCTTGTAATGATATGGGACAGGCTTGAACAATGTTACGGCTCAGCTGAAGCGATTGAGGATGCCTTATTTAAAAGATTGGACTCATTCTCCAAAATACAACCAAAGACTATGTCAAACTGAGAAAGTTTAGCGATTTGCTAATGGAAATGCAGTGTGCTAAAGCTGAAGGTGACCCTCCTGGTCTCTCATTCCTGGACACAGCCAGGGGAATAAGTCCCATTGTCCAGAAGCTCTCATTTAACTTGCAGGAAAAGTGGATAACAGTTGGAGCTAACTACAAAACCAAACACCATGTCCCTTATCCACCATTTAATGTTTTTGTTACACAAGAAGCAAATGCTAGAAATGACCCTAGCTTTCAATTCTCTTCACACTCTGCTGCTCCTCTCAAATCAGAGAAACCACCCTGGAAGGCAAACAGACAAAGAGAAGTATCAGTGCACAAAACTGAAGTAGTTCCTGGCTTCAACTCAGACACTCAAGAGAATGTAAACAGAAAAGTGGACACTGAGAAACTCTGTCCTCTTCACAAAAAGGACTATCCTCTGCCAAAATGCAGAACATTTCGCATGAAGTCACTCGATGAGAGAAAAGCATTCCTGAAGGGGAACAACATCTGCTACAAATGTTGTGCCTCTTCCAAGCATATGGCTAAAGACTGTAAGGTGAAAGTATAATGTTCTCATTGCAACAGTGAAAAACATTGTGCTGCTTTTCACCCCAGCCCAGCTCCATGGCAGAAGGAAACTGGAATGGCAGCAGAGCACGGCGAGGAGCTAGCCACCACAGACCAGGTCCCACAGTGCCAGATGACATAACCTCCAAATGCACTCAGGTCTGTGGCGAGAGCCAGGCAGGTAGATCATGCTCTACAATCTGTCTCGTGAACGTATATCCTGCTGGCTGTCCTAACAAAGCACTGCAGCTCTATGCCATTCATGATGAACAGAGTAACAGATCATTGGTCCGCCCAGAGTTTTTCGAGTTGTTTAATGACTCTGGTCCTAGCTCGCCCTACTCACTCAGAACACGTTCAGGTGTCAAAGAGACTATGGGTAGGAGAGCCATCGGCTATGTAGTGGAAGATTTAGAGGGTACAGTCCACATCCCACTTCCTAGCCTAATTGAATGCAAGGATATTCCAAATGATAGGAATGAGATACCAACTCCTAGTGCAGCCAGACATCACAGTCACTTAAAATCTGTGGCTCATCTCATTCCTGACCTGGACTCTCATGCTCAAATACTAATGCTCCTTGGAAGGGACATAGTAAGAGTACACAAAGTCCGTCAGCACATAAGTGGCCCGCATGAGACACCCTACGCTCAAAAGCTGGACCTAGGTTGGGTCATAATACGAAACGTGTGTTCAGGCGACGTCCACAAAACTTTGAGTTTTGACTCCATGCGCCAGATGGGAAAATTGAATTTTGACTGCAAACAAAAAAGATGAGCCCATATTTTTATGCTCATCAACAGATGTTGGATTTCTTTTTTCAGTGGAAGCTGCAGATGTTGAATTTGGATTTTGACTGCAACCAACAGACTGTGAATTACAATTTTGACTCCAAGCAACAGAAGGCAAATTAGAATTTTGCATGCAACAAAACAGACAGCGAATTAGATTGTTGACTGCAAGCAACAGACGGGAAATTTGAATTGTGAGAGCAAGCAACAGAGGGCAAATTTGAATTTTGACTGCATGCAACAAACGGCAAATTTCAATTTTGACTGCAAGCAACAAACGGCAAATTTCAATTTTGACTGCAAGCAACAAACAGCAAATTTCAATTTTGACTGCCAGCAACAAATGGTGAGTCCATATTTTTATGCTTATCAACAGATGGTGAATTTGAATTTTGATAGCAAGAACCCAACAGTGACTTTAAATCATGTAAGACATATCGTACATTCAGACAGAAAGCATGTCTTTGATTTAATAACCTGTCGTCTATACATATAATGATTAAAGGTTGTCTGTATATTACACTCAACAAAAATATAAACGCAACACTTTTGGTTTTGCTCCCATTTTGTATGAGGTGAACTCAAAGATCTAAAACTTTTTCCACATACACAATATCACCATTTCCCTCAAATATTGTTCACAAACCAGTCTAAATCTGTGATAGTGAGCACTTCTCCTTTGCTGAGATAATCCATCCCAGCTCACAGGTATGCCATATCAAGATGCTGATTAGACACCATGATTAGTGCACAGGTGTGCCTTAGACTGGCCACAATAAAAGGCCACTCTGAAAGGTGCAGTTTTATCACACAGCACAATGATGTCGCAAGATTTGAGGGAGCGTACAATTGGCATGCTGACAGCAGGAATGTCAACCAGAGGTGTTGCTCGTGTATTGAATGTTCATTTCTCTACCATAAGCCGTTTCCAAAGGTGTTTCAGAGAATTTGGCAGTACATCCAACCAGCCTCACAACTGCAGACCACGTGTAACCACACCAGCCCAGGACCTCCACATCCAGCATGTTCACCTCCAAGATCGTCTGAGACCAGCCACTCGGACAGCTGCTGAAACAATCGGTTTGCATAACCAAAGAATTTCTGCACAAACTGTCAGAAACCGTCTCAGGGAAGCTCATCTGCATGCTCGTCGTCCTCATCGGGGTCTCGACCTGACTCCAGTTCGTAGTCGTAACCGACTTGAGTGGGCAAATGCTCACATTCGCTGGCGTTTGGCACGTTGGAGAGGTGTTCTCTTCACGGATGAATCCCGTTTCACACTGTCCAGGGCAGATGGCAGACAGTGTGTGTGGCGTCGTGTGGGTGAGCGGTTTTCTGATGTCAGTGTTGTGGATCGAGTGGCCCATGGTGGCGGTGGGGTTATGGTATGGGCAGGCGTCTGTTATGGACGAAGAACACAGGTGGATTTTATTGATGGCATTTTGAATGCACAGAGATACCGTGACGAGATCCTGAGGCCCATTGTTGTTCCATACATCCAAGAACATCACCTCATGTTGCAGCAGGATAATGCACGGCCCCATGTTGCAAGGATCTGTACACAATTCTTGGAAGCTGAAAATGTCCCAGTTCTTGCATGGCCAGCATACTCACCGGACATGTCACCCATTGAGCATGTTTGAGATGCTCTGGACCGGCGTATACGACAGCATGTACCAGTTCCTGCCAATATCCAGGAACTTCACACAGCCATTGAAAAGGAGTGGACCAACATTCCACAGGCCACAATTGACAACCTGATCAACTCTATGCGAAGGAGATGTGTTGCACTGCATGAGGCAAATGGTGGTCACACCAGATACTGACTGGTATCCCCCCCCCCAATAAAACAAAACTGCACCTTTCAGAGTGGCCTTTTATTGTGGACAGTCTAAGGCACACCTGTGCACTAATCATGGTGTCTAATCAGCATCTTGATAAGGCACACCTGTGAGGTGGGATGGATTATCTCAGCAAAGGAGAAGTGCTCACTATCACAGATTTAGACTGGTTTGTGAACAATATTTGAGGGAAATGGTGATATTGTGTATGTGGAAAAAGTTTTAGATCTTTGAGTTCATCTCATACAAAATGGCAGCAAAACCAAAAGTGTTGCATTTATATTTTTGTTGAGTGTATTAACCTGCTAAATATACACTCATAGGGCCTCATGTATCAATGTTGCGCACTTGTGGTGTAAATTTACGGCGTAAACTTGAAATACACCAAAGTCGCCGTGACATGTATCAAGCAGTGCGCACCTGCCCATTTCTGGCATACGCCTGACGTGATCTTGATAAATGCGGCGGGTGGAAACGATCGTAATTATAATAAACACGCCCATAAATATTCAGACTCCGCTTCAGACACATCCTCATTTTACGACATGGAAGCCGGAAAGACGGCAATGAAAAAGAACTCTACCAATCACGACGCGTGCCAATAGAGCGTCAAAAGCGGCTGTCGTATCAATTGTTTTGTAGTATATAATCAATAAAGTGTTACAGTGGTCCCTCATTAATCGCTGGAGTTACATTCTAAAAAATAGCCCGAAATACGCGAAACCGCGACGTTAGGCAGCGTTATTTTTTACAATTATTATAGACGTTTCAAAGCTGTAAAACCCCTCACTACACAGTTTATACACTTTCTCAATCAAGCACGAACATTTTCTCACTTTTCTCTCGTGTGTAAACACTCTCAAAGTTCAAACCTTAGTAGGAAAATAATACCAAACTGTTTCAGGCCCAAACATTTGTTTGAGAAATAAAAACAGAACGTTTTCCTATAAATAATTATGATGGCATTTAGAACTAACGAATTCATTTTAACGATCAATGAACGAGGTCGGACACATAAGAAATTATTAATAGTGACTCACCAGTATTTCACATATCGGGCCTCTTCGTCCTGACGACGCACCTTTTTCCACTCACACCTGGCTGCAGGTGTTTGTTTCCGTGTGACAAACACAGTTATGAGTAGTTGTTGGCGCTCTTTTCTCTTCTGGGCAACAAGATTCTTATAAACAGATACGCAGAACACAGAACATTGTAAAAAAAAAAAAAAGGCATGCAAAATTGGACTAAATACTCCGTGAGACTCCGAGGCCACGACAGGTGAACGGCATTATAGCGAGGGACCACTGTATTCTCTTTTCACGTCAATAATTCTTGATGTGGATATTTGCTCGTTCAAGTAATAAGACACGCCTAATCTGTCAGATTTCTTTATTTTTTAAATGTATTTCTGTATTTATTTTATTGTGACAACCGAATGGAGACGACAAAACCTGGTTGCAGCACGGGCGAATTAAGGGAATGACGAAACTACAGTTGTTATTATCAATTTCATAGTCTAAAACAATCACACCAGATGAAGTTAAGCTCAGCGCTGCTCTGGCTCCAGGCTCGAAGTCTGGAGAAAAAGGCGAGCAGCGCTTTCCTTCCTGTCAGCGCTGTGGCCACGGATCGTGCTCGAGACCAACAATCCCGCAAAGGCGGGATTTGTATTGATTATTATGTAGTATAATCAGGAAAGTGTTATTTATGTAACATATGTATTGATTTGTATAATGGCACTGTTTATCATGATGATCATCTTCATTTTTATGTGGATTCCAGCGCTGGTTCATTTTGGTGTATAATTTACGCCACCTCTCGACCTGGTGTATATTTTCAGCGCAGCGTACGCCAACGACCACATTGATAAATACCAAGTAGCGCAGCCGTTTTGGCGTACACCCCATATACACTCAAATATCGCCGTACGCAACATTGATACATGAGGCCCATAGTGATTACAGGATGTCTGTATATTAATTATCTGCGAACTATGCTTTCATCGTGATGATAGGATGTCTTCAAAATAATAACCCATACACATACTTACACACATACATTGTCTCTGTCCCTTTTTCACTGTTTCTTGTCTCAGAAGGGGCTGTGCACAATGGTGAAGCCTCACTTTAGTTGGTATGGTTGGGGCCAACTGTAATCCCCCTTTTACTTAGTTTTTGTTGGTTCTGTTTTCATTTGTAATCAAGTTTTTCAAGTACATCCCTCAGTTCTGCTGTCCATATGTACATCAGTGTGGCTTTTCCACACAGGTGGATTTTGACACCATACACCCAACAAAAACCAAGTAAAAGGGGGATTACAGTTGGCCCCAACCACGCCAACTAAAGTGAGGCTCAACCATTGTGCACAGCCCCTCTTGAGACAAGAAACAGTGAAAAAGGGACAGAGAATATTTATGTGTGTATGCACCCATGGACAGCCTCTTTGTGTACCAACCACTGCTATCCTCATCACTAATGTCTTTTACCAACCAGAGCTGTTTGTGTGAGCCTCGCATTTGTGTCCAAACTTCTTTGACCAACCTGCCCATCAAGGAGAAAGGGAGAATTATAGATAGCAAAATAAAATTGCATGGACATCACGTCACAAAAATCTGGCACTTTTCGTGACGGGGTACAGGGAAAAAAAGTGAGACTGGGCTGGGATCTTTTACTAAGGTGTTCCTGGAGGAATGCTAAACCACGGATCATGAATATGTGCAAAATATAAGACAAATCGTGAAGAAATTCACATTTTGCAAGATGTGCGTTCATGTCTCGTGTGATATTTTTCCAGTATTCACGTTTTGCATTTCACGGTTTGCGGATAATTTATGATTTGCAGCAGATCCACATTTTGGGGGTCAACAGCTCTGATCAGATCGGAGTGTCCCTAAACACACATACATGTGAATTTCTTAAAGCTCATTATCACAGATGTGCAAGAACTCACTTGTTGGTGTGAGTTGTTGTATTAGAAGTCATTAATTAAAAAGTACAAGCATGATAGGAAATATTTGCAGTCACATTTTATTTGCCACGTTGAACTATTTGGGGTATTCTGGACAGCAGCCGAGCCTGTTGAGTCTTTACTCAGAGGTGGATTATCAGTGGCACAGCTGGTTAAAGTGATAAAGCCAGTGACTGGTGACAGCAGGTTTACACAGATCTCACCGTCCAAAGAGGACACGACCTTCTCCTACACAGAAATCAGACTTATTTTCACGTTAATCCTGTGTCATTGTGGTGCTTATAACAAGGTTCAGAATATAATTGCTCTTCCAAGATCCAGATGGAATCCCTGCCCATCCAACAGCAGCAGCCACAAGTACAGTGAGGAAAAAAAGTATTTGAACACCCTGCGATTTTGCAAGTTCTCCCACTTAGAAATGATGGAGGGGTCTGAAATTTTCATCTTTGGTGCATGTCCACTGTGAGAGACGTAATCTAAAAAAAAAAATCCGTAAATCACAATGTATGATTTTTTAATTTATTTGTATGTTACTGCTGCAAATAAGTATTTGACCACCTGTGAAAATCAATGTTAATATTTGGTACACTAGCCTTTGTTTGCAATTACAGAGGTCGAACGTTTCCTGTAGTTTTTCACCAGGTTTGCACATACTGCAGCAGGGATTTTGGTCCACTCTTCCATACAGATCTTCTCTAGATCTTCCAGGTTTGGAGTTTCAGCTCCCTCCAAAGATTTTCTATTGAGTTCAGGTCTGGAGACTGGCCAGGCCACTCCAGGACCTTGAAATGCTTCTTATGGAGCCCCTCCTTAGTTGCCCTGGCTGTGTGTTTGGGGTCACTGTCATGCTGGAAGACCCAGCCATGACCCATCTTCAATGCTCTTACTGAGGGAAGGAGGCTGTTCGCCAAAATCTCACAATACATGACCCCATCCATCCTCCCTTCAATACGGTGCAATCATCCTGTCCTCTTTGCAGAAGAGCACCCCCAGAGTATGATGTTTCCACCCCCATGCTTCACGGTTGGGATGGTTTTCTTGGGGTTGTGCTCATCCTCTAAACATGGTAAGTAGAGCTGATTCCAAAAAGCTCTATTCTGGTATCTTCTGACCAAATGAGCTTCTCCCATGCCTCCTCTGGATCATCCAGATGGTCACTGGTGAACTTCAAACGAGCCTGGACGTGTGCTGGCTTGAGCAGGGGGACTACACACTCACACACTCAATCAATCACACTCCAACCTTTTATACAGGTAACAAGTTCAAACAGGTGCAATTAATACAAGTAAAGAGTGTAGAATAAGAGGGCTTCTTAAAGAAAATTAACAGGTCTGTGTGAGCCAGAATTCTTGCTGGTTGGTAGGTGTTCAAATACCTATTCGCAGCAGTAACATACAAATAAATTATTTAAAAAAAATACATTGTGATTTCCAGATTTTTTTTTTTTTTTTTTAGATTATGTCTCTCACAGTGGACATGCACCTAAGATGAAAATTTCAGACCCCTCCATGATTTCTAAGTGGGAGAACTTGCAAAACCGCAGGGTGTTCAAATACTTATTTTCCTCACTGTAGTTCATATGCATGATATCATGATGCTTTTATTATCTTGGAAATTTTACAATCTGGGATAGCATTTTCATTGTGTTTGGAAAATCCTACACGTGCTGTGTAAAATGCAGTGAGTGAATAGATGGATGGATAAATGAGTGCATTCCTGAATTTTAAGCCAGTAATGAAAAAACAATAAAAGGTATCTTCTTGTAAATCTCCACCCTTAAAGGACATATAACAAGGACAAGTGGATTAAAATTGATGATATAACGGTTGAGTGGATCCTTGTCATTTGATTGGTGCTTTGTAAGTCACGTGACACGGATTATTCATCCCATTTGTGTTGTGTTGCATTTTGTGTGCAATGTGCACCCATACATTTTGTACCATTGCACGCTGTGAACCCCGCCCACTACTGGGGGCAGCATTTAGCTAAACAAGGCGGAGTTTGTTTTAATGACAGATGACGATTTGAAGGAGCTAATTGACGGTGCTAATTCTTCTAACACACACACACAAATGAATCCCCTACACTGTCAGCCGTCTGGAGGCACAAAGAGCTGTTGGACTAATTTCTGATGTGATTTTATCATTGAGGAAGTACACAGTCCGTTTTCTTTCTTTGGAAGTACAGGAAGTCGGTGCAGACATTTGCTTTTCCAATTTGACCGAGAACAAATTTGAAATTGGGCTTCTATTTAAAGTTCGTGTTGGACTTTAGCACCAGTGGAACACCAAAATGAGAGTCCCTTTTCAGTTGTCTTTAAATTAAAGAATATCAAATGAAAAACGTTTTAGCTGTTATATAAAACAAATAATGAATATTTTTACATTCTTTCAATGGAATGAATATTTCATGAAAGCTGGAATATTCCATTCAAAAAAAAAAATCTGTGCAGTAGTTTTGACGTAATCCTACAAACACACAAATAAATAAATAAATCAACCAATGCCGATGATACTAATTATGTCCTTGGGGGACATAATTATTATCATCTTCTAACTTAAAAGTGTTTCTCAAATGGATTGAAAACAACTCCAAAGTCTAGTAGATTGTAGCATATTTATATTATTTTTATTAACTTGTATGTAAATCTAAAAATTTTAATTTTGCATTTAGTGCAAGTGCCAGTAGGGCACCACGGTGGCGTGGTGCCCTACTGGCACTTGCACTAGTGGTTAGCACTGTTGCCTCACAGCAAGAGGATCATGGGATTGATTCCCAACTGTGACCTTTCTGTGTGGAGTTTGAAGTTCTCCCTGTGTTTGTGTGGGTTCCCTCCAGGTGCTCCGGCTTCCTCCTACATCCAAAGACATGTGGCCCTGTGACAGACTGGCATCCTGTTGAGGGTGTACCCCGCCTCGTGCCCTATGACTGCTGAGATAGGCTCCAGCCCCCCTGTGACTCTTATATTAATTGGAGTAAGCGGTTGAAGATGTGCGAGCGAGTGTTGGGAGTACTGTTGCATTGAATACTGTTGGAGTGGTACACATGCCGATTGTTTTTTAATATTTGAGGAGTTGGGTGATCTGGGAGAATTTTTTATTTATTTATTTATTTTAATTTCTTAAGCGGTCCATAGTCTGAAACAGTTTGAGAAACACTGCTGTGAATGCAGCAGTGTTCCCAAATGTGCTATTTATTAAATCCACCAGGAGAAATAAGCACCCGCAGTCTGCTTCAGTATCTGAATGCTGTTGAGCTGTGAATAACTGTCAGACAAATTATAAAACGTAATCAGGAAATCTTGTGTTACTCATATATTCTTAGAAACTCACCACTCTGATTAAATACATTTTGTCAGGTTTCCAGATCAGCTTGTCATGAAACTACTTACCGTATTTTTCGGACTATAAGTCGCACTTTTTTACGTTTTGGCCGGGGGTGCGACCTATACTCCAGAGCGACTTATAAATGAAAAATATACCGGTAGATTCTCAATTAATTTACCGTAATAAAACAATTTTACATGACAGAGTCGCACTATGTTTTAAAATGGCCACCGGAAACGGAAACGCAATGCATCATGGGTACTGCAGTATGGCGGCCGCCCTATAGGTCACGCTGGTCGCGATAACAATCAGAGAACAGAACACTGGACGCGTATTCCTCACCTCACCTAGACAATGATTGTGAAACAGCGTGTGAAGCAGACGAACACGGTGCTTGCTGTTATTCCAGGAGGGCTAACAAAACAGCTTCAACCCTTGGATATCAGTGTGGGCAGTATTTAAGTTGATGCTGAGAGGTGCGTGGGAGCACTGGGTGAGCGACGGCGGAGGATTAGCGTCTGCACTTGGAAGGAGCTGGCATCGACACCACGGGGAGGTCATGAGCTGCGCAGGTAGGTGCTGCATGAACATCGGCAGCTGACACCTGGTGTGTACTATGGTCCACAGCGGGTAATATGTTAGAAAAGAACCATTCAGCGATGGTGCAGGTTATGGTTCGGCAAAATACAAACATATCCATAGGTAAAATGCAGCTCACGAGAGGGCACTCAAGGCTTGTGTGACTGTTCCTGCGACGTCTGACTACCATAGAAAAATTAAAATTTCAACATTACTGATAACTTAAGACAACAGAGAGGGCCCGAAAAAATGCCACCAAAAAGAAAATCATACTCTGCAGATTACAAGTTGCGACTGGTGAAATATGCATCTGAAAACGGTAGCCGTCACAATATTATCATCTGAACTTTTCATGTTAACATACCTGTATGTCCATGCGACTTATAGTCCAGTGTGACTTATTCATAGTTTTTTTTGTTTTTTTTTTATAATGGATAAAGTGGCTGGTGCGACTTATACTCCGGTGCGACTTACAGTCCGGAAAATACGGTACATACATTTCATTAGGATGGATGAGGTGATCCAGGTGCACCTCCTCCAAAACACGTGACAACTGCATAGGAAAGGCAGGTAACTGAGAATTTAGTAGTAAGAACTGTCCTTGGACCTGTTAGTTGTGAGTGGAACTCCCTGAAAGAGGAGAGGACAGCCGATGATTTTTTGGGTAGTGTTTATGACCCTCTGAACCACCTTCCTGTCCTCAGCTGTGAAGCCTGTGTACCACACACCCAGACAGTATGTCAGTACGCTCTCCATCGAGGATTGATAGAAGCCCAGCAGCAGCTTCATGTCCAGGTTGTTCTTCCTGAGGACACACAGGAAGTGCAGCCACTGATGAGCCTTCTTAACCAGAGCCCTGATGTTGGAGGTCCAGGTGTGGTCTGCAGAGACGTGGGTGCCCAGAAACCAGAAGGTGGTGACTGTTTCCATCAGTTCTCCATTTATGAGGAGGGGTGTATGACTGATTGATCTAGTTTGTTCTGCAATATCAATATAAACATACAGAGGTGAATATATCAATGATACACAGACAACGCAATAAAGCATAAACGCTTACTTCTATTGTGGCCCTTGTGAAATTATCACGTGACAAAATAGAGGGGCTTGATTGAACATGTAAGTAACAATGAATGTATAATTTTATAGATAGATAGATAGAATCGAATTTAATGCCAAGTAAGTTCTCACATACAAAGTAGAGAAGCTTGAATCTTCGACTGGACTGGGTTACTTGACGCGAGGACGTTTTGCTTCAAATCGCAGAAGCTTCCTCAGCTAAAATTAAACCTAACCAGATGCCTCCTACCAAGAGGCAGACTGCTAGGTTTGGTTAGTCTGGTTAGGTTTATTAACTCCAGCTTTTGTGGCTTCTGTTTGTTCTTCTCGACAAGGGTCAGACAGAAGTCAGACTACCAGAGCAAGAATTTTAGCTGAGAAGCTTCTGCGATTTGAAGCAAAACATCCTCGCGTCAAGCAACTCAGTCCAGCTTCAACCCATTCAAGCTTCTCTACTATGGAAACCACCTGGACAACTGAGAGCCCACACAGAAACATTCTCACATACAAGGAATCTGATCTGGTATCATTGGTGCATAAACAATAAAAGAAAATACTTCTCTAAGAAGTAATAGGTGCATAAAAAATAATAAAAAGAAAAGGAAAAAAATACTTCTGTAAGAAGTAAAGGAGTCAAACAAATGGGCAAAGCTAGGTTTACTGTCAAATAGATATAGTGGAATGGTGGGATGGGCTGTGCAGGCATGAAGAGGAACAGTACAGGTTTGATCAGTCTCTACTTTGTGGGAGTGGAGGGGTTGAGGCAGTGTAAGTAAGGGTCTCTGGCATTATTTATAAGTCTAGCTGCCGACGGAAAGAAGCTGTTTTTATGTCGAGTCCCGATGGACCTGCCAGAGGGGATGGTAACAAAAAGTTTGTATCCTGGGTGAGAGGGAACGGTGGTAAAGATAATTTACAGGTCCTGAAGGGATGGCAGATTGCAGTCCATCACCTTTCTACTGCGTGGATGAAATGCTGCAGTCTGCTCCTGTCCTTAGCAGTGGCAGCAGCGTACCAGACCTGATGGCACTGTATAAGTTCACCATCATTGTTTTTGGGAGGTTGAACTTCCTTAGCTGCCACAGAAAGTACATCCTCTCTTGTGCTCTCTTGGTGAGAGAGAGCTGGTGTTCAGCTCCCACTTGAGGTCCTGGGTGATAATGATCCCCAGGTAACGGACTCTAGAATGGTGTCTGGGGAGTTACACAGGGTGATGGGGTTGGCTGGGTCCTGTCTGAAGTCAACAATCATCTCCACTGTCTTGAGGGCATTGAGCTCCAGATCGTTCAGTTTGCACCAGCACATCAAGTGATCGATCTCCAGTCAGTAGGCAGACTCAACCCCATCAAAGATGGGGATGAGGGTCGTATCGTCCATGAAGTTCAGAAGCTTCGCAGACTGGTGACTGGAGGTGCAGATGTTGGTGTACAGGGAGACGAGTAGAGGAGAAAGAATGCAGCCTTGGGGGGATCCGGTACTGATGGACCATGTGTTGAAGATGTGCCCCCCACCCCACCCCCCCACCGCCAGCTTCAGGTGCTGCCTTCTGTTGGACAGGAAGTCAGTGATTCACTTGAATGAATGAATTATTCTGCACACAATTCAACAGTAACAACAACAACAAAACCAGACAATGATCCCATGTGGCTGAAACGGTGAGGGCAGAAGCAAAGCTTATAAATACCCACCCCTTATACTATAAAAATAAGAACTATATACACACATATATACATGCATGCACATATAAACACAATTTCATAAATACATATCTAAACACACTATTTAAAAATGAGCAAATATTTGCACAAAAACAAAATTTATCAGTTTGAACATTAAATATCTTGTCTTTGTGGTGTATTCAACTGAATATAGGTTGAAGAGGATTTGCAAATCATTGTATTCTGTTTTTATTTACATTTTACACAACATCCCAACTTCATTGGAATTGGGGTTGTAGTTTGGTACATTTAAGTGGTGTATTGAATTCTGCCTTCATCTGACCCCAGGGACCTGTGGCTACTCGGTAATGTGGCTGATGACCCTGCTCGCGAACACCGACACCGACCGAGAGACAGTACAATGAACTCCATTCCTGCACTCGGACAGTTGTGGAGAGGGCATTCGGCCTACTGAAGGAACGGTGGCACTGCTCGGACAGGTTGGGGGGTGGGGGAAGCGGCTGCTGTACTGACCTGAAAAGGTGTGTCGCATTGTGATGGCCTGTGACGTCCTCCACAACATGCTCACTGCCACGGCATACCACTGCCAGAGAAGAACACCCCCCCACCCCCACCCCTTCAACTTCAACCCACCCCTGGAAACCATACTGGCCCAGGAGCATGTGATTTCAACCATGCACAGATGCAAAAACAGAATTCACTTATTAACAAGTGCATTTATCGCTTTACTGATATCACTAAAGACAATCATTTGATCCAGATGATCATTGATGCCATGATTGCTCTCACAATTTCCTCTTACATTATGCATTATGCATGGATTACCTTTCAAAATGTATCAAACTGATTAATGATCTCAACTGTGAGAAAACTGCAGATAAAGGATTTTTTTTTTTATTCTACTTGCCCCTAGAACATAACATGCATAATTCATCCAGGTTTCATCAAGATTATAAAACTCAAATGACTTTTGGGGGACAAATGGGATTCAATCCTTCTACAGCCAAAGCAAATTAACATGTGTGCTAATTGTGGTAGTAAAACTGATTTTTTTTCTTTCAATTTCAATTTATTTTCATT
Source organism: Thalassophryne amazonica (assembly GCF_902500255.1). NCBI lineage: Eukaryota > Metazoa > Chordata > Actinopteri > Batrachoidiformes > Batrachoididae > Thalassophryne > Thalassophryne amazonica. Next base: position 38,603,565 of record NC_047104.1, on the reverse strand, counting down.
TATATAGCACCAAATCACAACAGAGTTGCCTCAAAGCGCTTCACACGGGTAAGGTCTAACCTTACCAACCCCCAGAGCAACAGTGGTAATGAAAAACTCCCTCTGAGGAAGAAACCTCAAGCAGACCAGACTCAAAGGGGTGACCCTCTGCTTGGGCCATGCTACAAACATAAATTACAGAACAATTCACAGACGAATATACAAGAAATGCTGTTGGTGCACAGGATAGGAGGATCGCCAACACGAATACAACTCCCATCTCTGGATGAAGCTGCACCTTAGAGAGAAAAAAACAATCAAGCATCAGAAAGACAAAAAAAAAAAAACCATATAATTTGCCAGCAGCCACTAGCCCTAAACTTCACTAAAAGACGCAGAATTTAGGTAAAGTTCCAATTACTAATAAATGAATTAAAAGAGTAAAAAGCGTAAAAACTGTACCAGTATGCTAGCCATATGAAAGGGAAAATAACTGCGTCTCAAGTCTGGACTTGAAAGTCTCCACAGAATCTGTTTTATTGGTGCAGGGAGATCATTCCACAGAACAGGGGCACGATAAGAGAAAGCTCTGTGACCCGCAGACTTCTTATTCACCTTAGGGACACAAAGTAGTCCTGCACCCTGAAAACGTAAAGCCCGGGCCGGTACGTAAGCTTTAATTAGGTCAGCTAGGTAGGGAGGTGCCAGTCCATGAATAATTTTATAGGTTAGTAGCAGAACCTTAAAATCTGATCTCACTGGGACAGGAAGCCAGTGAAGGGATGCCAAAATGGGTGTAATGTGGTCAAACTTTCTGCTTCGTGTCAAGTCTGGCTGCAGCATTTTGAACCAATTGCAGACCCCTAATGCTAGACTGCGGTAAACCAGAAAACAGAACATTGCAGTAGTCCAATCTAGAAGAGATAAATGCATGGATCAGGGTCTCAGCATCAGCCACAGACAGGATGGGATAAATCTTCACTATATTTCGCAGGTGGAAGAAAGCAGTCCTAGTAATATTTCTAATGTGGAGGCCAAAGGACAATGGAGGATCAAAAATTACTCCAAGGTTCCTCACTTTGTCAGTGTGATGTTTGACACACGAGCCGAGGCTGAGAGTTAACTGGTCAAATTGATGCCGATGTCTCACTGGACCAAGAACCATCATTTCAGTTTTATCAGAGTTTAAAAGTAGGAAGTTTCTAGACATCTAACTTGTCACTGCTGCAAGGCAATCTTCTAAGGATTTTATGTGAGGGTGATTCTTAAGACTACGGGCACTTATTTGTTGGGAAAGTGTCAGTACACGGACCCACAACAGGGGGCGCAAATGAACGGACAATGAAGAAAGTCAAATAAGGCTTTACTGTTGTGAACACGCACAACAAATACAACAAATCACAATTTCGGTCTCGAGTTAAATTCCAACGGTGTCGTGTGGGCAGGCTCGACGATAGGAGACGTCTGTCCAAGACGAACCGGAACCACCCGATTTCCTCTGCCACCGAACCCCGGGAATACTGGAACCGCCAAGTCCCGAACTCCCAGGTGGTCTCTGCCTCCGCTCGTCGGATCCGGTACTGCTGGCGAGGAACGGACACAGTCAGACGTGGGTGCGGCTGCACCCAACAACACGTGGGGTGGAAAACACCACCTCCACCTCTAATCAGAAAACAACACTGTCTAGTAACTAGGATACTTATCAAATACGTTCCTTTCACAAATGATGAAGGGCTGGCTGAGTTCGTTACCTCCTTGGTAGAGCGATATCTCGGCAAATGAGGTGGAGATGCCGTCCTGCTGATATACCTCCTCAGTGATTGGGATCAGCTGTCTCCAGTGATAGATGACAGCTGTCATCCTGGCTGCTCCCGTAAGGCGGCAGCGCCCTCCGGTGCCTGGAGCCCGCACTCCAGGCAGGGCGCCCTCTAGTGGTGGTGGGCCAGCAGTACCTCCTCTTCAGCGGCCCACACAACACTTATGCCCTTTGATCATATTGTATGAAAAACAAAAAAGGGGAAATTTCACACTTTTATAGTTATCTTTACAATGAAAGTGTGTTAAGAAATTTGTTCTAGTAGTCTATGATGACTTTTTCACCTTTTTTCAGCATGATTATATGCAAATACTGCCGTTTTGTGCTTGTCCCACACCCAGACTTTTGATCTTCAATGATAAAAATGAATGGTAAAGAAACATTTTTTTTTTATGTTTTAAAATATCTGAATAAAATATCACTAAAATAATCAAAACATAATTGGGGTATTCAATGTCATACAACTGTTGTGATTTTTTTAAACAAAATGTAGTTGTCCCACACTATTGCCGTAATTTCCACCACAACACTAATGTCCCTTTAAACAGTTTGAAAGATTGTTTGGGTAGTTTCTATGGAGATAAACAGTGACATCAGAGCACATGTATATAGCGCCAAATCACAACAGACAGTTGCCCCAAGGTGCTTTATATTGTAAGGAAATGGTGTGGTGGAAATTACATTTACAAGGCCAATAGTGCCCGTAGTTAAAGAATCACCCGTGAACAAGATTACCAGCAGTTATCGGCATGTATAACTGAGTATCATCTGCATAGCAGTGAAAGGTAATCCCAAAATGCCGCAATATGTGCCCAAGGGGTGCTATATAAAGGGAGAAAAGCAGGGGGCCTAAAACAGACCCCTGTGGAATCCTAAATTTCATGTCACTAAGGTTAGAGGTAGTGTTACTGTACAAAACACAGTGAGAACGATTGGTCAAGTATGATGTCAGCCATGCAAGGGCACTCCCAATAATCCCAAAATGATTTTCCAGCCTATCAAGTAGAATATGATGATCCACTGTATCAAATGCAGCACTGAGATCTAACAGCAACAGAACCGTAGTGGTGTCCAAATCCATTGTAAGCAGAAGATTATTCACCACTTTAGTGAGAGCCATCTCTGTGGAATATTTTCTAAAAGCAGACTGCAGTGGCTCAAAGAGATTATTCTCAGTAAGATAGTCTACGAGCTGCCGTGATACCACTTTTTCCACTATTTTAGAGAAAAATGATACATTTGATATCGGCCGACAGTTTGTCAATACACTAGGGTCAAGATTAGGTTTCTTAAGTAATGCTTTAATCACTGCAGATTTGAAACATTTAGGAACAGATCCAGAAGTTAAAGAAAGATTACCATATTTTCCGGACTATAAGTCACACTTTTTTACATGTTTTGGCCGGGGGTGCGACCTATACTCCGGTGCGACTTATAAATGAAAAATATACCGGTAGGATCTCAATTCATTTACTATAACAAAACAATTTTACGTGACAGAGTCAATCTATGTTTTAAAATGGCCACCAGAAAAGGAAATGCAATGCATCATGGACACTGTAGTATGGCGGCCGTCCTATAAGTCACGCTGGTTGCGATAACCAATCAGAGAACAGAACGTTGGACGCGTATTCCTCACCTCACCCACAGCGTGTGAAGCTGACGAATACGGTGCTTGCTGTTATTCCGGCATGGCGAACAAAACAGCTTCAACCCTTGGATATCAGTGTGAGCAGAGTGTTTAAGTTGACGCTGAGAGCTGCGTGGGAGCACCGGATGAGCGACGGCGGAGGATTAGTGTGTGCACTTGGAAGGAGCTGGCGTCGAAGATTGTGAATAGCGTTTGAAGCAGACGAACATGGTGTTTATTCCGGGACGGCTAACAAAACAGCTTCAACCCTTGGATATCAGTGTGAGCAGAGTTGACGCTGAGAGCTGCATGGGAGCACTGAGCGACGGCGGAGGATTAGCGTCTGCACTTGGAAGGAGCTGGATCGACAACGCTGGGTGGTCATGAGCTGCGCAGGTAGGTGCTGCATGGTTCGGCTCGCAATGTGGTCCGCAAAATACAAACACATCTGTAGGTAAAATGCAGCTCACGAGAGGGCACTCAAGGCTTGTGTGACTGTTCCTGCGACTTCTGACTACCATAGAAAAATAAAAATTTCAACGTTACTGATAACTTAACAAGACAACGGAGAAGGCCCGAAAAAATGCCACCAAAAAGAAAATCATACTCTGCAGATTGTAAGTTACGACTGGTGAAATATGCATCTGAAAACGGTAGCCGTCATAATATTATCATCTGAACTTTTCATGTTAAGTTAACATACCTGTATGTCCATGGGACTTATAGTCCAGTGCAACTTATTTATGGTTTATTTTTCTTTATAATGATAAAGTGGCTGGTGCGACTTATACTCCGGTGCGACTTATTTATGGTTTATTTTTCTTTATAATGGATAAAGTGGCTGGTGCGACTTATACTCCGGTGCGACTTATAGTCCGGAAAATACGGTAATCATTTCCAGCACAGTCGGCCCAAGAGTGGGCCACAGGTCCTTAAACAGTTTTGTTGGTATAGGATCAAATAAACAGGTTGTGCTTTTTGTTGACATTACGGGTTTTGTCAGCATGCCTAGTGAGATACTGTCAAATTCTGTAAATCTAGATACCTCAGTAGTGGCGCCAACATCAATAGCAGGGTGTAGTGGCTGGATTAAGGCATGCCGAGATATGTTTAACCTGATGTCTTCTATTTTCTTCCCAAAGTAATCCAGGAAATCTTGTGCTGTAAAAGGAGAGCGAACTACAGGTGGTTGTCCATGCAAAAGTGTTGCCACTGTGTCAAACAAGAACTTTGAGTTATGCTTGTTTTTGTTGATCAAATCAGAGTAGTAAGTCCGCTTTGTAGCCAATAATACTTGCTTATAGTCTAAGATAGCATCACGCCATGCAAGGTGAAATACTCCTAATTTTGAATGACGCCATTTCCATTCTAGACCTCTTGCTTTATGCTTTAAGTCACGCAGATAATCATTGAACCAAGGCGACTGTGATTTTTGGGGAGCGCGGTTTTAACACAGGTGGTGCAATCATGTCGAGTGTAGTTTTGAGCACTGAGTTTAAACTATCCACAAGTCGGTCTACTGACTAGGTATTTGTCAAATGTGAAGCTAAGACATCAGGCAGTCTAGCTTCGAGTTCAGTCTTAGTTGAGGAGTTGATGCATCACCGTAATGATATATAAGGTTGTTGTTCCACTAAACACGGCAGCAAAACTGTAAACTTAATGAGTGATCGGACACCACTGATGTAAGAGGCATGATGTCAATATTCGTGACAGCAATACCACGTGCGAGAACCAGATCCAGGGTATTTCCACTAATGTGCGTCAAATCCCGAATGCATTGCCGAAATCCTAATGCATCCACAATTTCCATAAATAATTTGCAGAGGGGATCAGAAGGCTTATTTATATGAATGTTAAAGTCACCAATGATCAGAATGTTTCTGTGTAGGCTCTCAGTTGTCCTGGTGGTTTCCATAGTAGAGAAGCTTGATCAGAATGTTATCTACACTAGTTGACAAGTTAGAGATGAACGCACCAAATTCATCTAAGAATTCAGAATATGGGCCAGGAGGCCTATTTACAGTGACAAAGTAATACGACTGATTTTTATTCTTCTGACCTTGGCAATGTGTAATATCCTGAGCAGAGCGGAGAATCAGATGCTCAAACGAGTGATATTTGTAACCCCCAACAGCTAATAAGCTAAACCTAGATTTATAAATAAGACCAACACCCCCGCCTTGCTTCGCATCACGAGGGACGTGACTAAATGTATATGCTGGTGGGCAGGCCTCATTTAAGGGGAGGACAGCTGTAGGATTAAGCCAGGTTTCACATAGCCCAATCATATCTAAGTACGATACGATACGATACACTTTACTGTTCCTTCCGGGAAATTTGTCTTAGACACCAAGAGCTGCACATGTAAAAAGTAAAACTGCCATGACATAATTACATGACTCATACATATTACAAAACTTAATACACACATCAATCATACATATTGCACATCCCTAATACACATATCCAAATTGCACAGACCCGTATTACACAGCGGTCTCCCATAAATAATTCATGCATATTGCACATATCCCTAAAAACACATACCCCTATTGCACAGCCATCTCCCACATATGGTTAAGAAAATACTAACAGTGAATAAATAACACTAAAATTACAATGCCACCATGTCATTAACGCACAATCCTACTACCTATCCCAGGAACCATATTTAAGACTCTAATTGATGTTGGCACAAATGAGTTTTTAAAGCAATTCAATTTGCACTGAGGGACTCTGTATTGCCTACCAGACGGTAGGAGTTCATACTCAGGACAGAGGATGTGGGAAGGATCTGACAAAGCTCGCTGCGCTTGTTTGAGAACAGACTGTTCATACATGGACTGCAGGGAAGAGCTTCCCGTCCTCCCTACAACTTTCATAGCAGTCTTCGCCAGACGAGCAAGCCTAGATTTTAACTGGACAGAGAGATTACCATACCAAGATGACATCCCATACTGGATGCTTTCCAAAACAGCCTGATAAAACAAAAACAAGATTTTTTTGATCAACCCCAAACGCCCTGAGTCTGCACAGAAAATATAACCTCTGCTGTAAACGAGAGCATAAGTTATTGACATGCGTTTCCCAGCTGAACTGGTTATCTAAGTAAATGCCTGGATACCTGTAAAAGCTGACCTGATTGATTTCTTCATCATGGATTACCAGAGGGGTATGATCACCAATAGAACAAGGATCAATGATGATCAATAATTAGATGACTGATCAACAATGATTTGGAGGACAAATCAAATCAAATTTCCTCTAAGATTTTTATGGACACGACTATGGAAGCAGGCCACGGTCTCAACTTGTTGAAATTCCCTCCCTGGCAAATAAACTGCACTATCACCATAGCAGATTTTCTGCACTAAATTCCCAGCTAAGCTAACAGATTCCACACCCACATTTGTCATAAGCCTTGCAGGGTCTCTAATCACCTGCTCTGTGGCCTGCTGTAGATTCCTAATGTTACCCTCCCTGTAGAGCTCTATCTATGTTCGCAGACAAGATGGCGGCACCTTCCCCAGTAGGGTGGAGGCCGTCCGGCATCAGCAAGCCACAGCGGCCCCACAACGAAGGCCAGTTATCAATAAAGCTAAAGCCTTGCTGTCTACAAAACTGCACCAGCCACCTATTTAATGATGTCAGACTGCTAAACGCCTCATCAGTACCCCGGGAGGGGAGAGGACCAGAGACTATTAATCGATGCTGACACATCTTTCTGGCAAGGTCATATCCATTTATGTGACCTCTGAGTGCTTCATCCTGATGTCATTGGTGCCAATGTGAATAACTATGTGACTATATCTCATGTCATGTTCCTTCGTCTGTCTTCCCTTCTGCAGTGTCAGCACCCTAAGATGAGATGCAATGTCGGGAGCTCTGGCCCCAGGAATACATTTTACGTCAGCCGGTGTCTGTAACCTGACACAGGAGTGGCCTGGAGACAGGAGTGGAAGTCACTTGTGGGCTCAGACAATTCACGTCTGGCAAATCCAAGGGGGAGAACCGATTCACAGTTCGCACTGGCGAGTGTGATCGGGGTGCCACAACCGGGCACCAAGCCCTACAGGGCTTCCTCCGCCTAGCCACATTCCAAAAGCCGTCCTCCACAGCCGGCGTTTCTAAGCTGATGTTAATGGGCTCACTAGCCGGCCCAACACTAACCTCATCTGGAGTGCCCGTAACATTTAACTCCACTGCGCTAAGAAGCTGCTCTAACTTACGGACACGGCTCTCTAAGAGAGCCACCCTATCTTCCAACATCATGCAGGATTTACGGAGGGTGTAAAGTAGAATTTGTAGTGTACTTTGTGCACTAAGAAATTCAAGAATGTAGCCAAGCAAACACAAGCTAACCAATAATGGATAAGCTAACCACTCCTAAGGCTCACACAGACGCAAATAAATTAAAATTCACAGCAGTTACACTGAAAAACTAAGTAGGTTAGTAGGTCACTCAACAAGTAGGTGCCTGGTGGAATAGTCTTCCTCAAGACGTGATAGATGCACCCACGACAAACTCATTTAAAAGCCGACTAGATGATTATTTCAAGGATCACCCTGTGGTCTACAACTGCAGGGCGCTCGACTGTCCAGTCAACCCACATATGACGGTGGACCAGGTCTAAGAAGAGCGGCTTTCCAATAGGGATCCTTGTGGATTCCTTCCAAGCCGAAGAGGATATGTATATGTATGTATTTATGTATAAAAAAAGCAGCAGCTACAAAATACACTAGACAGTTAACTAACAGGAGTGTAAAAAAATGAAATGAAAAAATTATGACGGGGTCCGAAATAGCTAACGCAAGCTAACCGCTAGCGAAAATGCTAGCCGCTCCTAAGATTTTACACAGGAGTAAAATAATTACTTTCTTTGTGTAAAGAATACTGCATCATTTTGTTTCTGCATAAATTGATTTTTACAAGCTAAAGAAAAAAACTTGTCTTCATGTCTTCCTCCAATAAACCTGGATAAATTTTAACATGCCATTTACTTGCGGAGTTGGCATGTTTTCAAAACTATTTTTACACTGTGTGCAGCAGTAGCATGTGCAGGGGTTTAGTTTTCAGTTCTGTGTATGTGCATTCATCTGTGAAGAAAATAATTGATTTTTAACCTGATTTGTACCAAAGGTGGTGGAATGTTTGAGTCATTCTGGACAAAGTGATTGGATTTAGAAGAAAATCTGTTAAAAACCAAAGTGACTGACCAAGGTCATTAATTAAAAGGGAGATATTTAGAAGAGTTATTGACAGGGATTTGTTGCAGTAAATGCACTTATGGTTGCCATTAAACATCAATGTGAAGTCATATCAGCTTTCTCTTGGTTATGTACCCTTTGACCTTGACTGAAGGTCATAGCCATTTAACTAAATCAGTATGAAGGCATCATGAATACAACATGGAAGGGTTCAAGTAGCTTATTTTTCAAAATAGCTAAAATGAGACACAAACAAAATTACTTATATATAGTGGAAGAGCTGGAATATGTGCTGTACCATAGTAAGTACCTACAGTTATCATTGTGGGTATATGTGCCTACCTTTTGGAATAGCCTTATTATTCCAAAGATGAATCAAATTCATGCCATTATGCCAATCAATCAATCAATCAATACTTGGATTCTGAGGTTACTGTTGTGAATGTGATGTACAAACTCCAACTCTTTCAGTTTTGCACTGCAGTGGAGAATAAACAAAGTGGTTGAATTTTATAAATTAGAAAAAACAGCCAACATATTTTTAGCTCTATCTTGCTACCTCCAGAGTGCCAAAGCTTGTCTGCTGCCATCTGGTTCCTCCATCTGGAGCAACAATTTAAACTGAACCTGTCATTTCAGGTTCACCCAGACAAAAAAAACCAAAGAGGAGGAGAGGAAGTTTCTGAGTGAAGTCACTGCATCTGAGCTACTGTTATTCCAGAATCATGTAGTTATAAACGATACTAGATTATGAACACTCATATTACCCAGGACCACTTACAGCTTTAAGAAGATAATGGTTAAAGTGTGGTACACCCAGTGGCGGCTGGCCCATAGGGGGTGCTCAGGTGCTGCCCTCCTAGATGTGGAGGGGAAAAGTCATAATATATATATATTTAAAAAGTATTATCAATGTCAGTTTTACTTAATAGTATGTGCCTACATGTAATATGAATGATTAAAACAACACTTCCTCCAACTGACTCTCATTCAACAGTGCATTTCCACCGACAGAAGCAGAGAACGTATCATTCCTCGTCTTGGGCGCTCATTCAAAGCGCCATTGAAGTGCAGCGAAATAACCAATTGTATGTAGTTGCTAGGGAATATTAATAAATATTTGGCAAATCAACATTGCCAAAATTAATGGCTTTGGGGCACCGGAATTTTAGCCCTTGCGACAAAAATGCGGGAACGTTAGATTGCTACAGTCAGTGATATACGTGACTCTGCAGCTGCTGCTGTCAGGCAGGAAGAGATGATGGTGACAACGACGTTTGGGTTATATTTATTTATTTTGTCTCCGTGTGTTTTGCTGGAGTAAGTTGAAGAACTCTTCGGAGGTTTAAAACGGGACAAAACTAATCAAATCAATGACACCAAAGTTTCGCGGGGATCGTTTTGGAGGCACATGGAGCTGCGCACATCAGATCTTTCTCGTGGTTTAATGACAATTGCACATCCCGGTTGGAGGAGAGACGTTTGACTCGTTATAAACCGTGTCAGGCTTCATTCACACTGTCAGCACGCACACGTCACGGAGGCTGCTGATCTGCGCTCTTTACTGCGGGGTGGAAAGGAGCGCATCCACCTCTGCCAGCTGCTGACTGACTCCTCTGGATCCACTTCAGCTCAGGTGAGCTGACGAGCTGCTCGGATTTATTCCCAAATGTTGCTCCTGGTGTGGAAATGAGGATGAAATTTTAAGATAAAACGAATGAGTGATGTTTTTTGTTTGTTTTAGGGGTCAAAGCTGTGATCTTTATTGGGACAGCAGACCAGTTATAATGGTAATAGGGGAGGCCGGGGCTGTTTGTAACAGTGTTCAAAGCTGCAGCCATGCTGGTATTTTGATTTCACTTTACACGTTATGAGGATCAGTTCACAGAAGTGAAATATTCTTTGGAGTATTCCACACTCTAAAACAAATTATTTGCTCAGTTTAAAAACAAAACCCTAAAATAGCAATTTGCATGTTTTTTTAAAGAAATTCTAACTCAGCCACTGAGTACACACAAGACACTTATGGGTGATTCTTAGACTACGGGCACTTATGTCCTTTGATCATATTGTATGAAAAACAAAAAAGGGGACATTTCACACTTTTATAGTTATCTTTACAATGAAAGTGTGTTAAGAAATTTGTTCTAGTAGTCTATGATGACTTTTTCACCTTTTTTCAGCATCATTATATGCAAATATTGCCATTTTGTGCTTGTCCCACACCCAGACTTTTGATCTTCAATGATAAAAATGAATGGTAAAGAAACGTTTTTTCTAATGTTTTAAAATATCTCTGAATAAAATATCAGTAAAATAATCAAAACATAATTGGGGTATTCAATGTCATACAACTGTTGTGATTTTTTTAAACAAAATGTAGTTGTCCCACACTATTGCCGTAATTTCCACCACAACACTGTAATGTCCCTAAACAGTTTGTATGAAAGATTGTTTGGGTAGTTTCTATGGAGATAAACAGTGACATCAGAGCACATGTATATAGTGCCAAATCACAACAGACAGTTGCCCCAAGGCGCTTTATATTGTAAGGCAATGGTGTGGTGGAAATTACATTTACAAGGCCAATAGTGCCCGTAGTTAAAGAATCACCCATGTACATAATGTTCTTTTGTCAATTGAAGAATTTTTCCATATTTTGAAAGAGTGTAAATTTGGTGATATTTTCTATTTTGTTAAGGGGGTGTCATTGTGAACCCCAGGATCTGTTTGTCTGAAGATAATGGCAGTGCAGTACAGTTTGGTGTACTATGTGTGTAATTGGTGTCAAATGGTGAAATGTTCTATGCTCAAGAACTTGAGTGTTGTATTTGATACTGTTCTTTTCCAAAGTAGAAATGGGGCCTAATATAGCTGTAAATGGTTAACTTTATCTGTAAAACTGCTGATTTTGAGAAGGACATGAAATGATTATTGTGGAATTGTAGTAATTTTCCGACTGTACTGGACAATGCCTGTACTGGACAAGGCAAGGGAATCTATTGGCACAGCAGCCCCACCAAGACCGTTTTTCACCAGCCGCCACTGGGTACACCTGTAAGGGAGAGGATGTACGTACTTACAGGAATTATACAATGCCAAAAGCGTTTACTCGGTAGTTTGTATGTCACGTGATATTGATCTTCCTTCCATTGTGTTCTATTTACCGTGCAAATTTGGTTCCATACATTTTGGACCACTGCACACTGCGACCAGCACACACAGCAACGGCGCTTAAACTTAAAAACAAACAGCAGTCTGACACAGTGCCCAGACTCGCTGGGTAATGGATGGGAACGCTGGATGCGCAGGGGGAGCTAAACAGTGAGTCGGGGGGGTCCTGAGAAAGCAGCGTTTGCCAGAGGCAGAGCCATGCAAGCTGAGTTGGCACTGCCACAGCTGAGGGCTTGCACTGGGCCATTGTGGCACAGCAGACTCCATCAGATGACATCTGGGTGAGATGGGGCATCTGTATCTCGTTACTGAGCGTTGGCAGACACCGTAGGACCAGGAAGGGTGTCTCTTTTCTCTAGTTTCTAAATTAATAAAATATCAAATGACAACAATCTATTTTAGGAGTTACATAAAAAACAAACTTTTTTTTTTTTCCCATTTGTGCAATGGAAAGAATATTTCATCTCGTGAAATATTCTTACCATTGCATTATTTGTATATCTGACTTTTGTTATCATTGCTTTTGGAGATATTGTGCAATGATTATGTCCAAAATCCAGGCTTTCAAATTATGCCTCACATTTACTTTTCAAGCTAAGGCCAGTATTCATTTTTACAGCTGAATGGACAGACAGAGACAATGCAGATTAAGTGTCTTGTCCAATGGCACAGACAGATAGCACGAGCAGGATTCAAACCCAGGTCTACATATGGGCAGGCCAGCTCCTTATCCACGAGTTAGCTGCTGTACAACTTCTGGACAGATTCACTTATCTCACAGAAGTGACATTCACATCTTGTGGACCTTTGAGATCAGGGCCACCTGGGGCAGAGGTGTTTGATGATGCCAATAATTTTGCAGGAGAATGAAGGCTGAAAGCTTTCTGTTCCCGGTGCTTCCTGTGTGACAAGAGGTCTTTGGCAGTTGATCACTTGGGAGGATTCTTGGGTACCATTGAAATGACTTTGTATCAAACAAGTGGATCTTAGAGAGACTACGATGAGGAGTATTGCTTCCATAGCGAGAGAGGGTCAACTTCGACATGTTTGACATAGTGCGTTTATTATTACCCTGTACATAGGTGTCTCAGAGCCGAGGACCCCAGAGGCTGGAGAAGACCAAGGGGACACCCATGCTTCACCTGGCTGTAGCAGATAGATGGTTGCTTTTGAGAGGTGGGGATGGACTGGTTGTCTGCCTGGGTGTTTGCCATCCAGGACCCAAAGCATTTCCATAATTTGACAGCTGTATTACCAGCGCATGCTCCTCGAGTTGTTACAAGAATATGGTGTGTTTAATAACATATCTTCTAAAAGAGAATGCTAATTGTAATTAGCCATAGTGTATGTGGTCACGCTAACGGTATTAGCAAGTTTCGGCATGAGCAATATGTATTTCAACACAACGGACACAAACAGGCTGAAATGCAAGTACATTCTTAAAAGAAAACATTACAAATCGCTGTTTGACAGCTGGCTTTTTTGCATTTATTGCACAGTAATTCCACGCGTTTCGAGTTTCACTGTCTGAACTAAACAAAGCTGACAATAAGAAGTCAATGCTATTAATAAGAAATTATTTTATCCCATCTATTTGCATTACAATTTTGCAACATTAGTCCATCCCACAGCCAGGCACAGGCGATCCCTGAACATCCTCCCTCAGAGTTCATTAAATACAGGCTCTCCCTTGAGCGCTGACAAACTCGCCGCTAAGCCCCAGTGTTCTGAGTGAAGCCGCAGCAAACCTGGATGCACCGCAGCATGTCGACTGTTACGTTAGTTAGAGGTAATCGAGACCATGTTGTTGGGACTCAGGATCTCAATCCAGTAACCGTCGGGGTCCTGGATGAAGGCCAAACCTTTCATTTTGCCTGAGTGAGAACAAGGAAAAAAGATGAATTAAAATAATGAACATGTATTTAACCATCTGAAGCACAAGCAGTGTCTGGGCTAATTTTTCACTCCACCTGCCAGTCCTGCACCTCTATGGAAACAGAACAATTACTCAATTATACCAGCAAGGTCAATGCAATGTTGCAGCATCTAGTTACAATATCAGAAATCATTAAATAAAATTCTATAAAAATTTAAAAGAGAGAAACAATATACCCTATTCATGTGTCTGGGCACTTCACACGAAGTTCTGTTTGAAGTGGGGGTGGCCATTTGCACAAGCTCAGCCAAATATGTTTGCTGGACCGCCTATTTCAATAACATGTCTGATTGCCTCATAAATAAAGAACAAATCTGTCGAGTTTTTCCCCCTATCCTTTCATCATTTATTAAATGTGTTCCTTGTCAGCTAATGTTTGGTGCAGCAAACAAAAATTTAATAAATAAAAAGAGTGATGTGCACAGTCTGTTTCAATACTAACCACACAGACAATTTATTTCACTGAAATATTTTGCACAGTGTTGTATCAAAACAGAAAACCGTCTCTCATGTAAGATTAAAATAAAATATATATATATCCTCCCAAGTTCGGTCCTCCAGATCTACCTTCCTGACACTATACAATTATAGACTTTTGATGAGGTGTACCCGGACCTGGTTCACGGTTACACCGAAATCAAAAGTCTATAACTGCTTTATTATTAGGGGAGGTGATGGTCTAGTGCTTAAGGTGTTGGGCTTGAGTCCAGAAGATCATGGGTTCAAATCCCCGCCTGACTGGGGGAAGAAAAAAAAAAAAAAAAAATCACTCAGGGCCCTTGGGCAAGGCCTTTAATCCCCTATTGCTCCCGGTGTGTAGTGAGCACCTTGTATGGCAGCACCCTGACATCGGGGTGAATGTGAGGCATAATTGTAAAGTGCTTTGAGCGTCTGATGCAGATGGAAAAGCGCTATATAAATGCAGTCCATTTACCATTTATTTTATATGGTAAACAAGAAAATTGGGAGTTTGTCAAACATACTAAAACTGAAAAAATCAATCTCAACTTTGAACTCTTTTATTTCAACTCTATTATTACTGTCATACTGCACCAACTGACATCCCATCGATCGACTGGAGATGCCTGTTAAGTCCGTGAGGAAGAGTCATCAGGCTTGTTTTCTTATAAAGTTCGCCATTCGCCTGTCAATCTTCCGCGTAAAATAACCGAGTACTCCGTCAAGCATCCGTCTGTCATAAGTTTCAAAGTTGGGTGCGTGTCCCTTTTCAGTGACGTACTTGCGAAACAGGTTGGCTGCTGACTGTGTATTTCTGCGGGTGTTCTTCGCATCTTTTTTGTATAAAATTTGTTTTAAGTCAGCGTCGCTAACAGACGCAAACCTGTCTTCTGCCATCTTGTCAACAAACTGACAGCCAAAGTAGGCATTGTATCACGTTATCTGATTGGTTGTTATCGATAGAAGGCATCGCTCAATTAGCTAGTGCTACACTGCATGCAAGGTGTACTCGGCTCCACCAGCGGTCAACTCGGCATGTGGTACAGCTCAGAAAGTGGCGAATGGGCCAATCAGAAGTTGGAAAAATCCCATAACATATAATAATCTTAGTTGTCTCCCTGTTTCAATAAAACTGAATGCAATGAAAGGCTCGTTAGCAGGCTTTTAATGAGCCTTTCAATGGATTCAGGTGTGTTGGAACAGGGAGACAACTAAGTCTCAGGAAGGCAGATCGAGGACTGAACTTGGGCACCCCGTCCTACCCGTTTAAATCCAGGTGACTATGCAGTTAAATAATCTGTTTGTTGCTGTCCAGGATTCCTGCTCCTTGAAGATAAAAAAAAAAAATCCATAATTTTCCCCCCATCAGCCTCTCACTGAAAACAGTGAACCATCCAGTCTGTTGCTACTGCATGCCATTTCTGTGTCACACTCTCAAAACAGCACAAACAACCAGGCAGCAGAAAAGATCTGAAGTCCTCTCAAAGTTCTGAACATGCACAACGCTTAAGGACAAACTATACAGACATCAGCTGACAAGAAACTCATTTTGGTGGATGGAAGAATGACTTTTGTTGGAAAAAAACAAACACGAAGAGTAGCTCCTTCACTGTGCGACTGTGGCAAAGCTAGCCACATAACACTTCCTGTTTCTTGCACAAGAGTCTTTCGCAATAAGAGCACTAGACAAACAGATGACATCATAAGTTCGACATAGAAGAGGAGAAAAACATTGTGAAAACTATTTTTTTTTTAAATATTTTTACAATATGCTCGGGGCCATGGAATTAATTCAATTCCAGGTGGGCATTTAACCAACTTTCTTAAAAAAAAAAAAAGGGGTGGGGGGAGCTGATGCTAGGCCCTGGACCCTCACGTGCGAATACGGTATACAGTTTATATTCGCTCTCTCTCTCTCTCTCTCTCAACACTGGATATAAGTAAACTGTTTATTTTTGGCAAGAGTTGAATGAGGAAACCTCACTATTATGAGGTTTGATTCAGTGATTTTTCATGACAAGCGTTCAGTCCACGATAAATTTTAAAGGCAGCCGAATGTGAAATCTCATTCCTGCCACTGACAAATTGTGCAATTCTGGCAATTTTTAAGAGAAACCATGCCTTACAAACATTCGGGCTGGTTGTGGATTTTAAAGTATTAATACAGCAGTGTTCAGAATAATAGTAGTGCTATGTGACTAAAATTTCTTATTGTTACATGGGAAACAAGGTACCAGTAGATTCAGTAGATTCTCACAAATCCAACAAAACCAAGCATTCATGATATACACACTCTTAAGGCTATGAAATTGAGCTATTAGTAAAAAAAAAGTAGAAAAGGGGGTGTTCACAATAATAGTGTGGCATTCAGTCAGCGAGTTCGTCAATTTTGTGGAACAAACAGGTGTGAATCAGGTGTCCCCTATTTAAGGATGAAGCCAGCACCTGTTGAACATGCTTTTCTCTTTGAAAGCCTGAGGAAAATGGGACGTTCAAGACACTGTTCAGAAGAACAGCGTAGTTTGATTAAAAAGTTGATTGGAGAGGGGAAAACGTATACACAGGCGCAAAAAATTATAGGCTGTTCATCTACAATGATCTCCAATGCTTTAAAATGGACCAAAAAAAAAAAAAAAAAAAAACCAAACGCGTGGAAGAAAACAACCATCAAAATGGATAGAAGAATAACCAGAATGGAAAAGGCTCACCCACTGATCAGCTCCAGGATGATCAAAGACAGTCTGGAGTTACCTGTAAGTGCTGGGACAGTTAGAAGATGCCTGTGTGAAGCTAATTTATTTGCAAGAATCCCCTGCAAAGTCCCTCTGTTAAATAAAAGACGTGCAGAAGAGGTTACAATTTGCCAAAGAACACATCAACTGGCCTAAAGAGAAATGGAGGAATATTTTGTGGACTGATGAGAGTAAACTTGTTCTTTTTGGGTCCAAGGGCCGCAGACAGTTTGTGAGACGACCCCCAAACTCTGAATTCAAGCCACAGTTCACAGTGAAGACAGTGAAGCATGGTGGTGCAAGCATCATGATATGGGCATGTTTCTCCTACTATGGTGTTGGGCCTATATATCGCATACCAGGTATCATGGATCAGTTTGGATATGTCAAAATACATGAAGAAATCATGAAAAACTGTGGTTACACAACTAAATACTACTTTAGTGATTCACAGGATTGCTAAAAAAGCAGTTTGAACATAATAGTTCTGAGTTTGTAGCATCAACAGCAGATGCTACTATTATTGTGAACACCCCCTTTTCTACTTTTTTTTTTTTTTACTAATAGCCCAATTTCATAGCCTTAAGAGTGACCATATCATGAATGCTTGGTGTTGTAAGAAATATACTCAAAACCTGGATTAATCTTTTTAGTCACATAGCACTAATATTCTGAACACTACTGTATATCAAACGTGATTTACACCTTAAAGCACAGATGTAGAGAATGTCAGTGAAGCTGCACTGACACAGGACAAGAGAATCTACAGCAAGTGAAGGAAAAGTAATTTTCAATTAACCACAATATGTAACAAGTGGAACATACTTTAACTGCAAACTGGACCTTGAAAAGGAAGAAATGTAGTAAAGTGTAAAAGCATCATCTCTTCATTACCCCATTAACCATCACAAGAGCCACGAGGATAAAAGTGCAACACTGACAACCGTCTGTGGAGTCGTCCACTGCACAGGATATTAATAGAAGAGTTGAGCCAAGAAAACACTGACATTTTTCTCTAGTCACTAGATACAGAATAACAATATTAACAAAAGCACTGTCAAACATGACCAGCATGGTGGAAGTCGTCTGTCAACTGACTGTTTTCCTGTCCTCTAGTGGATAAATATTCCACAGGAAGCATTCCACAGGAAAAAAAAATTAAGAAATTAAAATGCTCATGCACAGGTGATTCATGACTGTGAAATATATTAACATCTTACCATCATCTGGCTTCTTAACAAACGTAACTCCTTGTTTCTCAAACATTTCACACGCTGCATAGACATCCGGAACCGCAATTCCAATGTGTCCTATCAGGCACACAAACAAATACTCATGTTAAATCTGCAGGACACTTAAATGTCCCCAGTTTGCCACTGCAGAGAAATACGTAAATATGCATAATTAAATTTAAAGATATATATATATATATATATATACGAGGGCTGTCAATAAAGTAACGGTCCTTTTTATTTTTTTCAAAAACTATATGGATTTCATTCATATGTTTTTACGTCAGACATGCTTGAACCCTCGTGCGCATGCGTGAGTTTTTCCACGCCTGTCGGTGACGTCATTCGCCTGTGAGCACTCCTTGTGGGAGGAGTCGTCCAGCCCCTCGTCGGAATTCCTTTGTCTGAGAAGTTGCTGAGAGACTGGCGCGTTGTTTGATCAAATTTTTTTCTAAACCTGTGAGACACATCGAAGTGGACACGGTTCGAAAAATTAAGCTGGTTTTCAGTGAAAATTTTAACGGCTGATGAGAGATTTTGAGGTGATTCTGTCGCTTTAAGGACTTTTCACGGTGCGAGACGTCGCGCAGCGCTCTCAGGCAGCGTCATCAGCCTGTTCAAGTTGAAAACCTCCACATTTCAGGCTCTATTGATCCAGGACGTCGTGAGAGAACAGAGAAGTTTCAGAAGAAGTCGGTTTCAGCATTTTATCCGGATATTCCACTGTTAAAGGAGATTTTTTTAATGAAAGACGTGCGGACGGGTCTGCGCGTCGGGACGCAGCCGCCGCGACGCTCCGCCACAGGAAAAACACCTCTGTTGAAAGCCTTAAGGACAAGTTGGAACATGTCCTGCCTGTTAAACAATTTCTCATATACTCACTCCACTGAAAGCCATCAAAAGCCGCCTGGATTTTACAAATGGTTATCAACACAGAGGTGTTTTTCCTGTGCCGTCGCACCGCGTCGGGACGCAGCCGACGCGGTGCGACGGCACAGGATCCGTCCGCACGTCTTTCATTAAAAAAAATCTCCTTTAACAGTGGAATATCCGGATAAAATGCTGAAACCGACTTCTTCTGAAACTTCTCTGTTCTCTCACGACGTCCTGGATCAATAGAGCCTGAAATGTGGAGGTTTTCAGCTTGAACAGGCTGATGACGCCGCCTGAGAGCGCTGCGCGACGTCTCGCACCGTGAAAAGTCCTTAAAGCGACAGAATCACCTCAAAATCTCTCATCAGCCGTTAAAATTTTCACTGAAAACCAGCTTAATTTTTCGAATCGTGTCCACTTCGATGTGTCTCACAGGTTTAGAAAAAATTTTGATCAAACAACGCGCCAGTCTCTCAGCAACTTGTCAGACAAAGGAATTCCGACGAGGGGCTGGATGACTCCTCCCACAAGGAGTGCTCACAGGCGAATGACGTCACCGACAGGCGTGGAAAAACTCACGCATGCGCACGAGGGTTCAAGCATGTCTGACGTAAAAACATATGAATGAAATCCATATAGTTTTTGAAAAAAATAAAAAGGACCGTTACTTTATTGACAGCCCTCGTATATAGCAACATCATGATTTGGGACAGTAAAGTCTTGAACGTTAACCTCTGACCTTGTATGACATCTCATAAAAACAAAAAGAATCTTACCAAACCCACGTGGGTCTGAGTTTCCATTGTGGTAAGACTGGTTCTTGTCAGACTCGGATCCCCAATTACTGCAAGATAAATGGAAGGCAAGCATTAATAAGGAGGACGTGTTAAAAAGCAGAAGAGACATAAAAACTGTCTTTTCCATCATCATTTGTTCAAGAGACCAGACTTCATCCTACACTGAAAGCCATATTTTATGGCCCATTTGCTCCCATAATCATCATAACTTGTTGTGTTCAGACAATTTCAAAGAGATCGGACCAAAAGTCGGGAAAACGGAAAATAATTTTGGTAAATCGATCTTGAGGGCCCTATCTTGATGATCTTTAGCACAGTAAGGCTGAGTCTCAATTCTACCCGTGGCCCTTCCCCTTACCCCTTCCCCTCCATTTTGCGCGGGCACGAGAGACAGGGGTGTCTCAATTCTCTTTTAGCAGCGAGGCGGAGGGGTAGGCGAAGGGCTACAAACCCCTCTGTTTGGAGTGATTCTGGATGTACACTCCGTTTGGAGGGGTAGGAGGAGCTTACTGCTCTCTCCGAAAAAACAAACATGGTGCCGAAAGAGCCGCACAAATGAAGCGGCTTTCATTACAAATTACGCTGTTTAGAAAGTTATAACTTGCCAAAAAACTTTACAGGCAGTTGTCTATGACAGCAACGTGTAGGCTCCTGGATGCATGTTTAGGGATGGGTATTGATAAGGTTTTATCGATAGATTCCATTATCAATTCTGCTTATCGATACCTCGTGAATTTTGTACTAAAAGTAGGCTTTACAGGTTTTCTATGTATTTCCTTGAGTCTTAAAGTAAATAAATATGAGATCAGTCACTGTATCCTTGATCTCTGGACATAAATAAAAATAAACAAAACTGTGTTTCGCTTTGAAGTTATTAATTCAGACTGAATTCTATCGTTCTATCTTGACTTGTCAGAGAGCCGCGCAATGTTTGGAGCTGTGTGAAGAGAACTGAGGATGATTCTCGTTTCTTTCTCGCAACAAGACAGGAGTCCCAGTTAGTAACTTTAATCCGCACAAAAGTGAATCACAACTCATATTCAGGGATGAAAGTGGTGAAAAACAAAAAAAAAAGCTGTAACCCAAAATTACCCCCCAACACCACCTGCACGAAAATGTTTGAATTCTAGAAGCTCTGAAATGCAATCTGGGACTATTCCAGACAATAAACTGGAGTGAGTGTAGCATCCATTTAGTGAGAAAAAAAAAAAAAATACAACTTTCCTTATTCAAATTCATTCCAGTAGTATTCTGCTCTTACTAGGATACAGCAGTTTTCTAGTTTGGCAGATAGTTCTGGAGGAAATCACTGAAGAAATTAAACTGAAAATATGGTTTGACCGAAACAAACTGTCATTAAACTTAAATAAGACAGGGATGAAATGGAGGTGTGAGAGTCACTCGGTGTTCACAGGAAACACCTACTTATTTCTGTATGTATTTATGTTAGTTGCTATTATATATTTTCTGTTGTGTTTCTATTCAGGTTCTTTTTGTCTCTTTCTCTAAAATTGTATATAATAATCATTAGATTATTAATATATAAGCAAAAATAAATTTAAGGAATATTACAATTTGAAAACAAATGCACCCGAACGTGATGACGGCTGCAATTGCTAAATGCTAACTTTTAACATTGAAAATGCCATAGATATGCTAACGCGTTAGCATCGCTCCCGTTTTTAAGTTATAAAATACATCTATCAACTGTTTCAGAAGACCATAACAGGTCGGTTTAACATAGAAAAGGTAACTAATACTCAGACGTATGCTCTTTAGGGTTTTAGCGGGGGAAAATTAAGCGAAAGAAAGAATGAAACGAAGCAATCGACCGAAGCATTGCTTCAATCTGCGAACCATGCTTCAATTGCTTCAAGGTTCAAAGCAAAGCCGCGCTACAGAAAAGTTGATTAAGGACCCGCTGCAGGGTCTGTAATCAATGTAGAGAAATGATCATTTTCCTGACAAACACCCGCCAAGACAACGGCCGCTCTGAAGGACCGATAACAGAACCGTTAAGCACAAAGCTTATTGATGTCGGTGAATCGAATAATTTCTTAACGATACCCGAAAGGAACCGGTTCTCGATACCCATCCCTATGCATGTTGCGTATATTGTCGTTCTGAGGAATATCGTAACGTCGCTCGTGCGCTGAGGCGTTATAATGCGCATACACATGAACGCTACGATAAGACACTTATATCTCACAATGGAGAAAATCATGATAAAGGATAAGCACGTTAATTTGTATGTTCATAAATCTTTGTATAATATTAACCCCTGCTGTTGGATTTCAAGGTCTGTAACACGTGTGTGTATTTAGTAAACAAAACAGGGAGCCCTGAACACACTCGACTCCTAATAAGCTTTCAGGCAGAAAATGAGGCCGAAGTTTCATCAATGGAAATAAGTTGGAAAATATATACAGACGCACATGTATATGTGTAACACATAACCTGACGTCCTAATAGACTGCTATTATTTGTCAAGGAAATTTCTAAAGGAAATAGAGCTGGATGCAAAAAAATGGGAGAATTTGAAAAAGAAATATTAACCGAACTAGATGCAGCCCAAAACATACATACAGGTGCTGGTCATATAATTAGAATATCATGAAAAAGTTGATTTCAGTAATTCCATTCAAAAAGTGAAACTTGTATAATGTATACATTCATTGCACACAGACGGATATATTTCGTGTTTATTTATTTTAAATAAACTGTTTTCCTGTTTTATCATTAGTATTTTATATGATTGTGTCATTTTTATTATTTTACTTCTTTTACTTATGTTTTAAATTTTTTTATTGTGTTTTAAACTTATTTCATTTTATTCTGCTTTTAAATGATGTTTGTGAAGCGCCTTGAGGCGATTAGTCGTGATTTGGCGCTATATAAATTAATAAATTATTATTATAAATTTTAATTACTAATCAATCAATTAATGATTAATAAAAGAATAATTATTATTGATTAATTACTAGTATCATTAACATTAATAAGTTACTAATCAATTAATTAATACTATTAATTATTATTATTATTATAAATTACAAATTAATTGAATTCATTAACATGACATGATTACAATGCATCACAGAAATCTGTGATTTCTTCTATTTCTTTGCATTTACGCAGAAAGGCGAGAAAATAAAAAGAGCAAACAGGCTACTGCAAGAAGTTGCATTTCTGTTGCCATGTTAACAAACAGTGAAGACGGCAGTTTGACACCGGCACTTTTTTTTCTCCTAAGGCGGAGGGGTGTCTCAATTCATAGGGCTAGAGGCATACCCCTTCACCTTACCCCTTGTTTTAAAGGAGTAGGCATAGGGGTAAGGGTAGGGCCAAGGAGAAGGGGTACAAAAGAGAATTGAGATTGGGGGCAAGTGTCGGGGTGTAATGGTACACCTCCCTTGTCGTTTGGTAAGAATCACGAACGATATGGTTCAACTGACTGCACATGAGTAAACATTCTTCACCTTACAGATCCACCTTGGATCTGCTGACAACAAGGGAGCAGCTGAAGGAACTTACAGACTTGGAACAAATGGATGAAATTCTTTTTTTTTTCCTTAAATTCTACATACAATACCCCATAATGACAATGTGAAAGAGGTTCTTTTTTTTGTTTGTTATTTTTGCAAATTTATTAAAAAAAAAAAATCACATGTACAACCCCTGGCAAAAATTATGGAATCACCAGCCTCGGAGGATGTTCATTCAGTTGTTTAATTTTGTAGAAAAAAAAAGCAGATCACAGACATGACACAAAACTAAAGTCATTTCAAATGGCAACTTTCTGGCTTTAAGAAACACTATAAGAAATCAGGCAAAAAAATTGTGGCAGTCAGTAACGGTTACTTTTTTAGACCAAGCAGAGGGAAAAAAAAATATGGAATCACTCAATTCTGAGGAATAAATTATGGAATCATGAAAAACTAAAGAACGCTCCAACACTAGTATTTTGTGGCACCACCTCTGGCTTTTATAACAGCTTGCAGTCTGAGGCATGGACTTAATGAGTGACAAACAGTACTCTTCATCAATCTGGCTCCAACTTTCTCTGATTGCTGTTACCAGATCAGCTTTGCAGGTTGGAGCCTTGTCATGGACCATTTTCTTCAACTTCCAAAGATTTTCAATTGGATTAATCATCCAATATAATCATCATCCCCAAACATCCTTTCAATTGATGGGATAAGAAAAGTGTCCAAAATATCAACGTAAACTTGTGTATTTATTGATGATGTAATGACAGCCATCTCCCCAGTGCCTTTACCTGACATGCAGCCCCATATCATCAATGACTGTGGAAATTTACATGTTCTCTTCAGGCAGTCATCTTTATAAATCTCATTGGAACGGCACCAAACAAAAGTTCCAGCATCATCACCTTGCCCAATGCAGATTCGAGATTCATCACTGAATATGACTTTCATCCAGTCATCCACAGTCCACAATTGCGTTTCCTTAGCCCATTGTAACCTTTTTTTTTCTGTTTAGGTGTTAATGATGGCTTTCGTTTAGCTTTTCTGTATGTAAATCCCATTTCCTTTAGGCGGTTTCTTACAGTTCGGTCACAGACGTTGACTCCAGTTTCCTCCCATTCATTCCTCATTTGTTTTGTTGTGCATTTTCGATTTTTGAGACATATTGCTTTAAGTTTTCTGTCTTGACGCTTTGATGTCTTCCTTGATCTACCAGTATGTTTGCCTTTAACAACCTTCCCATGTTGTTTGTATTTGGTCCAGAGTTTAGACACAGCTGACTGTGACCAACCAACATCTTTTGCAACACTGCATGATGATTTACCCTCTTTTAAGAGTTTGATAATCCTCTCCTTTGTTTCAATTGACATCTTTCGTGTTGGAGCCATGATTCATGTCAATTCACTTGGTGCAACAGCTCTCCAAGGTGATGCAGACTAACGAGCAGATCTGATCTGATGCAGGTGTTAGCTTTGGGGATGAAAATTTACAGGGTGATTCCATAATTTATTCCTCAGAATTGAGTGAGTCCATATTTTTTTCCCTCTGCTTGGTCTAAAAAAGTAACCGTTACTGACTGCCACAATTATTTTTCCTGATTTCTTATAGTGTTTCTTAAACCCAGAAAGTTGCCATTTGAAATGACTTTAGTTTTGTGTCATGTCTGATCTGCTTTTTTTCTACAAAATTAAACAACTGAATGAACATCCTCCGAGGCCGGTGATTCCATAATTATTGCCAGGGGTTGTACATAAGTATTCACAGCTTTTGCCATGAAGCTCAAAATTGAGTTCAGGTGCATCCTATTTCTACTGATCATCCTTGAGATGTTTCTCCAGCTTAACTGGGTTCAGGCCAGCCGGAATCCACTCCTTACTAAAAGGCACATGGCAGCCCGCCTGGAGTTTGCCAAAAGGCATCTGAAGGACTCTCAGACCATGACAAACAAAATTCTCTGGTCTGATGAGACAAGATTGAACTCTTTGGTGTGAATAGTAGACATGTTTGGAGGAAACCAGATACCATCCCTACAGTGAAGCATGGTGGTGGCAGCATCATGCTGTGGGGATGTTTATCAGGAGCAGGATTGAGAGAAAGATGAATCCAGCAATGTACAGACACATCCTGGATGAAAACCTGCTCCAACGCGCTCTTGACCTCAGATTGCAGTGACTGTTCTCCTTTCAGCAAGGTAATGACCTGAAACACACAGCCAAGATATCAAAGGAGTGGCTTCAGGACAACTCTGAATGTCCTTGAGTGGCTCAGCCAGAGCCCAGACCTGAATCCGATTGAACATCTCTAGAAAGATCTGAAAGCGTCTGTGCACCAACGCTCCCCATCCAACCTGATGGAGCTTGAGAGGTGCTGTAAAGAGGAATGGGCAAAACTGCAAAAAGATAGGTGCACCAAGCTTGTGATATCATATTCAAGAAGACTTGAGCCTGTAATTGCTGCCAAAGACGCATCAAAAAGTACTGAGCAAAGGATGTGAATACTTATGTACATGGGATTTCTTAAAAAAAAAAATCATATCATTATGGGGTGTTATGAGCAGAATTTTGAGGAGGGATTTTTTTTTTTTACTCCATTTTTGAATAAGGCTGTAACAAATTGTGGAAAAAGTGATGCACTGTGAATATTTACTGGATGCACAGTATGTCACATGATGTTAAATTAGAAGTCAGAAGTTTAATCCTTCATTCCAGTCATTTTGGCTCCAGATGAGATTTATCTAATTTTGATTTCCTGCTGTTAAGCAGGTGGTGCCTAAAGCTATTTAAATTCTGTCACTTCTTTTCACTACAGCTGATGCAGATATTAACAGATCTGCCGGAAGGTTTTTGACACTTATCCCGATTACAACCTGACCAGCAGGAAGGACTTTAATCAAAAACACAGTGAAATCTCTCATCACATGAAGATCTGAAGAAAACTGACCAAATGTAACAAAGGCAGCACATCAGCAGGAAAAACTCAAAAGCTCCTTTTTGTTTCACATCTAAGAGGTTTTACTTTGTCATCTAATGGTTAATAATCACATTATTCCCTTTGATCGCTGTGGGTGTCGAGAGTCAGACTCAGTCAGTCTCAGGCGCAGTGACGGCAGGGCTGACCAATTTTTAAGAGGAGACCGTTCAGTCACTGACACCGGCCCCTTCAGTCTGCTGTGGCCACCTATGTACCACCCAGTGTCTGCAGCAACAGGTGTACAGGTGCTGCAGGACATAGCCGCAGGCTCCATCCATGGTGCTTCAAGGGGCATCCTGCATACCTCAAACGCCACCTCCTGCAACTGGCATCGAAACCAATCAAACCCCACAAGTCTCTGAAGCCATGCGCAGCATGAAACATCCCACACTGTGGTGGGAAGTGCAGAGATACACACCATCCAAGAGAAAACCGCCAGAAGCAGAGAAGCAGCAAGAAGATTTTCACGTATTGCCCGGCAACTAGAAAATCAGTTGCTTCTGGGTTTGAAGGGGTCGTGTACATTAGCTTTGAACACGTTAAAACTGTGGTACATGAGTAACTGGAAAAGAGAAAAACAACTAGAAAGTCAACATCTGCGAGCAAGGAAATATGAGAAAACATTCTGGGTGCTTGAAAATTTTTGAAGGATGAAATTTTGTCACTAACTTTAGCCAAATTGGATCCTTTGTAGTTTACCTATCAAGCAGGTTAGCATGTGGAGGATGCTGAGCTCTTCATTCTAGATAGAGCACATAAGCATCTCAAACAGCCCAAATCCCATGCAAGACTGATAGCTCTGCTTTTAATAAGATGCAGCTCCATATTTGAATTGATAGGCTAGCTTCCTATTTTATATCTGACCCAATTTTATTGATGATTTTAAGTTTTTTTTAACAAACACACTGCAGCAGGTTTTTGTGAATGGACACACGTCTTCTGTTAAATCTTTAAATAAAGGTTGTCCTCAGGGCTGTGTCCTTTCTCCCCTGCTTTTTATCCTTTATGCAGACAGCTGTAGATCTTGTCAAGTTCTCAGATGACACAGTCATATTGTCTCTCCTCCTTATTGTCTCTCCTCCATTAATTTGTCAGATTGTGTAATGATAGCTTCCTCAATTTTAATATAAGAACTAAGGAAATTATTATAGATTTCAGAAAATCCATTGTTGGCCCAAAATCCAGCAGACACATAATGGTTGGATTTTTTTTTCCCTTACCTCTTATCATATTTATTACGTAATTATGGACAGGCTGCCTGTATAAATGTATGGCCCTTGGGAAGAAATAGCTGACCTAGATTAGATTTTATATTATATTATATATATATATATATATATATATATATATATGATGAGTTTCTAGTCTCAACAGTCCTCTTTTCAAATATTTGCACAGAAAAGGAGAGTTGTGTTTAACTTTATTTGAAAAATACAAACATCACAAAATAATTTTAATTTCAGAAGCTGTTTATAAAGGGAGAGGGGGGGGGGCTTAAGCCATTCCCAAGTGGTCTACTCTGCTTCACTTCTGAGATCAGACAGGATCAAGTGCACAAAGAAGCATCAGTTTTACTGCATGCAGAGTGTAAATTTGTAAGGTGTTCTGTAAGTCCGTGCAGCTCCTCGTGTTTCTCAAATATGGTTAATAGGTGCTTCAACTTGGCAAAATGTTGGCCGGTCAAGTTGCAATAAAGTACAGTTGTTCAGCATTGTTTATCACTTTTGCAGATTGCTTTTAGATACATAAATCTTGTATGTATTCTGGTAGTTGAGCTGTTAATTAGCATTATAACCTGAATCAACAATGTAATCTAATAATCCTGCACAACAACCAGTAGCTTTTAAGATTTGGTTACTGGGAGTCCAAGTAGCTGCCAAATACACCTGGATAAACTGCCTGCATAAGATATCTGCAGTTTGGCAAAAAGCTAACTTCTAACATATAACAACTGTCTGCTTCCTTCATTAACCCTCTGGAGTCGAATGACGTACCCGCACGTCAAAAGCCACATGACCTAATTAAGCAGACGTAACATAAAAATCGGCTCCACTGAGTACCTGTTTGAATGTGTGTTGAAAGTGGAGACTTCAACCTCCAAACCACTTTTTAAAGTTTGTTAATAGGCCAAGTATAACAAATTATGATTAATAATTTACTCAAATTTTGGGGGATGATATTCTCATATTTGCTGTGCATTTTGCAGACAGCTGCAGCAAAACGACTCATTTCCTCCTTTCAGCTGCAGCAGCGAGAAGGCTGTAATGAAACAGGGTTAGGGTCAACTGCAGGAGGAGAAAGGGGTGTTACTATTGATGGACAAAAACAGAAGCTAACCAATCACATTCACCAACTTCACATGGGTTTGATGACATCGCACTGTATTTTAGTGTATGGTGGAGTGTTTAAGCGTGTGTGATTCGTGTGCGGTGTACGAGGTCTATTAGAAACGTATCCGACCTTATTATTTTTTTCAAAAACTATATGGACTTGAATCACGTGCGATTTCATCAGACAAGCTTGAACCCTCGTGGGCATGCGAGAGTTTTTTCACGTCTGTCGGTTGCGTCATTCGCCTGTGGGCAGGCTTTGAGTGAGGAGTGGTCCACCCCTCCCGTCTATTTTTTCATTGTTTAGGAATGGCTCAGAGACTGCCGCTTTGCTTGAACAAAATTTTTTTCAGAAACTGTAATGCACATCCGAGTGGATACCATTCGAGAAATTCAGCTGGTTTTCGGTGAAAATTTTAATTGCTGATGAGAGATTATGGAGTGTTACTGTCGCTTTAAGGGCAACCCACGGAGCTGGAGGGCGCGCCGCGCTCTGAGCCGCCATAGTCAGCCTGTTTCGAGCTGAAAACTTCCAAATTTAAGCCTCTGTTGACCCAGGACATCGTGAGAGAACAGAGAAGTTTCAGAAGAGGTCGGGATCAGCAGTTTATCCGGACATTCCACTGTTAAAGGAGATTTTGTAATGAAAGACGTGCGGACGGATTCGCGCGTCGGCAGGCAGCCGCTCATGGCCCGGCGCCTCTGAGCCATTCCTAAACAATGAAAAAATAGACGGGAGGGGTGGACCACTCCTCACTCAAAGCCTGCCCACAGGCAAATGACGCAACCGACAGGCATGAAAAAACTCACGCATGCCCACGAGGGTTCAAGCTTGTCTGATGTAATCGCACGTGATTCAAATCCATATAGTTTTTGAAAAAAATAAAAAAGGTCGGTTTCTTTTCTACAACCCCTGGCAAAAATTATGGAAATCACCGGCCTCGGAGGATGTTCATTCAGTTGTTTAATTTTGTAGAAAAAAAAGCAGATCACAGACATGACACAAAACTAAAGTCATTTCAAATGGCAACTTTCTGGCTTTAAGAAACACTATAAGAAATCAAGAAAAAAGATTGTGGCAGTCAGTAATGGTTACTTTTTTAGACCAAGCAGAGGAAAAAAAAAAAAATATGGAATCACTCAATTCTGAGGAAAAAATTATGGAATCACCCTGTAAATTTTCATCCCAAAAACTAACACCTGCATCATATCAGATCTGCTCGTTAGTCTGCATCTAGTCGAGTGAACACACCTTGAAGAGCTGTTGCACCAAATGGACTGACATGAATCATGGCTCCAACACGAGATATGTCAATTGAAACAAAGGAGAGGATTATCAAACTCTTAAAAGAGAGTAAATCATCATGCAATGTTGCAAAAGATGTTGGTTGTTCACAGTCAGCTGTGTCTAAACTCTGGACCAAATACAAACAACGTGAGAAGGTTGTTAAAGGCAAACATACTGGTAGACCAAGGAAGACATCAAAGCGTAAAGACAGAAAACTTAAAGCAATATGTCTCAAAAATCGAAAAATGCACAACAAAACAAATGAGGAACGAATGGGAGGAAACGAGTCAACGTCTGTGACCGAACTGTAAGAAACCACCTAATGAAAATGGGATTTACATACAGAAAAGCTAAACGAAAGCCATCATTAACACCTAAACAGAAAAAAAACAAGGTTACAATGGGCTAAGGAAAAGCAATCGTGGACTGTGGATGACTGGATGAAAGTCATATTCAGTGATGAATCTCGAATCTGCATTGGGCAAGGTGATGATGCTGGAACTTTTGTTTGGTGCCGTTCCAATGAGATTTATAAAGATGACTGACTGAAGAGAACATGTAAATTTCCACAGTCATTGATGATATGGGGCTGCATGTCAGGTAAAGGCACTGGGGAGATGGCTGTCATTACATCATCAATAAATGCACAAGTTTACGTTGATATTTTGGACAATTGAAAGGATGTTTGGGGATGATGAAATCATTTTTCAAGATGATAATGCATCTTGCCATAGAGCAAAAACTGCGAAAACATTCCTTGCAAAAATACACGTAGGGTCAATGTCAACGAGCAGATCTGATTTGATGCAGGTGTTAGTTTTGAGGATGAAAATTTACAGGGTGATTCCATAATTTTTTCCTCAGAATTGAGTGATTCCATATTTTTTTCCTCTGCTTGGTCTAAAAAAGTAACCGTTACTGACTGCCATAATATTTTTTTTCTTGATTTCTTATAGTGTTT
Source organism: Thalassophryne amazonica (assembly GCF_902500255.1). Lineage (NCBI taxonomy): Eukaryota > Metazoa > Chordata > Actinopteri > Batrachoidiformes > Batrachoididae > Thalassophryne > Thalassophryne amazonica. The sequence continues at coordinate 38,572,689 of NC_047104.1, read as the reverse complement.
CTTAAAGCCAGAAAGTTGCCATTTGAAATGACTTTAGTTTTTTGTCATGTCTGTGATCTGCTTTTTTTCTACAAAATTAAACAACTGAATGAACATCCTCCGAGGCCGGTGATTCCATAATTTTTGCCAGGGGTTGTAATAGACCACGTAATTTATTTATTCAGTGCATCAAAATAATCAGTCATCTAGAACAGCGCATAAAGCCTCTGTCTTTTGTTGTTTTTTTTAACTGCATGAAGACTATCGAAGCGAGGAGCACGTCATCAGTCTGAACTACAGCGTGATCAATCTGCTGATGAAGTGGACTTTATTGTTCTGGTCTGGATGAACGAGAGCAGGTGGATTCACCAATCTGTGTGCACAGATCACCTCAATGAATCGAACCATGCGCCTCTCCTTCCTTCTGCTCCAGGACTCATGTTTCTGCTCCAGGGTTGAGTCCTGGAGCAGCAGGGTGGAGACACACACACAACTCCAGTCTGTACCAATACCAATAAAAATGCTACAAAAACAAGTAATTAGGGAAAACTAAACATCAATAATGATGTGGAATATCGGTACAAATTCTTGGAGCTTCTGACATGCATTGAACAGGAATTATTTTTCCTGAGTGGCACAAATATAATTTGTGTGGCATCTTATTGCATGTAAATAGACACAAAAACACCTGAAGCATTTCCTACATTTTAATGTGAATTATTGTATAGAACTTTGTTTATGCTACATTTGAAGTTTACAGTTTATATTTACATTCTAAGTTATGAAAATGGCTCGATTAAAATATTTCTGGTTTTCACAGTAAAAAAAAAAAAAAAACTTTTTTCTGATTCAAATTTTATGTTTTGGGGTGAATATTGGATCACCGTTTTAATGCAGTATGTCAGAATGAAAGAAAAACTGTAAAATCACACAGGTGAGGTTGTGCTGAAAACAAATGACACCAAACAAGGCCCGGTAAACAGTTTAAGGTAAATTATGAAGGTAAAACCAAAAGTAGTCAAAAACGCCCAAAAATAGCCAAGACTCCAGAAGGTTAATTTTCAAACTCAGGTGTTAAAATCTAAAATCTCCAGGAACGAGACCCTTACTTACTGGGTCAGTTCGATGGTAGCTCGTCTGGAAAATGTCCAGGCTGTCCTCTCTTTCACATCTTCAGGAATATCTTTGCTTTCCTCATATCCCAAGAAGAAGAGAGAGAAACGCATGGAAGGAAAGTCAATCTTTTGCAGGAGCCTGGAAAATTTAGCACATTGAAGAGAGAACATCTTGTTATTCAGTCACGCTCATGTGTAAAATAAAAAAATCTTGCATCAGAAACTGGAGTGGTGACATTACAACTTATGAAGTATTTAGTACCACAAGTAAGTAACAAAACCTCATATTTATGAAAAAACAAATACAGGATATACACTGTGAATTCAGCAGTCATTGCTTTGTGAACATAGACAATAACATACAATAACAAACTCAGAGTCTAGGCAGTTTGTACCAAACATGAAGGGTACAATAGGCCTGTTTCAAAAACAGGAACTTGCAGCCTGTTCTCCATGTAATGTGTTGTGTCAGGAAGGGCACCCGGTGTAAAACCTGTGCCAAATCCACAGAAAGTAAAACAAGGGAGAAGCCGAAGGGACTTAGTACGACTTCAACTGATCACGCCGTCAGTCTTCCATCCGTTTGGTGCAATTATAGTATTGTAACATTAAAAATGAAATAAATTGCAATTTTTAGCCTTGCTTTCCAATAATCTTGTGACTGGTCGAAAATAATAAATTCATGCAAACCTTTTACAGAGCTTATGTCAATATACAGAGAGCTTTACGTTTTGTTCCTTAAAATCATCAGACCAAGGGATGGGACTCAAGAACCGGTTCCATCTTTTCTAAATCTATCAAAACCGTATACCTCAGATGTCATCAATTCTGCCAGCTCTGTGTTGCGAAAACTCATGAGTCATGACATCAGATGTGACATGATGATGCCAAATTGTGTATCTAGCAACAAGGAAAACAGCTGAATTGACATTGAAACCCTGTATAGACCTACTTTTTTTCCCACCCTAAAAACTGAACAGGTAGAGTGATAAAGAATCAAACTGATCCTCAGAATTGATGGCATGATATTGGTCAACTCTTACCAAATCCCATCCATTGTCAGACCACCCAAGATCAAAGAAACAAACATCAGTCTAAGGACTAAAATAAATGATCAATGCAAAACAATGTAAATTCTTCAGTCAGACATTTCATCATCCAAAACATACAACTAATTGGACTGTAGTTTATCTGCAAAAACTGAGTCAGGCACAATCAACCCAAGCATTCAAGTTTCATGAAGTCAATACTCACGTCAGGCCGAGGATCCTGGTGTAGAAGTCTAAAGATTTAACTGGATCCTTAACACGCAACATAGTCTGCTGCATCATGAAGTCCTGAAGTGTCACAAATGCACAAGCAGCAGAAGACGGACAATATTTCAGTGAAAAGTCTTAAAATAAAACTGAATTTGTTCAGAAGTACATCAAGCTAAAGCTATCGGTGCTATTGCCCATTAACCAGCTGAATATTAGTTTTTGCTACACAAGAAGATCAAGTGATGAAGTAAAAGAACAGTATAGTTTTGGAACATGAATAACAAGATACAGATGTCATTCTTTGCCACAATGCACAACTATTTTTGCATTTTGGTGATGTTGGTACAAGTCTGAAATCCAACAATAAAAAATCTGGTTCCCAGTGGTGGGCACAGCCAACCAAAAAGTTAGCTTCGATAACCATTTATGATGATAAACTGCAAAAACATTTATCTTTATTACAGATAACTGATAACTATTAGTTGAGCTGATACTATCAGCTTCTGATAAACCAGTTTCACTTTAAGCGCCGCAGGGACTGCTGGGTAAATTCAAGGATCACAAACACAAGAACACACGAAAAATGAATGAATAAAAATAAAACTCCAAACACTCATCTTTCAAAAGCAGTAAAACACAGTATTAGAAATCACAGTTTATCTCGGTATTAGATACACCGTCATTTACGAGCTAAAAGTTGCCGCTTTTTCCCGCCCACACGCTTTGAACCCTGCAGCTTAAACAACCGAAATACGTCCATTAATGCATTGATTGGCAGAATAAAATACACATAGTAAATATAAATTCTTACCTGTTAGGTTCAGTGAGATTCATCTAAAAAAAAAAAAAACAATCGTCCTGAGATTATCCAAAACAGTCTAAACGGTGAAGAAACGTCTCAGCCTGTACACAGCTGCGCCGTGAGAGCTCATCTCTCCCACCGAGTCTTGGTGATACCATCAGCCACAAAGAAATAAAATAAAATAAAGTTAAAATTAGTCCGTTTTGTTTTTGTGTCGAGCGGACAATAACAATTATTCTTCTTTCAAATCCAGTGGCGGACGGCACCATCTTAAGGTGTATTTACTGCCACCTACCGGGCTGGTGAGTGATCACTGAGATTTTACAAAACCTTAACTCCTGGAAGCCATAGTAATTTGTTTAGATGCGATGAAGTAAACCAGTGTCCTTTAGATATTTAAATAAATCTTTCTGCACAATGTGTGATGGGTTTTGCAGCAGATTTCCAAGGGACAATAACACTGCAACATCCAAAGTGAACCTGAACTACACTACCCACAATGCTCCCTGCATCGACCGGCCAATCACATTTTGCGCTTAATGATGACTTCATCAGCAAGCGACAGCCAGTCTGCTATAAATAAACACACAACAGACAAAAATGTTTGATTTTAGGTTTTACAAACATTTTTGACCATTAAACTTTGTTCACTTTACCAGCAAAAAAAAAAAAAAAAAAAATGCTATCGGACTGAAAGTTATCGGAACTAAATTTATCGGAAGATAATTGGTCTGATGAGGGTTGTAAAACTTATCTGAAAAACTAATCCGCTAGCAAAAAGATTAGCTTTGATAATTATATGCTATCTGATTAGCTGAACTGTGCCCACCATTGCTGGTTCCCGACAGTCACTTGTGAAAAAGATTTGAGCTAAAATGTACCCCCCTGCAGCCGAGCGCACAGTCATCAAAATGGCAGTAACACACCTCAGTCAAAACATAAATACATTACCTTCACCAAAGAGGTCAGTCTTCTCTGTATACTGAACCGTTTATTGTCAAGGTTGCTCAAAAATATTCAATTTTCATGAATCTTAGAGGTGGGGGGGACAGCACAAGAACCTATTAAGAGAGTTCCCTGAATATTTTCTTTGGTGAAAGGATTATGGGCAGAAGGAAAAACATTAAAATTCTAATTCATTAAATCAAATGTGTTTCTTATAGAGCCTCTTGAACATAGGTGTCAACCAGATTACAGAAAGGGCCAAGAGGGTCCAGGTTTTCTTCATAACCACCAACTCCACCGGGTGATTTCATTGATCATCCCATCTGCTCAAAGTGATGTTAACCACTGGGTCCTACCCCAGAATAATATGAAATCTCAAATGCACCAGAATGCATTTTCACATCTATTTATAGACACACACACACGTATTTTTTGTTGGGTCAGGTCAATTTTTCAACCCCAGAGAAGAGTCTTGTGTGAAAAGACTTGTTTCCCCATATTGGTAAGATGACAAAACTATAATGCACAGTCTGCCACATGGATTAGAATACAGTTGGACTGTTACTGTTCTCGCTCTACATTTATCTAAACATTTGACTTCAGCAATTTGTGCTTTTGTAACAACTGATAGTGTCATAAAATAAACTAAAATCAAATTTGCTACACATAAAGCTGCCTCTATGTTGGTAAAAACCAAAGAATTCCGTATGTGGATTTTTCTCAATATGATGAGCGCCATTTCCTGAGGAAACCGAAGCGGACAAACTTGTTACACGAGCTGTAATTGGTCGGAAATTGAAGCAACTCAGTTTTGACGAAGCGGGTGGACACAGGCATGCTTTGAGTCATCCATTCCATCAGCTTCCTGTGTTATGTGCTGTTCACTGTGGAATTTGGAATTTATTTTGTCTGTTGTAATTGAAGGTAAGAATACTACAATTATTATAATGAATAAAATGCTGTTTCATAATGAAAGTATAATGGAAACATTAAAAAAAAAAAACGTGGTCGACATAGGCAGTAAAGCCAAACACATTTTAGTGGGCCGCATCAAGCCAGTCCACCTGGATTTGGACAGACCCATGAGGCTTGCCCATCCTCCTCCACGGCGGTGGCATTGCAGCCGGATTATATTCGCCCGCCCCGTTTATGCTGAATTTTGGGGGCCGCGTGTGGCGGGCATTAAACTGCCGTGTGTGCACAAGTCAGTGAGGTTTTTGAACGTGCGAGACAAAAAAAAAAAAAAAAAGACACACTGTTGCGTTGTCAACATGGGAAATTGTCTCGTATTTTTCCAACCGTCACAATTTCCACCGAACATTTAGCTGGATGGGTGAGAAAAGTCAGTGAAACACATTCAAATGATAACGACTTAACATTTTAGTCAGAGAATGATAATTGATCTGAAGCTTTTATTATTTCATATAAAATTACTTAAATAGATTATTTGGATGTCTTATTATAGTATGATATATTGGGTTGCAGTGGTACCATAAAAATTGGAAAGTATCACTGTATACAACTTTTCTTGCAGGAAAAAAAAAAAAAAAAAATCACTTTCTAGGGTTATATCTTGTTCATATATAACTGAGAACACTGATGTTTTTCTAAGTAAGAATTGTGTGTCAGAAATCTACCAAAATGCACTTCTTTTTTTGCCCCCTAGACAGTATTGCCAACTCCTCAGTAAAACAAGCAGCTATTGGCTGTCCTAAAAGTCACCAGAAGTTGCTAAATGATGCCATCATCTAATTTGCATTTTATTTGCATAGTATGACATCATCACAGATGCTGCAGGAAAAAAACGTGAGAGAGATCATTGAATATATTATCAATGTTTTAATATTGTTTGATAAATTTCATATTCATAAATGCAGAGTATTGAAAAGGAATTTACACGGACTTGTGGCTGAATATGAACAATATATAAGCACTATTAAGCTTATAGACTCTCCCAAATGTCCTAAAACTGTCACACTCTATAAGGATTTTTTTTTTTTTTTTTTTTTTGAAGAGAACTGATGTTAAAGAATACCTTTACTTTTGTTATTGTACAAATTTTCTTCTATCTCTTTGTGGCCTTTGTTTGCTGTTCATTTTACAGTTAATATATTTGTTGGGGAAAAAAAAACAAAAACACGTGACAGACACAAAAATTGAGTAAAAACGCCTTAATAATATTGAACTACAAATAAAATTGACTGTTGGTTTGTTTGCTTATTTTGCCAATCACTTCTCAAAATAACATAACTTCAAGGCCATGGCTTCACAGAGTCTTGAGACTAATTAGTCACAGGGCAGCAAACGAGGTAAAGGCTGAGGGAGTCTGATTCAGGTCACGGAGGCGTCACGCATGAGTGTTTGAAGTGGAGGATTGTAGATATCCCTCCACTCAGTGCTTTGCACACAACCTCTGTGACTTTGCAGCAGCAGTGGGAGGTGGGGAGACCTGCTGCCGCTCGTGAGAACAGAGACTAGATCCAAGTTGCCAAACACCAGAAAAGTCTCCGGTGGCACCAGGAAAAGTGGATTTATCGCTAGTCGCATTTGAGAAAATAAATCGTCAAGAGGGTTTGGAAAGTCGGCGGATTTAGCGAGAAAGTCACCAAGTTGGCAACACTGCCCCTAGAAGACATTACACACCGGGAGCAATAGGGGATTAAAGACCTTGCCCAATGGCCCTTAGTGATTTTCCAGTCAGGCTGGGATTTGAAGCGAGGATCTTCTGGTCTCAAGCCCAGTGCCTTAACCACTAGACCATCACCTCCCCCTTAATGGTGAGTCACGATTGATATCCTTAAATGTCTTTGACGAAGTTTAACTTGCGGTATGCTACGTTTGTTTTACAAGTGAGAACATTTTTACCGATTTAATGTGAAGTGTTACTTTGTGCTCAGCAGAAAAACGCCAATTGCTTTAGGCCCTAATTTTGTATTTAATTGGCTGTACAGCTCAAATCCCAGCCTGACCAGAAAAATCACTAAAGGCCCTTGGACAAGGTCCTTAATCTCCTCGTTGCTCCCGGTGTGTACTGGGCGCCGGGGTGAATGTGAGGCACTGATGTGTACAGCATTTTGAGCGTCTGATGCAGATGGAAAAGCACTATATAAATGCAGCCTATTTACCATTTGTACAGCCATCAACACAGCACCTATTTGCATATTTACCGGATCTGAACCGCTTGAAATACTACAGAAGACAAAAAGTTAGCTTCGTTTTCACTTACTTTAAAATGGCGACAACAGCGCATTGCAGATGATGTGACCAGTGTGAATGTCCATCTTCCTCAAGTCATAGATGTTTTGTTTTGGAGTAATATTGTAGCCTGCAGTCTTTTGATTGCAATTTCAGGGGCACTTCTAAAATATTAATATTAAAATAAAATAATAATAATAAAGGCTTTTTGTGTAAAATTTTGCTTTTGGGGGGGGGGGGGGGGGGCTGCGCCGGAGGGGGTCTTGCCCGGGGAGTAATTCAGTGTAGAACCGCCACTGCTTGAACCGCACTTTCACGCCAACTTTTTTTTTTTTTTTTTTAAAGAACTAAAGAGCAAGTGTCAAACGTATATTTAGTCCACACGTCGACAAACTTTCATCGATGTTCCGTCCGTGTTTTTCTAAAGAGTTTCAGTTTTACAAAGAGCATAAAAGCGGAAAACTCGCCTGTATCAGCTTTAGGAACAGAAGCCTGCTCGACGTCTCTTCATTAAACTAATCTTTCCATTAACTTGCAAATTAATCAAAAACGTTTTTGACTGTAAAACACAGCACAAGTGTTGTCAGTGATCTCGACAGAGAAAAATAACTCGCTGTCACTAGACACTTTGCGCCGCTTGAAATAACTAGCCTTTTGGATTTTAAATGTATCTAATTAAATTAAAAATATAAAACCTCACCTTTGTCAGCGGCTCTCCAGCTTTACAAGCTGCGGCTACTGCTTCGTCCGACAGCCCACCATTCGTTGTCAGAAAAGCTTTGGTGTCGCTCATTTTTTTAACACAAACGCTACGGAACGAACAGCTACAGTAAAGTTCACGAAGACTCATGTAGCACTTCCTCTAAGCGCTTTCACAATAAAAGCAGCGTTGGAACATTATACACAGTACTTTAAGGGTTTATAATCTTATTTTGAAAAGAAAAAAATGGTCCATCCGTATCTGCGAAGACTCCGTGTTATGCAACACTACGGAAGCTTTGCTGTGGAATGTTACAAGCATGTGCCTGGTGTCGCCAACCGAACGGTCCCTCCTAAAAATCGGTGGCCCCTGCCTTCACTGCGCATGCCATTTCAGAGGTCAGCAGCAATATTGAGTACTTGCATCACGTGACCACGGGTCATGTGACCTGTGTCGGCCATGTTGGCGGTGACTACAATGCGGTAAATAAGTCTTCAATTGTGATAAATCTTCAACGATCGGCGATGATAACACATGGTTTAACACTCTCCAGTGATGTTAGTCATCTGCAAGGTGAATATCGGGACAGGTACATCGAGAAACTTCATCAGGGAGGCCTGGAAAACGATGTTTACCTTTTGCCGAGTGGTTTGTTTACTGACGTCATCAAGTGCAGCGCTGCGTGTCTTCCCAACTTCACACTGCACGATCTGTATCATTATGTGATTAACGATGTCTCAAGATAGACTGGACACGATCTGAAGGCCTACAAGAGTCTGGATGCCTATCAGTACTTCGTGTCAGGATGGGTGACTAGCCTCAATCAGTGGATTCTACCAGCAGTTTCAGGTCGTCATCTCATCACAGCAAAGGTTTGTTTATTTACAAATTCATGAGAATTCAGTAAGGTATATCTGTTTATATGTTATATGTATATACATATATATTATTATATACGTATAACATGTATATAATAATATATATATATGTATATGCATATATATTATTATATACATATAACATATATGTTATATGTATATATGTTTCACTTTGAGATGTATAGCTATGTAACAAGTACTTAACAAACATCAATTTATCAATGTGGTTATATTTGCTGCAATTAGCATGACCTAATCCCATTCCTAATTCCTGACCTAACACCATAATTTTACATACAGGTCATCATGATCATGGGATAGGTACTATAAACTCTTGTCATGCTTATTTTTATTATTTATTTTAAAATAAACTTTGAACAATACATTTCACCAAATATGATAATTCTAGTTCTTGAATACACTAACTACATAAAATTGTATTTGTTAAACTTGGGACTTATATTTTGAGGAACTCTCACTTGGTAAAAGATGTAAATTTCTTGACATTTCCACGTCCGTCATTTATGATCATGTGTTCTTAATATTTGTTTGTCATTAACAGGTTCATCATTCATGTGCGCTGTCTGCTGAACAACTGAAACCATGGGCCATTGTAGACAAGGATGTGACTGTACTGTGTGGGCATTGCACATGTAAAGCTGGCTTGGGAGAAGTCTGCTCACACATAACTGCCATGCTCTTTGCTCTCGAGTCAGCTGTGCGTCATGTACAAGCCAAGAGCTGTACTGATGGTCCAAGACAGTGGGGACATCAAGGGACCATCAAGACAGGCAAGGACCTCTTTGCCACAGGTGCTGCCATAGATTATCCTGCCAAGAAAAGGAGCACAACTGGCACAGGTGCAGATGTAGAACAGAAGAAAAGAAGACCAGAGACACCACCAGTGTCAGCTGATGAAAGTAGACTGTTCTACGATGCCCTGACAAATTCTGGTGTTAAGCCAGGCTTGCTGTCAATACTACCAGAGTACTGTAGAGACTGTTCCTAAACCAGTTGCCTTGTGCTTGCCAAAGCCCCTGACAGACCTCTACAATGCAAACCACAGAAAGCTCTCTCCCATGGACCTTGTTAAGGAGTGTGACAGGTTTTTGCTTCAATAACAGTAACTCAGGAACAGGTAAAAATATTTTTAGAGCATGATCTGTATGAAAATGAAGCAAAATACTGTTTTAAGTTTTAAAAAATACAATATTTACAGAATGTACTTGTTAAACATTTTATTACTAAAACAGTTTACAGCAGTATTCATTTATTTCTATTTTCCTATGTACTTTGTAGGGCTGAAACGATTAGTCGAGTAATTCGAATAATTCGATTACAAAAAATGTTCCAGGCAAATTCTGTGCCTCGAAGCTTCGTTTAACGTTGTAGTACATATGCCAGGCCTGTGTGTGGCGCTGTAACGTCCCCAGAAAAAGAAAAAGAAGAAGACTAGCGCAAGCGCTAATCAAATTAGCACAATAGCTACAGCTTTCCAACGCGACAAACAGAATGAAATAAAGTCTTTTATGAAAAAGACGGTTCACGCTGATCATCTGAAATAGTTTACTGTGCATTTAAAGCAAAGCAGTGTTTTTTTTTTTTTTAAACAACAAAGTTTCGTCCACTGGCCGCTCTACGCGTGGCGGCCGGCTGCTGCCTCTCTCTACCCGGTGTGAGCGGCTCAGCACTGCCCTCACACAGCTCCGTCCCGGCCACAGAGTCTCTGGAAGAAGTCCATGCTTTCTTCTGCGTTTTGCTTAGATTCGTAATAAGTGTTTCGCTTTTTAATTTTAGCTTTTTGGGGCAACACACAATGCTTCACAAAAACGGGAACTCAAATAAAATAATAATAATAAAAAACAGTGACTGCGAGGCTGCATGTTCAACCTCCAGCTGAAAATGAAAAGCATTGGCTGAATCGCAGTGTTAAAAAGAAATTCATGCAGGGACCCAGTCTACCACCTTAATAAATCAATCAGTCAATAAATAAAAATGGTTGCATTTTACAAGTTGGGAAAACCAAAAAGTAGTATATGCAAGTATGTTTCAAGTATACTTCTAGTTTACTTTTTATATACTTATCAGTACTATTTTTTGGTAAGGGAAAAAACAGAAAGCCACAACCCATCACTATTTGAGCAAAATGTCAAGACTTTGGCCTGACTTTGGCTGAGCTCCTGACACCAGGAAAGATCCAAAACTTGATGTGAAAACATAATTACCCAGGAAAACAGAAAGGGATACACTAAATTTGACAATCTCCGTGATGACGCAGTGACATTGTGCCATTACTTAGGGAGAGCCCTGGACTGTTAATGTTTTAAAAAGCAAAAGTACTTTTTATCCGATTACTCAATTAATCGCCAGAATAATCGATAGCTGCAGCCCTAGTACTTCGTTAACCATAAAAAAGTGGAACACATAAATTACACTAACATCAAGAATATGAAATAGGACACATACATGTACATGTGATTTTTGGCTTTAACTATATCTTATTGTTAAATCTGCAGGCTGTGAAGATCGAACAGGAGACGAGGCAACAGGCAAAGTCAAAGTTATGGTTTTCCCTCAGAGCAGGAAGGATCACCACTTTGCGGTTCAAGGATGCGGCACGAACCGACCCAGCAAACCCATCAAAGAGTTTGGTCAGGTTGATCTGTTACCCTGACAGTTCCAAGTTTTCAACAGCTGCCACATGGTATGTAATACTGCTATGCAGTAATGATGTGAAATTTATAACATTATGTATCATTGTTACTGAAAATATATTAAGACATAAGCAATTTTTAAAGTATAAATGTTCAAACAGGCCTCATTGGATTTGTACATTCTTTTTAATAACAGAATCCTGGCAAATATGGTAAGAAAAGTGCAAATGCTTTGAATAGCATTAGGTGTCAGCCTTAATGCAAAGCACAGGCTTTTAGAAAATATGGTGCTTTATACATACATAGTAGGTTTTGCATGGTGTTGGTAATCTTTATTTAGCTTAAGGTCTGATTTATTTTTTCATATGTGGTTTGCATTAAATGTGACAGTTTGTGCAATGCTTTATTGTCCCATGTGCAAAATTGGTCTCTATTTTGTTTACTTTCTTCTATGTGCACTTTAGTATTATATTTTTAGTTTTCAGGTTTAATTTAAGCTTTTAGTTTTTTAAGTGTGGGTGTGTGATGAAACTGAACTAATATATGTCAGTGTGTGTTCCTTGCCTTTTGTGTTCTTCCCTATAATTTTGCATTAAATAATATTTAAGTAAATTTATGCAAAATTGTTAAACATGCTTATAATTACTTTGGCAGGTATGGGTGTGAAAATGAAGACCGTGCCAGACAAGTGTATGCCACGTTCGCGAAAACACAACACCTGGACTTCAAGGTCAATGAATGTGGCTTGCACATTAACCCAGCCTTCCCATTTCTTGGGGCCTCTCCAGATAGCTTGGTGTCCTGTGCATGTTGTGGCGATGGACTGCTAGAAATCAAATGTCCTTTTGCAAGCAAGGATGTTGGCATTGTCACAGCTGCGCAGTCCAAAATTCAGCTTGAAGGGCACTGATGGAAGCTTGGAGCTCAGAAAAGACCACAGTTATTATTATCAAGTGCAGTCACAGCTGTTTGTCACGGGCCGAGAATACTGCGACTTCGTGGTGTGGACGGAAAGTGCAGAATTCTGTATTGTGCGTGTTCAACCTGACTCTGCCTTTTTTTATTCTGCACTTGAAAATGTCACATATTTTTACAAACTTGACATTTTGCCTGAACTGTTAGGAAAGAAAAACACCTGTGCCCAAGTCACCAGCCATACAGTTGTGAACCAGGACAAGACTAGGTGTACATGGTATTACTGCAAAGTAACTGTAAGAACACCAGACGTGATATGTTGTCAGTACACGACCTGCACAATCAACCACTTTCATCTCAAATGTTTAGGACTAAAGACAGTGCCCAAGTGAAAGTGGTTGTGTACAGACTGTCGAATAATTGACAATGCAAAAAAGAAGTCACAAAAGTCATAACCAAATTTCTGTTATTACAAACAATGCATCGTGACTGTTGTTGCTTTAGACAGAAATGCACTGTATTCTAGTATGATAAATTACCTGTAGTTCACAAGATATTGTGTATAGGTCTGTATATATATATTTTGTATACATTCTTTGAAAATTTTATTTGATTATTTGAGTTTACTACCTTAAAAAAGAGACTACTAATGTACCATGTACAGCTACTCAGCACTTATACATATTGAAGGGATATCATATTATTTTCTTAAGTCTTAACACCTATAAATTTTGAAAACTAACATAAGCATGATAATAATATGAACAATACATTAATTTTACATCATTTCAGGAAGATTAACTGAAAGCTAATCAAATGGAACCACAGATGGACAAGTGTTTGTTAAAGCACAAGCTACACGAACAATCTTGTCGAGAGTAGTAAATTCCTCATTGTCTGTGTTATGCAGGAGTGTAATAGGTACAGGACCCTGCAGCATTGTGTACTTCTGTCGTGCAACTCCGATTACTCGCTCCACGTGAATCCGTACTGAAGCCAACTTTCTAGTGTCCTCAAGTTCATCTGCTCCTAATTGTTTCTTACCCCTTGTGAATGCAGGAATTTCCACTCGAGTACAATAAAGACCAACTTGATCTTGAATTGTAAATCCTCTGTCAGCTAGCACTAGGTCACCAGGTAACAGTCTATCCAAAAATCCACTGTTTGCTGTAATATGCTGGTCTGTTGCTCTGTGTTATCCCAATCAGGTATTTCATAGTGTTATGTGACTTGTATTGTGAATAGGTCTGGGCTTTAGCGCTAAGATCTTTTGGTTTGTCAATGAAGATCTCAAAGCAATCTATGATGCTAATGCACTTGGAGGAATGTTTTCTGAAGCACATTGGCAAAGATGTCCTTATCACGACCAGGCCAGATTACACTAAGTGGAACCAAACAATCATTTAGTAGTGTGACAGCATTTCCAAAGATCCTTGATACAGTAGATGCATGAATGCCAAACAAGTATCCAACAAACTGCATGGTCAAGTTCCACCGCAGTCTCATGCATGTCAGTAAAAACTGCTGAAAAGCAGACATGGATTGTGTATCTTTGAGGGATCCTTTGATGACACTGAAGACAGCTAGCAGAACTGCAAAGTTTGGTAAGCCAGTTAGGCATCTCACTTTCATTAGTTGTGTGTGGCTTCTGACACAATATCACTTGAATCTAACTTTGCCTTGAGGTTTATGTGTTCTGTTCACATGTTCTGACAGTCTGTTTCAATGGCATTAATGTCAGCAACTGTTAGATCTGTCTGACATGATGCACTTATCTGCATTACATGATCAGTCTGAGAAGAGACACCAGAAACAAGGTCCTCACTGTCAGCCACAATGTCCAGATCTTCATTTAATTCTGTGAAATCCCCCTCCTCTAGATGGTGCTGTGGCTCGTCATTGGAAGCACCTGAATTTGACAGTGTGAGAAGAGTTTGGACAGCATGATGTCTACCCTCTGTTTCTTTTCAGGGACTGGCGCTGATGGAACTTCTTAAAGGAGACCTGCATTGAAAAAAATGCAGTCAGATTTTTTGAACAAAAAATGACTTACATTTACACGACATCCTTCTGAATGTAGTAAAGTAAATCTGCAAGCCCAGATCTGTCATTCAACGGAGAAATCTTCATTTGAAAATGACAAATTTACAGTCCGCAAATTGTCCCTCTCATCATGGATGCTGCCGAGACGTCACGGACAAGACCCTCTCCCAGCATGCATTGCGCCAATTGTAATTTGTGGATTTACGTCAGTTTGCATCTGCACCTTTTTCTTGTCTTATACGGAAGGATCTACTTTTTTTAAAACTTCATATTGTCTTGCGGCACGTTTGGTGAGTACACATTTCTTTTATTTGTGCTTGAAAATTATTTTGGGGGACTTTTTCATACGCCCGTTTGATTGAGTGGCGTCGCAATGAAAATCTACTGTCTTTCGCCTCCGGTACCATCGCGGGATATGGAGGCGAGACCCGCAAAGAATCCCAGTCATTAAAAAGATATAAACCTCTCTCAGCATCCATGGAGCTCTGGGGCTCCGATTGCCGAGACGTGCGGTGCTGTGGATTTTGCCGCAAGAAGTCTGTCCTTGCAGCAACAGGTGTACCGGCTGCTTCTCATTAAAACAGCGAGCGTAATCTCAGGACTTGTGCCAAGTGTGCTGCAGCTCCATCAGTAGACAGAGAGGTGATGCCGGTGTTGTGCGCTGAATCTGGCACAACACCAGCTGCAGAGCAGACACGGGCGGCGCAGACTTAATAAGTGCAGCGGAGGCAGAGAGCGGGAGAGGAAGAACGGCGCCCCCTGTCGATGTCGTTGCTGATCTGAGCACACAGATCTGTATCTCACATTCATTGCAGCTTACTTTTGGATTTTGAAACCAGGACGTGTATAAGTAACATTACTAACAGATAAAATCAATTTCAATGCGGGATCGGACTGAAGGTGGGAGCGCGTCGTCTTGTCCCTGACGTCATGGAAATGATACGGCTGTCTTGTCCCTGACGTCATGGAAATGATACGGCTGTACAAGCTGTTTTCACAGAGGGCTAAATTTTAGCTGCAAATTTGTCATTTTTAAATGAAGATTTATCCGCCGAATTACAAATTTGGGCTTACAGATTTACTTTACTGCATTCACAAGGGTCTTATAAATATATATCAGTGATTTCTTTCTGAAATCTGACCACATTTATTTCAGTGCAGGTCTACTTTAAGACTGGCTTGAGCTCTTTTTTTCTATGGTGACGACATGGCTGAATATAGCAGGCACAAAATCTGGTGACAGAGGATGGTCACTGTTGACACCTGAAATTATGTCATATAAAAATCACAATTGGGTAATGAATGATGATCACAACTTATATATTAAAATAAACTAAGTTGTCTGTTGTGTGGGCCTAATAATTATGACAAAATGACAGTATAGCAACTAGAGATGGGTATCGAAAACCGATCTACTGCTTTGTTTATTCTTTCTTTCGCTTAATTTTCCCCCGCAAAAACCCTAAAGAGCATACGTCTGTGTGTATTATTTACCTTTTCTATGTTAAACCGACCTGTTATGGGCTTCTGAAACAGTTGATAGATGTATTTTAAACTTAAAAACGGGAGCGATGCTAACGCGTTAGCATGTCTATGGCATTTTCAATGTTAAAAGTTAGCGTTAAGCAGTTGCAGCCGTCATCACGTTCGGGTGTATTTGTTTTCAAATTGTAATATTCCTTAAATTTATTTTGTTTATATATTAATAATCTAATGATTATTATATACAATTTTAGACAAAGAGACAAAAAGAACCTGAATAGAAACACAACAGAAAATATAAAAGCAACTAACAATGAACATAAATAAATAAATACATACATACATACATACATACATACAGAAATAAACAAGTTTCCTGTGAACACCTAGTGACTCTTACACCTCCATTTCATCCCTGTCTTATTTAAGTTTAATGACAGTTTGTTTCGGTCAAACCATATTTTCAATTTGTTAATTTCTTCAGTGATTTCCTCCAGAACTATCTGCCAAACTAGAAAACTGCTGCATCAAATCAAATCAAATCAACTTTATTTATAAAGCACTTTTAAAAAAAACAGCTGCAGCTGAAACAAAGTGCTGTGACATATAAAAGGTAACAAACCACAAAGTACAAATAAAAAAAACAAGCCCCCCCCCCAAAAAAATAACTAAAACAAGTAAAATCAGTTAACCAAAACAGATCAAGATCTCATTCCGAGTTAAAAGCCAGTGCATAAAAGTGGGTTTTAAGATTAGTTTTAAAAACAAAAAGTGAAGAGGTCTGCCTGATGTGGAGCGGTAACTCGTTCCACATCTTTGGAGCCACAACAGAAAAAGCTCGATCCCCTCTGAGCATACGCTTGCACCTCGGCACCTCCAGGAGGAGCTGATCAGCAGCCCGGAGGTGGCAAGCAGGGGCGTAACAATGAAGGAGGTAGGGCAGGGCAAGGCCATTTAAAGATTTAAAAACAAATAAAAGAATCTTAAAATTAATTCTAAAATGCACAGGCAGCCAGTGGAGGGGGGCCAGGATAGGTGTAATGTGCATCCTAGTAAGAGCAGAATACTACTGGAATGAATTTGAATAAGGAAAGTTGGGTTTTTTTTCTCACTAAATGGATGCTGCACTCACTCTTTTATCGTCTGGAATAGTCCCAGACTGCATTTCAGAGCTTCTAGAATTGAAACATTTTCGTGGAGGTGGTGTTGAGGGGTAATTTTGGGTTTCAGCTTTTTTTGTTTTTCACCACTTTCATCCCTGAATATGTCAATCATGATTCACTATATTTGCAGCAGGTATGCCATATTTTTATGCATAAAGACATCCCCCTTATAAATTTGTGTTTTCTTTTTGGATACATTAAGGGTAAAACTAAGTGGCAAGTGAAGACAGTTTTGTCGTATCAAAAGTAAATTTTGTGGATGTCAGTGTCTTTGTATTTATTTCTCACAACAGAGGAAAGGTGGCCCAAAAAATTATTAGTTCGAAGAGTACTCCATCCAACTGATGAGCATGTGTTATGTTTTCTCCAGACTATCAGCTATTTAATAACATGACTTGTGTGTCGCTTGCACCCGGGCCACAGTGAATCAGTCTAGAAAGTGATTTACTAAACCCCAGTATCAAGTGGATGACAAATATTACTTGTTGAAGCTTATACATTTATTTTTCCATTAATTATTTCTATAATTTGTGTATATAAACAACTGTTTTCACCTTAGAACAGAAATGATGACAGTTGCATTTATAATAGTTTCTAAAGGACTTATATCACTATATAAGACACTCACACATTACATAGCTGGTTTGTTGCGAAAGTGTTGGAACACGGACCCACAACAGGGGGCGCAATGAACGGACAATGGAGAAAGTAAATAACAAGATTTACTACTGAACAAGCAAGAGTAATACAACAAACACAATTTAGGGTCGAATCCGCTGGTGTCGTGTGGGCAGGCTCGAAGGTAGGAGACGTCCGTCTCAGTCGAACCGGAACCACCCAGATCTCCTCTGCCACCGAACCCTGGAAATACTGGAACCGCCAAGTCCCGACTTCCCAGGTGGCCACTGCCTCCGCTCGTCGGATCCGGTACTGCTGGCAGGAGAGAGCAACAACACACAGGAGTGGATGAACGCACCCAGTTACAGAGAGGGGAGAAGCCGTCTCCACCTCTTGACAAAGTTCAGCAGGAAGGTGAGTACTTATCCAAGGAATAAGGTTCTTAGTAGTCACCAGTCCTGAAAAACAGTTTTGACAGTCTTAAGTAATAATGCAAAGTATACCTGCAGAGAATACTACCTTGGTCTTAGGTGATATCTCGGCACTGAGGTGGAGACGCCGTCCTCCTGATATACCTCGGTGCTGAGTGGAAACAGCTGTGTTTGGTGATGGGTGACAGCTGTCACCCAGATTACTCCCATGATGCGGCAGCGCCCTCTGGTGCCTGGAGCCCGCACTCCAGGCAGGGCGCCCTCTGGTGGTGGTGGGCCAGCAGTACCTCCTCTTCAGCGGCCCACACAACAGGACCCCCCCCTCAACGGGCGCCTCCTGGCGCACGGCCGGGCTTGTTCGGATGGCGACGGTAGAAGTCGGCCAGGAGGGCCGGGTCCAGGATGAAGCCCTTCTTCACCCAGGAGCGCTCCTCGGGGCCGTACCCCTCCCAGTCCACCAGATACTGAAAACCCCGGCCCATCCGACGGACGTCAAGGAGCCGGCGGACAGTCCAAGCCGGTGCTCCGTCGATGATCCGGGCAGGAGGCGGTGCCGGACCCGGGGTGCAGAGGGGTGAGGTGCGAAGAGGCTTGATCCGGGAAACATGGAAAACTGGATGGATCCGCAGTGAGGCCGGGAGCTGGAGCCTCACTGCGGCGGGGTTGATGACTTTGAGGATTTTATATGGTCCGATGTATCGTTCTTGCAGTTTAGGAGAGGTAACCTGTAGGGGAATGTCCTTGGTGGATAACCAGACCTCCTGCCCAGGACGATACTTGGGAGCCGGGGCCCGTCGCCGGTCTGCATGTTTCTTCGCCCTCGTCTGGGCCTGCAACAAAGCAGAGCGGGCGGCCCGCCACACCCGACGGCACTTCCGTAGGTGGGCCTGGACCGAGGGCACACCGACCTCTCCCTCAACCACCGGAAACAAGGGGGGCTGATACCCCAAGCACGCCTCAAACGGGGAGAGGCCGGTGGCTGATGACACTTGGCTGTTGTGGGCGTACTCGATCCAGGCCAGATGGGTACTCCAGGCCGTCGGGTGCGCGGCTGTCACACAGCGAAGTGTCTGCTCCAGTTCTTGATTCGCCCGCTCTGCCTGCCCGTTGGTCTGGGGGTGGTACCCAGACGAGAGGCTGACCGTGGCCCCCAGTTCCCGGCAGAAACTCCTCCAGACATGTGAGGTGAACTGGGGACCACGATCGGAGACGATGTCTGATGGTATGCCATGCAGACGGACGACGTGGTGGACCAGGAGGTCCGCTGTCTCCTGGGCCGTAGGGAGCTTCGGGAGAGCCACGAAGTGGGCCGCCTTGGAGAAACGGTCCACTATCGTGAAGATGACAGTGTTTCCCTGGGACGGCGGGAGACCCGTGACGAAATCCAGGCCGATGTGGGACCAGGGGCGATGAGGCACGGGCAATGGCTGTAGTTGCCCTGAGGTTTTCTATGATCTGCCTTGCCCCTGGCACAGGTGGTACAGGCCTGGATGTAGTCCCGGACGTCGGTCTCCAGGGATGCCCACCAGAAGCGTTGCCGGACGACTGCCACGGTCCTTCGCACCCCTGGGTGACAGGAGAGCTTAGAACCGTGACAGAAGTCCAGGACTGCAGCCCTAGCTTCTGGTGGGACGTATAGTCTGTTTTTTGGTCCGTTTCCGGGGTCCGGGACACGGGTCAGGGCCTCCCGGACGGTCTTCTCCACGTCCCAGGTGAGGGCGGCCACGATAGCGGACTCCGGGATGATGGGATCCGGGGGATCCGACGGTTCCGTTTTGACCTCATCTTCGTGCACCCGGGACAATGCATCCGATCTCTGATTCTTGGTCCCGGGGCGGTAGGTGATCCGGAAGTCAAAACGGCCAAAGAACAGTGACCAGCGGGCTTGCCTGGGGTTCAGACGCTTGGCGGTTCTGATGTACTCCAGGTTCCGATGGTCAGTGAAAACCGTGAATGGCACGGCTGTTCCCTCCAACAGATGTCTCCACTCTTCGAGGGCCTCTTTCACAGCAAGGAGTTCCCGATTGCCGACGTCATAATTCCGCTCAGCGGGGGTCAACCTGCGAGAAAAATAGGCACACGGGTGAAGGACCTTATCGGTCTTCCCGCTCTGGGAGAGCACCGCTCCTATCCCTGAGTCCGAGGCATCCACTTCAACCACCAACTGGCGGCTAGGATCGGGCTGCACCAGAACTGGTGCAGACGAGAAGCGCCGTTTCAACTCCTTGAACGCGGCCTCGCACCGGTCCGACCAGGTGAAGGGAACTTTTGGAGAGGTCAGGGCTGTCAGGGGGCTAACTACCTGACTGTAGCCCTTAATGAACCTCCTGTAGAAATTTGCAAAGCCGAGGAACTGTTGCAGCTTCCTACGGCTTGTAGGTTGGGGCCAATCTCTCACCGCCGCAACCTTGGCCGGGTCCGGGGCGACGGAGTTAGAGGAGATGATAAACCCCAGGAAGGACAAAGAAGTGCGGTGGAACTCACACTTCTCGCCCTTCACAAACAGCCGGTTCTCCAACAACCGCTGTAGGACCTGACGGACATGCCGGACATGAGTCTCAGGATCCGGGGAAAAGATGAGTATATCGTCTAGATATACGAAGACGAACCGGTGCAGGAAGTCCCGCAAGACATCGTTTACCAATGCTTGGAAAGTCGCGGGAGCGTTAGTGAGACCGAACGGCATGACCAGGTACTCAAAATGACCTAAGGGGGTGTTAAATGCCGTCTTCCATTCGTCTCCCTTCCGAATCCGAACCAAATGATACGCATTTCTAAGATCCAGCTTGGTGAAGATTTTGGCTCCATGCAAGGGAGTGAACACTGAATCCAACAAGGGCAACGGGTATCGGTTGCGAACCGTGATCTCGTTCAACCCCCTGTAATCAATGCATGGACGAAGCCCGCCATCTTTTTTACCCACAAAAAAGAAACCTGCACCCATCGGTGAGGTGGAATTCCGGATCAATCCGGCAGCTAATGAGTCCCGGATGTAGGTCTCCATTGATTCGCGTTCCGGCCGTGAGAGGTTGTACAGCCTACTGGACGGGAACTCACTGCCTGGAACCAAATCGATGGCACAATCATACGGGCGGTGGGGAGGAAGCGTGAGAGCCAGATCCTTGCTGAACACGTCAGCGAGGTCATGGTACTCCGCTGGCACCGCCTTCAGATTGGGCGGGACTCGGACCTCCTCTTTAGCTTGGGAGCCGGGAGGAACCGAGGAACCGAGACACTCCCGATGGCAGGTTTCGCTCCACTGAACCACTACCCCGGACGGCCAATCAATCCGGGGATTGTGTTTAAGCATCCATGGAAACCCTAAAACCACACGGGAGGTGGCCTTAGTCACGAAGAACTCGATCACCTCCCGGTGGTTACCTGACACCACCAGAGTTACTGGAGGTGTCTTGTGCGTAATTGGTGGGAGTAGGGAGCCATCCAGTGCCCGAACCTGCACAGGCGAGGTAAGAGCCACCAGAGGGAGCCCTATCTCCCTGGCCCATCTACTGTCAAGCAGATTCCCCTCAGAGCCCGTGTCCACCAGTGCTGGGGCCTTCAGGGTTGAATCCTCAAACAGGATCGTGACTGGGAGTCGTGTAGCAATGTGGGTGTGTCCCACGTGAATGTTTTGACCCACCCCTGGCCCAGTCTCTAGGGGCGGGCATTTGGCGTTTGACCGCTCGGGGCAGTCTCTCACATGGTGCTCTATTGAACCACAAACCAGACACGCTCCGTGGGTCCATTTCCTCTGTGCATCTGGTGCCCTAAATGTTGCCCTACTCGTGTCCCTAGCTTCGTCAGTAGGGGGAGCTGTGACCCCACGGAGTGCAGGGGCTGTGGAGCGTGGGGAAGGCGGTGCTCGATCGGAACCGGAAGGGAGAGGGACGACGCGTGCCTGGCCACGCCCTTCGCCTCGTTCCCGACGGCGTTCTTCTAACCGGTTGTCGAGTCGTATGACTAGATCGATGAGCCCGTCTAAGTCCCGCGGTTCGTCCTTCGCCACCAGATGCTCTTTTAGGACCAGTGACAGTCCGTTTACAAAGGCGGCGCGGAGGGCAGTGCTATTCCAGCCGGATCTCGCCGCCGCGATGCGGAAGGCGACTGCATAGGCAGCTGCGCTCCGACGCCCCTGTCTCATTGACAGTAGTGCGGTTGAAGCGGACTCTCCTCTGTTGGGATGGTCGAACACCGTTCTGAGCTCCCGTACAAACCCAACGTACGTATGAAGGAGCCGTGAGTTCTGCTCCCAGAGCGCTGTAGCCCAAGCGCGTGCCTCCCCGCGAAGCAGATTTATTACATAAGCTACCTTGCTAGCGTCAGTCACGTACATCACGGGACGCTGTGCGAAGACGAGCGAACACTGCATCAGGAAATCCGCGCACGTCTCCACACAGCCTCCGTACGGTTCTGGAGGGCTTATGTATGCTTCTGGGGACGGAGGAAGGGACCGTTGAACGACCAGTGGAACGTCACTTTTACGCGCAGGGTCCTCGGGAGGGAGAGCCGCAGCGGCGCCCGAAGGGCGCGCCTCCACGTGTGCGGCGAGAGCCTCCACCCTGCGGTTTAGGAGAACGTATTGCTCGGTCATTGAATCGATCCGAGAGGTGAAAGCGGTGAGGATCCGCTGCAACTCGCCGATTACCCCTCCCGAAGCCTCCGCCGCGTCTTGGTCTTCCATTGGCCGTTCAACAGCCGGTTGACGCCCCTCGGGGTCCATGACGCTGGCCGAGATATCCTGTTGCGAAAGTGTTGGAACACGGACCCACAACAGGGGGCGCAATGAACGGACAATGGAGAAAGTAAATAACAAGATTTACTACTGAACAAGCAAGAGTAATACAACAAACACAATTTAGGGTCGAATCCGCTGGTGTCGTGTGGGCAGGCTCGAAGGTAGGAGACGTCCGTCTCAGTCGAACCGGAACCACCCAGATCTCCTCTGCCACCGAACCCTGGAAATACTGGAACCGCCAAGTCCCGACTTCCCAGGTGGCCACTGCCTCCGCTCGTCGGATCCGGTACTGCTGGCAGGAGAGAGCAACAACACACAGGAGTGGATGAACGCACCCAGTTACAGAGAGGGGAGAAGCCGTCTCCACCTCTTGACAAAGTTCAGCAGGAAGGTGAGTACTTATCCAAGGAATAAGGTTCTTAGTAGTCACCAGTCCTGAAAAACAGTTTTGACAGTCTTAAGTAATAATGCAAAGTATACCTGCAGAGAATACTACCTTGGTCTTAGGTGATATCTCGGCACTGAGGTGGAGACGCCGTCCTCCTGATATACCTCGGTGCTGAGTGGAAACAGCTGTGTTTGGTGATGGGTGACAGCTGTCACCCAGATTACTCCCATGATGCGGCAGCGCCCTCTGGTGCCTGGAGCCCGCACTCCAGGCAGGGCGCCCTCTGGTGGTGGTGGGCCAGCAGTACCTCCTCTTCAGCGGCCCACACAACATGGTTTGCTGGATTATACTTTGTAGTACATGCATCAGCATATATTTAATAATTTCGAAGAAATCTTTATAATCATGTTTTTTCATGATATTGTTGATTCACTGTGCCCCATTAATTAGTGTCCGGGGCACAGTGAATCAAAAATTTTAAAATCGATTTTAAACACCTGTAAATTACACTTGGGGAGACATAAATAACAAAGCCTTAGAAACAACAACCTGCTGTATTAAATTCACAATAGAATGACCTAAACCTATGCATAATGTGTTTATGCTGCCACAAAACATTTCTGATCCACTGTTTCCCTACCTATTCTGCTTAAAACTGCACTCCAGTCATAATCGAGTCATGATCGCTTTGGGTGTAGAGAGTCAGACTCAGAAAGTCAGACTCAGACAGGCTGCTGTGGTGCTGTAATTGATCCCCTGCGTTTTATTATGAAATAATGCTGAATTTATGTGGAAATGATTACTGTACAAACGCTTCAGATATCTGTCACTGACACAGATGATGACTGCAGTGCAGATTTAAGGCAATAATTGGTGAATTGATGCAGATGGTCTGAAATGATGCATGTGCAGTGGAGGGGGGGGGGGGGGTACCGATTTTTAGAGGGCCGCGTTCGGTCGATGACACCTACACTGTCTTATGTAACCTACAACCCCAATTCCAATGACGTTGGGACATCGTGTAAAATGTAAATAAAAACAGAATACAATGATTTGCAAATCTTCAACCTATATTCAATTGAATACACCACAAAGACAAGATATTTAATGTTCAAACTGATAAAACGTTTTTTTTGTGCAAATATTTGCTCATTTTGAAATGGATGCCTGCAACATGTTTCAAAAAAGTTGGTACAGTGGTATGTTTACCACTGTGTTACATCACCTTTCCTTCTAACAACACTCAATAAGTGTTTGGGAACTGAGGACACTAATTGTTAAAGCTTTGTAGGTGGAATTCTTTCCCATTCTTGCTTGATGTACGATTTCAGTTGTTCAACAGTCCGATGTCTCTGTTTTTGTATTTTGCGCTTCATAATGCGCCACACATTTTCAATGGGTGACAGGTCTGGATTGCAGGCAGGCCAGTCTAGTACCTGCACTGTTTTACTACGAAGCCGCGCTGTTGTAACACGTGCAGAATGTGGCTTGGCATTGTCTTGCTGAAATAAGCAGGGATGTTCCTGAAAAAGACATTGCGTGGATGGCAGCACGTATTGGTCCAAAACCTGGATGTACCTTTCAGCATTGATAGTGCCATCACAGACATGTAAGTTGGTTATGCTATGGGCACTAACACACCCCCATACCATCACAGATACTGGCTTTTGATCTTTGCACTGGTAACAATCTGGATGGTCTTTTTCCTGTTTTGCTCAGAGGACACCACGCCTATGATTTCCATCCAAGTCTGTAGGTCATAGAGCTTTCTCTTGTCATGCCCCTGTTCTGTGGAATGAGCTCCCTGCATCAATAAAAGTCAGATTCTGTAGAGACCTAAGTCCAGACTTAAGATGCACTTATTTTCCCTTTCGTATGGCTAGCATATTGGCATAGTATGTTTCTGTGCTTTTTACTCTTTTAATTAATTTTATTAGGAAACGGAGCAGGCCGCGGCCTCAACGTTATCTAAATTCTGGGTCTTTTAGTGAAGCTTAGGGCTAGTGGCCGGCGATCACCTTAGTATTTCTTCTATTTTTCTTTTTGCTTAATGCTGACAAATTACACTGTATTTCTTATCTTTCTGATGCTTGATTCTGCTTTTTTTTTCTTCTTCTTCTTTTCTTTCTGTTTGAGGTGCGGCTCCATCCAGAGATGGGCGTGGTATCTGTTCTGGAAACCACCCTGTGCACCAGCAACATTTCCTGTATGTTTGTTTTGTGATTTGTTTTGTAATTTGTGTGTGTAGCATGGCCCAAGCAGAGGATCAGCCCTTTGAGTCTGGTCTGCTTGAAGTTTCTTCCCCAGAGGGAGTTTTTCTTTACAACTGTTGCTCTGGGGGTTGGTTAGACCTTACTTGTGTGAAGCGCCTTGAGACAACCTTGTTGTGACTTGGTGCAATATAAATGAAGGGGAAAAAAAAAAGATTTCAAAAAACAATTTGAAATGTGGACTCATCAGCCCACAGCGCACTTTTCCACTTTGCGTCTGTCCATTTCAAATGAGCTCAGGCCCAGAGAAGGTGGCGGCGTTTCTGGATGTTGTTGATGTATGGCTGTCGCTTTGCATGGTAGAGTTTTAACTTGCACTTGTAGATTTTGTGACAAACTGTGTTAACTGACAATGGTTTTCTGAATGCGGTAAGATCCTTTACACAATGATGTCGGTTTTTAATGCAGTGCTGCCTGAGGGATCGAAGGTCATGAACATTCAATGTTGGTTTTCGGCCTTGCTGCTTACATGTAGAAAGTTCTCCAGATTCTCTGAATTTTCTGATTATATTATGGACTGTAGATGATGGAATCCCTATATTCCTTGCAACTGAACATTAAGAAACAGTTCTTAAAATGGACTATTTTTTCATGCAGTTGTTCACAAAGTGGTGATCCTCACTCCATCTTTGCTTGTGAACAGCTGAGCCTTTTGGGGATGCTCCTTTTATACCCAATCATGACACTCACCTGTTTCCAATTAACCTGTTCACCTGTGTAATATTCCAAACAGGTGTTCTTTGAGCATTCATCAACTTTCCAATTCTCTTGTTGCCACTCTCCCAGTTTTTTGAAATGTGTTGCAGGCATCAATTTCAAAATGAGCAAATATTGGCACAAAAACATCTACCAGTTTGAACATTAAAGATCTTGTCTTTGTGGTGCATTCAATTGAATATAGGTTGACGAGGATTTGCAAGTCGTATTCTGCTTTTATTTACATTTCACACAATGTCCCAACTTCATTAGAATTGGGGTTGTAGAAAAAGGCTCTAAACCCCATGTCTCAGCTGCCGCGCAACCTTCCAAATTACTTTAATGGTTTGGGGTTTCATTTTTTGGAATCCATGAGAAGTCTGGAAATTGGAAGAATACTTCTGCATCCAGACAACATCATGGCACTATTCCATAAGTCTTACGCAGTTCCAGAATCCTGATTTGGTCCAGCTTTATCTCTGGAAATTTCCACCTTCTCATACTACACAACAGATACACATGGATTCTGAGATTAGCCCCCTAGTGGCCAGAATTAGAATCTATACTCAACAAAAATATAAACGCAACACTTTTGGTTTTGCTCCCATTTTGTATGAGATGAACTCAAAGATCTAAAACTTTTTCCACATACACAATATCACCATTTCCCTCAAATATTGTTCACAAACCAGTCTAAATCTGTGATAGTGAGCACTTCTCCTTTGCTGAGATAATCCATCCCACCTCACAGGTGTGCCATATCAAGATGCTGATTAGACACCATGATTAGTGCACAGGTGTGCCTTAAACTGTCCACAATAAAAGGCCACTCTGAAAGGTGCAGTTTTATCACACAGCACAATGCCACAGATGTCGCAAGATTTGACGGAGCGTACAATTGGCATGCTGACAGCAGGAAAGTCAACCAGAGCTCTTGCTCGTGTATTGAATGTTCATTTCTCTACCATAAGCCGTCTCCAAAGGCGTTTCTGAGAATTTGGCAGTACATCCAACCAGCCTCACAACCGCAGACCACGTGTAACCACACCAGCCCAGGACCTCCACATCCAGCATGTTCACCTCCAAGATCGTCTGAGACCAGCCACTCGGACAGCTGCTGAAACAATCGGTTTGCATAACCAAAGAATTTCTGCACAAACTATCAGAAACCGTCTCAGGGAAGCTCATCTGCATGCTCGTCCTCCTCATCGGGGTCTCGACCTGACTCCAGTTCGTCGTTGTAACCGACTTGAGTGGGCAAATGCTCACATTCCCTGGCGTTTGGCACGTTGGAGAGGTGTTCTCTTCACGGATGATGCGAAGGAGATGTGTTGCACTGCATGAGGCAAATGGTGGTCACACCAGATACTGACTGGTATCCCCCCCCCAATAAAACAAAACTGCACCTTTCAGAGTGGCCTTTTATTGTGGACAGTCTAAGGCACACATGTGCACTAATCATGGTGTCTAATCGGCATCTTGATATGGCACACCTGTGAGTTGGGATGGATTATCTCAGCAAAGGAGAAGTGCTCACTATCACAGATTTAGACTGGTTTGTGAACAATATTTGAGGGAAATGGTGATATTGTGTATGTGGAAAAAGTTTTAGATCTTTGAGTTCATCTCATACAAAATGGGAGCAAAACCAAAAGTGTTGCGTTTATATTTTTGTTGAGTATAAGTGTGGCCACAGTTGAATTTGCCAGAAGCCTTCATGAAGTTACCTTGTATATCAAATTTAACCTTGACACACAAATTTTTCTAATTTTTTTTTTCAAAATATGTTGACTAAAAAAAAATATATATAATGTACTAGAGTCTAGCAGTCCCTGGAGCTGCTGTGATTTGGGTGACGCAGCTACAATCAGTAAGGACAGGGTAGTCATACTGGATTGCACTGCTTTACATTGAGTACCTAATAAAGCAGTAACTGTGTTAATCGAGGGATTCAATGTGAACACTGCCCTCCTCAACTGTTGATACCATTTCACTGTTTTAACAAGTATTTGTCCAACACGCAGCTTGACATTCCTAAATTCATTAGTCAATGACATGTCCCACGGCCCCACTTTAGCATTACATTTCATTCTTATTAAAAATATATATTTCTGCTAAAAATTACTTGTGGACCAGAGCATCAATGACACAAACCTCATCCAGGCTTATTTTCCAGACACTATTTCCCCACAGCTGACAAAAAAAAAAAAAAAAAAAAGTCATACTGTAAATAAAATCGTTTACAAATAGCTGTAAATTTTCTGAGTTATGTCAGCATTTTTCAATATTTTTAAATTAAACCAGAAGCACCAGGTTATCAATCTGTAAATCAGTAAATTGCCCTTTTAGGGATCAATAAAGCTGTTTGAATCTTATTTTGGTGAATTGTTAACTCAGCAACCATGCAATTCAGGAACATGCCAAAACTTTAATTAAAAAAATTCTGAGGAAGAATTGTTGGTAGTGCTTAGATAAAGTCTACAAAACTATGAGAATCAATAATAATAATAATAATTTAAAACTGAAGGTGAAGCAGTGTTTTGTCATGAATTTCAGATTTACCTAAAAAAAAAAAAAGTCTATTTCCCCTAAAATTAAAACATTCTGTGGGGGAAATATTGTGGACAGTGCTAAGATGAACCAAATATCATCAGAATCAAAATCCGTCAAGAACAGAAGAAAAACTGGAGGACAAACTGCTTTTGGGACTCACTCTCTGGCAACACTGGGGCCTTTATACAAACTTCTTATGTCTGTTTTATTGTTTTTAACCATAATTTCCTGACTATAGAGCGCACCTGAATATTAGCCGCACCCACCAATAAAAAAAAAAAAATTGAACATAAATAGGCCGCACTTGTCTATAAGCCACGTCTCTACGTTGTAACATAAGATATTTACACAGAAAGATGTTAGATTTTTTTTTATTTTTTAATTACCGTAAATACATACCATAAATGCCTTTTCCCCTGAAGTGTTACATGTAAATATTGATGCGCACGTCATCCAGCGCACACATGGTGTCTCTGCTCCACACAGAGAACTGAGTAATTTTAACTTTTCTTTTTCTAACTTTCATCGTGTGCAGCCAGGATCGGATGGAGGCTGTGGTAAATGAGACGTTAATGAGGCGCTGTGACTTTTATGACTTGCTGCACCAAGACAGGTAACTGGCTTGGAAGGGTGGGGGGAGAAGGTTCCACTCCACTAACTGATGTGACGACCCAACTCTGGAGCAAAGTGCCGGAAAGGGACTTTTCGTCACTAAAATGAATGGGTAAAGACCTTATATTTACAGTGTGTGTGAATTTACACAGCATGAGGAGTGCAGCTTTCAGGAAATCAATTGACAGCATCAACTGACATATTTTGACTTATGAAAAAGCCTGTAAAAATCAATAAATTAGCCACTTCATTGTAAAAGCCACAGTGTTCAAAGTGTGTGAAAAATGTAAAGGCTTATAGTCTGGAAATTACGGTATGCATTTAATGGGACCATTTGTGAGTCTGAAATAAAGTATTACTATGAATACATTTAAATGTACACATGTAATTCACACATCAGCTTTTACTTTTGGCTGGTGGCTCCATTCAGATTAATTTATGGCCCTTCAAAGGAAATAATTTGTGCAACTGTCCACATATGTGTGGTTTTGAAGTTATATGTAGCTTGAAATAAGCTTGTTTGTCATTTTGTTTCATTTCTAAAGCAGAAGTCTGGTGCTCACTGCTGCTTGTATGATGACCACCAACAGTAAATTCTGAATTTGAAACACTTCAGCATTGCCTCTCCTTTCCAGGGCAAACATTTCAGACTGTAACACCCACACGTGATCAAAATCCTTTCTTGCACATGCACTGAAGTTATACATCCAAGAAAGACGAGATTTTCTGTTTTGACATCAGAATCATGTATGGTGTTAAAGAAAATATCCTGACTACAGTCATTAACACAATCCAGCTGACACGTTTGTTATCTAAACCTTCAGACTTGAAACGTTTTCTACACTAGGTCAGGCCCCTGATGAGAATTCCCAAACAACCATCTTTTGAGAGTTTCTAATTTCGAGATTAGAAACTCCTGATCTTAGTAACCAAGAGAACTGCTGCTTCTCAGATTGCAACAGAAAAGTTTTCTGCCCATTTTTATTTACCGTTCAAAGTGTTGTAACGCGTTAAAAAAAGTTCCCAGTCTAAACACCGTCGCTGATTCACGTCTATATGGCCATCAACCCACAAGACCCCAGAGGAGATACAAAGTACAGAAGAGTTCTTTCAGACTGGAACGTTCGTGCTGCAGGACTTCAGTAACTGCGTCCGAACAGGGTGTAAAACTGAGCAGGCTCTTTGCCGCTTACACACATCTGACCAGGCTGCAGTGCTCTCAGGGGTTTAAAGGGGACACACAGGCTCTTTGCCCCCATAGATGGAGCTCCAGGCTCCAGGTCCTGGTCCCTGTTAACACAGAACAGAACACACAGACTCCTTACTGGATGAAACATCAAACACTCAAAATAAACAAGTACGAACTAGACAGAAATAACTGATGCTTCGCATTGTGCATTTTTTTCTCCTCAAAGTCTTGATTTAATAGAGAGTGACAGCATACAGCATTGATTCCCAAAGTGTGGGCTGTGGAGCACCTGCAGAGCCCATCAGGTAGCTGGGTCATGGATGGTCATTAAAAAAAAAACAAAAACACTGATTTTCAATTTTGAAATGAGCTAAAAAAATGTTGGGGATTTTTATTTAATATAATTTGAAGTAATAAACATATGAGGCCTACTTTATACACACACCCACACACAACATTTTAGTCTCAAAACTGTGAAAAGAGGTTTTCATATTTCAGTGTGTTCTCAAATTTGGGAACAGCTAGTGTAGAGCAGTTCACTTTTTAAAAACTGTCACTAGCGCTCTCCTCAGCGCTGCATGAACAAATGTATGTAGTCATCGCCTGTCGGAAGGTGAACTTGAATTCCTGATGGCGGGTTGCACGTACTTGGCAGTGGTTTTCTTGATCCAGTCCTCACACTCAATTTCTCCACAGAATGGGATCTGGACAATCTGTTGCGCAAAACAAACATGCAGGTCAGCATTTGCACCGTGTGCTTACATTATGAAACATCTTGAGCTGAATGCTGCTCATGTTCCTCACCTTTCCATCATCCAACTCCTTCTGGAACTGCTCCAATGTGTCCGCAGCCACCATGTGACTCGTAAGGTCAGCCAAAGCTCTAATGAACACACACAAAACAGTCTGTGTGAGGCCAACTGACTGCAAGACACAATAGCCACAACAATTGTGTATCCAAAAAAATTAATTAATAAATCATGGTCTACAAACAAAAACAAAACTGCTGTTTGGATTTACTAAAAATGCACAATGTCAAACTAGGTCTGTAGGAGTTTCTTTTCAGACTGCAAAACGAGCGTATGCAACCGAATCATACATGAGCATTACTAAGGTTTGCAGCCGTCACTTTACTACTAACTGATCCATATTTACTGCACAAAATAAAAGCACATCTTAAACCATTTGTGGCTGTTGATAGTTACACCTCAGAGAACAGACAGCGCATGGTAGACGAGAAATGGCCTCCACTTATAACAACTTTTTTTCAATTATATATGTATATATAAAATGTGTTGTCAGCAGAAGGGGGGGGGATTGATATGTAGACATCCATCTGTCTTGCTGCCCATTGCTGACCAATGAACAAAGCAAAATACTTCTGGTGTGGATCAATTGTGAATAAGATACAAGTTCTGATGAACAAGATTCTCCAACCTCACCATTAGATGGCACTAAGTCCTACACACTGTAGCTTTAAAGAATTGAACATTTAGGATTTATATTTTTTTATTTCATTCAGATTACAATTTAAGAGATTTATATTCAGATTGAGATTGAAGATATTTAAAAAATAAATATACATCCAAATACATCATTTGCCTTAAAACAAGATGTGCTTTATTACATAATAATGAGCTACTGCAGTTCTCTCTAGTGGAGTGAGCAGGAAGGACTATCAGGTTTTCCTGCAACAAAGGTCAAGACAAGTTGCTGTGGAATGATTCCTCTGAATAACCTGATGAAACAGTCTGTTATCACAGTGGGTTTTCTTTGACATACTGATGCTTGTGATCAAAGCCCAGAACATGCAGAGGAGACACACTGCTTCTGGTGCTCAAACCTACTTGTTGTAAAGGCCGTTTTGGATGTCTTCCAGCATAGCGGCCAGCCGCTTCTCCACCTCAGCCTCAGGAATGGTGACCTTTTCCCCAGAGTCTCTCCTCACCGCAACACACTGTTGTTGCTGCATGTCCTTAGGACCAAGTTCCAGACGGACAGGAACCCCCTAAGATGCACAAAGTGTTCAGTGGAGCAGCTGTGGTTGGTTGTTTCAACTAACTGCAGCCTTTGTACTAAAGCATTTTTTATATCGTCCCTGACATTTAATGTTGACATACTGCATTACAGATCCAAGTCAAAACTGCTGTAATTGTCATTATGACAGACCTTCAGCTCCCAGTGGTTGAACTTCCATCCTGGTGAGTAGTTGTCCCGGAGGTCACTCTTCACCCTGATGCCGGCATCCTGGAGACGCCTCAAGTATTTAGAGCACTGCGCCAACAGCGCCTCCTTGTCCTCCTCTTTCAGAGACGCTGTGATTCCACATGGAATAATGACAACCTGGGGAAGGGGGGGTGCACACACCTTTAACTACATACTCTGTGCTATTATTTCACAAGTGTTAATTATGAATGAGCCTGTTCATATACAACTGATTTATTTTTAAAGCTTTTTCAGATTAGTATTTTTATGCATTTTCTTTTTTCTTTTTTTTAAATCAGGGGCCTCATGTACGAGGTCTGTCAATAAAGTATAGGTCCTTTTTATTTTTTTCAAAAACTATATGGATTTCATTCATATGTTTTTACGTCAGACATGCTTGAACCCTCGTGCGCATGCGTGAGTTTTTCCACGCCTGTCTGTGACGTCATTCGCCTGTGAGCACTCCTTGTGGGAGGAGTCGTCCAGCCCCTCGTCGGAATTCCTTTGTCTGAGAAGTTGCTGAGAGACTGGCGCTTTGTTTGATCAAACTTTTTTCTAAACCTGTGAGACACATCGAAGTGGACACGGTTCGAAAAATTAAGCTGGTTTTCAGTGAAAATTTTAATGGCTGATGAGAGATTTTGAGGTGATACTGTCG
This sequence comes from Thalassophryne amazonica, assembly GCF_902500255.1. Taxonomy (NCBI): domain Eukaryota; kingdom Metazoa; phylum Chordata; class Actinopteri; order Batrachoidiformes; family Batrachoididae; genus Thalassophryne; species Thalassophryne amazonica. The sequence goes on along the minus strand of NC_047104.1, from coordinate 38,539,204 downwards.
CTTTAAGGACTTCCCACGGAGCGAGACGTCGCGCAGCGCTCTCAGCCGCCGTCGTCAGCCTGTTTCAAGCTGAAAACCTCCACATTTCAGGCTCTATTGATCCAGGACGTCGTGAGAGAACAGAGAAGTTTCAGAAGAAGTCGGTTTCAGCATTTTATCCGGATATTCCACTGTTAAAGGAGATTTTTTTAATGAAAGACGTGCGGACGGATTGCAGCGTCGGCTCGCAGCCACCGCGACGCTCCGCCACAGGAAAAACACCTCTGTTGGAAGCCTTAAGGACAAGTTGGAACATGTCCAGCTGTTAAACAATTTCTCATATACTCACTCCACTGAAAGCCATCAAAAGCCGCCTGGATTTTACAAATGGTTATCAACACGGAGGTGTTTTTCCTGTGCCGCCGCACCGCGCCGGCTGCATCCCGACCCGTCCGCACGTCTTTCATTAAAAAAATCTCCTTTAACAGTGGAATATCCGGATAAAATGCTGAAACCGACTTCTTCTGAAACTTCTCTGTTCTCTCACGACATCCTGGATCAATAGAGCCTGAAATGTGGAGGTTTTCAGCTTGAAACAGGCTGATGACGGTGCCTTAGAGCGCTGCGCGACGTCTCGCACCGTGGGAAGTCCTTAAAGCGACAGTATCACCTCAAAATCTCTCATCAGCTGTTAAAATTTTCACTGAAAACCAGCTTAATTTTTTGAACCGTGTCCACTTCGATGTGTCTCACAGGTTTAGAAAAAATTTTGATCAAACAAAGCGTGAGTCTCTCAGCAACTTCTCAGACAAAGGAATTCCGATGAGGGGCTGGACGACTCCTCCCACAAGGAGTGCTCACAGGCGAATGACGTCACCGACAGGCGTGGAAAAACTCACGCATGCGCACGAGGGTTCAAGCATGTCTGACGTAAAAACATATGAATGAAATCCATATAGTTTTTGAAAAAAATAAAAAGGACCTATACTTTATTGACAGCCCTCGTACAAAGACGTGCATGGATTTACTGAAACATGGCTTATTACAAAACACAAACTGGCATAAGCACAAAAAAATTCAGATGTATCAAAGTGTGCATACGCATGGATCCAAGCATGCTCTGTTTGTACATCCAACTGAACGCGTGGAATTGAGCGCTCATGCACCAAGCGCCTCCCTCTCCATGCCTCTATTTAAATATCCAAATTCACGTAAATAGTTATGCCCCTGTTGCCAGGATGCCCGGCATGGTCAGTAGCTGTGTGGGTACAGACAAACCCTGGCTGCCCTCCGTATTGTGCTCTGGGCCGGCTGCTTTCTGCACACAACTCCAGTAACACTGGCCTTGGTAATCAAAATCAGCTTATTAGCCGATTATCGTAATTTGCAAGTAAATCCTTGCATTCCCTGACTGCACACTCATGTTAGATTGTACCATTTACAAGGTCCTCTAACAATGCTAATGCAGCTATTGTTAATGACATTTTATGCATCACTGCGCATGCTTTTATGTCCACCAATATAATTGCGAACACGTGGGTGTGTTAATTGTTCAATAAGTGTGTCTCTGACGTGCACATCACTCTGATGACTTCTTGTTCTCACACTATTAACAGTTTCCCAGCATCAACTTTACATGTCTGCAGTGGAATAATAGCTGTAGAAATGTGTGTACGCAAGCCAGGATTTTTGCGTGATGCACTGCACATTTCCACAGTCGATTCACTTTTGATACATTGGAACATTTGCATGGAGACGGACGTACGCCACGTTTTTGTGCATACGGAAACTGTATACACGAGGCCCCAGATGTGCAACATTTCCAAGTCTGTGCCTTGTGTACCTGCAGGCAGGCCACCCTGGGTGGCAGCACGAGTCCCATGTTGTCTCCATGGACCATGGTCAGGACGCCAATGGTCCTGGTTGTGATTCCCCATGAGTTCTGATAGACCAGCTGTTTCTGGCCCGGGTTCTTCGGATCTTCAAACATAATCTCAAACATTTTGGAGAAATTCTGACCAAGGTGGTGGGATGTAGCACCCTGAGAATACCCAAAGCAGTAGAAATGGTTAGGGTTCCTGAAATATTTACATTTTTAAATATTTATTAAGAACCAATAAACCAGGGCGAGCACTACTGATGTTTGCTTTTTAACTTTAATAATTAATGTAAAGGATCTTAGAATATTTTGTAAGATAAATTTAATCAACAGTTTTTATTTGATGTATTTATGAGACAAGTAACCTTTGCTTTTTAATTAATTCATGCATTTATTTTAAACTTCTGCGAAACAAGTTTCCCTTATTTGTGATAATACATTTTCAGCTGAAATTAATCTGGTAATTATTTAGTCTATAATATATCAGAAAAATAATGCTTTTCACATTTTCACAAAACCTAAACTTTGGGAAGCCATATTTCTGTGAGACAAGAGAACTGTGGGAAGACTGAAGACATACAGTATTTCCATCAAATTTTCAATGGACGACACTTTTTCTTTGGTTTATTTGGTTTGCGGATAGTAAAGAAGCTTGAATCTTCGACTGGACTGGGTTGCTTGACGTGAGGACATTTCGCTTCAAATCGCAGAAACTTCCTCAGCTAAAATTCTTGCTCTGGTAGTCTGACTTCTGTCTAGACTCTTGTAGAGAAGAATAAACAGAAGCTGGAGTTTTAAACCGAACCAGACCCCTCCTACCGAGAGGCAGACTGCTAAGGCTAGTGACTAAACAATAGCTCTAATTAGCACCTATTATGCTCTAGTTAGCGGCTGGTTTGCGGTATGTCTTCTACTACAGTATGACCCAACACCACAATCCACGTCATGTTTTTGGATTTCTCCCATGCCTTTAACACCATCCAGCCTAGTTTGCTGAAGGCGAAACTGGAGAAAATGCAGGTGGATGTTCTCCTGGTCATATGCATCACTGACTGACGGGCAGACCACAGTTCATGATGCTACAGAGCTGTGTGTCTGAGCTTCTCACCAGTAACATCGTAGCCCCCCAGGGAAATGTTCTATCTCTCTTCCTTTTCACAGCCTATACTGCAGACTTTAAGTACTGCACTGATTTGTGTCATCTACAGAAATTTTCTGATGACATGGTCATAGTTAGGTGTGTGGAAAATGGTCAGAAGGATGAGCATAGGGACCTGGTTGGCCAGTTTGTGAGGTGGTGTGGGGAGAATCACCTACATCTGAATGTGGCAAAGACAAAGGAGGTGGTGGTAGATTCCAGGAAGAACAAGCCCTAGCCTTCTCCAGTCTGCATCAGTGGGACTGATGTGGACATGGTCCCATCATATAAGTATCTGGGCATCTACCTGGACAATAATCTGGAGTGGTCTAAAAACACAGAGGCCGTCTACAAGAAGGGCCTGAGCCGGCTTTACTTCCTGAGGAGGCTCAGATCCTTTGTGTATGTAACAGGATGCTCCAGATGTTCTATCAGTCTGTTGCTGTGTGTCATCTACTTTGCTGTGGTCTGCTGGGGTGTAGGCATCAAAGTAAAGGACACCAACAGAGTGAATAAAATGGTCAAAAAAGCAGGGTCTGTTGCTAGCTCCAAGCCTGCCAACCTGGAAGAGGTGGCTGAGGACAGAATGCTGCCTAACAGCTGGAAATTATGGACAACACCTCCCACCCCTTCCAAAAGACACTGGACCAGGGGTGGGCAACTTGTTTCAGAAAGAGCCAAGAGGGTGCAGGTTTTCTTTGCAGCCACTGATTCCACCATGTGATTTCACTGATTAACTGATTCTATCAGTGAAATCACCTGCTGGAGTCAGACAAAATGAGACAAAAAAATCCAGGAAATCACACTGTAGGATTTTTAAGGAATTTATTTGTAAATTGTGGTGGAAAATAAGTATTTGGTCACCCACAAACAAGCAAGATTTCTGGCTCTCACAGACCTGTAACAACTTCTTTTAAGAAGCTCTTCTGTCCTCCACTTGTTACCTGTATTAATGACATCTGTTGGAACTCGTTATCTGTATAAAAGACACCTGTCCACAGCCTCAAACAGTCAGACTCCAAACTCAACCATGGCCAAGACCAAAGAGCTGTCGAAGGACACCAGGAAGAACATTGTAGACCTGCACCAGGCTGGGAAGAGTGAATCTACAATAGTCAAGCAGGTTGGTGTGAATAAATCAACTGTGGGATCAATTGTAAGAAAATGGAAGACATACAAGACCATTGATAATCTCCCTCGATCTGGGGCTCCACGCAAGATCTCATCCCATGGGGTCAAAATGATCATGAGAACGGTGAACAAAAATCCCAGAACTACATGGAGGGACCTGATGAATGACATGCAGAGAGCTGGAACCAAAGTAACAAAGGCTACACACTACTCAGAGAGGGACTCAAATCCTGCAGTGCCAGGCGTGTCCCCCTGCTTAAGCCAGTACATGTCCAGGCCGTCTGAAGTTGGCCAGAGAGCATATGGATGATCCAGAAGAGGATTGGGAGAATATCATGTGGTCAGATGAAACCAAAATAGGACTTTTTGGTAAAAAAAAAAAACAAAAAAATCAACTCATTGTGTTTGGAGGAAGAAGAATGCTGAGTTGCATTCCAAGAACACCATATCTACTGTGAAGCATGGGGATGGAAACATCATGCTGGGGGCTCTTTTTCTGCAAAGGGGACAGGGCGACTGATCCGTGTTAAGGGAAGAATGAAGGGGGCCATGTATCGTGAGATTTTAAGCCAAAACCTCCTTCCATCAGTGAGAGCATTGAAGATGCAACGTGGCTGGGTCTTCCAGCATGACAATAATCCCAAACACACCGTTTTGGCAAAGAAAGAGTGGCTCCGTAAAAAGCATGTCAAGGTCCTGGAGTGGCTGAGCCAGTCTCCAGACCTCGACCCCATAGAAAACTTGTTGAGGGAGTTGAAAGTCCGTGTTGCCCAGAGGAGATCTGCATGAAGGAATCGGCCAAAATACCAGATACAGTGTGTGCAAACCTGGCAAAGACTTACAGGAAACGTTTGACCTCTGTCATTGCCAACAAAGATTATGTTACAAAGTACTGAGTTGAACTTTTGTTATTGACCAAATACTTATTTTCCACCATAATTTACAAATAAATTCTTTAAAAATCCTACAATGTGATTTCCTGGATTTTTTTCTCACTCATTTTGTCTCTCATAGTTGAAGTGTACCTATGATGAAAATTACAGACCTCTCTCATCTTTCTAAGTAGGAGAACTTGCACAATCTGGGACTGACTAAATACTTTTTTACTCCACTGTATATACCTAAAACATATTACATCATATTACTATCATATTACATCATATTTATAGTTTAGCCTACTAGCTATAATTTAGTTTTACAACAAGTCTACATACTAGGTAGATATATACTACAATCTTCTCCTGTATGATTATACGAGGTCTGTGAGGAAAGTATCCGACCTTATTATTTTTTTTAAAAACCATATGGATTTGAATCACGTCTGATTACATCAGCCAAGCTTGAACCCTCGTGGGCATGCGAGAGTTTTTTCACGCCTGTCGGTGACGTCATTCGCCTGTGAACACGCCTTGTGGAAGGAGTGGTCCAGCCCCCTCGTCGGAATTCCTTTGTCTGAGAAGTTGCTGAGAGACTGGCGCTGTGCTTGATCAAAATTTTTTCAAAAACTGTGAGGCACATCCGAGTGGACATCATTCGAGAAATTCAGCTGGTTTTTGGTGAAAATTTTAACGGCTGATGAGAGATTTTGGATTGTTTATCACTGTAAGGACTTCCCACGGAGCGGGACGTCGCGCAGCGCTCCAAGGCGACGTCGTCATCCTGTTTCAAGCTGAAAACCTCCAAATTTAAGCCTCTGTTGACCCAGGACATCGTGAGAGAACAGAGAAGTTTCAGAAGAGCTCGGAATCAGCAGTTTATCCGGACATTCCACTGTTAAAGGAGATTTTTTTTTTTAATGAAAGACGTGCGGACGGATTGGTGCGTTGGCTCGCAGCCGGCGCCGCGCGCCCGCCACAGGAAAAACACCTCCGTTGGAAGCCTTAAGGACAAGTTGGAACCTGCCCTGCTGTTAAACAATTCCTCAGATACTCACTCAACTGAAAGGCACCAAAAGCCGCCTGGATTTTACAAATGGTTACGGAATTCCTCCGCACGTCTGTCTCGTGCTGAAAAAGTGCTGATGTCCACGTCTTTTCACAATTCCTGTGCTAGCCAGATGACATCCCGGATAAAACACAGCTTCCAGTTTGGAAATAAACGGCACATTCCACTGTTACAGGAGTTTTTGTCATGGAAAGAGGAGTGGAGGCTTCGCAACATGGCGCAAAGCAACGCCGTGATGAAGCCTCACAGGACATGTTCTGGCATGTCCAGGCACATCCACAATTTCTCGGATAATCACTCAATGGAAAAACCACCGACAGCTGTCTGAACGCCATCTCAAAGCCGTCCTGTGAGACCAAAACGGAGGTGGTTTTGTCTCGCTCCAGTAGCGAATCCATCGTGATGCGCGAAGCCTCCGCTCGGCTTTCCGAGACAAAATCTCTTGTTAAAAGTGAAATCTGCCGGAAAATGGTTGATGTCCAGCTCTTGTGATAACCAGAGAAATTGCACACGATGGTCACGGATCCATACAGCCATCCGTTTAGAAATGAAATGGTCGCTCAGCCTGTCGATGGCGGCTTCGGAGCGCGGTGCACCACCAGTCGCTCTGGGCCGTCCTTAAAGCAACAGTAACACTCCGTAATCTCTTTGAAGCCCATAAACTTTTCACCAAAAACCATCTGAATTTCTCGAATGGTGTCCACTTTGATGTCCCTGTTTCTGAAAAAATTTTGATCAAGCAAAGCGGCAGTCTCTGAGCCATTCCTAAACAATGAAAAAAACGACGAGAGGGGTGGACCACTCTTCACTCAAAGCCTGCTCACAGGTGAATGACGCAACCGACAGGCGTGAAAAAACTCACGCATGCGCACGAAGGTTCAAGCTTGGCTGACGCAATCACACGTGATTCAAATCCATATGGTTTTTGAAAAAAAATAATAAGGTCAGATACTTTTCTAATAGACCTCGTACATGCTGTCCATATTCTTAAGCCGCTTAGGTGGGTAGGGAGAGTTCCCATGGGATAAAAAAAGCTTTTCAACCTACCATCCCTGGTTCTCAAGAAAAGGCACCTAAGTGGCTCTACTCTTCTTTTTTTTTTATTTAGATATTTAGGTATACACTCGTAGAGTTGTACCTTAGAATTGGTATGTATAACAGAAGATATATCTCACTGAATTTTCATGGTTTAAAAACGTGATAAACTCATAGAGTCCAAAAAAAAAAAAAAAACCCTACCATTATAGACTGGCGTATATGTACTTGTACATTTATATTGTGGTGTGTAACTGATTAAATGAGGACAAGATTCAAACCCAAGAAAGATCAGGACTGAAGGATCACATTTAGTGATCCTGCCCGTGGTTCATACCTGGATGGCTCGCCCGCTGGCAGAGATATAAACCTCCACAGTGGTGGTGTAGTCTCCTCCTGCAAACTTCTCCTTTTCGGTTTTTTTACCCTTTACCACAGGGATCGCCATCAGCTCTTCATACACCCTGGCATACAAATCCAGGATCTGCAGCACCTGCACGCACACATAAATACGTTGGCTGTAAGCAGTAGGTCGGACGTTGTGTTATCATTCATGATGGGGAAAGACGGTCAGCGAGAGAGGGATTGATTGAGAGCAGACTAACACTATTTTAATCAGGTAAACAGGAGCAGGTTGTGTGACATTAAAGAAATGAAGTTTTAGCATCAGGAAAATCCTAAAACTCTGCTGTATCTCAATTAATTACTGCTCAGTTTGTTACAACAGAAAAATGCGTGCTTGCAGAAGCAGACTGCAGTAACTGTCCCCCTGAACTCCTCAGCCGCGCTGACACAGTGATACAACGCAGGCGAGCAACATTATTCTCTATGACTGAACACCTCTTACCTCCTCAGCCGCCTCCTCTTTGGTGGCAAAGGCTGTATGTCCCTCCTGCCACAGGAACTCCCTCGTCCTGAGGAAGGGCTGTGGGTGTTTGAACTCCCACCTCTACAGGGACAGGGCCCAAGAAGAATAGAAGAAAACAAAGGGTAAAAAAAAAAAAAAAAAAAGGTTTCTTGAAATGCTGAGCATTGTTAGTTTGGGTACAAATTTCATTCAGCTAGCTTGTGATTTTCAAAATGAGAAACAGCTTTTAGGTATCTGAGGAAGACACAGACCACAACGTTGCACCACTGGTTAAGTTTGATTGGCAGGTCTCTGTGGGATTGGACCCATTTAGCATAGGCTGGGTACATCACTACAGTCAACCAAAGCAGAACACAGGTTGGTACAAAGTAAGACAAAGTAGCTAACAGTGTAAACAATACAACACTTTTTTAATAATCATGTTCTGACCGGTTTCACTGGTGGGTCTGACTGCAATGGGCTCTGCCAGCTCGGTCTTCCCTGAACGTGTTACCCAGGCCACCTGCAAAAGAAGTCAACACCGATGTGAGACGCACGTGTTCTTTGAGTCCTGCTGCATTTGTTTTATACTTTGGTTCAGTCAGCCCATTTGTCATTTGCGTAACAATTTCAATACAAGCAGTGGTAGGTTTGGTGGCCAGCAGTTCCAAATTTCCATCACGCATGTGACCTTATTCCCTGCAACAAATCCAGACATGGCTATGGATAGTAAGAAAAACAAAGATGTTTTTTTTTTGTATTGATCAGGTTCATCAAATTTAAAAGCAGCTCATCCTCATCACATGCCCTTTAAATTTGGAGATATAGAGGATGGCCACGTTTGTTGCTCTTGAGTTCTTCAGTGAAACTGAATGGGATGGATGCATTCCCTCACTCAGTGCATTTGAGATTCAGACAAATTTACTGATCAAAATATTACAATTCATTTGCAACTTATCCCGTCCACAAAATTGAGCAATTTTGATTTTTCCTGGCTGCACTGTTTAACTAAGAATCATGCAATACATCCTTCACTGTATTTTGAACAAGCCAAAGACACTTTAAAAAGTTGCCATTACCTCTGGAGCAAAGTCCGCAATGTGGGACTTTTCTTTCTCCAGGGCAGCCTGGGAGACAAACATGGGGAAGTAGCAGTTTTCCACACCCAGCTTCTTAATTTCCCGGTCAAAGAAATCCTTAATGCTCTCCCAGATGGCAAAGGCCCACGGTCGCAGCACGTAACAGCCGCTGACGTCGTAGTACTCAATCATTTCTGATTTAGTGATGACCTAGAGCGGAGGAAAACCATTATACTGAAGAAAACTTTAAGATGACAAAAACACAACACTTAAGGTCTTAAAAGCAGTGACCCACAAACCTACCTGTGAGTACCAATCAGCCAAGTTTTCTTCTTTCTTAGCCTCAAGACCCAACCTGACGAGAGAAAGCTGTTTAAAGCAAAAATGGTTTCAACATTATGCAAACTGAAAAACCAAGTGGTCATTTCTAAATTACGTACATTTAAACACATTGGGTGAATAGTGAAGATTTAATCATTAATACTTTTAAACAAGCAGTCCTGGCCTGCTTTGGGAAAACCTAGGCATGTGCCCTGTGGAAAACCATCACCTTGTAACTCATCAAGCTGAAAGGCCACATAATGAGGCTAAATGGATTCAATTTGGATGCCCTAGATCAAAACAAAAACAAGCCTCTTCCTGCCGTGCTGAACACTGCTACCTGCTGTATGTTTGGCAGAAGCTGGATGGATTATGGAAATAAGATACAAGTGTTATTGAAGTTAGCTGCAATTTGAAATAAGCTTGTTTGCTAGTTTCTTTCATTTAAAAAGGTGAGGTCTGGTGACCACAGAGGACATCACTGCTTGTGCATTACATTGTGTACTGAAATATGAAGCTGGTGTTTAAATATAGGACTGAGTACAAAACATGATGAAAAAGCTTTTCGGGGGGGAGGGGCGCAGTTCTACAGTATTATATGTTTGTGTTACAGCAAGACAAAACTGACTTAAATCTCATTAAAAAAGATAAATGCATTTCATACCTTGTTGAAAGGACCATGATAACTACTTACTCAGCCAGGAGATAATGAGACTTGAACTATTTGGCATTATAGCAATGCAATGGTAAACTTCAGAGCATCCACTCAATTAATGACGACACTAGTAGACATGCCCAAATCCATTAAGAGAGTAGTTCTACAAATGAAAACGTCAACCTGTCACACCGTGTAGGGTTAGACTACAGTTATAATCATCAAAACTCATGCATTCTACCAGAACATAAAGCCGTTCCCGGATCAGTACTGCTAATCAGAGCTGTGGCTACAAATCTGGCAGGTCTGCCAAGTGCTACAAGCTTCACAACACAAATAGAGCTGCACTCTGAGGGCAAAAAAAGATAATCATCATTACTGGTTTGACAACTGTGGATCTGATTAACACAAACTGTTGACTTTCTGCATCTTATAGCAGCATTTTGACCATTTTCAATGTGAAATTTTTAAATCTTGCATTGGGTAGTGCAGCGCTATCATAAAGCCAGACAAGCACCAAACACCAGGACCACACCGGCTGAACTCACCAAAGATCAAACATTTAAAAGAAATGTCAGGTCATTTTTGTTGACAGGTGATCCATCCTCTGAGTCCAACGTCACAACTGAAGGTACGAGGCTCTGTTCCAGCAACACTACAATATCTTTTTAAGCGGCTACGAGTTGTGGCCACAGTTCAAGCACCACTTCTGTAGCTGGTCACTGCTTCACTCCATACAAAATGTTAATGCTGCAATAAACCATTTATCTCCCAGAATAAACACACTGAATGTACTATGAAACTCCACAAAGGCAGTTTAGCTTCAAGACTTCACTGAATTTACATCTACAGTTAATTGTAAACAATTTCAATGTTCTTCAGCTGTTAGAACATCTGACATTCATCTCTACAAAACAAATGTTACAAATAAAGAAAAGACACATATGAAAAACATTTCTTCACAAGGTCTTTGCAGTAAAGTGATTTTTATTGTAATGATGATTATCAGTTTACCCAAAATCTTGCAGCTCTAATCAGAAACAAAACCAGAGTTATCTGGTACAGTTTCTGAACCATCCATGGCTTCACCATCTTCCGTCTATTTATCTGCTTTCTGTTTCTCACCGTGTTTGTTTTTTGGGTCCTTGACCATCTCCTGCACCTCCTGCTCCTCCTGGGACCTCCTTGTAATGACTGGCTTTGTCTCCTTTGGCTTTCTTCCCTCCTCCTCCTCCTCCCTGTTTCTCGGATTTGTTTTCTCTCTCTTTGCGGTTTTTGTACTCCCCTGCAGCGGCTCCAGCTGCAGAGATGGGTTTGTAATCCTCTCCAGTTAGGGTCTTGTACTGGTTCTTCAGGTCCAACAGAAGCTTCACAGCTTCATCTACCTGATCCTGAAATGACGGTTCCTGGTCAGTTGCTGTTTCAGTCCCCTGCTGTCTTATTTCACTTCACACTGTGATGGGTTCCTTACCTTGGGAGCTTTCTCAGATTTTAACTTCCTCACGGTCTCCCCTTGCTGAGCAACTTTTGAGAACAGGTCCTGGGTCTGTGAGGAGGAGCTGGATTGGGTCTGAGCAGGGCTAGGTGGGGCTTGTTGTGCTGGTTTGTAGTCCTCTCCGGTCTGCTGTTTGTACTCTGCCTTCAGTTCCAAAAGTTGCTTGACGGCAGCATCGACTTGGTCCTGCGGGTCAGCCAGAAAAACAGTTTCTACCATTTAATCAATGCCCACAAACCGGTGTAGTACAGTCAGCACCACGATTAGCTGTAGCAGGCAGCTATCATTCCTACAACATGTGTACTATTACAAGACAGAACGGATGAAAAGCTTTGGACTGTAGTCTGATTTATGGGACAAACACTGGCTGTAAAATTAAACTTTTTTCTTTTTTTAAAAAGGTACAGCTCTAAGTCACAGTTACACTCGCACCTTTGGAGCTTTTTCAGTCTTCAGTTTCCTGATCACTTCTCCTTGCTCAGCAACCTTCTCATAGAGACCAGAGGCAGCAGGTGCTGGACTAAACCCGACATGAACCGGAGCCGGCGCACTCTGGACCAGAGCAGGTGCACTCTGGATTGAATTGAATTCTGGCTTTTAGTGAGTGTGGCTGGTTGACCGTTCCAGTAAGTTACTCTCACTGAGTACACTGCAATCAACAAAACATGTCTGCGATAGAAAATAAACTACTGAATAAGAGAGATTTTTTTTTTGTAACAACCACACCTGAGCCATGGCAACAACATTTACAAATATGCTTTAGTTGCTGACAAGCATGAGATTTAACCAGCCGCATTTTCTAATTTAGATTTCTTGTTTTTATACCATCACTGTTTTACAATTAAGTATTTCTTAACTTAAGGACATTCCCATTTTCCCTGAAGTTGTATATCAGTACCTTTGGTGCTTTTTCAGACTTCAGCTTCCTCACAACCTCCCCATGTTGTGCGACTCGCTGGTAAAGTCCGACAGGGCAGGAGGAGAAAGAAGAGGAAGGAGGTGCAGAAGAAGGCGCAGAGGAGGTGGGGACAGGTGGGGCCATCCCTGGTTTGTAATCTTGACCGGTCAGCTTTTTAAACTCTGCCTTCAGAGTGAGGAGCTGCTTCACAGCTACATCAATCTGGTCCTGATACCGTCAACACATTAGCCTACTGTTGCTTACAAACACGCATTGACAAGATCAATTTTGTTTGGCATGCATCATGCGGACATGAGCAATCACTGGACAAATTTACGGGACACGAGCGCAGATGGACAAACAATTTCAGATGTTAAAGCGGACAAACTGCGTGTTGAACTCATTGATAAGTCACTGGACAGCTGCACAAAGGAACACGACATGATGGCACAAATCATTCATGGCGGTGAACAAACAAGTGATGAGGTGAGAGCCAGACTGAGAAGAATTATTGACTGGATGGATGTTCAGGTACCTTGGGTGCCTGGTCTAACTTCAGTTTCCTCACTAGCTCCCCCTGTTGGACAACAAGGGTATATGGGCACGATTCAGAGCCTGACAACAAGATGGGTGCAGCTGGTCCAGAGGTAGGTGGAGTCATGCCTGGCTTGTAGTCCAAACCTGTTTGCTGCTTGAACTGAGCCTTCAGGATGGGAGACGCAAACCGGCGTTAGTTAAAAATGTACAAGTTCCGCTGAGTGATTTTACTGGCAGGAGAAATACCTTTGAAGAAAGCAGCAGCTCAACTGCCTTGTCCACTTCATCTTTTGGAGCTTTGGCAGCTTTTAGCTGGCGAACAGCTTCACCTTGAGCTGCAATACTTGAGAACAGCTCTCCAGGTGGGGATGAGGTAGTTTTCAAGGCTGAGGTTAAGGTATTCTTGGCAGGAAGGTCAGGCTGAAAGACGATATCCATCCATTTACGCAAAAGAAGATGGGCGTGGGTACATTATGCAAAGATGACATTTCTGATTAAAGTCAATAAGAATAGGGACAATCACACCAGCTACAGCTGGATGATTGGATCCCAACAGTTACCATATTAAACCGACTTTACATTAAGAGCTCTGGATCACACTGAACATCAATGACAGCTGTTAGACAATTTTTCTAAGGACACCATGTTTGAATGCAGGCAAACGTGAAAACTTTGACCGTAGCATACTGTAATTTTTTTTTACATTATCATGTAATAGTTGGGTCATCTTAAGCACTTCTGTTTTGTTTTTTAGTTCTTTTGTCTTCTTTAAAGGTTAATTAATGAAAGTGGAGGGGGTGTCCCTTGCAAAAGTGTGAACGGAAGCCATGGGGGGGGGGGAGGGATCCAAAATGGCTGATGTTGCCCATTTTGAAAACTCGTTTTTCAATGGTTTGCCAACACTGCAGCTTAATATATTGTTTCTGGAGTTTTTGGGGTTGAGAAATTCATATTTTATGTGAGTTTTACAATTTGGCCTAGTTTTGACCTTTAAATCCAAGATGGCTGCTGATTTACAGCTCACAACTGGACAATTTTCAAGTTTGTTGCCTTTTGTTCATAATAGGCTCAACTGAAAGCTCTCCATATGCTGAGTGATGGATATTAAAACTCCAAAATTTAACTTGGACATTAACAGCTTACGCGTTGAAGTTCCTGTAGTTGAATAACTGGCTAACATTGGCTCCCCATGCGTGAGCTGTAAATCGGCGGCATCTGGGATTTGAAGGTTAAAACTAAGTCAAATTGTAAAACGAAAGTGTTCCAGATGATCCAACTAGAACCAGTTAATCACCACAGCTGGTTGAACTGTTGAGATATCACCATTAAGTTCAACATTGCTTTCTACAAAAACATTTTAAAACTGTTGGAAAGCAAGGACATGCATTCAGACCCACTGTCAGTAACTTAGCATCGTCACAGTAACAGATGCCAAAAATAAAATAACTTCTACGTTAATGCAACCCCTCAAAGACAGCTTGGAAGTCAGAAAACCACTTACTGTAGAGCTGGGACCCTGGCTCTTGCTTTTTTCCTTGGATCCAGATGTTGGCATCTCCTTGGTGTGTCCATCCGGAATGTAAAGCAGAACACAAGGACTCTCCTTACAGCTGTTAGGACTACAAATGCAGCCAGTTTGGATACAGATATTAGTGCATAATATACATATCAGAACAGCAAGTACAAATAAGTGAACAGCATGTTGAATGTGGCTAAACAATATATGCTCCCCTCCAGGTATGAAAACCAAGGCACTACTGACCATAGGTAACCCAAATTGTTCAGTCAAACAACAAACATGTCTACATGCGACAAATGTAAGCATGTACGATGTAGTGAACACTACAAATCAGAAGGTTTGTGGTACTTTAGCGCTAACATTTGTGTCACTGCATGCTTGTGTTCTTCTTTTGATAGTATGTCCACAGCAGATGGTCACCTTACCCATTCTGGTTTGCTTGAGGGTTTTATCTACAATTAAAACGTGAGGAAGTTTTGCCCTTACCACAGTCGCTAATGTACTTGCTAATGTTATGGGTAACTATTTAAATCTTGTTTGTGTTTAGCGCCTTGGGGTGAAAGTGATTTGGCAGTGTATAAATAAATTAAATACATTTCCCCCCCCCCATGGTCTCACCTGATTGGCTCATAAGGTTGGTCACAGATGTAGAAGCCCCGCCTCTGGAGCTGGATGATATCACCTTTTTTCAGGTTCTTTAAACATGGATCTCCTAACATTTTCTCCTCTAACTGCAAAATCCAAAATTTTTATAAAATTCCAACCACAAAATTCATGTAAAGGACAAACGCAAAGTAAAATGTATGCGCCCACAGTAGAGAGCTGACCTTGCTGTTTTTATTAATGTACTCTTTGAAGTCATCATCTTTGGTGATGACTGCTTTGGAGATGAGTGGTTGGTAGTTGATGCAGATGACAGGCGACAGAGGGGCGCTGGATGTGTCAGCCAGCCAAGTGAGCTTTGCAGTTTTCTTGTAGTCCTTGTTCTCCAAGTTAAGACGAGCCTCAATGGATGCAACCTTATTATCTGGACTTCTGAGTGATGAAAAAAGGTGAGCATATGAGCAAAACAGCCACCATCTTTATAAGCCCTCTGCAAAAATGTTACCCAACTCAAAATCACATCAGTGTGAAGCACCCAAACCTTTCTTGCATTTCAAATGCTAAAATCAACCAGCTTCAACACAGATGCTGCTTTCTATCGTGCTCTATGGGCTAGCAATTACTGACACTATTACGTCACCCATCATAATATTAATCCTTCAAATCATACACACTTGTTGATTTTGGTGATGATGATGTTGCCCCAGTTGATGAAGGTAACCATCTCTCCCTCTGACAAAGTCTCAGCATCTGCACCTTCAATCAGAACTTGAGGACCATACCAAACCTCCTTCATCCCCACCTCAGCATTCTAGATGGACACAAAAAGCAGCTTCAGAATTGGCATCACAGTTGCTGGAGGAGACAACTGTATTATTGAAAATGTCCAGAGAGGTGAAACCTTTGGGTGTTTGGCTGCTTCCTTCATCTCCTCTACAGCTTCTGGGATGGAAACAGGAACCACATAGGACCTGGACAGAGCTGTGTATCTGGGAGCTACTGGGTCAATAACCTAAAAGCCACAAAGACACAAATGGAATATCATCACTGCTCAGTCAAAACAACAACAGAACAAAAATTTCAAGCTGAATCCTGAGTAATGCATGAGCAAAATACAGTGCATCCAGAAAGTATTCACAGCTCTTCACTTTTCCCATAATTATGTTACAGCCTTAATCCAAAATGGATGAAAATACTTTTTACCCCACAATGACCACGTGAACGTTTTTCGAGATTTTTGCAAGTTTATTTAAAAAAAAACAAAAAAAAAAAAAACGAAGAGATCACATCTACATAAGTGTTCACAGCCTCAGGATGCACCTGAGCCAAAATTTAGCTCAGGTGCATCCTCTTTCCACAGATCACCTTTGAGATATTGCTACAGCTTAATGGAGGCCACCTAGGGTAAATTCAGTTTTGGAAAGTCACTCACTCTCACACACTCACTCTCACACACTCACTCTCACACACACACACACACACACTCACACACACACACACACTCTCTCACACACACTCACTCTCTCACACACACACACACACACACACACACACACACTCTCTCACACACACTCACTCTCTCACACACACACACACACACACACACACACACACTCTCTCACACACACTCACTCTCTCACACACACACACACACACACACACACACACACACACACACACACACACACACACACACACACACACACACACACACACACACACACACCTGTCTACATATCAGGTCCCACAGTTGACAGTATGTCAGAGCACAAACAAAGCATGCAGTCAAAGGAATTGTCTGTAGACCTCTGAGACGGGATTGTCTCAAGGCACAAGTCTGGGGAAAGGTACAGAAATATTTCTGCTGCTTTGAAGGTCTCAATGAGCACAGCGGCCTCCATCATCTGTAAATGGACTCTTCCAAGACCTGGCCATCCATCTAAACTGAGCGATCGGGGGAGAAGGGCCTTAGTCAGGAAGGTGACCAAGAACCTGATGCTCACTCTGTCAGAGCGCCAGCATTCCTCTGTGGAGAGAGGAGAACCTTCCAGAAGGACAACCATCTCTGCAACAATCCACCAATCAGGCCTGTATGGTAAATTAAGTAGACCAGCAGTGTCGAAGCTATTCCAGAAAGGGCCAAGAGGGTGCAAGCTTTATTTGCAGCCACTGACTCCAGCAGGTGATTCCACTGATGAACTCATCCCATCTGCTCAAAGTGATGTTAATGTTAACTCTTTGGCGTGAATGGCAGGCGTCATGTTTGGAGGAAACCAGGCACCATCCCTACAGTGAAGCATGGTGATGGCAGCATCATGCTGTAGGGATGTTTCTCAGTGGCAGGAACTGGGAGACTAGTCAGGATTGAGACAAAGATGAATGCAGCAATGTACTGAGACATCCTGGGTGAAAACCTGCTCCAGAGTGCTCTTGAACTCAGACTGGGGCGATGGTTCATCTTTCAGCAGGACAATGACCCTACGCACACAGCCAAGATATCAAAGGAGTTGCTTCAGGACAACTCTGTGAATGTCCCTGAGTGACCCAGCGAGAGACCTGAATAGATATGAAAATGGCTGTGCACCGACGCTCCCCATCCAACCTGATGGAGTTTGAGAGGTGCTGCAAAGAGGAATGGACAAAACTGTCCAAACATAGGTGCACCAAGCTTGTGGCATCATATTCAAGAAGACTTAAGGCTGTAATTGCTGCCAAAGGTGCATCAACAAAGTATTGAGCAAAGGCTGTGAATACTTATGTACATGTAATTTCTTAGTTTTTTTTTTTATTATTATTCAAACTGCACCACCACCACCACAACAAAACTATTTTCACATCGTCATTATGGGGTGTTGTGAGTAGAATTTTGAAGGGAAAAATAAATTTACTCCATTTTGGAATCAGGCTGTAACATAAAAGGTGGAAAAAATGAAGCGCTGTGAATACTTTCTGGATGCACGGTACATGATGCTGCTGCCATGTTCAAGAAAGCTTTCCATAATCAAAAATAAGTCAAAAGCACAGCCTAAATCTTGCAAAGAAAAAAAAAAAAATACAGAAAAGCAGACATGAAGGGGAAAAAAAGCAGAATTCATTTTACAAGTTCATCATGACTGTGTGCAGAGCTCCTAAAATCCACCAACAACTTCACTATTTCAGACAGTCAACCTTTAGAATGCAAAACCCTCACAATTCTGTGATGTAAAATAGGAACTTCTCAAAAAATTGTTTCGTCTTCTGAACGGGTAAAATATACTGTTCAAAATTTAGTTACTGGTGTCGCCGACCAAACGCCCCCCCCCCCCCACCCCCGCCTTCACTGTGCCTCCATCATTTCGGACCATCAGCAGCAATTCACCGATTATCACCTTTTTTCTGCTTAAAACTGACTTTAGAATGATTTTGTCATCTGATGGTTATTAACCACATTATTCCCTTTGATCGCTTTGAGTGTAGAGAGTCAGACTGACATGCTGTGGCACTCTGATCGCTTCCTCCGTCTTTTCTGATGAAATAATGCTGAATTTATGTGGAAATGATTGTTGTACAAAAGCTTCAGATATCTGTCACGGAGATAGATGATGACTGGAGCGTAGTTTGAAGCAGAAACAAAGCGATAATTCTTCTCTGGAGTTGAATGTGTCAAAAACCAAAGACATGATTATCGATTTTAGGAAGTCTACCTCTTTCCCATCACCAATTGTTATCAAAGGTGGTGATGTTCAGATGGTGGAGAGCTACAAATATCTGGGTGCAGTCCTTGATAATAAAATTTGCTTTGAACCTCAGGCTGATGTTACCGCCATAAAGGTTCAGCAAAGATTTTTCTTTTTGAGGAAGATAAGAACATTCCATGTTTCTTCTGAGACGATGACTCTCTTTTATAGAAGTTTTACTGAATCTGTTTTAACTTTTTGCTTCGTTGCATGGTTTGGAAACTTGACCTGTTCCAGTAAGAGTCGTCTCGGTAGTCTTGTTAAAACTGCTGGAAAAACCTCAGGAAGTCAGCAGGCCGGGGTAAATGCCTATCTATAACAGACAGGTCCTGAGAAAGGCTAATGCTATTTTGGATTGTCCTAATCACCCACTGAAAAAGAGTTTGAGCTTTTCCCTCAAGCCATCGTTTTAGGTCTCCTATGAGGAGGACAAAGATTTCAGGTCTTGTTTATCCCCAGTGCAATTTTATTACTTAATGGCAATTAGCCCTTAGGTGCTTTTGTTTTTCTTGCACTACTACTGCTTATTTGCACATCCACACACTGCACTTTTTGCAATACTTTGTAGTGTTGGCATGAACTCAGGACTGAAGTGATTTTGTGTATGTGAATGGTTCTTTTTTCTATTGTATTGCTTTTATTATGTCTGACTTTAGACTTTTAATTGGGTCTTATTCTCACTGTTAATATTATCATTGTGTACCTTGTCTTTTGTGTGCTCCTGCTGCAACACTAATTTCACAGGACAATAAAGATTCTGATAATTGGTGAGTTGCTGCTGACACACCGAAATGATGCATGTGCAGCGCAGGAGGGGGGACTGATTTTTAGGGGGACTGTTCAGTCCGCGACACCAGTATTCAAAGTCATGTATCATGAAAATACCGTATCTTTGACACGTTCACCTTCCCAAATGTGAGGATTTGCCCAGATTCTCCTTCAGCAACAGGTTTGGACTTACTGTATTTTAAACTGTACACAAAAGTGAAAAAAAAAAAGGTTTTAACAGTTTTTAAAAGCTTCAAAATATTCTTTAAAGAACTTTAAACTAGATACTGTAGATACTGTCTTTAAGTGCTTTAAATTAATAGTAAGCTGACTAACTGATATTTATTTCAGTTGTAAATTTGCAACCCATTTATTTATTTCAGTTAAATATAAATGATGATGATGTTTTAAGTCACTTATAAATAAAATTCAAACAAGTTTAAGAGCTGATTTTTTTGTTAAAAGATTCCGGCAGATTATTACTAGGGGGTGATATATGACCTCCTCAGATTTGCCTGAAATTATTTTGGTAGAAGGTCTATGGGTAGATCAAAAAATTCTAGAATTCTAAGTCCCTAAACCAAACTCGCCCCGATACGTCCTCTTGAACAGTCAATTCCTTGATAGCCAAAAGAGGACTTCTTAAAAAAAATTAGGTTTTGAAGTTGAAATATCTCAATGGGCCAATGACTGCCCAGCTTAATTTTCATTGGTGTCAATCTATGATAAGAGGACTTCCGGAATGTGGTACCCTTGACTGCACTCCAAAATTTTGGAGTGCAGTCAAGGGTACCACAAAAACTCTACTTGTTGCTGAAGTGACGCTTAATTTTGAACCATTTCTGGACTGAATCCTCAACACCCCAAGCCAGCTTATGCAAGATACGAATCCATTTGCATGCCCAATACAACGCCACTTGAAATTAATGTGGGATAATGAAGGTGCAAGGGGCCCTCAAATCTGTCAATTTCTGTGTTTTGGGGGTCACATGTCTCCATGCGCTCTCATTAGATTTGAATGAAATCTTTTTAAACAGGCAGCCCTTCTGTCATATAAAGATTAGAGTGGGGTTCGGCTACATAAACACTTTTCTGATCTCTACAAAAACCGTGCAGTCATCTCTACGTACATGCAGTCATGACTAGTTACGGAATTAAACAACAGATGTCACTGTTTACCAGCACAACAGTCATCTTGATCAACGAAGAAAATTTCAAGGAAATAATCTCTAGTTATCGCTGTCATCCCAGCTGAGTTCAAGGAAAGTGAGGTAGGAATATGGAGCCAAGCACTTAGGTTTCCTGACTACTGTGTTATTTTTACACCAGCAGTGATGATCAAGGAAAAGTTATGAAATGAATAATGTGAAATTTAGCATATGGACGCAGTAGTATGTAGTCGAGATTTTAGATATTTAATATAATTATATAATTTCCTTTGGGATAAAGTTGATCTTTGTCCCAAAAAAGCCTAAATTTTTGTTTTGTTTTTTTGATGTTAAACAAATTAAAATCAAACATGTAACAGCTCAAGGAATCCACATGTTTTCAAGCGATACTGGTACATTATCATAAATATTTTACTCCCTAATCTCAGTATTGGTTACACAGATGTCCATATCAGCGAGGCTCTATTTTTGATATTCCACATAAGTGATAAACACCATATTAAGAAGTTAAATTGGATAAATGAGGAGCATTCTCAATAGCTCAAAGCTGCAGATGAGAAAGAAGAAAGAACACAGTGGCATGCAAAACTCTTGGCACCTTTTTGGATGAAACAGTGAAAATGCCAAATACATGTTTCAGGGTCCAAAACAAAGTCTGCGACTGTATTTTATTTGAAAAACAATGTGAATAATATAAATATTAAATGGACATAAAAATTAGATGAAAGAGAAAAAGTAGCAAATCCTCAGCACTGAAAAGTCTGAAAGTCACCAACTAGCACATCATCTTGACAAATCACTAAAACGTTTAGAAATACATATATTAAAAAAAAAAAAATAGGGGTGACAATTATGTTTCAGCTCACCGTTTCAGCAGTACAGCTAATAAAAAAATTCACACCTACTTGCTCAAGGACATTTCAACTTAGAGGTACACTGAACAAAGTCTGCGCCACCCTGTTACACTTATTAAGCCTGACAGCTGGAATCTTGCTGTTAAAATAGTGAGGCATGAGGCGGATTTTCAGGTTATCCAGTCTTGGATGAAATGCAGGAGAGGAGGGAGGGAAGGGGGGACCAGGTGAAAGAGAGGAAGAGGAGCAGGTGGAGGAGTACCTTCAGACAGCTAATTGGCAGCTTGGAAACAGAAGAGTGAGATGCTGTTTAATGTCAGATACAAGGAGGGAGGAAGAGAGAGGAAAGAGGCAGACACACATTTACACAGATAAGACTAAATGTTTACATGGCTACATTTAACCAAGTACCCAGTCAAACAGACACGAGCTGAAACAACACAGCAACGATAATCTCTCAATTACTTTATTGTAATGGTGAGGGGGTTTTTTTGGACACTGCTGACTAGGGACTGCAAGAACATTTTGGTACAAATCAGAGCTTCAAGGTCACGGTACATTCCTGTCAGGTCTCCTCATGCAGGTATAGTAAAAAAGGCTTACACAAAATTAAAGAGTATGGAAAAAATGTCACTTATATTCTGGGTGACATTTTTACAGCAAATTACATTTTGTCTAATCCAGTGGTTTTCAAACTGTGAGGGGGCCAGAGTTCTTCAGGGGGGCACAAGGGATGGGTATCGAGAACTGGTTCTTTGAGAATCGTAAAGAAATTATTCGATCAACCGACATCAATAGCCTTTTTGCTTAATGAGTCCCTTATTGGTCCTTTAGAGAGTTCATTGTTTTTGAGGGTTTTTTATCGGGAAAATGATCATTTCTTTACGTCGACTGAAGGCCCTGCAGCTGGTCTGTAATCAACCGCTTCTGCAGCAGTTGTTCTTGAAGCAACAAAGCAGTGCTCCGATCCACTTCTTTGTTGATTCTTTGCTTCGCTGCTTTTCAGAAGCAGCAAATCTACTTCTTAACCCCTTTCAAAAGCCATTTTAAAATGTCAATAGTGAGTCACTTTTGTGCTGATTAAAGTCACTAACTGGGACTCTTGTCTTGTTGCAGGCAAGAAACGAGAATCGTCCTCTGTCCCGCTCGCAAAACTCCAAAGGCTGTGCCGCTCTCTGCCGAGTCAAAGTGAATCACCGTTTTAAATCAAATGATACCTCTTTCCAAACATTGTAACACAGACAACAAACTACAACAGAGTAAAACATTTTTTTCCTCCCAAAATGAGAAGTCCTGCGTTCTTTATGAATTACATTGCAAGAGTTCAGCAAAATTCCCACTACATTAAGAAAACCCTTAATTCTTAAAACACTTCAAAATCAGTTTCTGAGGGCCCATCCCCACTCTGACGATTAGCCACAGATTGGAAGCGTGAGAGTGAAAAGCTGATTAACATCTTCCAGTGTCGAGGTTTGCCAAACTCTGCAGGAGCTAAGTTGATGTTAGTGGGGCAATGCTGATATTCGCAGTAGTCCCAGAAAAATTTTCCAACGTGCTAAAAATCTTTGACGTTCATACTAAAACACCGCCAAGAGTTGAGCTCCACTACCACTAAGTCACCCCTGTTAGTGTGCCATCACTGCTCCATTGGCCTCCACTGGCCAACGTCAGAGCCTTGACTGGACACACCACCTCCTCTGGATGCCTTGGGCAAGGAGAAATGTGAAGGAATACGTACCTGTCTCAATGACACACCAGTAGCAAGTGACTGAATGACAGAAATCTGTCAAGTTTACGTAGGCTACATCACGTCACCTCTCAAGCGTCGAGTCGACGATCAGTTCCGTCAAGTTACGCTACTGCTCTGAGAAGTGCGCTACCAAATCACCCACCCTCTGATGACAAAACCTGAACTACGTCCTGTACTAAGCTGGTGAACTGTCAAGCTCCAACAGCACAATGTTATCATCCACTGAGCTACATCAACCTGTGCTGAACATTGAGCATCGACCCCTGGAGTGAGCCTTCTCCAGGGTTTCACAGAGATTTCTGAGAATCTGCAACATTGGCCAGCATGAGCTGCTTCACGTCATCCTGTGAATAAGTGTCTATCCAAACTAATCCATGAAGATACAAATTACATACTGCCCAGACCCGCTCTCACTGAACTCCAATGGGTATTAGAAACACACAAACTAAACAAGATGGAATTCCTGTAATCCCCGGTAGTCTGGTTGAAGTGGAGGAATTCTGAAACTGTCTGAAGGGGCAGGGAGGCATGAGCCCTTTACAAACATAGATGCAGCTCTTTATTCCTAAACTTAAATTTGTATCCAACTCAATAGCACTTTTTCAATTAAAAAACACACATTGCACAGCTGTAGCCACAGGTTTACATATACCTAGACTCAAACCATTCAACCCCCATTTGCACATATTCCATTTAATCAAACAAAGTTTTTGGAACAATATGATATTATCTCCACGTCTAGTTCCTACTTTGGAGCAGTCTCAAAAAGATTTGTAGTACTAAGTGTTACTATGCAATCCACTGGACAAAAAAACAGCAGATGCCTGGGACCACAGAGTTTTCACATCATTGAGGAAGACAAAATAATAAATAAATACATAAGGATACAAAAATCCTTGTGTGGCTCCTTGGAGGAGAAGAAAAACAATGAAGAGTGTGAATGATGTGTAATGTGGCAACGCATTAACCAATGGCAGAAACATCGACCAGCAGAGTGACAGGCCACTGTGTCTCTCCAGCATTGTCCTCTTAAGTCCACTCTCCTCTCCTTCAGTGTTGAAGGAGGAGAAGACACAGATGTGCTTCTTGCTTCTTGGAAATGACCAGTATATGATGCTCTGCTGGGCGTGCTCCGGGATCCACTCAAAGCCCATCTCGCTGTACAAGGCAAAGGGATCGTCTGGGAACCTACCTCCTCGTACAGTGCAGTGTGATGCCCAGAGCAGCACTTCAGGGGTGTGCACCTTTTAGATTTGATTTATGCAGCAATAGTATACATACAGTGAGGAACATAAGTATATGAACAACCTGTGATTTTGCAAGTTCTCCCACTTAGAAATCATGGAGGGATCTGAAATTTTCATCTTAGGTGCATGTCCACTGTAAGAGACATAATAATAAAAAAAAAAATCCGGAAATTACAATGTATGATTTTTTTTAATAATTTATTTGTATGTTACTGCTGTAAATATACTCAACAAAAATATAAACGCAACACTGTTGGTTTTGCTCCCATTTTGTATGAGATTAACTCAACGATCTAAAACTTTTTCCACATACACAATATCACCATTTCCCTCAAATACTGTGCACAAACCAGTCTAAATCTGTGATAGTGAGCACTTCTCCTTTGCTGAGATAATCCATCCCACCTCACAGGTGTGCCATATCAAGATGCTGATTAGACACCATGATTAGTGCACAGGTGTGCCTTAGACTGCCCACAATAAAAGGCCACTCTGAAAGGTGCAGTTTTGTTTTATTGGGGGGGATACCAGTCAGTATCTGGTGTGACCACCATTTGCCTCATGCAGTGCAACACATCTCCTTCGCATCATCCGTGAAGAGAACACCTCTCCAAAGTGCCAAACAGCAGCGAATGTGAGCATTTGCCCACTCAAATCGGTTACGACGACGAACTGGAGTCAGGTCGAGACCCCGATGAGGACGACGAGCATGCAGATGAGCTTCCCTGAGACAGTTTCTGACAGTTTGTGCAGAAATTCTTTGGTTATGCAAACCGATTGTTCCAGCAGCTGTCCAAGTGGCTGGTCTCAGACGATCTTGGAGGTAAACATGCTGGATGTGGAGGTCCTGGGCTGGTGTGGTTACACGTGGTCTGCGGTTGTGAGGCTGGTTGGATGTACTGCCAAATTCTCTGAAACGCCTTTGGAGACGGCTTATGGTAGAGAAATGAACATTCAATACACGAGCAACAGTTCTGGTTGACATTCCTGCTGTCAGCATGCCAATTGCACGCTCCCTCAAATCTTGCGACATCTGTGGCATTGTGCTGTGTGATAAAACTGCACCTTTCAGAGTGGCCTTTTATTGTGGGCAGTCTAAGGCACACCTGTGCACTAATCATGGTGTCTAATCAGCATCTTGATATGGCACACCTGTGAGGTGGGATGGATTATCTCAGCAAAGGAGAAGTGCTCACTATCACAGATTTAGACTGGTTTGTGCACAGTATTTGAGCGAAATGGTGATATTGTATATGTGGAAAAAGTTTTAGATCTTTGAGTTCATCTCATACAAAATGGGAGCAAAACCAAAAGTGTTGCGTTTATATTTTTGTTGAGTGTAAGTATTTGATCACCTGTGAAAATCACTGTTAATATCTGGTACAGTAGCCTTTGCTTGCAATTACAGAGGTCAAATGTTTCTTGTAGTTTTTCACCAGGTCTGCACACACTGCAGCAGGGATTTTGGACCGCTCATCCATATAGATCTTTTCCAAATCTTTCAGGTTTGGAGTTTCAGCTCCCTCCAAAGATTTTCTATTGAGTTCAGGTCTGGAGACTGGCCAGGCCACTCCAGGACCTTGAAATGCTTCTTACGGAGCCCTTCCTTAGTTGCCCTGGCTGTGCGTTTGGGGTCATTGTCATGCTGGAAGACCCAGCCATAACCCATCTTCAGTGCTCTTACTGAGGGAAGGAGGTTGTTTGCCAAAATCTTGCAATACATGACCCCATCCATCCTCCCTTCAATACGGTGCAGTCGTCCTGTCCCCTTTGCAGAAGAGCAACCCCAGAGTATGATGTTTCCACCCCCATGCTTTATGGTTGGGATGATTTTCTTTGGGTTGTTCTCATCCTCTAAACATGGTAAGTGGAGTTGATTCCAAAAAGCTCTATCATACTCACCGGACATGTCACCCATTGAGCATGTTTGGGATGCTCTGGACCGGCGTATACGACAGCGTGTACCAGTTCCTGCCAATATCCAGCAACTTCGCACAGCCATTGAAGAGGAGTGGACCAACATTCCACAGGCCACAATTGACAACCTGATCAACTCTATGCGAAGGAGATGTGTTGCACTGCATGAGGCAAATGATGGTCACACCAGATACTGACTGGTATCGCCCCCCAATAAAACAAAACTGCACCTTTCAGAGTGGCCTTTTATTGTGGACAGTCTAAGGCACACCTGTGCACTAATCATGGTGTCTAATCAGCATCTTGATATGGCACACCAGTGAGGTGGGATGGATTATCTCAGCAAAGGAGAAGTGCTCACTATCACAGATTTAGACTGGTTTGTGAACAATATTTGAGGGAAATGGTGATATTGTGTATGTGGAAAAAGTTTTAGATCTTTGAGTTCATCTCATACAAAATGGGAGCAAAACCAAAAGTGTTGTGTTTATATTTTTGTTGAGTGTACTTATTTGCAGCATTAACATACAAATAAATTACGCACACACACACACAGTGATTTCCGGATTTTTTATTTTTTTTTTTAGATTATGTCTCTCACAGTGGACATGCACCTAAGATGAAAATTTCAGACCCCTCCATGATTTCTAAGTGGGAGAACTTGCAAAATCGCAGGGTGTTCAAATACTTATGTTCCTCACTGTATATGTGAAGCAAACAATACAGTACATAAAACTGCAGAGGATAGTTATTTACATTGTGGACCTAAAAATTAATAAATAAATCCAGATCAAATGCCGCTTCTGCCACCCGCTGTCCCTGTGTGCATGGCTGATCAGAGCCAGCTCGACAGCTTAAAACTTATTTCCATTGTGGTCCTCAATAAAAAAAAAATTAGAAAAAGGATGGATCCAGATGACGTGCATACTCTGCAGCAGGACGGAACTGCCCACTGACCCTGCAAACTGGCAGGCTGCAGGAGAGGTAAGGACAAGCAGATGTTCCAGCATGTCAAGGGGTGCTTCAGCCCACTTGCGTCGAGGAGTCAACCGGCAGGTCTGAGCCAGGCTGGCGGGACGGAGCCAGGCTGGCGGCAGAGCCACTTGGCTGGGGGGGTGCTGGACTCGCTCAGCTGCTCCCAGAAGCGTTGTGCCTCTCCGATCATCTCCCCTCTTTTGCTGTGCTCCTCAAGCAGGTCATGCACAGCCCCACGAGAAATATCGGATCCTGATTTTTGTTTCCAATCATTCACAATGTAGTTTCATTCATCATCCACCCCTTACACAGCTGTCTCACATTTCTTCCATGTGCTGAGCTGCAGAGACTACATTAAGAAGCTTTGGTGATGCCCGTCCAACTATTTGGCAAACAACTTTTTTGAACAGTGGCACAAATTTTTTGGACAGGTCAAAAATCAAGTGACGTGAGCAACGCCTTGTGACTCATGCAAGGGAATGGCGAACCCCTGCAAACAACACACAACATCCCCTCACAAATGCCATTTGCAAGCTGTCACAGGCTAATGAGATACTACCCTTAAGAAGACTTTGGAGACCTCAGACAGAAATGTTGCATCATTCACGTTTAAGAGAGCACAACATCACTATAGCCTAACATGCTGTTGACCAAGCAGGATGTCAAGGAGCATGTGCTGGTGTCATTCTTCACCACATGCACAACACAACAAAACCGCTTTGAGTCCTGGATGGCAACCATCCAAGCAGACATTGATGAACCGGTGGAAAAAGTAACCATGTATCTTCTGCAGCCAGATGAAGCGTGGATGTTCCTGAGGCCTTTTATAGCCACTGGGGTCCTCAACAGTCAGGCACCTATGTGCTGGATCATACATAGGTAAACACACCACATGGCCAAAATGTTGAAGCCGACACTCTCTCACAATGTACAGTGCATCCAGAAAGTATTCACAGCGCTCCACTTTTTCCACATTTTGAAATGCTACAGCCTTATTCCAGAATGAATGAAATTAATTTTCTTCCTCAAAAGTCTACACACAATACTCTATAATGACAATGTGAAAACTGCTTTGAGATTTTTGCAAATTTATTAATAAAAAACAAACACCTAAGAATTCACATGTACATAAGTACACCGAGCCTCTGCCATGAAGCTCAAAATTGAGCTCAGATACATTCTGTTTCCACTGATCATCCTTGAGATGTTTCTACAGTTTAACTGGAGTTAACCTGGGGTAAATTCAGTTGATTGGACATGATTTGGAAAGGCACACACCTGTCTAAATATAAGGTCCCACAGTTGACAGTGCATGTCAGAGCTCAAACCAAGCATGAAGTCAAAGGAATTGTCTGTAGAACTCTGAGACAGGATTTTCTAAAGGCACAAATCTGGGGAAGGGTACAGAAACATTTCTGCTGCTTTGAAGGTCCCAGTGAGCACAGTGGCCTCCATCATCCATAAATGGAAGACGTTTGGATCCACCAGGACTCTTCCTCGAGCTGGCCGCCCATCTAAACTGAGTGATCGGGGGAGAAGGGCCTTAGACAGGTGACCAAGAACCTGAAGGGTCACTCTGCCAGAACAAAAGCACCAAAGTTGCTGGTTTCCACAACCCTAACCCAACATCTAGTCCATGTAAGCGCTAAACAGGGTCAGAGCCAAAACACAGAGGACATTACTCTCATTACAAACATTACTCTATAAAATCAACATCTGGAAGAGAGAAACATTTACAGTTGATTGCCAGAACAAAGGCTAAGCCTTCTGTTTACATGAATTTTGAGTGCCATCTCAAAAGGTGTAGAACATCACATTTCTATTTGATGCCTCCATCTCCACAAGTTCTTTAGTTGTGAACCTAAGGTTCTGTTGATATTTCTTCATTAATGATGTAAAGTCTGTATGATCCAAATAGGGAGGGGTGTTCTTTCAAAAAATTTGGAAATTTTTAAATGTTTGTATGGAATATGGAAATACGAGGTCTGTGAGAAAAGTATCGTACCTTTTTATTTTTTCAAAAACTATATGGATTTGATTCATATGTTTTTACGTCAGCCAAAAAAAAAAACAAAACTCATTTCAGTACATATGTTACGATCAATTGTAACAAACATGTAGTTTTTATTTCAGGAACATCAGCTGAGTATAATCATCACATGTAAAGAATGACATGGCCACAATGAACTAATTATAAGCAACAGAGTGGTTTTCTACATCAACAGCACATATACGACACACACGTTACTTGAAGTTTTCAAAAGCTCCGTCCATATGGGTTTTTGGAACCAAATGACCCAAATTTTATCCTGCTATGGTTTATTCTGTGTATATTTCCATATTCCATGCAAACATTTATAGATTTCCAAATTTTTTGAAATAACACCCCTCCCTAATCCAAAACTTCCTATATCTTGGTATAACAGTCATTCCTGGTACCAAGAATCTTTGAGTCTGAACATCTTTCACCATTCAGAAGTGAAGTTTGTGTACCTAATTTCCACTTAAATGATGAGTTCTCTCATTTAACCAAGACCACGAAAACGGTACGGTACACAGTAAAATCACCAGTGTTAAAGTAACACTGACTGTGAACATATGGTCCCACTCTGACCAGAGTAGGACCACATGTACACTGGCAGTGTTAATTTAACACCGTCAATGTTAGTTTTACACTGGTGATTTTACTGTGTATTCTCCTGGTCAACACATTTCCACAGCCATCTCCCAGATGCTTTTCTAAAATCATCACCTTAGCACCTTTTCACTGAGGGTGGAGCAGCAAGTGCCAGCAAGGAAAACACAGGAAGAAGCAACACAGATTTCAAGACTAAAAGCAGGGCAGCAGTTGGGTGTGTAGGGGAGGACAGAGTAAATACAAGTGGAACAACTACTGACTTAGACATTTTGGTGTATTTGGAATCAACAAGAAGTGTCCCTTAATGAAGTTCTCAATGAAAGAGTTAATATATAAAAGATGACAGCAAAGCATACAAAAGCCATGCCAAGCAGTGAGCCAAAGACACAGACGCTCATCTGAACATGACCCAAGTTCTCCAATATTCAAACCAGGCATCATGTACCAACAAGCCCTTAGCCTGAAAACTAGTTCATTAAATAATTGAGCTTGCTTTTAAGGTCTAGTTTGCATGGTGTGGCAAGTCACTGCTTAACATATAAAGTTCAGCAGTACAATTCTGTGGAACAGTGAATCTTTAATCTTAGCAAACAAAGAGAATAACATTATGCTTTTCTACTTTGCTGTATGAATAACTAATCTCCCTTCAAGACTTACAAAACAAAAAATAAAGGCATATGGACGATTTCATATTGCCAATTTAAGTAACAACCCGTGTTGATGCCATTCAGTGTTATAAATCTGCAGGATAGTCTTTGGCAAGACCAAAGTAAATGGTCTAATCAACTGAACAGGTGGGGGGAAAAAAAAGCCAAATTTGCCAAAAAAAAAAAAATAATAATGTGTTGCAGTTAACTACAAATACATTGTAGTGGTCCATACAAAATTTAAAAAACAAACAAACAAACAAAAGGATTATGTAGAAGTTGACAACAACAACAAAAAACTTTTACCTTTTTATTGAAGGCCCAGATCTTGTCCCACTCCATGTTGACCACTGATCTCGATCCCCCCTGGAACAACAAGGACAGAAAATAGATGGTTCAATTAATATCTACATTTTCAGAATACTATGTAGTAAGACAGCAATTCTTGTTTTTATTTGTAGACATTTTTTAAACCTCTGGGGCCGACCCCTTCGTATACGACGGCTAAGACCAAGCTTTACTAAATTATAAATAACTTTTTAATGATATGAGATAGAAACTTACTCTTTTTTTGCTGAAAAGTTAACTCCGTGGACTTTCGAGACAGCCGTCGGCCATCTTTGTACTCCTCATAGAAGCTGTGTGATGACGTGCGCAATGAGTATCCAATCAGAATTGGTTTACCGTCACATGGTTTTCCAAAATCCAGTAGTTGGGCAGATTTACCTCACGTGAAAAGCCAAAGATCGTTTTCAGGAGTGATATGTTACTAGTTGGCCGTTTGAATAGCCCCCTGGGTGCTCCAATGAGTACATACTATTAGGCTCCAATACGCCCTGCGCGATTGCGCACAGCCATCAGTGAAAGCAGACGAAGCAGACGGAGAGCCTCTGATGATAATCTCACGTGCTCAAACAAAGAGTGTGTAACTATCAGGATTGCTCCACTAGTTTGCATGTGAATGTTACTGGATAACTCCGTTGCTTTCTCGGCGAAAAGCACTGTTTACCATATCAATGGCGCGAGGGGAGGGCAGCTCCTCAGACTGTAGGGGGCCAAAGTGTGAATGAAAGCTGCTTTAGGAGCAGCACAGAACACTCCAAAACACAGTAGAAGTTCGTGATGTAACCTTTGTAATAGCAGACAGAAATTGCTTTGAGATGAAGACAAACAAAATGCAAAGACCATTTTGTATATATTGTTCAAAATGTGCATTTGTATTTATTGTTTGAACCTTTTTGTTGTACAGTCTTTCACACAAGACCACAAATTACCTTTATAAAGTGTCAAAACAGTTGTTTATTATAGTTTGCTGTGTGTTTTGAATAAATGTGTGTGGAAAATTATTTTCCGCTTTACTTTTTCCTTTCTTATTTCTGATTGTAAACCTTTATTACACTTATAAAACACAACAAAAGCATATATATTATGAAAGCACAGGTTGTCCTGAAACAAAAGAGACATAAAACTTGATTGTGGGATGCAGGGAGAGCTGTTAACAGCAATAATAAATCATTTATGCCAGGCGAGTGAACTGTCCAAAAAAATGCCCTCGGACCCCAGAGGGCTAAACAACTGTATTCCAACTGGTTTTGGTTCAAGTGGGTAGGCCAGGCTTTGGGCTTAACCATCAACAACTATGACTATAATGCAAATGTACCTGAGCTGCTATGAATTGTTTCAGACCCTCCACAGTCATTCCTCTCCTCAGGACTCCTCTGACAGTGGGGAAGCGAGGATCATCCCTGGAATATTAGGATGGAGAGAAGAAGACAAACTGATGAGCAGAACTGAACTGTAGGAGCGGGAGCAATAAATTACAAAACTGTGCACCAATTCTGTGTGCTACTCACACACCTAAAGTGAGCTAAAGTTCACTGTAAAATAGTCTAGCAAATTGTTCAAAATAAGACTCAATATGAGATGAAACAAAACCTACCATCCATCAACAAATCCCTGGTCAACAAACCAGGTCAGCTTCCTCTTGGAAAGCACAGTGTTGTTGAGGTTGAGTCGCGCATACTCCCAGATGTAAGGCTTCCTGAGGCGCAGGGCATCAATTATCCAGTAGAACTGCTCATCACGATCATGGTACTCAGTGGTACGGAGGGCATGAGTAACACCCTCCAGACTGTCCACAATGGGGCAGGCAAAGTCATACGTTGGGTACACCCTGGAAGGATCCATAAGGTCCAGAATTAAGTGCCTAGCAGACTGGCTTGGACAGTTTGGTGTCAATAGAGTTACTACTGATTTGTCAACAAAACTGGGACTGTTTGGGCAATTAAATGTCAAGACTAGGGTTGGGTATCGAGAACCAGTTCTTTTTGGGTATCGTTAAGAAATTATTCGATCCACCGATAGCAATAGTCTTTTTGCTTAATGATTCCCTTATCGGCCCTTCAGAGCGGCCATTGTTTGAGGGTGTCTGTTGGGAAAATGATCATTTCTCTACGTTGATTACAGACCCTGCAGCGGGTCTGTAATCAACCACTTCTTCAGCGCAACTCCACCTTGAAGCGTGAACCAATGAAGCAATGCTTCGATGCGCTGGCTCGTTGGTTCTTTGATTTGCTGCTCTTCAGAAGCGGCAAGTCCGCTTCTTAACCCCTCTCAGAGCCATTAAAATATGTCAATCGTGAGTCACTTGTGTGGATTAAAGTCACTAACTGTGACTCTTGTCTTGTTGCAGTCAAGAAGCGAGAGTCATCCTCTGTTCCGTTGGCACAGCTCCAAACGCTGCGCGGCTCTCTGCCAAGACAGAGTCCAGTCTGAATTAATAACTTCAAAACAAAAACTGCCGCTTTAAATAAAATGGCACCTCTTTCCAAACGCTGTAATTCAGACAATACACTAGCATCAACTAAAACATTTGTTTTCCTCCCAAAATGAGACATCCTGCATTCTTTATGAATTACATCCTGACATGCAGCACAGCTACCTGAGCTCAGCTCAGATGTATGGAAAGACATTCATACCGATAATGTCTGAAAGGAAATGCTTTTGACAAAAACTACAGATTTAGTTTATTTCTATTTATGTCCAGCGATCAAGGATCCACCATGTAGAGTTTATTATATCAAGAGTTTAAGGATCCAGTGACCAATTTCATATTTATTTACTTTAAGACTCAATAAAAGGTTGTTGACATAGAAAACATGTAAAGCTTACTTTTAGTACACAGAAAATTCACAAGAGGTATCGATAAGGGAATTGATAAGGAATTGTATCGATAAGTGGAATCGATAACCGATAGATAAAATGTTATCAATACCCATCCCTAGTCAAGACAGCAAAGAAAATGTATACCGTAGTGTTCAGAATAATAGTAGTGCTATGTAACTAAAAAGATTAATCCAGGTTTTGAGTATATTTCTTATTGTTACATGGGAAACAAGGTACCAGTAGATTCAGTAGATTCTCACAAATCCAACAAGACCAAGCATTCATGATATGCACACTCTTAAGGCTATGAAATTGGGCTATTAGTGTAAAAAAAAAAAAAAAAGTAGAAAAGGGGGTGTTCACAATAATAGTAGCATCTGCTGTTGATGCTATAAACTCAGAACTATTATGTTCAAACTGCTTTTTTAGCAATCTTGTGAATCACTAAACTAGTATTTAGTTGTATAACCACAGTTTTTCATGATTTCTTCACATCTGCGAGGCATTAATTTTGTTGGTATGGAACCAAGATTTTGCTCGTTTACTAGTGTGCTTGGGATCATTGTCTTGTTGAAACACCCATTTCAAGGGCATGTCCTCTTCAGCATAAGGCAACATGACCTCTTCAAGTATTTTGACATATCCAAACTGATCCATGATACCTGGTATGCGATATATAGGCCCAACACCATAGTAGGAGAAAAATGCCCATATCATGATGCTTGCACCAAAATGCTTCACTGTCTTCACTGTGAACTGTGGCTTGAATTCAGAGTTTGGGGGTCGTCTCACAAACTGTCTGCGGCCCTTGGACCCAAAAAGAACAATTTTACTCTCATCAGTCCACAAAATATTCCTCCATTTCTCTTTAGGCCAGTTGATGTGTTCTTTGGCAAATTGTAACCTCTTCTGCACGTCTTTTATTTAACAGAGGGACTTTGCGGGGGATTCCTGCAAATAAATTAGCTTCACACAGGCGTCTTCTAACTGTCACAGCACTTACAAGTAACCCCAGACTGTCTTTGATCATCCTGGAGCTGATCAATGGGTGAGCCTTTGTCCATTTTAAAGCATTGGAGATCAGTGTAGATGAACAGCCTATAATTTTTTCCCCCCTCTTCAATCAACTTTTTAATCAAACTACACTGTTCTTCTGAACAATGTCTTGAACGTTCCATTTTCCTCAGGCTGTCAAAGAGAAAAGCATGTTCAACAGGTGCTGGCTTCATCCTTAAATAGGGAACACCTGATTCACACCTGTTTGTTCCACAAAATTGACGAACTCACTGACTGAATGCCACACTATTATTGTGAACACCCCCTTTTCTACTTTTTTTTTTTTTTTTTTTTACTAATAGCTCAATTTCATAGCCTTAAGAGTGTGCATATCATGAATGCTTGGTCTTGTTGGATTTGTGAGAATCTACTGGTACCTTGTTTCCCATGTAACAATAAGACATATACTCAAAACCTGGATTAATCTTTTTAGTCACATAGCACTACTATTATTCTGAACACTACTGTATGTAGTTTCCACACCCAATATTTGTGTACTTGAATACTAATGTCTGTTCATTTTTTATGACCACTAACCAAACCACTTAAACACCTGAACACAGATATAATCTTATAATTAACATTTAAAAAAATTAAGGCAAATTTAATTTGAAATTGGCTACACAATTAACATCTGCTGCCTTAGCACCATGTTTCCTTTCCACAGTGCCTGTTGTGGCATCCATGAACAACCTCCACTGGAGCAGCAGTGGTTTATACAAATAAAACCAACTG
The DNA here is from genome assembly GCF_902500255.1 of Thalassophryne amazonica. Taxonomy (NCBI): domain Eukaryota; kingdom Metazoa; phylum Chordata; class Actinopteri; order Batrachoidiformes; family Batrachoididae; genus Thalassophryne; species Thalassophryne amazonica. Next base: position 38,503,507 of record NC_047104.1, on the reverse strand, counting down.
CAGCATGACAAATAATCGCTTTGGACTTTAACAAACAGTATTGAAGTACTTGTAGGTGTTTCCAGTTTGAGGATGGGGTGTGTTCTTGCAGCGGTAAAGGGTGGGGTCTCTCATGCAGCCGTTGTTGGAGTTCATGTCAATCTTGGCCCTCAAACAGCAGGTCTGACCGTATTCTGTGCCTGCTTTCATCTCCAACCACATCTTCATGTTCTGCTCCACAGCTGAGAGAAAAAAAGGGAGGAAATCAGATGCACTGCAGACTTTCTATCATAAACTGTCAACCGCTTTCCTCTTTCTGTACCATTCAAAAACAATCTGACTGCCAGCTGGACAAGTCTCTACACAGATCAGTTACATTCTGCATTAAACAGACGAACAACAGTGAGAGAGGAAGTATCCACATACCTAAAGCAACACTCCACAGTGCAACCAAGCATATGTCAAGTGTAAGTAAACACTTTCATTACTCGCACAAATGCTCCTAATATTTAGTCAATCTGCCTTGGGTGCATCTGTGTATACACACTCACACACACACACACACACACTGACTATGACTAATGTTAATCACTGAATTCAGAGATCAGGTCCAGCTCAGACCAAACAAGATGGGTGCAGATAACCACTGCACCACCTGTTTCTTGTTCCCAGTAACATTATGAATTTCAAAGTGTGCAGCCAAAACATAGCTGGGAACCACGCTGTCTGCCACAGCATCAATGTTTCAAATTATAACATTTTTAAAAGTATGTGTCTCAGAAATGCAATCTGTGTCGAGACAGGTGTGGGTCCAGCAGAGCAGCTCCTGTCCCAGTCGCGTTTCAGTACCAGACTCCAACAAATCAAAGCAGTGAGAAATCAAAAATGATCACAAAATTGAACTCCATTTAAAACATGGCACAGAGCAGGTGGTTCTGTGGGTTAGGTGTTGAACTACAAATATATAGAGGCTGCAAATCGATTGAAGCTATGTCCTCCTGCCTACCCGTCTGTGTCCTTGGACAAGATACTTTATTTGCATCAACCCAGTCAACCCAGCTGTAAAAGGGGCAGTAATTTGTAATGGCCTGGGCATCCCCTCCAGGGGGACTTTGACTCCTATTTGCTTTCTGCTGGGTTAACTGGTTATTTCCCTGGGCGGTTACCATGTAGAATCCAAGACGGCTTTGTGGTATGGTGGATGCGACAACAAGTGGCATCAGTGCATGGTCCTAGACTTGGCATATGGAATACAAGGATAATCTCTGCCCCAAATGGAAACCATGGACTGTACGGATTGACTTATTTTATAACATGGCAAATGTAAAGCTTGCTTTAGGTTTACCGTCAGCACAACCTATAGCAATGACACTGCCTGTATCCAGTTCACTAAAGTAATTGCAGACACTTTCAAAGCAAAAAAATAAATAGAACATCTGAGCCCAGGTTCATAAAACAGTCTAATCTTGTATAGTCAACTAAACTCACTTAATCGACTAATCGTCTGACATTAGTCTTTGCACAAAGCACTTAGTCGGCTAAAGTTTTACGTTACCCGACTACAGTTTTAGCCTGGTACAGAGGAAGCTAATCTTATTTTAGTTTGCAAAACTTCAATGTCTTACCTATAAAATGGCAACTATCATGTACCACCACTTGATGGAACAACCAAGAGCACCCCTACATCACTCGTGTTCCTCCAAAAGGAGAGTTTCCTCCGCTTTTAGCCATGGCTGTAGCATGCGACTGTCATATGTTTGTGACAGTTCTCACATTAGCCACTGGGCGTCACTGTTACAATGAGCAGTGTTGTGTGCACAAAAAGGCTTGGCATAAGTGTCGAACAAGAACTGCTAGGCTAACAGCTAAGCACATCATTCTGCAGTTTGTATGTGTCCATAAATGTTGATAAAGCCAGTTAACAAAACAAAGGCTGGACAGTTCATGACAACAACTAACCCGGAAGCAAACAAGCTGTATGATGGGGCAGCATGCCAATGCATGTCTACAATAAATGTCATAATAACCCCGACTGCTGCTTTAGGTAGAAATAAGACACACGATAAATAATATGATTCAATAGCATCTACAAAGCCCCAACTATGGCATAATAACATTATTATTTTACAGGAACTAGTAAACTAACATTTGTATTATTTCAGCACTAAAATGCAGATACAAAATGTTTTGTGTAAGCCTAAATGAAATGTTAAGCTGTGACAGTGAAACCAATAAGCAAAGTGCGCATCTCAGGCTGCGTGGTGCATTTTGGGTAGGCTAAATTTTTCAGCTACCAACCCACAAGCTATGGCGGCAGAAAGCAGCAAGGAGTGCTGTGATTTGGATCACTTCAACCGCTGGAAAGTTGACGATTTAAAGTGTTTTTGTAAGCTCCGCGGATTGCCTGTTACAACCAGGACTACGTACGGCAGTGGACAGAAATGGAAAGAAGAGCTGGTTGTGCTTGCGTGTGCTGCATGTGTACAGAAAGTACCGTTAGTGCCGACGGAGGAAGAGCGCGCTGCTGTCGAAAATGACCAGTCCTTGTTGATAGTTGGAGACAAACAAATTTCTGACCCCTTGAAGGCAACTGACGGATGGTTAGACGAAGTCCAGAGACTGAAACTGTGGATATTGCAGAATATTTGCTAAGCAGGGATGAGAAATCGCTACTCCGCTGGCTTCATAATGACGACAATGACGGTGAGTCTCACATATAAACTCTTTGGTGTCACGTTTGTTTTGATAAGTTGACAGACATACAATGATATGTGCATGCATGCAGTTTGTTTATAGAACATGTCAATTTTACAATATTATGTGCCACGTCATTCATGGCGTGACATTACAGTCATAAGCCGATGCATGAAAACGGCGGCACGGTTTCAGGATATTGACAAAATAAATGTGTTACAATGTTAGTCCGTCTTTTACATCCATCTGGATCTTTCTTTTCTACGGCAAAATTGTGTAGAATGAACAGAGGTTTACAACCACATTTCTTCTTCTTTCCGTCTTTGTTTGGACTTGCCAGAGCTTTGCAATAGTGTGTTTCCAGCCAACTTTCAAGCCTATAAATTCTGTTTGAGCATTTGAAAACAGCACAATGCGCCCCTGTCATTACTGTATGTGTCGCTTAAGGCTTAAAGACTTTGAAACAATCCCTGTAAAAGCCTTAACTTTTACAGTCCGCTAATGCTACTGTATACGAAATTCAATGGGAGCAGGGTGAGTGTGGTAGCGGTGATTTGACCCACGCATGCGCAGATGCGATGCGCACTTCGCTTATACAAAAACTGCTGAGCATTAAATATGACGACTATGCTGAACTGTGTGAATATGTAGGTGACTCCACTGAAGATGAATAAAAAGCCAATTTTACTATTGTTCCGGCATTTAGACTCTGTGCGCTGCTCCCTCTCCTGCTTCATCTGCTCCGGTGGAGTGTCATCGGTGTAAGCTTTGCCCTCAGCGAGCAGTTGCTCTGCAAAGCGCATGATTGCAGGAAAGTGGTCGCTGGTGTAAGAAAACTGGTCTGGATGGATATGGAGCATGGCAACATCTTCCAGAATGACCTGAAGACAAAAAAAAGAACATGTGAGGCAACAATGTTTTTCAGATTTTCATGGTAGACAAACATCGGGGTAAAAAAAAGTCTAAGAAGTCATAGGTAAAATACAGATAATTATGTAATTTCCTCATTTCCCCTGTATTCCAGATCCCTCACCTTCTCAAAATCCTCCTTCTCCTTCTCAGGATTAGTGTCATCAAAGCGCATGATGAGTTTGCCTTTGAATGTAAGCTGGTAGTATTGGTTGAGCAGAGCTGCTTTCGCATGGCCGATATGAAGGTAGCTGATGGAACAAAAAACAAACAAGGGGGAAAAATAAGCTTAACAAGGAACAAAACAGGCATCTGTCCCTCATTCAACATCACAAGAAGCGCAACATGTGAATGAAATATAGTGTAGCAGATAAGTGAAACAATCATGCAAATGGTGATAAAAGCATCAAATTCAGCAGAAATACTCCTTGGACACTCCTCTTTTGAAAAAACCGATTGGCCACTTGACTTTTCAATTGGTGGTCAGGTAAGGGTCAATTGAAGAATTACAGAGGCCAAAATTAAAAGATGCTCCAATCATATTGAAAAATATTCCACATTATTTGCCTGATCATAAAGATTCCAAAAAGGTATAGTTTGGACTATCTGTGACTGAATTCTATGGAGTTACTGGATAAAAACAGCAAGAATGGTGACAAAGGTCAGTGTCATTTTGTACAGGGGTCAAAAGTTAAAGTTGCTCCAATTTTGGTAAAAAGTGATGCAAATTATTGGTTGTGCTAATAGGATTAATAAATGGAATAGTGTTGACAGTGTTGAATGCTTGATCTCCAAAGTAAAGGTCAAACAAGGTCTACTTCTATTGGATTCTATGACATGTGACACATTACCCCGTAACGTGATAAGTAAGGCTGATACATGGTCCAAACTATTCCTCTTTAAAACGGTGTTAACTCAACTAGTAATTTGCATCACTTTTTACCCAATTTGGAGCAACTTTAACTTTTGAACCCTGTACAAACTGAAACTGACCTTTGTCACCATTCTTGCTGTTTTTATCCCGTAACTCCATAGAATTCAGTCACAGATAGTCCAAACTATACCTTTTTGGAATCTTTATGATCAAGCAAATAATCTGGAATATACTGTTCAATATGATTGGAGCATCTTTTAATTTTGACCTCTGTGTAATTCTTCAATTGACCCCTACCTGACCACCGATTGAAAATTCAAGTGGCCAATCGGTTTTTTCAAAAGAGGATTGTCTGAGTAGTATTTTTGCCGAATTTGATGTTTTAAATCACCATTTGCAGGATTCCCCTCTGAATATTCTCTTATCCGCTGCACTAATAGGACTGGCTTTAAGATGAAGGTTCCAATATAATCTGTAGGTGAAGGTGGAAATAAAAGTTTACAGTATTCATAAACAATAAAAATATTTAAAAAATGAATGTTTAATGAGTGCAATGGTAAGAATATTTGCATGAGCAGAAAGATGGAACATACTATTCAACGAGGCATCCACCTCTTCGAATGGTATGTTTAATGAAGCTTCTCTAATACTGACAAGAGCAGACAACCACCAGATGTTTGTGAAAACTTGCGGCTAACCTGATGTGTAGCCTGCACAATGCTCATTTGCAAAAGGAAAAATTACAAACAAAACTCCACATAAGCAAGAACCCTTGAATAGGAGTAAATTATGTTACATCAGACAGACTTCTGTTGTATATTAGTCCTGGAACCAATTGTCGGCTGACACGTTTGATCTGACATTGCACATCCTGCAGCGTGGCAATCGCACATGCACATATCATGATACATCGTGCAGCCCTTCAAGGGTCAAGTGATATGAAAATGCAAAAACTGAGCCATTAATGATGTATTCTAATCCAACTGCATTTTTTCCACAAATCTGATTGGTTAATCGTGTGAGATATCAGACCATAAAATATCGAGTAGACGGTGGCAAAATATTCAACCGTTTCACATTTGATGTGTTACTCCACATCCTGACCCTAACCCTAACCCTCACTAATGGCGCTGTCAGCTGACAGTGACAGAAACTAGTGCAGGGATGACGATGCTGAACTGTGTGGATTTAATGGATTTAACTGGAATGATTGATGGACTCAATGCAGCTGACAAGATGGAGAAATCTGTGGGTCTGCTCAGAATTTCCAGTTTAGCATGAAGACGCTGTTCCTATGGTAAGCTTTGACGAGCCGACCACACCCTTTCGCCGACTGAATTACTTACAGAAAAATAAATTGTGCAAACGATGGAACTGGATTAGTTATCCATTAAAAAAAAAACCTCAAAAGCAATCTGCAACCGTAAAATCCAACATGAATGTCTGAAAATCATCAGACACAACAGGGTTATTCCGTAATTTTCCTCTGAGATTTGAATATCTAATAAACATCACAGTGTGCCTCACCCACTGGCCTCAGGAGGGAATCGCACTACCACCTTGCCCATTTCAGCTCCTGGCAAATCCACAAACTTTCCAACGTCTTGCTTCTTCTCCTTCTCCTCAGACTGCAGAAAATGGACACAAACAGTTAGGAAGGCAGCGTGACAGCTGTCAATCATGTCTACTGTCCTGGACAGAATTACTGGCACAGAATTTAAAAATACACACAAGTGAATGCAGGTTTACCAAATTTGCATAATCACAATGTTTATATAAATTTGCAAATTTGTTGAATAACAAAAGCTTTAACAGTGAAATAAAACAAATACAGGTATAAAATGTACATGTGACATTTATGAATTTACAGTAAATTATCCCTTTTACAGTTTTGTTTTCCCCCCAGACAAGTCAGGGGACAGAGACACAACATTTCCAAGTCCCTGAAAATGTCTAAACATCAGTCATTAACAAACACAAACAGTATGGTACTCTACAGCACATCTTTCTGGACGAATGTTCTCAAGCACAAGAAAAGAGACGAGTGAGAGAAGCCACAAAGGCACACACGACAACTCTTAAGGCATTGTAGATTTCTGCGACTAATTTCAACTCCATTCATTTATATAATGTTACTGTGCCTTAATTGCGAGAGTGGCATCAACTCAGAACATAGCACCATTTTACTTCCAACTGCGCTGAACTCCTGAATGAACCTTTTGTTTTCAACATTTTTTTAAATAATTTAACCACATACAGCAAGACATCCAGGTACAGGTGCTATCAAAATAAATATATAAATAGTTAAGCTATAAAATTTACAATTTATGATGATTTATTTTATTCACTTAAAGCCTGATTTATGCTTCTGCAGCTCTGTAACTGCATGACAGTTTTAATGTTCTCAGTCTCTGGATTACGCTTTATTATGGATTAATTTGATTCTCAACAAGCTTTTCTTTCTACAATCATCACCTCCAAATCAAAAGGTAAAGTGTTCAATTTCGTCTTTTTCAGACTCTACTGTAAAGTTGCGGACTTTTCTGATCCATTTTTAATCGGCGTGTGCACTGTAAAAACTATAATATGATGGCATATTAAACAGTGAAAGCAGAAAAGTGTCAAATCACAGCCTGTTGCACTGTCTGATTTAACAGGTACATGTCAGGCTGCGGCTCAGAGTCTGAGTACGGTGTGAAAAAAATAAACGGTCGGGCTTTTAATCACAGGAATGACTCCCGTCCCACATGCAAGGGGTTTAATGGAAATACATTGCGACTGGACAGGACATTTTATCCATTGTACAAATTACATTCTATACTGTGTTTATTAGATGGAAAACAATACAAACTTTGGGACTTTTTTGTCTGGTGACTGAATATCTGGTTTATACGATGACGGTTTATGTGAGTTTTACTGTACATGGGACTGAACAATAAATTTACTTCTCAAAGCTTTGATGATGATGTCGGCTTCCATCCCACACAGCTGACTTTATTTCCCCAAATTTTTCTTCTGTTTGGATCTGAAGGGAATCTGTACATCTTGAAGCTCTTGTTGTCTATTTGTGCCTCCAAATGCACAGCAACCCGTAATTTTCAGCGAATAAGTAAATAAAATAGCTGGATTTCCATGCAGAGAGATTAACAGTGAATGCTATTTTGAACCCAAGATGGCACCATGAGTCACATGACTTTTTTTTTAACTCATTATGTCGCCACTCTCTTAATTAAGGCACTCTATATATCGCCAAATCACAACATAAGTCACCCCCAAAGAAAGAAAGTGTAAGCCTTAGCCACCACGTCAACACCTCAAGCGGACCAGACTCAGTGAGGTGACCATCTCCTGTGTCCATACTACCAATGTCAAATTAACAAATAAATAAAGAACAGAGTTGTCAAACATGCAAGACAGAGAAGATGCAGCAAAGCAGTAGCCAATCACGTGAAAGTGGTCGTCAATCAGGCAGTAAAGATCACAGACCCGAGAAGTGATCATCAGTGAGTTGACCATTCTGACATTATGATGAGAACTGTCACTTTCTGTGCTGGCTTAGAAAGTGATGTAACACAGTGGTAAACATACCACTGTCCCAATTTTTGAAACGTGTTGCAGGCATCCATTTCAAAATGAGCAAATATTTGCACAAAAACAATAAAGTTTATAATTTTGAACATTAAGTATAGTGTCTTTGTGGTGTATTCAATTGAACATAGGTTGAAGAGGATTTGCAAATCATTGTATTCTGTTTGGGGCAGCATGGTGGCTTAGTGGTTTGCATTGTTGCCTCACAGCAAGAAGGTCATGGGTTCAATTCCCACCTGTGGCCTTTCTGTGTGGAGTTTGCATGTTCTCCCCATGTTTGCGTGGGTTTCCTCCGGGTGCTCCGGTTTCCTCCCACATCCAAAGACATGTGGGTTAGGTGGATTGGAATCTTTAAATTGTCCGTAGGTGTGCAAGTGGGTGTGAATGTGCTTGTTTGTCTATATGTGGCCCTGTGACAGACTGATGTCCTGTCCTGGGTGTACCCCGCCTCACGCTCTATGACTGCTGGGATAGGCTCCAGCCCCCCCCGCGACCCTTAATTGGACTAAGCGGTTGAAGATGAGTGAGAGAGTGAGTGTGAATTCTGTTTTTATTTACATTTTACACAACAACCCAACTTCACTGGAATTGGGGTTGCAATTCAATCGGCGAGGCTTACCGTTACCAACAGCATCTTCATCATCGCTCCAACAGCAGTAATCCATTAAATGTGAAACAGTAATTCTGTATCAGAATCCACATCAATACTTTCGTATGGTAGCTTCAATTCAACCATTTCTGCATCGCTGTCACTACACCACATCTCTCGCTCTCAGCTGACTGCGCCATTACTGATATCGGCGTAGCAGCGCACACTCAGGATGTGGAGTAATACATGAAATGTGAAGCGGTCGAATATTTTGCCACCGTACACCTGATATTATACGGCCTGAAATCTCACAAGATTAACCAATCAAATTTCCAGAAAAAATGTAACTGGATTAGAATCTTGTGTGAAATCCTGTTTGATCAACACAATGTTTATTTTCCAGGGAGAGAAAAATTCTTACCATGTTTCCTGATGGGACAAGATGCAGTTCGCTTTTCCAGTTTCTTCTGTCTTTCAATTCAAGAAGACAACTTAAAATTCAAGCCAGCGCCAATTCCATGAATTCTTCATTTGTTATCCAACTTTTTGACAGTTTCTCGCCATGTTCTCTCTGTCCAACGTCACTTCGTGACAGAGACATGCTACAAAATTCTTCTTTTAAAAACTTGATAGCTCTAAAAAGTATGTAATGTCCAAATGCTACATTTAGCTTAAAGAACAGCGTCTGGCAGCAGGAGGCACACAACGTCGCCGTAGCAACCACCCAGTCCTGCTTTACGACAACTGTTGTAACAGCTACGCTTTGCGTGAGCCATTTTTCTCTACGGATCTCCGTGGCTACACTGATCTATATCTGTTATACAGATCAGTGCACATGGATTTATAAAACTTGCATGATGTTGTAAAAAATAAGAACGCTTTGCAACAGGCATTTTAAAAACTCGGTGACGATCACAATTACAGAGTGAAACACCAACACATCTCCCCCTCCTCCCCATGCTGAAATCTGTGGAATTCCACGCATCCGCAGAGTTTTCACAGCCCTGATACTTAGTGGCTTGGAAACGTTCATGTTTTCATTCTTGAGTAGTCTTAAGAAAACTGCACAGAAAAGTGACGATTTACTGTAAATTAAAAGTGTGACAATAACTCTTACATATACATTGATGGCATTGATGTGTTAAGTGCTTTGAGCGTCTGATGCAGATGGAAAAGCTCTAAATAAATGCAGTCCATTTATGTCAGTTTTAGCTCCCGTCTCCAGGGTAAGATAATGGTTCTCTTTACCCCAGCAGATGTTGGCGCTTCCTAGCTGTCCTTATTGTTTAATGCTGCCACATTGTAAATGTTAACATACTAAAAGTTCACTAGATGAACGTCATGTACTGCGGTTACTGTGATCAGCAGTAATAACGAGACATCTCAATCTAAATGTTGATGAAAACAGGACTGGACCCTGAACCTACATTGGACTTGCATGGTGGAGCTTTGCTGCTGGTGTACTTGCTGCCCACAGAAGTGAAGGGAACCTGTGAGCTCAGCAACGAAAACCAGCGATTGACATGGGAGAAGGATTTGTCCTGTCCAGACCATTCACTGTGACCTGGGGAAACAGATACAGCTGCATGTTGGATGAATAGAAAAGCAAATCTGACATTATTATTAAGCCATTTTGTTAATGTCTGGCTGCTTTGAGATTTTTCAGATTATAGATTTTAATTTGGATCCAACAATCACGCACAATGAGAAAAAGTGAGAAGTGCCCCTCTCTGGTAGTCAGTGTGCAAACAGAAGTCAACTGAGTATGATGCTGAGTTTTAAAACATTTGACAGATTTTAAAGATGGAGTACATCGTTCAATTTCAGATTCTTATCGGGAACTGACCTCTAAGAGCAGCCCAGACAGAGAGATCAGCCAGGGTGAGGGTGTGTCCAACCAGGAAGGTTCTCAGGGACAGAGCCTTGTCCAGTTCACCCAGAGCCACAGCCAAAGCAGGCTGAGCACACAGACGGCGCATACTGAACTCCAGCCAGTGATCCACCTACAGGTATCAGACAGCGCCCCGAATGAAGACCAAGAACTTCAAACTACTGCCGGAAAATCCAACTTGCAAACACGCACCTCCGTCTGCTCCATCATGTTGGATCCATAGAGGCCAAGGGCAGGGGCAACCCGGGCCAAGTAGCGACTGATGGAGTTGGTATCACTGAACTGGACTGCACTGGAGAATTGAAGGAGAAGAGCTGTCAGACCAATGACTCATACAATGAAACTGTAAATCCTGTAATATCATGTGCATTAATGAGATATTTTTGCCTGAGTTTGATTATGAAACTGGCAAATGTCTCACTAACTCTGAGACACGAAGTCTGGTATCTTTTCCTTCCTCCACCACCAGCTGCACAGTCTCCTTCATGTGCTCTGCCGTCAACAGCGCCCCTGCAGGACAATAAAGAATTATCACCGGTTGCTGGTCTATATAGCTGCAAACTTCTTGCTGAACCGACTGAACCTGCTGAGTGACTGCAGAAAACCAGTTCAACTCATCGCTGAGTGTCAAACAACCTCACTGCAGGGTTTCAATTACATTCTCATCAACTAACTCACTGTAACTTTACCCATTCTGGGCAAGAGACAACTATTGTCTCATATTATTTAAGTTATCCAGCCACTATAATTGTAACTTACCATCAAATTACATGAACAGAAAATGAATTCAGTAGATTTTAAGTAGGGATGTCCCAATCAGGTTTTTTTGGCCCCGATCCGATTCCGAGTCATCTGATTTTGAGTATCTGCCGATACCGAGTCCCAATCCGATACTTTAAAAAAACTGAATGAACAATGAACAAATGCTAAATATACAATATTTTCGTTTTAATCACCTTATTTTATTATTTATCACTTAAACAGTGCACTTCTCCTTGAGGTAGCTTGAACAATCAAGTAATAATCTACCACACTTAAAAAATGTACAAATTTCCATGTTATTTTATCTGTCTAAAAATAAATGTCCAAGATTCCGTATGTTAAACAAGAAATTATCTAATCTGAAATAACAGGTGGTTTTAATTTTCAGATGAAAGGTTTCTAAAGAACATTTACTGATTTAGCTAATTTAATTACAAGGGTTCTACACTTTTTTAAACAGTAATCAGAAATTTTGAGGTAACAAACAACAACAACAACAAAAAACATTTCCAAGGATTTTTCTTCAGAAAACTGCTCTATAAATGAGCAGATCAGTGGTTTCTGCACCAATCTGTTTTGCACAGATCAGTGGTTTCTGCCACTAGTCTTCCATGTTCTGGCCCGACGCACTGTTCCTACTGGACAGCGCGAAGCTACGTCACAGCTCAGAGCGCCGAAAGTTGGATTGGGTTGAACTTATGGGGTTTTTTTTGTTCAATTAAAAAATAAAAAAAAAAAAAAAAGATTGGGTTGAACTTTGACCACGCCAGCCTGCCAACAAGCGGCAATGCTCGCTCCCATTAGAAGCATCGCTTTAGCTCAGCTTCTGACGCAATGCTGATGCCTCTAAAAAGCAACGCGTCTCATTGAAAATAATGCTTTTTACACCAATTCTTGACGCCTCTGACGCTTCCGACGCGTGAAAGGCCCATTAATCTACAATAATGAGCTTGAAATAGCGCTGAGCAAAATAATGATGATAAGATCTATATCGGATTCCTGATCGGGAAGCAATGTCCGATTTCCAATCATGTGATCGGATCGGGACATCCCTAATTTTAAGTACAAAAGTGGATTTCATTGCTGTTCCGTACACAGGTTGTTCTCAAGAACATGATGGATAAGGCCGAGCTCAGTGAGATCCAAAATGCTCACCTGGCATAGGTGCCTGCCAGGAGTAAAGAAAATTTGAAATTTTGATGCAAATTTGGTGCAATCTTGGCATTGAAAAGCAGTTTATTTTTTATTTTTAAATCAAGATTTGTTTTTTATATGGCTCATCAATTCCACTTAGTGCAGCAGTGCAGTAGGTAATGCCTTGGTCCCACCAAATAATAAACCATGAATAATGAGCCATGCATGGGTGTGTGTCAGCGATTATTCGAAGAATGACCCACATTTTTATCTATCACGTATCCACTACTAAGGTGCCTCTATGTGCCTCTCTGTACCCCGCATGTGCCATGTAGCAGCCTCTAGTGAGCCACGACCAACGTGTCATTAGAGCCTCGAATGGCTTGCATCAGCCACGCTAAGCCACATAGCGCCATGATAAAGCGACATTGGCCCACGTTTAGGCACGGGTTTACAAATGTCACATTTTTTAAAGGCAGTCCAAAAATAGACGCTCCAGTACAGTCGCTGTTGTGCGCTGCACGCCAGGCTGCTGTCCATCTGTAATGCACAAGACCAGCTAGAACCGAACAACATGTTCCTGGATAGCCCTCTCTGTGCTCCTCGCTGGCTCCGTGGCTCACTGGCTTTAAACACACACATTGTGACCCCACTTATCTTTGTGTTCATCCATTTACTTCTGCAAAAATCACTCTTTTACGCTTGTGCTGCTGTTCTCCATTCCTGGACAGCCACCTCTGTGCTCCTTCTCACTGGCTTCCTTTCCATCTGTGGCTTGTTGGCTTTATTTTTTCCCTGGCTTTAAACACAGTCATTTTCACAACGTGATCCTACTTTTAACTTTGTGTTCGTCCGTTTATTTCTGCAAAATCATCCTTTTGTGCGCACGTTGCCGTTCTGCATACACAATGAGGTGGCCAATTTAATTATATACACCTGCTGCCGCAACTCATGTGGATCACTTCCAAAAAAAAAAAAAAAAAAATTCTTTATTTCTTCTGCAGCTTACAAGTCACCTTGATACAACTTTTAACTTTGTGTTATGTCTTCAAAATTAGTATTTTGCGTGCTCTGCTGCTGTGTTGCTGCAGAGCTCTGCACTGCTTCACTGGAGTTATTTCTTCTGCGGCTTTAAACACACAGCCACTTTTACACAGTCATTCAAATTTTAACTTTGTGTTCGTCCATTAGTGACTGGAGGAAAAAAAAAAAAAAAAAAAAAAAAAAAAAAAAAAAAATCACTTGTGAGCTGGAATCCGCCTAAATGTTCCTTTGAAGCATGATGAGTCATTGCTTCAGTGCACAGTGTGCACACACAGCGGAGCTCATGTGATCCATTAACAAGATATTAAATCAACCATAGACATACTTTTCGCACGCGAACGGGACAGGAGGTCCTCAAACTGGGTCCTGGAGAGGCAGAAGTACCACTGAAAGCGGCTATCATTCAGACGCAGCTCCTGCGGCAAATGATGAATTTTTGGTGTCCGATGTGAATGCGGCTCAAGCAGAGCGACACACCGGGCGATGGTGGAGCGTCCATCGCCAGGCGAGGGATGCGAATTTGTGGCGTTGCGTGGCGTCCAGTGTGAACGCGGCATAATTCATCATAGTACCTTGTACACAAACTGCCCCACGCTGTTGTTGCTAAATTTTGAACATCTTGAAATTAGCACCACGCTCAGAAAGGAGCCTCGTTAGCTGAAGACAATGCCCGTAAGAGCCACTCAAAGCCATTATTCTCCCACGATAGTTGAAGAAACCCTCTCGTAGCAAAGAAAACATGCTGCGTGGCTCATTATTCATCCTTCATTATTCGGTGGAACCCAGGCTTAACAACCACTTGTCTCTTGTTGCTCTAAGAGACAAGACACCCACTCTGAAGATGAATGACAACTGGTTGCTTTGCCTCTGTTTCTTGTAGATAATGCAACACATGAGGACCACAGCTATGCTTAACAGCATTGCAAACAATGGTGTTGGAGCACACACTGATTGACAAATTACATCATGACATTTCAAAGTGTTTTTTCTGCATTATTTGATAAAATAACAAAGTTTTCCTATCTGCAAAAATTAAGTTGATACACATGTGAAAGACTCATATCGGCCAACTGATATACAACGCCAATTCCAATGAAGTTGGGACGTTGTGTGAAATGTAAATAAAAACAGAATATAATGACTTGCAAATCTTCTTCAACCTATATTCAATTGAATACACCACAAAGACAAGATATTTAATGTTCAAACTGATAGACTTTTTTGTTTTTGTGCAAATATTCGCTCATTTTGAAATGGATGTCTGCAACACGTTTCAAAAAAGCTGGGACAGTGGTGACAAAAGACTGGGAAAGTTTATGAATGCTCAAAGAGCACCTGTTTGGTGAGTGTCATGACTGGGTATAAAAGGAGCATCCCCAAAAGGCTCAGCCGTTCACGAGCAAAGATGGGGTGAGGATCACCACTTTGTGAACAACTGCATGAAAAAATTAGCCCAACAGTTTAAGAACAATGTTTCTTAACATTCAATTGCAAGGAATTTAGGGATTCCATCATCTACAGTCCATAATATAATCAGAAGATTCAGAGAATCTGGAGAACTTTCTACATGTAAGTGGCAAGGCCGAAAACGAATGCACGTGACCTTCGATCCCTCAGGGGGCACTGCATTAAAAACCATCATTGTGTAAAGGATCTTACCACTTGGGCTCAGGAACATGTCAGAAAACCATTGTCAGTTAACACAGTTCTTCCCTACATCTACAAGTGCAAGTTAAAGCTCTACCATGCAAAGCGAAAGCCATACTGGGCCCGAGCTCATTTGAAATGGACAGACGCAAAGTGGAAAAGTGTACTGTGGTCTGATGAGTCCACATTTCAAATTGTTTTTGGAAATCATGGACGTCGTGTCCTCCGGACAAAAGAGGAAAAAGACCATCCAGATTGTTACAGCGCAAAGTTCAAAAAGCCAGCATCTGTGATGGTATGGGGTTGTGTTAGTGCCCATGGCACGGGCAACTTACATATCTGTGGTGGCACCATCAATGCTGAAAGGTACATCCAGGTTTTGGAGCAACACATGCTGCCATCCAAGCAATGTCTTTTTCAGGGACGTCCCTGCTTATTTCAGCAAGACAATGCCAAGCCACATTCTGCACGTGTTACAACAGCGTGGCTTTGTAGTAAAGGAGTGCGGGTACTAGACTGGCCTGCCTGCAGTCCAGACCTAAGCACAAAATACGACAACGGAGACCCCGGACTGTTGAACAACTGAAGTCGTACATCAAGCAAAAATGGGAAAGAATTCCACCTACAAAGCTTCAACAACTAGTGTCCTCAGTTCCCAAATGCTTTTTGGAGTGTTGTTAGAAGGAAAGGTAATGTAACACAGTGGTAAACATCCCACTGTCCTAGCTTTTTTGAAACGTGTTGCAGGCATCCATTTTAAAATGAGTAAATATTTGCACAAAAACAATAAAGTTTATCAGTCTGAACATTAAATATCTTTTCTTTGTGGTGTATTCAATTTAATGTAGGTTGAAGAGGATTTGCAATTCATTGTATTCTGTTTATATTTACATTTTACACAACATCCCAACTTCATTGGAATTGGAGTTGTACATGGGTCGGGCTCTTAACATTTTTGACGACTTGTCATTTAGTGTATACTAAAGTAAGCAGCCAACTGCATAATCAGTTGTTTTAAAAGAAGTTGATCTACATTTAGTGATGTAAATTTTCACATTTAGATCCATTTGGACCCTCTACATGATCCCACACACTTCTAATGGCATTTTCACCTGTTCAGTGGCAATACAAAGCGATTTACTTTGTGCTGTTCTTAACTTGTCCCTTCCAATAACATTATATAACCAGTTAACCCATTATGGTGATTGAATTCAAAATCAATAATGCACTGATTATGTTATTATCCTGAGTGAAAAGATGACATGAAATATACGATAAGAAAAGCCTTTATTCATCCCTCAATGGGGAAATTTCAGTGTCACATCGCAGTAGGAAAAGAAGGGCATATCTAAAAATATAATAGCCTCCCCATGAAACACATTCTCAAAAATTCAAATTTTGCATATGGCATTTACAAAACAGGCACACACAAACACACAATTAAAAAAAAAAAAATCTGGCAAGGGCTTACAAAAAAAAAAGAAGAAAAAGAAAAAAAAAAATCAGTACAGGAGCTTTTTAGGAGCAACTTCCCAAAATGTAAATTGCAAGTGCACACAACTTTGTTTCAGTGGAAGAAACTTCCAAAAACATTTTAAGTCAGTTGCATTTTAAACAAATGCAAGTGCACAACAAAAAATGCAGTTTGACATTCCACGTTTCAGCACGCTTGCATCAGCCTGTAATGCTGACTGCCAACGTATAGGGGCGCTGTTTAGAAGGTTTAAATGCAAGTCACTGGATTAAAACATGATGCAAAGGACACAGCAGATCGATTTACATCCAGTATAAACTATCTGGTTTAGATACTGATGAGCAACATGTAACGTTATATATAAAATCCCGTTTTAGCTAAAGTCAGGTTGACGGCTGCCCAGGTGTGTCACTTCCAAGTTCATAAAAACACTTCGTGACACGTCGCAAAATCACCGTGTGTGGGAATTTATAGGACAAATTCATACTTCAAAAGCAACGTTTAGGCAATTTATAAAGAAATTTTAATGAATGGCCGGACGTGATATGCCACGACGACAAGCTAGCAAACATTACCCGCTAACACAGACACACACACCTGACTCCATTTAACTAGAAGACAAATAACAGAAAACGATCATTTGCAAAGGTACTTATTTTGATACCTCGCAGATCACAACACATTCAATTTCCGAATAACACACACTTCAATTCGGCTAGCAACTTCACACGAAATTCGAAGTTATTTCCACACAAAAACTTTTAGAACTGATTTGGTCTACCATCTTACCAATAGTAAGTCTGAGCTGAGTCACGCTTCAGCAGAAAGATGAACATAAATATTAAAAAAAGCAGGTTTCTCACATGGTTTCTCATTTGTGTTCGTCTGTGGTTCCGAGGTGAACGCTACAGCTAAGAATAACTGCTAGCCACCTGTCACTCACCGAGAGGTAGACTGTTTCTGTTGATGGTGAAGTTTAAGGCCATTGTCTGTATTATTTCGTTTCCAGGCAGACAGTGAATCCTCTGCGATTTCAGAAAAATGAAATCTGCACAGATACACAACACAGCTGCAAGCTCCACCGAGCACCTCACAACCAGAAAGGAGCGCCGCGCTTCTTCATCATGAACACATAATCAGCGGGCGCTAACGAAAGGTTGGTGCATTACTGCCACCACCAGTACAGGAGTTTGAATTGGAAGTTTGCGCTGTGAAAGAAAGACGAAAGTACAAAAATTAAATTGCTTCGTCCAAGTTAAGATAACAAGTTGGCATAAATTTGACTTGTTAAGATAATTTGGATCAGTCAAATTAATTTGAGTGCTACTAACTGAAGAAGTTGTTGTTAGGTTCTATTTTTTCAGCATATGGCTCATCCTATACTTCTATATCCTTGGCCAGGCCCTCTAACCATTCCTGGGGGATTCTGAGCTGGTCTCAATCACCTGAGAGCTGTAAACCCTCCAGTATGTCTTGGGTCTTCCTTCCAGTTGGACATCCCTGGAAGACCTTCCCAGGGACACCACCAGGCATGCCCCTGGGTGCTCTCCCAGTCACCTCAGCTGGCTCCTTTCAAAGTGAAAGAGCAGCAGCTCTACTCTGAGTCAAATCTGAATAGTCAACCTTCTCATCCTGTCCCTGACTGGAAACCTGGATACCCTAAAGAGGAACTGCATATCCAGGACATTGTTCTTTCAGTCACTATCAAAGCTCATAACCATAGATGAGGATAGGCGCATAAATCAGCTGTTTGCTGTTTATCTGGATCCATGTTGCAGTGGGAGTAGACCAAGCAGGTCACCCCACACTTCCCTATCTTCAGCCAAGTCCTCTAACTCCTCCTGAGGGATCCCAAAGCGGTTCAAAGCCATTTGGAACATACAGTCCTTTCAGTGTGTCCTGGGCCTCCTTCCAGGTGGACATGCCTGGAAGACTTCCCTAGGGAGATGACCAGACTGTCTGACCTCTGATGAGGTCAACAGAACCACATCATCTGAAAACGTGTTTTGTACTTACAACGTAGTGTGGCCAGGACGATGGTGGGATTCGAACACCAGACTGCTCGACCTGAAGACCAAGACTCTACCAGGTCAGCCAAAGGGGACATCGTTTCCATCTGGACTTCACCTTGGTACATATTTCCCCACCATTTTTGACTTCATCCCGAAGTCACAGGTGCATTTGAGCAAATTCTGTGACTACCCACATCCTGCCGACAACGGCAGTTTGTGACCAGAGGACCTATCTTTGTGGCCGGGATGGCAGTGGGATTTGAACACCAGACTGCTCGACCTGAAGACCAAAACTCTACCAGGTCAGCCAAATAGGAATTCCCTGCTGGCCAAGCTAGCAGAGACAGTCCATCTGGACTTCACCTTGCTACAGTAGTATCAAAGTTAATTCAATTACTGTTGGTTTTCGAACTGGAGGATCCGCTCATATTGCTCTCCAGACAAGTCGGTGTTTTGTTTTTATACCTCAGCTGTGACTGTATTTATATGAAACTGATACATTAAACAGGATTAGGGATCCATTTTGTGCGGAACTATTGTCCCTCCGTCAACAAAGATGGGAGAAGGAAAGTAGTTCGAAAAAACTGGATCCGCTACAATGGATACAAGGGGTCTCGTAAACCCGAGGATCCACATCCAGCTGAGGTATAAAAATACAGACCTCATGAAAACTGACAGATAATTGAAAAATACAGTTGTCACAATAAAGCATCTTTAAGTTGTTATCATTGCGACTAGGTGCTTCAAACTTACAACATCTAGTACATTTATGATATCATTTCTAAGTTCTACTCATTGTTTAAATGTCAGCCGGAGTTGTCTGTGTTTTTTGTTGTTGTTGTTGTTGTTTTTTTTTTTAATTAAACAAAGGAAAAAACATAACAGGAGGTACGACAAATGGTATGACTAACATACAGTATGACTAACAGACAGACAACATCCCAAACACTTAACAGAAGACATATTATACAGCACAGATCCGAGGGGTATGGGAGGGTTTATTGTAAACTGAAGTTCTTTACCAAGTTTATTGTCTTTATAGCTTTTTTGTTTGGTATATTAGTTAAAGTTTTAAGGTAGGTGTTGATTTCAATTATCCATAGTTTCAGAAGGGGCTTAATTTGACTGAATTTAGCTTTGTGTATGTGATATTTGCCAAGTAGTATATATAGGTTTACTAGATATTGTATATTTTTATTTTTATATTCAAAGGAGGCTATTACATTATGACTGGCTATTTTAATTCTATAATTAGTTTTATTATGAATAAGTAACTCCAAATTAAGCCAAATATCTCTTGTGAACTTACACTCATAAAATACATGTATTATTGACTCTTCTTCTATACCACAGAAACAACATTTGGGATCTACATCTGTAAATTTGGATATAAACAAGTTTGTTGGATAAATACAATGTAAAATTTTCCCGTGTAGTTCTCTAATTTTATTATAAATACAATATTGAAAGGGGTGAAGCCATATATGTTTCCAGTTTAAATCACTGTATTGAGAGCTCCAATAAGATTTACAGTTGGGTCTATTCCTATTAGAATTTTGAATTGTATTCCTAATATGTTTATTACTGCACTTGCTATTAAATGGAATCCCATCAATCATTATTGAGCCTATGGTATACTGAGTTTCCTTTTTCACATGTGCCTTCATCATTTCTTTCAATCCACTAGAAATACTTTTCACAACATAGTTAAATTCCTTAGAAGTGACTGGAAATTGGTGAATTCTTAAAAACATTTCATACGTAAATTTTTTATTACGTTTTTACGATTTTTTGCTCTATCCATTTAGGCATAAAAAGTGTTTGATTCCGTGCAGTAATGTTGTCATTATTCAAAATAATACATGTGTGGTGAAAAATTGTGCTTGTAGCTTGTAGCTAAAAGGGCTTGTTGATAGAAAGCACACGTCAGCGGCAGTTTAGTGACATTGAAGTTACATTGCAGTAGAAATGGAAGACCTCCAACCTTTTCAAAAATATTGTTGGGAATAAAATACCACAAAGAGTCAGGGTTTTCAATGCATTTTTTGATCCATTTGATCTTAAACGTGCTATTTAGAACCTGAAAGTCTAAAAGCTCCAGTCCGTTTCACTCCATGCTGTTTATTCTTCCAAACAAAATTCGTGATTAACATTGATTTCATCACAAACAGTTTGGTTAACATTCAGAGATTAGCATGATAGACAAACCTAGCTATTCCTTCTGCTTTTGTTAAGAGTGATCTTCCCCAAATAGAGATATCTCTTTGAGTCCACATATTAAAAATGTTTTTAGCTTTCCAGTTCAGGAGAGAAGTTAAGGTGCTGGCGGCCTGGTGCATATTACTGTCCTTACAGATGTGAATTCCAAGATACTTGACTGCTTCCTTTACAGTTATATTATCAATTGTTGTATCGTCACAGTCATACAAACATAGAATTTCACATTTGGACATATTTAGTTTCAAACCGGAAGCCTCTGAAAATTCTTTAATCTTAGATATCGCTCTCCCAACCTGAAGTTTGTCTTTTAGAAATATAGCAGTATCATCCGCTAATTGAGTTATTTTAATTTCTTTATCAAGGATTTTAATTCCTTTTAATTCCTCATCATTTTTAATATATATTGAAAGTAATTCGACTGCTAATAGAAATAGATACGGGGAAAGTGGACACCCTTGTTGTACAGATCTTATAATGGGAAACCTTGAGGTGGTGTAGGATAGAGCACTGCTATTGATATCTTTATAGAGTGTCTGAATGGTCATTATAAATTTTGAACCAAATCCGAATGCTTGTAAAGCTTTCAATAAGAAGTGATGTTCTGCAGTGTCGAATGCTTTATAAAAGCCTAAGAATAATATAAGCGCTTGTGAGTCAATGAGTTCAGGGTAAGCCAATAGATCTAAAATTAATCTAATATTGGAGCTTATGTATCTATTGGTCATAAAAACCTGTTTGTGTTTCACTTATTAAATCATTTAGTCCATTTTTTTTAAGCGATTGGCAAAGCTAGAGCAAGAACTTTATAATCCACATTTAATAAGGTAATAGGTCTCCAGTTTCCTATTTGCGAGGTATCTTTTTCTGATTTCGGGATCAAACATATAAGTCCTTGTTTCATAGTATTAGGCATTTAGTTTCTGAAGAGAGACTGTTTTAGAGTATTAAATACAGGAACTTCAAGAATGTCCCAAAAGTGGTGAAAAAATTCTGCAATTAATACATCACTACCAGGCGCTTTCCCTTTTTTTTTTTAAAAGATCTAACTGCTGTTAACATTTGTGATTTAGTAAGAGATCTGTCACATTGGGTTTTAAATTATTCTGAAATGTTTGGAATGAACTCGTGAAGAGTTTGTTGGGGACTTTTATGACGTGGGCGGAAACTAAAAGTGTGAAGAGAGTTCCGACCCGGAAGTGTTTTCTTCTGCACGCTGGTTTCTTTGTGGTGTCTTTGAGTGAAGTGTTTTTTCTGTTCACAACAGTCAACCAGCTCTTCCCTTCTCTCACCTAACTTGGTAACGCAAATATCACGTATTTGTAAATCTTTTATAAGTTTTGACAGTAGTCTTTTCATTTGATTTGTTTAATTATAAAATTTAGCGTGTGCTGTTTTGTAGTTTGTATTAACTTTATGTCGACAAACCGTGTGGTAGAAACACTGAGAGTTCAGTGGGTAGAAATAACGTACTAACGTAATTTTTACAGAGCTACAGTACGGAATCAGATGTCCAAAATATCTATTCAAACAATCATACTGTGTGTGTGTGTATATATATATATATATATATATATATATATATATATATAATACACTGTGCATCCAGAAAGTATTTACAGTACTTCACTTTTCCCACATTTTGTAATATTACAGCCTTATTCCAAAATGGATGAAATTCATTTTCCCCTCAAAATTCTACATACACCACCCCATAATGACAACGTGGAAAAAAGTTTTTTTTTTTTTTTTTTTAAAGATTTTTGCACATTTATTAAAAATTAAAACTAAGAAGTCATATATGTATGTACATACTGACTCAGTTGCACATCCGAGCACTCCATCTTTGCGGTCTGAGCAACATGCTTAGCAACACTAGCGTGACAATAATCAAGCTGGTTGGATTGTTTAAGTAGTGGACATCTTAATTAGATGCAGGTTGTTTTTGTTTTTTGTTTTTTACATTTTAGCCAGTTTTTGTTTTTTAAAATGCCTAGGTAATGTGAGGCAGTGGGTTGTACGAACAAAGTGAGAAAGAAAATTAAAATCCATCACAGTATTAAAAACAAAACATAGAATGCAAAATTTGGGCAGCATGGCCCCCCTTGGCACAGGCCAGTATTTCATAAAACATAATGATGACACACCAAAAGGATTATACATCACATTGATCACTATCATGTATTACTTTGGGGACAATAATCAGCAGTATGGCTCCTCCTGGGGCAGACCAGCAAGTCACAATGCATACATGACATAAAATACAAATTACTTTCATAAATACCTCATGTGTCTATGAGGTAGGAATAAATTTCAGTATATTGAACATCTGGCAGTTGTATAGGATAATTTTTCCATCATCCAGATTTGAGTTGGTACAGACAAGATGCCAGTCCTGCTGCTGCTAATTTGGTTTTGTATCACTTTCGGGTAGGGCTGAAACGATTAGTCGAGTAACTCAAATAATTCAATTACAGAAAATGTTTGAGGCAAATTCTGTTCCTCAAAGCTTCGTTTAACATTGTAGTACATATGCCAGGCCTGTGTGTGGTGCTGTAACATCCCCAGAATAAAACAGAAGAAGACTAGAGCATACACTTAAGCCGTGTAAACACAAATCAATTTAGCACAAAAGCTACCGCTTTCCAATGCGGCACAGAGTAAAATGAAGCCTTTTAGGAAAAAGGACAGTCCAAGCTGATCATCTGAAATAGCTTACTGTGCATTTAAAACAAAGCAGTGTGTTTGTCTCTTTTTAAAAAACACTGTTTCATCTGCTGCCTGCTCTCCGCTAATAGCCCTCTCCGGAGTGGCTATTAGCCCGGCAACCATCTGCTGTCTCTCTCTGCTCGGTGCGAGGGACTCTCAGCGCTCTCCTCACACTGGGCGAGTCAAAGCTCCGTCCCCAGCCACACTGACAAACAGTTTATACAGTATATAAGGTCCCAAAGTAGGTCCATCATCCATCTTTCTCTCTCATTTGCTTCATTCATCAGCGCCTCAAAATATTCCCTCCACCTTCTCAACACACTCTTTTCACTTGTCAGCACATTACCACCATCTGCATCCTTTATCATCTAACCTGCTACACATCCTTTCCAGCTCAGTCCCTTTGTCTGGCCATTCACGACAAATTCTTTTCTCCTTCCTTAGTGTTTAACTTCTTGTACAGCTCACTATATGACTTTTTCTGAGCCTTTGCCACTTTTCAACTTAAGCCACATCTCCTTGTACTTCTCTCTACGTTGACCATCTCTCTGACTATCCCAATTATTTTTCACAAACCTTTACCTCCTTATGTTTTGCTGGACATCTTCATTCCACCACCAAGTCACTGTGTGTTTCTTCCATTGTCCAGATGTCAAACCCAGTACCTTCCTAGCTGTATCCCTCACCACATCTGCAGTATTTTTCCAGTTGTCTAAAATCACTTCCCCTCCATTCAGTGCCTATCTCACCTCCACCCTGAAATTCACACAACATTCTTCCTCCTTCAGCTTCCATCATCTGATCCTTAAAATTTAAATAATTGAACTAGTAGGGTGATTTAAGTGTAAATCTGTGATTGGTCAGACATCACCTCAGCAGAACCAAAGGGAAAGAACAAATTAAGTGTACAGTGCATCTGGAAAGTATTCACAGTGCTTCACTTATTACATTTTGAAATGTATTCCAAAATGGATGAGATTCATTTTTTTCCTCAAAATTCTACACACAGTACCCCATAATGACAATGTAAAAAAGTTTTTTTTTAAAGATTTTTGGCAATTTTAAATATATAAACCTAAGAAATCACATGTACATAAGTATTCACAGCCTTTGCATTGAAGCTCAGAATTGTGCTCAGGTGCATCCTGTTTTCATTGATCATCCTTGAGATGTTTCTACAGCTTAATTGGAGTCCACCTGGGGTCAATTCAGTTGACTGGACATGAAAGGCACACACCTGTCTATAAGGTTTCACAGTTGACGGTGCATGTGGGAGCACAAACCAAGCATGAAGTTAAAGGAATTGCCTGTAGACCTCAGAGACAGGATTGTCTCGAGGCACAAATCTGGGAAAGGGTACAGAAACATTTCTGCTGCTTTGAAGGTCCCAATGAGCACAGTGGCCTCCGTTATCTGTAAATGGAAGAAGTTCAGCTCCACCTTGAACTGGCCTCCTGTCTAAACTGAGCAATTGGGGGAGAAGCGCCTTAGTCAGTGACCAAGAACCCGATGGTCACTCTATAGGAGCTCCAGCATTCCTCTGTGGAGGGAGCAGAACCTTGCTGAAGGACAACCATCTCTGCAGCCATCCAATAATCAGGTGTGTATGGTAGTGTGGCCAGACAGAAGCCACAACTTAGTAAAAGCACATGGCAGCCCGCCTGGAGTTTTCCAAAAGGCACCTGAAGGACTCTCAGACCATGACCATGACCTCAGATCAGATGAGATGACACGCTGAATTTAAACATATGACTAAGCGGAGGAAAAGAAACTAACCAACTAACTATTCAAAGTTCTCCACTGAATCTTAAATGTCCGACTGTCGAAATAAGTGGTGCGTGAATCGTAGGGCCAAGTGGACTGAAGAGCCGCTTTCAAGGAGCAGACAAGTTTCGCCCAAAATCCTCTGCTCTGATGAGACAAAGATTGAACTCTTTGGTGTGAATGCCAGGCATCATGTTTAGAGGAAACCAGGCACCATCCCTACAGTGAAGCATGGTGGTGGCAGCATCATGCTGTGGGGACATTTTTCAGCAGCAGGAACTGAGAGACTAGTCAGGATTGAGGGAAAGATTAATGCAGCAATGTACAGAGACATCCTGGATAAAAACCTGCTCCAGAGCGCTCTTGACCTCAGACTGGAGCAACAGTTCTTCTTTCAGCAGGACAATGACCCTAAACACACAGCCAAGATATCAAAAGAGTGGGTTCAGGACAACTCTGTGAATGTCTTTGAGTGGCCCACCCTGAGCCCAGACCTGAATACGATTGAACATCTCTGGAAAGATCTGAAAATGGCTGTGCACTAACATTCCCTATCCAACCTGATGGAGCTTGAGAGGTGCTGCAAAGACGAATGGACAAAATTGCTCAAAGATAGGTGCGCCAAGCTTGCGGCATCATATTCCAGAAAACCTGAGGCTGTAATTGCTGCCAAAGGTGCATCAGTAAAGTATTGAGCAAAAGGCGTGAACACTTATGTATATATGTGATTTCTTAGTAGTTTTTGTTATTATTATTGTTAATAAATTTGCAAAAAAAAAAAAAAAATCATGTTGTCATTATGGGGTGTTGTGACTAGAATTTTGAGGGGAAAAAAATGAATTTACTCTATTTTGGAATAAGGCTGTAACATAAAATGTGGCAAAAGTGAAGCACCGTGAATACGTTCCAGATGCAGCGTGTGTGTGTGTGTGTGTGTGTGTATATGTTAGTCTGGCGCCATGTAGTCCTGCCCTGGGTCTTCCCCAGGCCTCCTCCCAGTTGGACATGCCTGGAAGACCTCCCTAGGGAGACTACCAGGGGGCATCCTTACCTTACACCCGAACCACCTTAGCTGGCTCCCTTTGATGCGAATAAGCAGCGCTGTACTCCAAGTCCCTCCTGGATATTCATGCTTCTCAGCCTGTCACTGAGTGTAAGCCCAGATACCCGGAGGAGGAATCTAATTTCTGCCACTTGTACTGTATCACTGTCCAAAGCTCATGACTATAGGTGGGGATAGGCGTGTAAATAGAGAGGCACATCTTCTGGCTTAGCTCTTTCTTCACCATGACGGTCTGATACAGTGTCTGCAGGACCTCAAATACAATCCAATTCTTTCATTGATCTGGTCCTCCATTTTACCCCCAATCTGGAACAAGATTCCAGAGATACTTGATCTCCTCCACTTGGGGCATTAAGTCTACCCTGACCTTATCAGAAGGTCCAGTATATATGTCATTTATAGAGAGGTGATGGTCTTGTGGTTAAGGTGATGGGTTTGAGGGGCCTTGATTAAGATTAAGCACCTTGGCAAGGTGCTTAATCTTCAAGCTGTTCTCAGTGTGCAGTGGAACACCTTGAATGTCAGCATGTTGACATCGGTATGGGTGAATGTGAGGGAACATTAAGTTCTTTAAGCTTCTGCAGCTTTTCATTGTTTTTAAAAGTTTTAGCCATCTGAAGTGTGTAATAAAACCTGTGCACAGTACTTTAGATTTTTGTTTTATATTACCTGAGACATACAGAGGCGACAAAGTAGACAATATCGGCATTTCACACTGTGATTTCAGGATTCATCAGGCTTGTTTGCCAGTTCCTCACTGCCCTGCTTTGAAATCTATCTTTATTTCTAGGTATGTCTCAAGACAGTCAACACGGCAAATGGACCATCTCCAGCAGTGATGATGATGAGGACGAGGATAAGGACCTGCTCACTTCCAGAATCAAAACATCGAAAGCCCACCAACTCTGTGACTCCAATCACAGCCCCAAAGTGGAACCAGTAAAAGCTGCTGTTGGCACCAAACAAGAAAAAGAGGTGGTTGGTGGCTCTGAGGCTCAAAAGTCAGCTGCAATTAACCAGATAAATCCAATTAAACATGAATTTAGTCAGTCATTGTCTGGAAAACGGAAGAAAGAGGTGTCAGATGACTTAGGCTGGGCTCTGTCAGATAGTGATGATGATGATGATGGCAAAGTTGAGAAGAAACATTCCAGTCATTCATCCAGAAGGACACCTCAGAGCTCCAAATCAAAAAAAGTTAAGGTGAAGGAGGATCCCCCTTCCAGCCCCCACGGGCGTACCTATTATATTGACGAACCAGATGACTGTTTTGAGTCGAATGTTTCTTGTCTAAATGACACATACCGATTCTACCTCAACAAAGTCACTGGGCTAGACAGCACGTACAACAGAGGAGCTCTGCACATCCGTGGTGAGCACGATTCAGTTTAATGTTTGATGACAAGCGGTCCATCTTAAATAAGTGGTTTCTAACCAGTGGTGTTATTATTTTTACACTTAGTACTCACAGAGTGTCTTTTAATGAAACAGCACTGGCCACTGCGTCTGTTTCTGATTCAAACAGCTTTAAAACTAAGTCATTTTTTTCAGTGTTTGTAATACAACCCCAATTCCAATCAAGTTGGGACGTTGTGTGAAATGTAAATAAAAACAGAATACAAGGTTCAGTCTTGAGCTTAATGCAGTGTTTAAGCACAAAACGTGACTGATGAGGAGAAACAATTTCAGAAATGCAACAGAAACAACCACAAATCAGAAAAAGTTGGGACTGTATGTAAAATGAAGATAAAAATAAAAATGTTGCACCATTCCCAGTTTCTCCACTCACAGAAGCCAAACGTTCTTCCAAAGTTGTGTAATTATACCACAATAGTAGAATATAAAGAAGGGGAAAAAAGAAAAAAAAATAGACAATATATTCGTCAATCGCAATTATTTGTCTGACAATTAATCGTCTCCAGAAATTCCTAATCGTGAAAGCCCTACTTGAGATCAGAGTGCAAAATGCTTGAGGATTTTCGAAATGCGGTGTTTTCTGTATCGATTTTCTATTGCGATAATTGGGTTTTGCGCAAAACCACAGGTAATAACATTATAATATTATTTTGGTTGGTGGTGTGCCGCAGGATTTTGTAAATATAAAAAGGGTGCCGCGACTCAAAAAAGGTTGAAAATCACTGGTGTAAAGGATCTTACCATGTGGGCTCAGGAACATTTCAGAAAACCATTGTCAGTTAACACAGTTCATCGCTACATCTACAGGTGCAAGTTAAAACTCTACCATGCAAAGCGAAAGCCATTCATCAACAACATCCAGAAACGCCGCTGTCTTCTCTGGGCCCAAGCTCATGTGAAATGGACAGACGCAAAGTGGAAAAGTGTGCTGTGGTCTGATGAGTCCACATTTCAAATTGTTTTTGGAAATCATGGACGTCGTGTCCTCCGGACAAAAGAGGAAAAAGACCATCCAGATTGTTACCAGTGCAAAGTTCAAAAAGCCAGCCTCTGTGATGGTATGGCGTTGTGTTAGTGCCCATGGCATGGGTAACTTACATATCTGTGATGGCACCAACAATGCTGAAAGGTACATCCAGGTTTTGAAGCAACACATGCTGCCATCAAAGCAATGTCTTTTTCAGGGACGTCCCTGCTTATTTCAGCAAGACAGAGAAAAAAAAAAAAAACAATATATTCAACTGGATATAGGTGGAAGAGGATTTGCAAATCATTGTATTCTGTTTTTATTTACATTTTACATTTTAACGTCCCAACTTAATTGGAATTGGGGTTGTATATGTTATTTGTATGTCTGTTTTTGTCTCGTTCCTAGATGTCCTCTCTCCATTGTTTGGCACACTGAAAGAATCCGTTCAGGTGAGCAGCCACAAAAACTGTGAGAACAATATTTTTATGTTTTCTGCTTTGCACATTTTTGCCAGGAACTACATAATATCTACTATTTAAGTGCTGCATTTCTTTATAGTTTAACTACTGTTTTGATATTGGCTGGATGTTGCAGCAGTACCCATCAGAGTTCAGGTAACGTGTCGTCCGTCTTTGCTACCATCACTTTATCACAGTAAGTGTCCTACGTAATCCATGTACTGAGCACAGATTTTATTTTGATAATAATAAATTATACTTTTATAGCGCTTTCAAGTAGAAAAAAAAATACAAAGCTGTTTTTCCACATAACTCCAAAACATTCCATCATAGATAGTCCAAATTATACATTTTTGAAATCTCCATGGTCAGACAAAAAATGTGGAAAACTTTTCAATATGATTGGAGCATTTTTAAATGTTGACACCTGTATAAGCCTTCACTGACTCCTACCTGACTATCACTACAACCTTGTGATAGCTGTGATACATTTTTGTCTCAGGTGGGCAGTCATGTGCCTTGAAGGACCAAGACACTGCAGGTTTCCCTTTCTACCAATCACCTCAGCAGGTGATTTCATTGATGATCAAATCAAATCAATTTTATTTATATAGCGCCAAATCACAACAAACAGTTGCCCCAAGGCGCTTTATATTGTAAGGCAAAGCCATACAGTAATTACGGAAAAACCCCAACGGTCAAAACGACCCCCTGTGAGCAAGCACTTGGCGACAGTGGGAAGGAAAAACTCCCTTTTAACAGGAAGAAACCTCCAGCAGAACCAGGCTCAGGGAGGGGCAGTCTTCTGCTGGGACTGGTTGGGGCTGAGGGGAGAGAACCAGGAAAAAGACATGCTGTGGAAGAGAGCAGAGATCAATCACTAATGATTAAATGCAGAGTGGTGCATACAGAGCAAAAAGAGAAAGAAACACTCAGTGCATCATGGGAACCCCCCAGCAGTCTAAGTCTATAGCAGCATAACTAAGGGATGGTTCAGGGTCACCTGATCCAGCCCTAACTATAAGCTTTAGCAAAAAGGAAAGTTTTAAGCCTAATCTTAAAAGTAGAGAGGGTGTCTGTCTCCCTGATCTGAATTGGGAGCTGGTTCCACAGGAGAGGAGCCTGAAAGCTGAAGGCTCTGCCTCCCATTCTACTCTTACAAACCCTAGGAACTACAAGTAAGCCTGCAGTCTGAGAGCGAAGCGCTCTATTGGAGTGATATGGTACTATGAGGTCCCTAAGATAAGATGGGACCTGATTATGCAAAACCTTATAAGTAAGAAGAAGAATTTTAAATTCTATTCTAGAATTAACAGGAAGCCCTAGTCCCTGTCAGTACTCTAGCTGCAGCATTTTGAATTAACTGAAGGCTTTTCAGGGAACTTTTAGGACAACCTGATAATAATGAATTACAATAGTCCAGCCTAGAGGAAATAAATGCATGAATTAGTTTTTCAGCATCACTCTGAGACAAGACCTTTCTAATTTTAGAGATATTGCGCAAATGCAAAAAAGCAGTCCTACATATTTGTTTAATATGCGCATTGCATGACATATCCTGATCAAAAATGACTCCAAGATTTCTCACAGTATTACTAGAGGTCAGGGTAATGCCATCAAGAGTAAGGATCTGGTTAGACACCATGTTTCTAAGATTTGTGGGGCCAAGTACAATAACTTCAGTTTTATCTGAGTTTAAAAGCAGGAAATTAGAGGTCATCCATATCTTTATGTCTGTAAGACAATCCTGCAGTTTAGCTAATTGGTGTGTGTCCTCTGGCTTCATGGATAGATAAAGCTGGGTATCATCTGCGTAACAATGAAAATTTAAGCAATGCTGTCTAATAATACTGCCTAAGGGAAACATGTATAAAGTGAATAAAATTGGTCCTAGCACAGAACCTTGTGGAACTCCATAATTAACCTTAGTCTGTGAAGAAGATTCCCCATTTACATGAACAAATTGTAATCTATTAGATAAATATGATTCAAACCACCGCAGTGCTTTTAATACCTATGGCATGCTCTAATCTCTGTAATAAAATTTTATGGTCAACAGTATCAAAAGCAGCACTGAGGTCTAACAGAACAAGCACAGAGATGAGTCCACTGTCTGAGGCCATAAGAAGATCATTTGTAACCTTCACTAATGCTGTTACTGTACTATGATGGATTCTAAAACCTGACTGAAACTCTTCAAATAGACCATTCCTCTGCAGATGATCAGTTAGCTGTTTTACAACTACCCTTTCACGAATTTTTGAGAGAAAAGGAAGGTTGGAGATTGGCTAAGATAGCTGGGTCAAGTGATGGCTTTTTAAGTAATGGTTTAATTACTGCCACCTTAAAAGCCTGTGGTACATAGCCAACTAATAAAGATAGATTGATCATATTTAAGATCGAAGCATTAATTAATGGTAGGGCTTCCTTGAGCAGCCTGGTAGGATTGGGGTCTAATAGACATATTGATGGTTTGGAGGAAGTAACTAATGAAAATAACTCAGACAGAACAATCGGAGAGAAAGAGTCTAACCAAATACCGGCATCACTGAAAGCAGCTAAAGATAACGATATGTCTTTGGGATGGTTATGAGTAATTTTTTCTCTAATAGTTAGAATTTTATTAGCAAAGAAAGTCATGAAGTCATTACTAGTTAAAGTTAAAGGAATACTCGGCTCAATAGAGCTCTGACTCTTTGTCAGCCTGGCTACAGTGCTGAAAAGAAACCTGGGGTTGTTCTTATTTTCTTCAATTAGTGATGAGTAGTAAGATGTCCTAGCTTTACGGAGGGCTTTTTTATAGAGCAACAGACTCTTTTTCCAGGCTAAGTGAAGATCTTCTAAATTAGTGAGACGCCATTTCCTCTCCAACTTACAGGTTATCTGCTTTAAGCTGCGAGTTTGTGAGTTATACCACGGAGTCAGGCACTTCTGATTTAAGGCTCGCTTTTTCAGAGGAGCTACAGCATCCAAAGTTGTCTTCAATGAGGATGTAAAACTATTGACGAGATACTCTATCTCACTCACAGAGTTTAGGTAGCTACTCTGCACTGTGTTGGTATATGGCATTAGAGAACATAAAGAAGGAACCATATCCTTAAACCTAGTGACAGCGTTTTCTGAAAGACGTCTAGTGTAATGAAACTTATTCCCCACTGCTGGGTAGTCCATCAGAGTAAATGTAAATGTTATTAAGAAATGATCAGACAGAAGGGAGTTTTCAGTGAATACTGTTAAGTCTTCAATTTCCATACCATAAGTCAGAACAAGATCTAAGATATGATTAAAGTGGTGGGTGGACTCATTTACATTTTGAGCAAAGCCAATTGAGTCTAATAATAGATTAAATGCAGTGTTGAGGCTGTCATTCTCAGCATCTGTGTGGATGTTAAAATCGCCCACTATAATTATCTTATCTGAGCTAAGCACTAAGTCAGACAAAAGGTCTGAAAATTCACAGAGAAACTCACAGTAACGACCAGGTGGACGATAGATAATAACAAATAAAACTGGTTTTTGGGACTTCCAATTTGGATGGACAAGACTAAGAGTCAAGCTTTCAAATGAATTAAAGCTCTGTCTGGGTTTTTGATTAATTAATAAGCTGGAATGGAAGATTGCTGCTAATCCTCCGCCTCGGCCCATGCTACGAGCGTTCTGGCAGTTAGTGTGACTCGGGGGTGTTGACTCATTTAAACTAACATATTCATCCTGCTGTAACCAGGTTTCTGTAAGGCAGAATAAATCAATATGTTGATCAATTTTTATATCATTTACTAACAGGGACTTAGAAGAGAGAGATCTAATGTTTAATAGACCACATTTAACTGTTTTAGTCTGTGGTGCAGTTGAAGGTGCTATATTATTTTTTCTTTTTGAATTTTTATGCTTAAATAGATTTTTACTGGTTATTGGTGGTCTGGGAGCAGGCACCGTCTCTACGGGGATGGGGTAATGAGGGGATGGCAGGGGGAGAGAAGCTGCAGAGAGGTGTGTAAGACTACAACTCTGCTTCCTGGTCCCAACCCTGCATAGTCACGGTTTGGAGGATTTAAGAAAATTGGCCAGATTTCTAGAAATGAGAGCTGCTCCATCCAAAGTGGGATGGATGCCGTCTCTCCTAACAAGACCAGGTTTTCCCCAGAAGCTTTGCCAATTATCTATGAAGCCCACCTCATTTTTTGGACACTACTCAGACAGCCAGCAATTCAAGGAGAACATGCGGCTAAACATATCACTCCCGGTCCGATTGGGGAGGGGCCCAGAGAAAACTACAGAGTCCGACATTGTTTTTGCAAAGTTACACACCGATTCAATGTTAATTTTAGTGACCTCCGATTGGTGTAACTGGGTGTCATTACTGCCGACGTGAATTACAATCTTACCAAATTTACGCTTAGCCTTAGCCAGCAGTTTCAAATTTCCTTCAGTGTCGCCTGCTCTGGCCCCCGGAAGACAATTGACTATGGTTGCTGGTGTCGCTAACTTCACATTTCTCAAAACAGAGTCGCCAATAACCAGAGTTTGATCCTCGGCGGGTGTGTCGCCGAGTGGGGGAAAAACGGTTAGAAATGTGAATGGGTTGGCGGTGTACACGGGGCTTCTGTTTAGGGCTACGCTTCCTCCTCACAGTCACCCAGTCGGCCTGCTTTCCCGGCTGCTCGGGATCTGCTGGAAGGGAACTAACGGCGGCTAAGCTACCTTGGTCCGCACCGACTACAGGGGCCTGGCTAGCTGTAGAATTTTCCACGGTGCGGAGCCGAGTCTCCAGTTCGCCCAGCCTGGCCTCCAAAGCTACGAATAAGCTACACTTATTACAAGTACCATTACTGCTAAAGGAGGCCGAGGAATAACTAAACATTTGACACCCAGAGCAGAAAAGTGCGGGAGAGACAGGAGAAGCCACCATGCTAAACCGGCTAAGAGCTAGTAGCTGCGCTAAGCTAGCGGATTCCTAAAAACACACAAAGTGAATAATGTGTAAATAATTTAGAGGTGATTCAGCAGAGGGAGTGCTTTAGTTAAGGCACGTGAAGATTACACTGTGAAACAAATTATCTAAATCAATCTAACTGCGCAGATTAAACAGCTAACAGATACAGCAAAACACCGCTGTGCTCTGGAACAGGAAGTGATACAATACCGCAGTGAGAGCCAACCACCAGTAGAGGCAAGCAAGAGGTGATGATCAGGTGTTTATGTTCATGGGAGAAGCTCATCAGCAAACCCACCTGCTGAGGTGATTGGTTTCAAGGAAAACCTGCACTGTCTTGGCCCTCGTTGCCCACCCATGGTCTAGGCCATGTTATAGTAAGGGTGGCTTGTATACATTGTTTGGATACTTTAAGTGGTACCAATTAGGTCAAAATTGGCTTCTGTTTCACAGACTATTTGAAGAATTTAACAAAATGGATATATTGGATTTCATACATAAAGATGCCAGATTAAAAATAAAGATGCCAGATTATCCGTCCTGAGTATCCGTCCTGAGTCTCTGGGTGTTGTGGGACTGTCTTGGCTGACACACCTCTGCAAGTGTGCCTCTGTGGTGGTCGGGGACAGTGCCTCTGGATTGGCAGACCGGGGTGGTGGTCCCTCTGTTTAAGAAGGGGGACCGGAGGGTGTGTTCCAACTACAGGGGGATCACACTCCTCAGCCTCCCCGGTAAGGTCTATTCCAGAGTACTGGAGAGGAGAATTTGACCGATAGTCGAACCTCGGATTCAGGAGGAGCAGTGTGGTTTTCGTCCTGGTCGCGGCACCCTGGACCAGCTCTACTTGCTCCATCGGGTGCTCGAGGGTTCATGGGAGTTCACCCAACCAGTCTACATGTTTTTTGTGGATCTGGAGAAGACGTTCCACCGTGTCCCTCGGGGCACCCTGTGGTGGGTGCTCCGGGAGTACGGGGTCCGAGGTCCTTTGCTAAGGGCTATCCAGTCCCTGTACAACCACAGCAGGAGTTTGGTTCGCATTGCCGGTAGTAAGTCAAACCTGTTTCCAGTGCATGTTGGCCTCCGCCAGGGCTGCCCTTTGTCACTGGTTCTGTTCATCATCTTTATGGACAGAATTTCTAGGCGCAGCCAGGGTGTAGAGGGGATCTGGTTTGGGAACTACAGAATCTCGTCTCTGCTGTTTGCGGACGATGTGGTTCTGTTGGCTTCATCAAATCAGGACCTTCAGCGTGCACTGGGGCGGTTTGCAGCCGAGTGTGAAGCGTCCGGGATGAAAATCAGCACCTCCAAATCCGAGGCCATGGTTCTCGACCAGAAAAAGGTGCTTTGCCCTCTTCAGGTCGGTGGAGTGTCCTTGCCTCAAGTGGGGAATTTAAGTATCTCGGGGTCTTGCTCACGAGTGAGGGACGGATGGAGCGTGAGATCGATAGATGGATCGGTGCAACACCTGCAGTGATGCGGTCGCTGTATCGGACTGTCGTGGTGAAGAGAGAGCTGAGTAGGAGGGCAAAGCTCTCGATTTACTGATCGAGCTACGTTCCGATCCTCACCTATGGTCATGAGATTTGGCTCATGACCGAAAGAACGAGATCGCGAGTACAAGCGGCCGAGATGAGCTTCCTCCGCAGGGTGGCTGGGTGCTCCCTTAGAAATAGGGTGAGGAGCTCGGTCACTCAGGAGGAGCTCGGAGTCGAGCCGCTGCTCCTCCACGTCAAAAGGAGCCAGTTGAGGTGGCTCGGGCATCTTTTCCGGATGCCCCCTGGACGCCTCACTGGAGAGGTGTTCTGGGCACGTCCCATCGGGAGTAGGCCCCGGGGAGGACCCAGGACACGCTGGAGGGACTACGTCTCTCGGCTGGCTTGGGAACGCCTTGGGGTTTCCCCGGAGGAGCTGGGGGAGGTGTGTGTGGATCGGGAGGTCTGGGTGGCTTTGCTTGAGCTACTGCCCCCGCGATCCGACTCCGGATAAAGCGGAAGAAAATGGATGGATGGATGGATGGAGATGCCAGATTAAAAAGTCTATCAAAATTTTTTTTAAATCCCTATAGAGAAGCGACCAAAATGCCACTTTAGATGGTAGTGACCAACCCTGACATTTGGACTAAGTATCAGGGAAGCTGCATTTAGGTGGATAATTGAGACAATTTAAGCTATTAGTCTGAGAAGGATGCACTCTTTAACAAATGTGATAGTAAGTCCCTTTGGGTGCTCCCTTGTTTTCACTCAGACTTCAGACAACTTTATTGATCCCAAAAAAGGGCAATTACCTCAGAATACAGCAATTAATCCACAATTATTACTTGTTTACCATAATAATGGCACACGTCAGAATTAAAGACAACACATATACATTTGACATTGTTTATGTGCACTAAACTTGAGGCAGTCTGTCTTCCGAATTGAGGCAAAGTAAGTGAAGGCCACTGCAACTGGAGTCGCGCCGCTGCTAGCTTGGGGGGAACGGGGTCATGCCGCAGCTAAAAACCGTGCAGCCCCCGGAGAGTAAAGGGGTGGCATGAGCAATGGCCGGGATGGGGTGTGTGATGGGGGGCAGGAAGGGAGGTATAGGGAAAAATGGAGCGTGCTTCATCTCTGTCCATGTGTAAGTCTGTCAGTTTATTGTATTTGTGGGTTGAGATAAGAAAGGAGCCAAATAATCTCACCAAGGCCAAGGACATTCCTCTGGAGGAGAAAACAGTCAGGCAATTTGTCCTTCAGGCTTGATAAGCCTGGAGTGTTGTGGTTGAGCAGTGAAAACACTTTTAACAGTTCCACTTGAACAACCAAATCCCAATTATGAATTAAGAATATTCCCAATTATGAATTAAGGATATTCACCGGCCTCTGAAATCTTCAACTTCAACTGCAAGGCATGCATCTGTTCCAAGATGTCATCCAATTTGCGTCTGAGTTCAAGAGTCATCGCAGTCTGAGAATGCACTGCCTTGCCAACCTCGTTAATCATGACGGACAAGCGAGGGGCCGTGGTTCTTGATGCCGCCGTCTTGCCAATTTTCCGGTAGATCAGGGCAGCACATAAGCCAGAAAGTACCAGCCCTGCTACCATAAGACCAAAAATGAATAAATCCTCGACGTCCTCAATGGAGAAAGGCGCCAAGCATGCAATACGCCAAGACCCCCAGGAGTCGAGAACATAGTCCACAGGATACGTTCCATCTGGGCAGGTAGGATCCCCTGCTCCTGACCTTCTTGTAGAAAAAATGGTGTCAATAGCGTTCAGAGACCAGCTGATCAATTCCATGGTTAATCCAGTAGTAGTCCAGTAGATCCAGAATCCAATATAATTTGAGAAATTCACAGTCTGGTGAAGTAGGGACTTGAAGGTTAAAGCAGAGAGCAGAGATAAGAGAGTGGAGGAGATGCGACCTCCCTTGTCAGAGTCCCAAGCTGAGGGTCAGGGTCACTGCAGCAGATTCAAGGTGGATCTGCATGTTGAGTTGGCACAAGTTTTGCACTGGATGCCCTTCCTAACACAACTCCATCATTACATGGAGAAATGTGGCAAGGGTGAGGTTTGAACCGTGAACCTTCTGTACTGAAACCAAGCTCACTCACCATTTGGCCACCACCCATGCTGTTATCAAATGTGATGATTGTGAAAATATTATGATATTGAGTGGAAGCAGGCTCAGTGTAAACTTTGGGTTTTGGGATGCATTTTCAGGGATCGGCCCGTTCTGATTGTCCATGGGGATAAGAGGGAGGCTAAAGCCCGTCTTGTCCAGCAGGCTCAGCCCTACCCTCATGTCAGGCTGTGCCAGGTATGAACGCACCACTGGACATTGACACAATATTTGTATTTCTTTGCCTCTGCCAACACAATGCAGCTGTAATGAAACAGTCAAGATGTTCGTGTACTGTTTGCTTTCAGTTTCAATTCTAGGGACTTAAAGCCATTTTTATGTGAGCCTGACTGATATATCGGTTAGCTGATTAGTATCAACTGATGCTAATCACAGCCTTTCACGAGCATATTGCTGTGTGCATTATTTTAGCAGAATAAACACTGCAGAAAACATATGTTGGTTGGTCGTTGGTTATATTTAAAGTTATTAACAACAAAGTTCATGTTTAAACTGTAAAACATCAAGCCTCAATTGTATTTGTTTGCTATAATGGTTTGATAATGAAATGTTTGGAATCATTGCCATTTTTATTTATATATCAGCAGATATACTGGCATTGGAAATGTTTTACTTCCCAATATCAGTGTCTTATCAGCCCCCCAAAAATTTATACCAGTCAGGCTCTAATTTCTGTGCATTCAGGGTTTTCGTGTATCCCATAATCCCTTTTGCGCCAGAGAGTCGCTGCAGTCAAAACAACACAGAGAATCCACATGACATTTGTAAATGAATATTATACTACAAAAATGTAATTTTTTATGCTTTTTGTCACGTTAATAAGAAACTGCATGCATGATACCCTGAAAACTTGCTAAAACAATTATAACAAATAATCCGTGTCTGCTACGTTTAATCTGCGTGGAATTTAATAAACACAAACCGAATTTCAGACATATATATTAGTCTGGAACAAAGAGGATAAACAGTGCTGTAAAGAACAATAATCAAGACGTTAAAGAGCAAACTTCACTTTTCCCCAAAACAATATGATCAGGAAGTGAGTGGAGCTCACAGCAGCTCCCATTGAAAATAACGGAGAGACAGCCTGTGATTCTCCCATGTTTACATAAAATAAACCCAATTACAACATCTATAAACCCGGAGAATATATTCATGAGAGTTTTAGGCACAGTATAAGAGTTTTATGTTGCGATGTTAATGGTGTTGTCCGTGTGCAGCGGTTAAAGTGAAGCCCGATCAGAGTGTCTCAATGCAGTTCTCAATGTTACTGAGATCTCGCAGAGCGGCAACCTCTTCGAAGTTTTGCAGGATTTGAAACCTGAAAAGGGTGGATAGTCTCCCCATTTTCAAAGCTCATATGTAATAGAGAATACAGCCTGTATTGTCATTGTACATATATACATACATATAACGAAATTTGTCCTGTGCATTTAGCCCATCCTAATTACAGTTAGACACAATCCAACCACTAGGAGCAGTGGGCAGCCATGAAGAAGGATTTTCTTCAAAAGAAAATGAGAAATTTCAGCTCGAGTTTGCCAGAAGGCACATGAGAGGTTCAAGCCTAACTGTGATCTGTTTTCTAGGTTTGATTTGGTTTGATGAAGATTTATTTTGAACATAAAAGAAAAAATAAAACAACAGACAACGTAAAATTAAAGTTAGTTCAAAAGGAGTGAGAAGTCGAAACTTATCTAATCCCACCCCTTCTCCCTGTATAATGATTTACATATCAATCCCTGTTTCGTTAAAAATACTACTATTGACAATCTTGATAATAATAATAGCAACAACAATAATACTAATAGTAACAATAATAATGATACAACGATACAATACAATTTTAGAAAAAAGACAGACATAACGAACCCGACAAAACAAAACAACAGAAAAGATAGACCCAACTAACAATGAACATGAATAAATCCATAAAGCAAATACAGAAATAAATAATTAATAACAGTTTCCCATGAACACCTAGTGACTCTCACACCCCCACTTCACCCCTGTGTCCTGTGAAAACACATTCTTTATATTTTGTTTTAAACTGTTGAATGTATGGACACTGTTTTAACTCCTCATTCATGCTGTTCCATAGTCTTACCCCACAGAATGAAATGCAGAATCGTTTCTTTTTTGTGTGAATTTTGTTCATTTTTTTAAAGTTGTATTTCCCTCGTAATTGATATCCCCCTTTCGATCCTTGAGCAATTTCTGTATTTTTTTGGTAAAAGGTCATTTTTTTGCCTTGTACAAGATCTGTGCTGTTTGGAATTTTACTATGTCTGTTAATTTTAATAGTTGTGATTTTAAGAAGAGTGAGTGAGTATGGTCTTGATAGCAGACATTATGAATGACCCGTATTGCCCATTTTTGAAGAATAGTTAATGATTTCATTGAACTCATATAGTTATTACCCCAAATGTCTACACAGTAATTGAAATATGGTAAGACAATGGAACAGTATAAGATGCGGAGTGATTTGTGATCCAGAACATGTTTTGCTTTGTGTAACACAGAAATTCTTGATAATTTGGTTTGTATACATGTGCTGGTCATATAATTAGAATATCATTTATTTCAGTAATTCCATTCAAAAAGTGAAACTTGTATATTATATTCATTCATTACACACAGACTGATATATTTCAAGCGTTTATTTCTTTTAATTTTGATGATTATAACTGACAACTAATGAAAACCCCAAATTCAGTATCTCAGATTTGAATATTGTGAAAAGGTTCAGTATTGAAGACACCTGGTGTCACACCCTAATCAGCTCATTAACTCACAACACCTGCAAAGGCCTTTAACTGGTCTCTCAGTCTAGTTCTGTAGTCTGCACAATCATGGGGAAGACTGCTGACTTGACATCTTGCCTGGGCTAAAGACAAAAAGGACTGGACTGCTGCTGAGTGGTCCAAAGTTATGTTCTCTGATGAAAGTAAATTTTGCATTTCCTTTGGAAACCAAGGTCCCAGAGTCTGGAGATAGAGAGGAGAGGCACAGAATCCACGTTGCTTGAGGTTCAGTGTAAAGTTTCCACAGTCAGTGATGGTTTGGGGTGCCATGTCATCTGCTGGTGTTGCTGACCAATATTATGGAGATGCAGATTTCATTTTCCAACAGGACTTGGCACCTGCACACAGTGCCAAAGCTACTAGTACCTGGTTTAAGGACCATGGTATCCCTGTTCTTAATTGGCCAGCAAACTCGCCTGACCATAACCTCACAGAAAATCTATGGGGTACTGTGAAGAGGAAGATGCGACACAAAAGACCCAACAATGCAAAAGAGCTGAAGGCCACTATCAGAGCATCCTGGGCTCTCATACCACCTAAGCAGTGCCACAGACTTCATGCCACGCCGCATTGCTGCAGTAATTCAGACAAAAGGAGCCCCAACTATGTATTGAGTGCTGTACATGCTCATACTTTTCATGTTCATACTTTTCAGTTGGCCAACATTTCTAAAAATCCTTTTTTTGTGTTGGTTTTAAGTAATATTCAAATTTTTTGAGATACTGAATTTGGTATTTTGCAGCTGGTCTGCTCTGTGTTAGCCTGATCCCGTCAGATCTCAGAAGCTAAGCAGTGCAGGATCTGGTTAGTACTTGGATGGGAGACCTCTTTGGAACACCAGCGGCTGTGTTTGTTTCTCTAGGTAAGACTGGCGTTGGGTCAGGAAGGGCATCCGGAGTAAAACTTGTGGCGAATACTCATGCGGATCTGGCTGTATCTTCTGTGGTAACCCCAAAACAATACGGGTGCAGCTGAATGGACAACAACAACTGAATTTGGGATTTTCATTAATTGTCAGTTATAATCATCAAAATTAAAAGAAATAAACACTTGAAATATATCTGTCTGTGTGTAATGAATGAATATATTATACAAGTTTCACTTTTTGAGTGGAATTACTGAAATAAATCAACTGTTTTATGATATTGTAATTATATGACCAGCACCTGTATATTTGTTGTGTGGTTTCCAATTGATTTTCTCATCTATTATTACCCCAAGGAATTTATTTTCATTAACCATTTCAATCTGCACCCCATCTGTCTGTATTCGTACTTGCTCATTGGTTATGCAGTTCCCAAATAACATTAGTTTTGTTTTATTTAAATTCAGTAACAATTTGTTTTGGTCAAACCATATTTTCAATTTGTTAATTTCTTCAGTGATTTCCTCTACCATTTCTTTTAAATTCTCCTCAGAACAGAAAATATTTGTGTCATTAGCAAACAACACCAGTTCGAGTATCTGTGACACCTTACTATCATTAATATACAGTATAAATAGTTTGGGCCCCAACACTGACCCCTATGGTACCCCACAAACAATGTCCAAACATTCAGAACTCACATCACCCATCTTAACAAACTGTTGTCTCTGTTGTCAATAGCTTCCAACCCAGTCTGACACAATACCTCTGATACCATATCTTTCCAGTTTTCTAATTAATATTTCATGGTTGATTCTGTCAAAGGCTTTCTTAATGTCAAATATTCCAACTGCATTTTTCTTTTGTTCAATGGCGTTTATGATTTCTTCAGTTGCTTGTATTATTGTTAATGATGTTGTACTGTTTGATCTCAAACCATATTGGTTATCGGACAGTAATTTGTGCTTTTCAATTAATGTTGCCAATCTGTTATTAAAGAGTTTTTCTAGTATTTTGGAAAATTGTGGAAGTAAAGACACAGGTCTGTAGTTGTTGAAATGATGCTTGTTCCCAGTTTTGTACAGTGGAATGACTTTGGCTATTTTCATCTTGTTTGGGAATGAACCAGATTGAAATTATAAATTACAGATGTATGTTAAGGTTTTGAGATCCCTGGAGTGACCTCTTTTACTGTTGTCATATCAGTGTTATATCAGCTGATGTTTTGTTTTTAGATTTTTTAACAATATCTAATATTTCTTTCTCTTCCACCGCTTTGAGAAACATTGAGTTACAGTTTCATTCTGTCAATACATCCATATTTTTCCCAACTGTCCCTGGATCAGAGATTTTTCCTGCAAGATTGGGTCCCATATTTACAAAAAAAATTATTTATATTGTCAGCCACATCATTTTTATTACAAATTACATTATCTTCATCAATAAAATACTCAGAATATTGTAACTGTTTAGAACTACTTCTTATAATGCTGTTTAGGTTGAAAATCCTTTACAATCTGTTGTATCTTTTCATTATAATTTTGTAATTATTAATATTTTTGTAGAATGGTGATTCCTGTCTGGTTCCTTAACTTTTGTGAAGTCTTGACTAACATGTTTGTTTTTTGTTGTTCAGGCCAAACTGGATATTGCTTTTGGAACTCATCATACGTAAGCTTTTCTTTTT
Source organism: Thalassophryne amazonica (assembly GCF_902500255.1). Classification (NCBI taxonomy): domain Eukaryota; kingdom Metazoa; phylum Chordata; class Actinopteri; order Batrachoidiformes; family Batrachoididae; genus Thalassophryne; species Thalassophryne amazonica. The sequence goes on along the minus strand of NC_047104.1, from coordinate 38,460,402 downwards.
ATCTGCAACATCATTTATTTTTCTTGTTTGAGCAGCAACGTTTCCTGATGTTATGAAACATAGTGGGTTAGACTGTTGTGAACCTTATTCATTCATTTAAAGTCAGTTTAACATCATTCATGGCATTTTTACCAATATGTTTCAGATTTGTCTTTTTAAAAGTGAAATGGTACATTTCAATCAAACTACAGTGCTGGTTAGCTGATGCTGTGTTGGTGTGGACAGTCAACGTTTTATGTGCTGTTTAAGATTAAGAATTAAAACAAAAATAACTCGCCCAAAAGAAATCTTTTTAAAGCTTTATGTATATCAATGTTAAGTTGATGTGATCATCACATCAACTTTCACCTGTCTGTAAAGTTAAAGTTGCGTGGATTTTGGAAGAAATGTAAAAATCTGTTTACTGAGAAGTAGATATTCAATAAATTGGAGATATACAGTTAAGATGAGGAGATTCTCCCTTTAGGTTGAATCGTGTTCTTAAATGGACTGCATTTATATAGTGCTTTTCCATCTGCATCAGATGCTCAAAGCGCTTTACAATAATGCCTCACATTCACCCTGATGTGAGGGTGCTGCCATACAAAGTACTCACTACACACCAGGAGCAACTGTTCTTCTGTCATGGATCTTTTAGTTGATTGTTTTTCCATCTCTGTTCAGGAAGATGATGCTGCTTTGGTATGAAGAAGGCTTCAGAGTCATCATTCTGACGTCTAACCTCATCCGAGCAGACTGGTACCAGAAAACACAAGGGTGAGCAGAAGGGTTGTTGTTTTTGTTTATTAAATACAGCCACATTAAATTTTAAAACTTGGCTAACACAATGACCATTAATGTGAACTTGGCTAATCAGGATGTGGATGAGCCCCCTCTTTCCACGGTTACCAAAGGGCAGTAGCCTGGGTGCAGGTGAGTCGCCGACCTTCTTTAAGAGGGACCTGCTGGAGTACCTGGCGTCATACTGTGCACCAGAACTTGAGGAGTGGATTCAACAAATCAAAGAGCATAACCTGTCAGAGACCAGGTAACGTGAGAGCGTACGATGAATGCAGATGGACTCTCGTGTTTACCTTCTTAAAGTTATTAGTGATGGATGTAACTCAATGAAATACTCAATAATAATCTTTTCAAAGAATGTATGTTGTTTTACCCATATACATTATAAAGAGTAGATGGCGCATCGACCACTACTGCCTGTTGGCGCTGACGAGCCTTGGGGCCGGTTGTACAACCCACTGCACTCAGCGCTGTTTGGCAGTGCAGTGAAGTGTCAGGGTATTTAATCCATCGTAACTCTCTGAATACTAAACTGATTTTCCCGCATTTTTTTTTCTGCAAATGTCATACATGTAGCTATGATACAGGACAAATGGTTCGGCATATTTTAATATTCATAGTGGGATTAACAGTAATAGAATATTCTGATATAGTCTAGACTGTAGACAGGTATTTGGCAAACACTGTAGACACACACATTATATTCCAATGAAGTTGAGACATTGTGTAAAATGTAAATAAAACAGAATACAATGATTTGCAAATTCAATTGCAAGGAATTTAGGGATTCCATCATCTACAGTCCATAATATAATCAGAAGATTCAGAGAATCTAGAATACTTTCTACACGTAAGCGGCAAGAGCGAAAACCAACATTGAATGCCCATGACCTTTGATCCCTCAGGCGGCACTGCATTAAAAACCGACATTGTGTAACGGATCTTACCGCGTGGGCTCAGGAACACTTCAGAAAACCATTGTCAGTTAACACAGTTCGTCGCTACATCTACAAGTGCAAGTTAAAACTCTGTCAAGAGAAAGCCATACACCAACAACATCCAGAAACACCACCGCCTTCTCTGGGCCGAGCTCATTTGAAATGGACAGATGCAAAGTGGTCTGATGAGTCCACATTTCAGATTGTTTTTGGAAATCATGAATGTTGTGTTCTCCAGACAAAAGAGGAAAAAGACCATCCAGATTGTTACCAGCGCAAAGTTCAAAAAGCCAGCATCTGTGATGGTATGGGGTGTGTTAGTGCCCATGGCATGGGCAGCTTAAACATCTATGATGGCACCATCAATGCTGAAAGGTACATCCAAGTTTTAGAGCAACACATGCTGCCATCCAAGCAACGTCTTTTTCAGGGACGTCCCTGCTTATTTGAGCAAGACAATGCCAAGCCACATTCTGCACGTGTTACAACAGCGTGGCTTTGTAGTAAAGGAGTGCGGGTACTAGACTGGCCTGCCTGCAGTCCAGACCTGTCGCCCATTGAAAATGTGTGGCGCATTATGAAGCACAAAATACAACAACGGAGACCCCGGACTGTTGAACAACTGAAATCGTACATCAAGCAAGAATGGGAAAGAATTCCACCTGCAAAGCTTCAACAGTTAGTGTCCTCAGTTCCCAAATGCTTATTGAGTGTTGTTAGAAGGAAAGGTGATGTAACACAGTGGTAAACATACCACTGTCCCAGCTTTTTTGAAATGTGTTGCAGACATCCATTTCAAAATGAGCAAATATCATGACACTAACCTGTTTCCAAATAACCTGTTCACCTGTGGAATGTTCCAAACAGGTGTTCTTTGAGCATTCATCAACTTTCCCAGTCTTTTGTCGCCACTGTCCCAACTTTTTTGAAGCAGGCATCCTTTTCAAAATGTGCAAATATTTGCACAAAAACAATAAAGTCTATGAGTTTGAACATTAAATATCTTGTCTTTGTGGTGTTTCCAGTTGAATATAGGTTGAAGAGGATTTGCAAATCATTGTATTCTGTTTTTATTTACATTTCACACAACGTCCCAACTTTGTTTAAATTGGAGTTGTATATAAGAAGAAAATCATAATATATATAAATCATATAAGAAGTGGAAAATTATAAAATATATCAATCATATATAGAGTATCAATTAGTGCTATGTGACTAAAAAGATTAATCCAGGTTTTGAGTATATTTCTTATTGTTACATGGAAAACAAGGTACCAGTAGATTCAGTAGATTCTCATAAATCCAACAAGACCAAGCATTCATGATATGCCCACTCTTAAGGCTATGAAATTGGGCTATTAGTAAAAACAAAAGTAGGAAAGGGGGTGTTCACAATAATAGTAGTGTGGCATTCAGTCAGTGAGTTCATCAATTTTGTGGAACTGAAGCCAGCACCTGTTGAACATGCTTTTCTCTTTGAAAGCCTGAGGAAAATGGGACGTTCAAGACATTGTTCAGAAGAACAGCGTAGTTTGATTAAAAAGTTGATTGAAGAGGGGAAAACGTATACGCAGGTGCAAAAATTACAGGCTGTTCATCTACAATGATCTCCAATACTTTAAAATGGACAAAAAAAAAACAGACGCGTGGAAGAAAACGGAAAACAATCATCACAATGGATAGAAGAATAACCAGAATGGCAAAGGCTCACCCACTGATCAGCTCCAGGATGATCAAAGACAGTCTGGAGTTACCTGTAAGTGCTGGGACAGTTAGAAGACGCCTGTGTGAAGCTAATTTATTTGCAAGAATCCCCCGCAAAGTCCCTCTGTTAAATAAAGATGTGCAGAAGAGGTTACAATTTGCAAAAGAACACATCAACTGGCCTAAAGAGAAATGGAGGAATATTTTGTGGACTGATGAGAGTAAAATTGTTCTTTTTGGTCCCAAGGGCCGCAGACAGTTTGTGAGATGACCCCCAAACTCTGAATTCAAGCCACAGTTCACAGTGAAGACAGTGAAGCATGGTGGTGCAAGCATCATGATATGGGCATGTTTCTCCTACTATGGTGTTGGGCCTATATATCGCATACCAGGTATCATGGATCAGTTTGGATATGTCAAAATACTTGAGATCATGTTACCTTATGCTGAAGAGGACATGCCCTTGAAATGGGTGTTTCAACAAGACAATGACCCCAAGCACACTAGTAAACGAGCAAAATCTTGGTTCCAAACCAACAAAATTAATGCCGCACAGATGTGAAGAAATCATGAAAAACTGTGGTTATACAACTAAATACTAGTTTAGTGATTCACAAGATTGCTAAAAAAGCAGTTTGAACATAATAGTTTTGAGTTTGTAGCCTCAATAGCAGATGCTACTATTATTGTGAACACCCCCTTTTCTACTTTTTTTTTTTTACTAATAGCCCAATTTCATAGCCTTAAGAGTGTGCATATCATGAATGCTTGGTCTTGTTGGATTTGTGAGAGTCTACTGAATCTACTGGTACCTTGTTTCCCATGTAACAATAAGAAATATACTCAAAACCTGGATTAATCCTTTTAGTCACATAGCACTACTATTATTCTGAACACTACTGTATAAGTTATATATCAGAAAATGATAATATATAAATCACATAGAGTAATAATATACTTCATATCAGGTCAGAGAGAGAAAGAGAGTTCCAAGGCTGTACAAAGCAGAGAGAGAATAAAATGTAATGTAAATGTAAATTGTCAAATTAACACAAGAACATGACGTCCCCACCCCAAACCATATTTACACATGTGCAAACGTGCTTATGAAAGTTTTCCAGCTAAAAGCCCTAAAAGAGGACTGTTTGGCAGAGCGTTGATTGTGTTCCCTTTCTGTATGTCAAAAGAGGTGAGTTTGGCAAACATCCTTCGTTCTCCTCCTTTACCATGTGAGCTTTGTTGACGCTTCACCCCCTCTGCAGCGCTCAGCACCTTATAATAATAATAATACTAATAACAATAAAACATATTTATATAGGGCTTTACACAATGCTAAAAGATACTTTACAGAACAGAGAAAATAACAAAGAACAAACAACTTAAATATGGTAAGATTAAAATAAAAACTAAACAAGATTATAAATAAACCCTTCACTGTGCCATGTGATGGAATCACTACAGTTGTTGGGAAAGTGTAGGAACACGGACCCACAACAGGGGGCGCAAATGAACGGACAATGGAGTAAGTCAAATAACAACGCTTTACTGTTGTGAATGTGCACAACGTATACAACCAATCACAGAAATGGATAACAGTCAATTTACAAGAGTGTCGTGTGGGCAGGCTCGAAGATAGGAGACGCCTCTCCAAGGTAAGACCGGTACCACACGGCTTCCCCCGCCACAGGACCCCGGGTATACTGGAGCCGCCAAGTCCCGAACTCCCAGGTGGCCACTGCCTCCGCGTGTCGGACCTGGTACTGCTGGCGAGGAACAAAACACAATTAAAGGTGGGCGCGTTTGCACCCAGTAATCCACACGGCAGGAAAGCTACCTCCACCTCTCGCTGGAAAAAAGGTCTGTTATCACTCACAAAAGTCACAAAGGTTACTGTCAAGCAGTCAGCTGGGAATATTACCTTCCAGGTAGTACGATATCTCAGCAATGAGGTGGAGATGCCGTCCTGCTGATATACCCCACAGATGATTGCCGTCAGCTGTCTCAGGTGATGGGTGACAGCTGTCACCGAGGCTGCTCCCGTGAGGCGGCGACGCCCTCTGGTGCCTGGAGCCCGCACTCCAGGCAGGGCGCCCTCTGGTGGTGGTGGGCCAGCAGTACCTCCTCTTCAGCGGCCCACACAACAGGACCCCCCCCTCAACGGGCGCCTCCTGGCGCCCGACCGGGCTTGTCCGGGTGGCGACGGTAGAAGTCGGCCAGGAGGGCCGGGTCCAAGATGAAGCTCCTCTTCACCCAGGAGCGTTCTTCAGGGCCGTACCCCTCCCAGTCCACCAGATATTGAAAGCCCCGGCCCATCCGTCGGACGTCCAACAACCGGCGCACTGTCCAAGCCGGCTCGCCATCGATGATCCGGGCAGGAGGTGGCGCCGGACCGGGTGCACAGAGGGGCGAGGTGTGATGGGGCTTGATTCTCGACACATGGAATACTGGATGGATCCGCAGTGAGGCTGGAAGCTGAAGCCTCACTGCGGCGGGATTGATGACCTTGAGGATCTTAAACGGTCCCACGTACCTGTCCTGTAGTTTGGGGGAGGCCACTTGTAGTGGGATGTCCTTTGTGGACAACCACACTTCCTGCCCGGGGCGATACGTAGGGGCCGGGGTCCGCCGCCGGTCTGCATGGGTCTTCGCCCTCATCCGGGCCTTCAACAAAGCAGAACGGGCGGCACGCCACACCCGACGGCACCTCCGCAGGTGGGCCTGGACCGAGGGCACACCGACCTCTCCCTCAACCACCGGGAACAACGGGGGCTGATACCCCAAACACACCTCAAAGGGGGAGAGGCCGGTGGCTGATGACACTTGACTGTTGTGGGCGTACTTGATCCAGGCCAGATGAGTACTCCAGGCCGCCGGGTGCGCGGCTGTCACACAACGCAGTGTTTGCTCCATCTCTTGATTGGCCCGCTCTGCTTGCCCGTTGGTCTGGGGGTGATACCCGGACGAGAGACTGACCGTGGCCCCCAGCTCCCGGCAAAAGCTCCTCCAGACGTGCGAGGAGAACTGGGGACCGCGATCGGAGACGATGTCTGATGGTATCCCATGCAGGCGGACGACGTGGTGGACCAGGAGGTCCGCTGTCTCCTGGGCCGTTGGGAGCTTCGGGAGGGCCACGAAGTGGGCCGCCTTGGAGAATCGGTCCACTATCGTGAGGATCACGGTGTTGCCCTGGGACGGCGGGAGGCCCGTGACAAAATCCAGGCCGATGTGGGACCAGGGGCGATGAGGCACGGGCAGCGGCTGTAGCAGTCCCGGAGCCTTGCGATGGTCGGACTTGCCCCTGGCACAGGTGGTACAGGCCTGGATGTAGTCCCGGACGTCGGCCTCGAGGGACGCCCACCAGAAGCGCTGCCGGACAACTGCCACGGTTCTTCGCACCCCTGGATGACAGGAGAGCTTGGAGCCGTGACAGAAGTCTAGGACTGCAGCCCTAGCCTCTGGTGGGACGTACAGTCTGTTCTTTGGACCAGTCCCGGGGTCCGGGCTTCGTGCCAGGGCCTCCCGGACGGTTCTCTCTACGTCCCAGGTGAGGGTGGCCACGATAGTGGACTCCGGGATGATGGGTTCCGGTGGATCCGACAACTCCGCTTTGACTTCATCTTCGTGTACCCGGGACAAGGCATCCGACTTCTGGTTCTTGGTCCCGGGCCGGTAGGTGATGCGGAAGTCAAAACGGCCGAAGAACAGTGACCAGCGGGCTTGCCTGGGATTCAGCCGCTTGGCGGTCCTGATATATTCCAGGTTCCGGTGGTCAGTGAAAACCGTGAACGGCACGGACGTTCCCTCCAACAGGTGTCTCCACTCTTCAAGAGCCTCTTTCACCGCAAGGAGTTCTCGGTTGCCAACATCATAGTTCCGTTCAGCCGGGGTCAACCTGCGGGAAAAATAGGCACACGGATGAAGGACCTTATCGGTCTTCCCACTCTGGGACAGCACAGCTCCTATCCCTGAGTCCGAGGCGTCCACTTCAACCACTAACTGGCGACTAGGATCGGGCTGCACCAGAACGGGTGCAGACGAGAAGCGCCGTTTCAACTCCTTGAACGCGGCCTCGCAACGATCCGACCAGGTGAAGGGGACTTTTGGTGAGGTCAGGGCTGTCAGGGGGCTAGCAACCTGGCTGTAGCCCTTAATGAACCTCCTGTAGAAATTCGCAAAGCCGAGGAACTGTTGCAGTTTCCTACGGCTTGTGGGTTGGGGCCAGTCTCTCACCGCTGCAACCTTGGCCGGATCAGGAGCGACGGAGTTGGGGGAGATGATGAACCCCAGGAAGGACAAAGAAGTGCGGTGAAACTCACACTTCTCGCCCTTAACAAACAGCCGGTTCTCCAATAACCGCTGCAGGACCTGACGTACATGTCGGACATGGGTCTCAGGATCCGGAGAAAAGATGAGTATGTCGTCTAAATATACGAAGACGAATCGGTGCAGGAAGTCCCGCAAGACATCGTTAACCAATGCTTGGAACGTCGCGGGAGCATTTGTAAGACCGAACGGCATGACCAGGTACTCAAAATGACCTAACGGGGTGTTAAATGCCGTCTTCCACTCGTCTCCCTTCCGGATCCGAACCAGGTGATACGCATTCCTAAGATCAAGCTTGGTGAATATCTTGGCTCCATGCAGGGGCGTGAACACCGAATCCAACAAGGGTAAGGGGTATCGGTTACGAACCGTGATTTCGTTCAGCCCCCTGTAATCAATGCATGGACGTAATCCGCCATCCTTTTTCCCCACAAAAAAGAAACCCGCACCCATCGGGGAGGTGGAATTCCGGATCAACCCGGCAGCCAAAGAGTCCCGGATGTAGGTCTCCATTGATTCACGTTCAGGTCGTGAGAGGTTGTACAGCCTGCTGGACGGGAACTCAACGCCTGGAACCAAATCAATGGCGCAATCATACGGGCGGTGCGGGGGAAGGGTGAGTGCCAGATCCTTGCTGAACACCTCCGCAAGATCATGGTACTGCACCGGCACCGTCCCTAGATTGGGCGGGGCTCTGACCTCCTCCCTGGCCTGGGAACCGGGAGGAACCGAGGAACCTAAACATACCCGATGGCAGGTCTCGCTCCACTGGACCACTACCCCGGACGGCCAATCGATCCGGGGATTGTGCTTCAACATCCAGGGAAAACCTAAAATCACACGGGAGGTGGCCGGAGTTACAAAAAACTCGATCTCCTCCCGGTGATTCCCCGACACCACCAGAGTTACTGGTGGTGTCTTATGTGTGATTGGAGGGAGTAGGGAGCCATCTAGTGCCCGTACCTGCACAGGCGAGGTAAGCGCCACCAGAGGGAACCCTATCTCCCTGGCCCATTTGCTATCAAGCAAATTCCCTTCTGAGCCCGTGTCCACCAGTGCTGGGGCCTTCAGGGTTAAATCCTCATAAAGGATTGTCACTGGGAGTCGTGTGGCAATGTGGGTGTGTCCCACGTGAACGTCTCGGCCCCCCCCTAGCCCAGTGTCTAGGGGCGGGCGTTTAGTATTTAACCGTTCGGGGCAGTCTCGCACCTGATGCTCAATCGAGCCACAAACAAAACACGCTCCGCGGGCCAGCTGCCTTTGTGTGACCGGTGCCCTAAATGTTGCCCTACTCGTGTCCATAGCTTCGTCAGCAGGGGGAGCTGTGATCGCACGGAGCGCAGGGGCCGTGGAGCGTGGGGAGGGCGGAACGCGGTCGGAACCGGAAGGGAGAGGGACGACGCGTGCCTGGCCACGCCCTTCGTCTCGTTCCCGACGGCGCTCATTTAACCGATTGTCTAATCGTATGACAAGATCGATAAGCCCATCCAAATCCCGCGGTTCGTCCTTAGCCACCAGGTGCTCCTTGAGGACCAATGACAGTCCGTTTACGAAGGTGGCGCGGAGGGCAGTGCTATTCCAGCCGGACCTCGCAGCCGCGATGCGGAAGTCGACTGCATAGGCAGCTGCGCTCCGGCGCCCCTGTCTCAGTGACAGCAGCACGGCTGAAGCGGTCTCTCCTCTATTAGGGTGATCGAACACTGTTCTGAGCTCCCTCACAAACCCATCATATGTCTGAAGGAGCCGTGAACTTTGCTGCCAGAGCGCTGTAGCCCAAGCGCGTGCCTCACCACGAAGCAGATTTATCACATAAGCTACCTTGCTAGCGTCGGTCGCGTACATGACGGGACGCTGTGCGAAGACGAGCGAACACTGCATAAGGAAATCCGCGCACGTCTCCACACAGCCTCCGTACGGCTCTGGGGGGCTTATGTATGCTTCAGATGATGGTGGGGGGGGTCGTTGGACAACCAGTGGAACGTTGCTGTCACGCACAGGGTCTACGGGAGGGAGAGCCGCAGCGGCGCCCCGAGGGCGCGCTTCCACCTGCGCGGCGAGAGCCTCCACCCTGCGGTTCAGGAGGGCGTTCTGCTCGGCCATCAAATCCAACCGAGTCGTGAAAGCGGTGAGGATCCGCTGCAACTCACCGATTACCCCTTCTGCGGACGCCTGTGCGCCTTGTTCTTCCATTGGCCGTTCAACAGCCGGTTGACGCCCCTCGGGGTCCATGACGCTGGCTGAGATATCCTGTTGGGAAAGTGTAGGAACACGGACCCACAACAGGGGGCGCAAATGAACGGACAATGGAGTAAGTCAAATAACAACGCTTTACTGTTGTGAATGTGCACAACGTATACAACCAATCACAGAAATGGATAACAGTCAATTTACAAGAGTGTCGTGTGGGCAGGCTCGAAGATAGGAGACGCCTCTCCAAGGTAAGACCGGTACCACACGGCTTCCCCCGCCACAGGACCCCGGGTATACTGGAGCCGCCAAGTCCCGAACTCCCAGGTGGCCACTGCCTCCGCGTGTCGGACCTGGTACTGCTGGCGAGGAACAAAAACACAATTAAAGGTGGGCGCGTTTGCACCCAGTAATCCACACGGCAGGAAAGCTACCTCCACCTCTCGTTGGAAAAAAGGTCTGTTATCACTCACAAAAGTCACAAAAGGTTACTGTCAAGCAGTCAGCTGGGAATATTACCTTCCAGGTAGTACGATATCTCAGCAATGAGGTGGAGATGCCGTCCTGCTGATATACCCCACAGATGATTGCCGTCAGCTGTCTCAGGTGATGGGTGACAGCTGTCACCGAGGCTGCTCCCGTGAGGCGGCGACGCCCTCTGGTGCCTGGAGCCCGCACTCCAGGCAGGGCGCCCTCTGGTGGTGGTGGGCCAGCAGTACCTCCTCTTCAGCGGCCCACACAACAACAGTGACTGGAACCCAGATGGTGGCCGCATTTCTTGTGCCTTAGCAACCAATGCAGTGTCTACTCTTTATGATGTCTATGGTTTTACCAATATGCAACCCCTGGCAAAAATTATGGAATCACCGGCCTCGCCTCGGAGCATGTTCATTCAGTTTAATTTTGTAGAAAAAAAGCAGATCACAGACATGACACAAAACTAAAGTCATTTCAAATGGCAACTTTCTGGCTTTAAGAAACACTATAAGAAATCAAGAAAAATAATTGTGGCAGTCAGTAACGGTTACTTTTTTAGACCAAGCAGAGGGAAAAAATATGGAATCACTCAGTTCTGAGGAAAAAATTATGGAATCATGAAAAACAAAAGAACGCTCCAACACATCACTAGTATTTTGTTGCACCACCTCTGGCTTTTATAACAGCTTGCAGTCTCTGAGGCATGGACTTAATGAGTGACAAACAGTACTCTTCATCAATCTGGCTCCAACTTTCTCTGATTGCTGTTGCCAGATCAGCTTTGCAGATTGGAGCCTTGTCATGGACCATTTTCTTCAACTTCCACCGAAGATTTTCAATTGGATTAAGATCCGGACTATTTGCAGGCCTTGACATTGACCCTATGTGTCTTTTTGCAAGGAATGTTTTCACAGTTTTTGCTGTATGGCAAGATGCATTATCATCTTGAAAAATGATTTCATCATCCCCAAACATCCTTTCAATTGATGGGATAAGAAAAGTGTCCAAAATATCAACGTAAACTTGTGCATTTATTGATGATGTAATGACAGCCATCTCCCCAGTGCCTTTACCTGACATGCAGCCCCATATCAACAATGGCTGTGGAAATTTACATGTTCTCTTCAGGCAGTCATCTTTATAAATCTCATTGGAACGGCACCAAACAAAGGTTCCAGCATCATCACCTTGCCCAATGCAGATTTGAGATTCATCACTGAATATGACTTTAATCCAGTCATCCACAGTCCACGATTGCTTTTCCTTAGCCCGTTGTAACCTTGTTTTTTTCTGTTTAGGTGTTAATGATGGCTTTCGTTTAGCTTTTCTGTATGTAAATCTCATTTCTTTTAGGCGGTTTCTTACATTTCAGTCACAGACGTTGACTCCAGTTTCTTCCCATTCGTTCCTCATTTGTTTTGTTGTGCATTTTCGATTTTTGAGACATATTGCTTTAAGTTTTCTGTCTTGACGCTTTGATGTCTTGTCAGAGTTTAGACACAGCTGACTGTGACCAACCAACATCTTTTGCAACAATGCGTGATGATTTACCCTCTTTTAAGAGTTTGATAATCCTCTCCTTAGTTTCAATTGACATCTCTCGTGTTGGAGCCATGATTCATGTCAGTCCACTTGGTGCAACAGCTCTCCAAGGTGTGATCACTCCTTTTTAGATGCAGACTCACGAGCAGATCTGATTTGATGCAGGTGTTAGTTTTGGGGATAAAAATTTACAGAGTGATTCCATAATTTATTCCTCAGAATTGTGTGAGTCCATATTTTTTTCCCTCTGCTTGGTCTAAAAAAGTAACCGTTACTGACTGCCACAATTATTTTTCCTGATTTCTTATAGTGTTTCTTAAAGCCAGAAAGTTGCCATTTGAAATGACTTTAGTTTTGTGTCATGTCTGTGATCTGCTTTTTTTCTACAAAATTAAACAACTGAATGAACATCCTCTGAGGCCGGTGATTCCATAATTATTGCCAGGGGTTGTATTTGTTTAGTTATGGACTTCAAAAAATTAAAGTACAAGAAGAAAAGAAAATACCAGGAACAGTTCTGCCCTTCATTAAAAATCATTAAAATCTGGATTAGGTCTGCATTTAAAAAAAACGCACCTACATTGCAAGGTAAAATGTTTAGAGGTTTGGGAGAACTAGTTTGTTTCTAAGCTGTGGAAAACCCTTGGTATATACCCCATGAAATGTAACAAGTGAATATATGTATCTGTCTCATCCCACTTTGTTGACAGGTTGAATCAAAAATAATAAATGACATTATCATGTATATTAAAATAAAAGGAAACAGAATGAAGATAAACTGATTAAAATGGGGTTAACTTTGGTGTATCAGATAAATAAAAAATGAAACTTTAATTTACTTATGTAATATACAGTGGACCTGCTGAACACTGCCGCCTACTGGATGGTTAGTGGATGCTGGATGGATGATAGAAACATAGAGATGTATTTTCCAATTGTATCATCGTGTTATGCTGTCAAATTCAAATCAAACAGTCGGACCGCCACACAGTCTAACAGATTTTGTATGAATCTAGGTGAACTGCACACTTTTTCCTTTACATGTACAGTAATTTGAAATGAATACATCAATTTTTCATTTCCTCAGCCTCTGTCTTGTGGCCACCAACGTCACTGCTTGTTTTTAATGATATACGTATAACATGCAGCTGCTAGTGAATGTAAAATCTGGAATATACGGTAGATTAGTAGATTGTATTATTTTTCCTGTTATCAGGGTGTATTTGGTCGGCTCAACTCCAGGGCGGTATGTTGGTTCAGACATGGAGCGCTGGGGCCATCTGAAGCTGCGGAAGGTAAATATTTATGTTTTCCTTTATCCTCCGTCTTCTGTCTCACAGCTTTCTGAAACACCAGTAGGGGATGAAAATGCAATATCTGTATGTAGTATCTGTAATATATTATTGTTCCTTGTCTTGCTGTTTGTCAGTCCATCCATGCAAGTACTCGTAATAACTTTGCCCAGGTTGAGGGTGGGGACACCAAATTTGCACCATATATTCACCTCTTGAGGATATTTGTTGAGTTCGATGTTGAGTGTCCTTGATGTAATCGTCAAGGTCACAGAGCAAAAAACAAAACAACAGTAGAATAGAATAGATGTTTATCGTCATTGCATTTCTGCAATGAAATTCTGGTGGCCCTCTCCAAACAGCTATACACAAAAAAAAACAACACAGCAGCAGCTTTAAAAAAAAAACAACAAACAGCTTCACAGGATGACAAGACCTTCTTGAAATACCAAAAAAAGAAAGGGGGGGAAAAAAAGGCGCTCAATAAATTTTTAAGGTGCCTAATTCTCAGTGAGGTAGGATAGTTTTAGATATGTAAACAGTCTGTATTATTTATTGCACATGTTGATATCCGTTACGAAATATCTGCATATGTGTTTGTGGGAGGGGGACAGGGTGGGGTGATGAAGGCAACAGCTCTGGGGAAAAAAGCCTACTTGTCTGTGTCCTTATAGTGCGGTACCTCTTCCCAGACGGCAGAGGAGCAAACAGGGAATGTTCTGGGTGTCTGTTATCCTTGCAGGTGGCTTGTGCCTTCTTCTGCAAGCACTCAACATACACAGAGTCTAAGTCCGGGAGCTCAGCTCCTACAATCCTCTGTGCTGTCTTCACTACCTGGAGCAGATCTTTTCTGTCCTCTGCCGTGCAGCTGCTGTACCACACTGTGCAGCCCTGGCAGATAATGCCCTCGATGGTGCTTCTGTAGAAGTTTCTGAGCACCTTTGGAGCCAGACCAGCCTGCTTCAGCTTCCTCAGGAAGAACATCCTCTGCTGGTTGTGGGTGTGTAATGTCCATGTCAGATCCTTGGTGATGTGAGTGTCAAGGAACCTGATTGTGTCCACCCTCTCCATCTCTTCTCTGGTGATGTGTAGTGGGGGCTGTGAGACTCTCCTGGTCTTCCTGAAGTCTTTGGTGAACTCCTTGGTTTTGATGATATTGAGGACCGGGTTGTTGTTTGCATACCACTCTGTAAGGTGTTTGGCCTCCTCCAGGTACCAGGTCTTGTTGTTGCCCCTGATAAGGTCTACCACCGTAGTGTCATCCGCAAACTTTATCAGGGTGTTGGAGAAGTGAGTGGGGACACAGTCCTGGGTGAAGAGAGTGAAGAGTGCTGGACAGCACCCCGCTTGTTTTCCTCCAGAAAAATCTCTTCGGCCTTGGTGAAACAATTCGGCTGCCCCTCTTATCTTTCTGCCCTCCACTACAATCTGATGTTGTCAAGGCAACTCCAGACATTATGCACACACTGACAGAAACTGATACAAACTCATCTCATCTGCACACATGATGCACACCCCCCACCTCCTCCACACCATCCCCTTGCCTCCGCCCTGCCATTCTTCCCCCCTATGGAAGCCGTGTAGCTCTGTAGTTGCAGCGGCCTTCACCTCCCCCATACTGGCGGCGCGGCACGCTGCTGAGGCCACCATTGCCTCAATTTGGACGACGGACTGTTTGAAAGTTTAGCACACATAAACAATCAAATGTATATGTGCGGTTGTTTTAATTCTGATGTCTGCCATTATTACGTTTAACTAGTAATAATTGTGGATTAATTGCTGTATTTTTGTCTGAGGTAATCAGGTGTGAAGCATGAATTGCCCTTTTAGGGATCAATAAAGTTGTTTGAATCTTGAATCCTGACATTCTGAGGTCTGTTAGTCAGGATGTCACGATGGGGAACAACAAAAACAACTTGAAAAATGTAGTACTCACAGTAACTTTCCATAAGTTGGGTGCAGTCACCAAATTTACACCACTTATGGACCTTATGGAGATGTTGGATAATGTCAATGATGAATGACCTTGAGTTGCTTTTCAAATCATGTAGCAAAAAATAAATAACTAAACATGCCATGACACAAAGATTCTGTTACTGCACGGACAACTTTTTCACATGGATCAGCATCCAGTAGCACAGCTAAGGTACAGTGTGCAGTGCTTACTATCATCATGAACTATCAAAACTAACCACCCATCATTTACCCACACACATGGTCATTCAAGCACACATCCATCAACTCTGCACAAAGGTGCAGACCTTCTGAAGAAGAAGACCATCTCAATCACTGAGCGATGGGGGACACAAGGCCTTTCAGCCAATATCTCATTTTTAAATTTTCCATAAAGGAATGATTGTGATTTGCTGGGTGATTTGTGTTATTCATATTAGGTTGGACCAGTTTTACCTTAAAATTATCTCAGTTCTACATGGCATAGTTTTTTTTTAATTTAAGGAAATGTACCATAAACCAAGGACAGAAAAACAGAAATGCTTCTTTTCTGTTGCGTTTGGGTGCTTGTGGGAGACTCCAGCATTTGAACTGTAACACTTTGGTTCTGCTACATTGTCAATGCTCGATAGTGAAACCTGGTCAAATAACAGAATTTGCTTCTGTTACTGCACAAAGATCAAATTAAATGCACATTTCCATTTCTGCATGGGCTGTAACTAGGTTCTTTTGTCCTTTTCTTTATTTTCTTGCTTGTTCTTTTGTAGCTGCTTTATGATCACACAGATCCTGTTCCTTCTGAGGAGAGGTGGCCTGTGATTGGCCAGTTCTCCAGCATCGGCTCCATGGGATTGGATAAGACTAAGTGGTTGGCGGGGGAATTTCAGCGCACCCTTACCACACTGGGAAAATCCTCTCATCGCCCCGACCCTCCTGTTCATCTGGTACATGACTTCAAATACTTCATGTTTTCCGTGACTGCTGTGGTGTAGCATTTAAATCTGGGTTAAAATAGAATCTTCCAAATATTGTTTTGAAAAGAATTATGCAGATCTAGCTTACTGCTACTTATAGCTAACATATTCTCACTGCTCTTCAGACTGGTGAATATTGACATGTTAAAGTTGTATTTTAAAATTTCCTCACAGCGTTTATGAGAGGCAGGACGGTGGCTTAGTTGTTAGCATTGTTCCCTCACAGCGAGAAGGTCATGGGATTGATTCCCATCTGTGGCCTTTCTGTGTGGAGTTTCCATGTTCTCTCCGTGTTTGCGTGGGTTCCCTCCGGGTGCTCCGGCTTCCTCCCACATCAAAAGACATGCAGGTTAGGTGGATTGGGAACTTTAAATTGTCCATAGGTGTGTTTGTTTGTCTATATGTGGCCCACGACAGATTGGAGTCCTTTCCAGGGTGAACACCGCCTCACACCCTATTACTGCTGGGATAGGCTCCAGCCCCCCACAACCCAATCTTGGATAAGCGGTTGAAGGTGTGTGTGGGTGGGTGGGTGGGTGTGTGGGATATGTAATGACTTAAAATTCATTGTTTTCACTTCAATTTTGGTGAAGTCTTTAAAGCAAATGTTGATAACAAATGAAATGCCAACTGGTTTCCCGCCAGCTGAACATTCTTTTCCTCTGAAATGTATATTTTGCAAAACTGGTTCATGTTTTGACATTTCTTCTTTTCTGAAACTTTTTGACCCTCTTTTCTTTTTTAAAAATAACCCTTGCCTTCTGGATGATTGCAATACAGGACCCAAGGTGGTTTTATGTGAATAATAATCTATATTATAATAACCAAGTAGCCTCTGTGTGTGTACATACATTTGTGCGTGTGTATGGCTTTGATCATGCAAAACCCAGGGAGAACTGACATCTGCCATTGGGCATGTTTATGTATTTTGGGTAAAGGATGAATGCTGCAAAAACGTAAAATTCATAGGACAAATGTTTTTGGGGACATTAGCAATTTTTGCTAACCAATAAACAATGGGCGTTGTGCTGCATTGCACCATGGGAGTTTGTGTTTTTAAAATCCATTTCTATACCTTTAGATAGGAGGAAATCAGCAACCTGTTTTTCCACAGAGCTGACCTCCTGTTCACTGGGCTCCCCTCCGCTCTCATCTGTTATGGCCCGTGCGTAGGACCGTGGTTTGATGTGAAGACCTGTGATGATGACGTCGTTGATTCTGGTGTACTGCTCCAATTCAGCCACTCTATTTTCCAGCTGCACCAGATGCCGGTCTTTCTCGGCGTTCTGGAGCCGTAATGCCTTCACCTCCTCCACCAGATCCATGATTGATTTCTGTTGCTGCTTCACAACAGAAATCTCCTCTGATAGAAAGTCCAGAGATTTTTTAATATCGTCACCTTCCTCCGCTGTCAGAACCTTCTTAGGCCCCATGGTCGGCTTATGAGCAGCTTGACGATCGCCGATGTTAACAGCCTGCGTTGTTTGTCACTGGGATGGATCTGCACTGCACTGGTGCCGTAAAGCCTCGGTGTTTCCGCGCTGATGGATCCGCGGTGGCTGCATGAGGCCTCTGGGAAGCGGCACTCGTGACGCGCGGCTTTAATGACGCAGCGCGCGGCCTCAGTGAATTCACCACGTTGGGTGGGCCTCGGACGTTGCTGCTGTCCAGTCGCGGGGCTAAGTTGCCGGTTGAGGTGGTATTCCCACTGTCCGGGTTGGCAAACACCGGTGTGGCAGATGGCAACTACAAACACCACCTCAGAAAACACAGGTACAAACTTTTTGCCGCTCGCTCTGACGACACACAGCTCTGAGAGAGTGATGACACGCAGCTCTCGATGATGACACGTGTCATCAGTGTTCAGTGTTGGTTTTGTGGTTCATGTTAGTTTAACAGTGTGTTAGTGTTATTGATTTATTGTGTTTTGTAGTTCAATTGGTTTAGTCAGTTTAGGTAAGTGTTATGTTGTTGTCCCCATGACTGAGTTAAGTGTTATGTTGACGCTATGAGTGAAATGTGTAGTGTTTTAATGTCTTCCGCCACCGTTTATTACCACCCTTGAAAAATGTCAGCTACCTATTTTAGAAATACTCCTGAATGTAGAGCCCATGGATCCCCACGGGCAATGCACTAGTTTATCTATATTGCTCCTTGAGCTATAAAAATTCATAGCGTTCTACAAAACCAAATCAAAGGATAACAGTAAACAGATTAAAAATAATTGAATATCCATGAGAACCTTTTAAAACTGAAACACCCAACACAAATGTGGTAAAATTAGGTAAATCGATGATGAGATCCAACGCCGACTCAAGTGTACAGAACCTGCCTTTGGCCAGCTTTGCATTTGGGTTTTCAACTACAGAGACCTTTAACATGAGACAAAAATCCTTGTCTACAAAGCTGTTGTCATGCCAATCCTGGTATACGGATCTGACACCTGGACCACTGCCACCTGAAGACCGTTAGACAATTCCAGCAATGCTGCCTGAGGAGTATCCTCCAGATCAGGTAGTGAGTATTATTCCAACATCAGTGTCCTGGCTGAAGCCAAGCTCCAGAGCATAAAGTGTGTCATCATCCAGAACCAGCTTTGGTCCACCATTCTGTCCGGAAATCAATCAATCAAACCATTTTTCTCCCTATTGAGGGATTGCCACGACACAAATGAGGTAAAACAAACTAATTGTAGGCAACAGAAAATACATGTTTTAAGATTAGACTTCAAATATTCAGCAGAAGTGTTTTTTCTACTGTCAACTTGTTTCATAAAGTAGAAGCGTGATAAGAAAAAGCTCTACCTCTGATCCTGCCATTCTCTTCTTGGACTTTTAAACTTTGTCCCATTGGTACATACTAACCAGGTGTATCTTTTTAGTCACTTTCAAATATGCACTGTTTTAGAAGAACTAAACAATAATTCAATTTCTTAAATTCTGATGAGGGCAGCACGGTGGCTTAGTAGTTAGCACTGTTTCCTCACAGCAAGAAGGTTATGGGATTGATTCCCACCTGTGGCATTTTTGTGTCGTTTGCATGTTCTCCCTGTGTTTGTGTGGGTTCTGTCCAGGTGCTCCGGCTTCCTCCCACATCCAAAGACATGCAGGTTAGGTGGATTGGAAACTTTAAATTGTCAGTAAGTGTACGTGTGGGTGTGAATGTGTTTGTCTGTCTATATGTGGCTCTGTGACAGACTGACATCCTGTCCAGGGTGTACCCCGCCTCACGCCCTATGACTGCTGGGATAGGCTCCAGCCACCTGTGACCCTTAATTGGAGTAAGCCATTATAGATGAGTGAGTGAAATTGTGATGACTGAGCTCCTAAACCAAGTCAATGTTTGATTGCAGGTGTATCCTTCAGTGGAAGACGTGAGGAATAGTTTAGAAGGTTATCCTGGTGAGTTAGAATATTCGGTTTTATTTTTTAAAATATCTGTCCTGGAGGATGCATTGACAAACATTCTGCATCAAAATTTGTGTGGCAGAAGCAATGTTCAGAGCATTAGCTTCTTTTTGTTAATTATTTATAACAGTAAACTTGTAATTAATTAATTTGGTCATTATCATGGACCTTTTTGTCCTTCCAGCGGGGGGCTCCCTTCCATACAGCATCCAGACGGCTCAGAAACAACGCTGGCTCCACTCTTACTTCCAGTAAGTAAACTTATCAAAATTGACTTATACTTCATCGGTTTATTAGCGTACATTACCATACGTACATTACCAGTCAAACGTTTTGACACACTTGACCATTCAACTGAGTCCCATTCTCATTCAGTCCAGGTGAAATCAGCGGAGACCTCCCAACTGACCATCTCCGATTTACTTCATACTATCACAAAATAATGTTATTAATATCAGTACAGACCATACACAATTTCAGCCTTATAGCTTCATTAGTCTTAGAGATATTGAGATAAGATGGGGGTGGGTGGTGATGTTGATTTTACTTTAACCTGTTTATGTCCAGATTTGTTTTTTATACAGTGGGGCAAAAAAGTATTTAGTCAGTCCCTGATTGTGCAAGTTCTCCTACTTAGAAAGATGAGAGAGGTCTGTAATTTTCATCATAGGTACACTTCAACTATGAGGAGACAAAATGAGAAAAAAGAATTCCAGGAAATCACATTGTAGGATTTTTAAAGAATTTATTTGTAAATTATGGTGGAAAATAAGTATTTGGTCACCCACAAACAAGCAAGATTTCTGGCTCTCACAGACCTGTAACAACTTCTTTAGGAAGCTCTTCTGTCCTCCACCTGTTACCTGTATTAATAGCAATTGCTGGAACTTGTTATCCATATAAAAGACACCTGTCCACAGCGTCAAACAGTCAGACTCCAAACTCAACTATGGTCAAGACCAAAGAGCTGTTGAAGGACACTAGAAAGAAAATTGTAGATGTGCACCAAGCTGGGAAGAGTGAATCTACAATAGTCAAGCAGGTTGGTGTGAATAAAACAACTGTGGGAGGAATTGTAAGAAAATGGAAGACATACAAGACCATTGATAATCTCCCTCGATCTGGGGCTCCACGCAAGATGTCATCCCGTGGAGTCAAAATGATCATGAGAACGATGAATAAAAATCTCAGAGCTACATGGAGGGACCTGATGAATGACCTGCAGAGAGCTGGGACCAAAGTAACAAAGGCTACACACTACGCAGAGAGGGACTCAAACCCTGCAGTGCCAGGCGTGTTCCTCTGCTTAAGCCAGTACGTGTCCAGGCCCGTCTGAAGTTTGCCAGAGAGCATATGGATGATCCAGAAGAGGATTGGGAGAATATCATGTGGACAGATGAAACCAAAATAGAACTTTTTAATAAAAACTGAACTAGTCACGTTTGGAGGAAGATGTATGCTGAGTTGCATCCCAAGAACACCATACGTACTGTGAAGCATGGGGGTGGAAACATCATGCTTTGGGACTATTTTTCTGCAAAGGGGACAGGACGACTGATCCGTGTTAAGGGAAGAACGAACGGGGCCATGTATCATGAGATTTTAAGCCAACACCTCCTTCCATCAGTGAGAGCATTGAAGATGCAACGTGGCTGGGTCTTTCACCATGACAATGATCTCAAACACACTGCTCGGACAACGAAGGAGTGGCTCCGTAAAAAGCATTTCAAGGTCCTGGAGTGGCAAAACCAGTCTCCAGACCTCAACCCCATAGAAAATTTGTGGAGGAAGTTGAAAGTCCATGTTGCTCAGCGACAGCCCCAAAACATCACTGCTCTAGAGGAGATCTGCATGGAGGAATGGGCCAAAATACCAGCTATAGTGGAAATGTTTGACCTCTGTCATTGCCAACAAAGATTATGTTACAAAGTACTGAGTTGAACTTTTGTTATTGACCAAATACTTATTTTCCACCATAATTTACAAATAAATTCTTTAAAAATCCTACAATGTGATTTCCTGGATTTTTTTTTTTCTCATTTTGTCTCTAATAGTTGAAGTGTACCTATGTTGAAAATTACAGACCTCTCTCGTCTTTCTAAGTAGGGGAACCTGCACAATCAGGGACTGACTAAATACTTTTTTACCCCACTGTAAGTGGAAAAAGTTGCATTAGTGCCTTTGAGATTTTTTTTTATTGTGAGGAGAAAATGACAGTGATACACTTTGGCAACATTTGTTGCCAGTGGGGCAAAATGGGTTAAAACAAGTGGTACAGAAAACAATGCCAAGTTCAGTAATACTCAGGCTAAATCCATGAAGTATTCATGACTTGTTCTTAGATATATGATGTCTTTAACTACAGTGTTATAAAACCAACAGTGAGGTACATATTTCAAGTTTGTAGCTTGCTGAAAACTAATATAAATAAAATAAAATAATAAAATGTTGTGATTTATGAGGCATTAACAATGAAAAACAATCTCACACCCATACACACCCAATCACATGTTGCTCATGAATGATGACTTCTCCCCTAAAAAAGAATTATGTCACTGGAAAGATGTTTTTATAATGCATGCATAAAATGTAAAATTCATATCTTGAATGTGTTACAGCCCATTTTTCAAGTTCCTGTATCTCCAAAAGTAATGCAGATACATGGCTGAAATTTTTATGGCACTTAATGGGGGTATGATAACATTATTTTGTGAAAGAATGAAGCAAATCGGGCATGGTCAGTCTGGATGGCATGGTCTTTAGAAGTGTAACGTTTCAAAAACTAAGAGATTTGAGGACATTAAATGTAGGTTTATAACTCATTATTGGCTATTTCCTTGATTAATTTGACTCAAAATTGACTGATTACTTTTGAATAATGATAAATATACAGAATATTTTCTAAGAGAATGGTTTGTTATATAAACCAAATGTCCCAAATCCAAAGAAATTAATTTGCTTATTAAAAAGAAAACAAGTTCAAATTTAGCAATTAGTGTTGAGTTCTTTTTAAGTAGATACAACAGCTGTCTTGTTCAAATTAAAGTGGTTTAAAATCAATATGCATTTGTCTTTGTTTTTCTTTTGGCACTTAAAACAATATTTTTTTGTAATTTTACTTTGTAAAATGCATGGTTCCACTAAGTATGTTGGCACTATGAAACTACATACTTTGCACTACGTATTTGGAATAAATGTGTTCATGCAGAATGATTCTAAATTAGTAAAAGGCACCTGTAGTCTACAGTGTGTGTGTGTGTGTGTGTGTGTGTGTGTAGCTGTTGGAAGGCAAATACAACAGGAAGGACTCATGCAATGCCTCACATCAAAACATATATGAGGGCATCACCAGATTTCACTCAGCTCGCCTGGTTCTTTGTCACAAGGTGAGTAAATATGAGCCCACAACTCATGTTTGCAGAAAACACTAACTTCACTCCTTCAAAACATTTTTCAGCTGTTGTTAGATGGATATTATATAACGCCTGACTAGTTCCTTGTCATTTGATTGGTGGTTTGTTTGTCACGTGACATGGTTTATTCATACCATTTACCATTGTGTTCCATTTACCATGCAATTTTAGTGCTATTTAGTGTGCAATTTTGGAACTGTATGATTCATGCTATTGCACGGCCCGACCCCGAGTTATCTTAAAAAAAAAAAAAAAAAACATGATGGGAGCTTATTGACACTGCTCATTCTTTGAACACAAAAAAACTAATCCAATACGTGTAAGCCATCTGGAAGCATTTGTAGTATTCACTGGGACGTCTGTAGGTGAAGTGGAACCACTATCAGATGAAGAGCTCGACACATTTCTCCCGTGTTTTTTGCTGGACTGAGAAAAACAGACGGCAGTCTGTACACGATGCACAGTATTGGCGACGGACCACATCGTCAGGATTGTTTTTAACTATCTCACTGTTTTTGCAAGTTGACCGAGAACAAATTTGGATTTGGTTGGATTCCGATTTAAAGTTTGTGTTGTACTGTTTGGAACCTGTTGACGTCAATGGACCAGTAACTAGTGTTGCTAAATTGGTGACTTTCTCACTAACTCTGACAACTTTCCAAACCCTCTTGACGATGTATTTTCTCAAAAGGGACTAGCGACAAATCTAGCTACTATTCCTGGTATCAGTGGATACTTTTATGGTGTTTGGTGACCCAAAAGTGAAAGCACGTACTGATCTATAGTCTGTTCTCATCGATCGGCAGCGAGTGCTACTGCCCCAAAGCGGTCACAAGCAGTCAGCACACAGTGTGCTCCGCCTGCCGCAGCTGCAAAGCACAAAGCGGAGGGAGCTCTACACTCCTCCGCATTCAAAGTGCAAATGAATCACACACGCGCAATGCCGCCGTGGCTGATCCTGCCTTGTTTTAGAAGGGTCTAAAACAAAAAAATTAGTTTCTCACCCAAATCACTGGTGCTGCGCTGATGTGGTAGGAGAGTGTCATGTGATGAATTAAGGGGCTGCCAGTCCAGTTGTAGGCCTAATTAGGCCCCATAAAAAAGTTTATCATCCTCACCCACATGCCACATGTTGCGGATCATTGGGCCGCAACAATTTTTTTTTTTTTGCCAAATTTTATTGACGGTGCTACAGCTGGTGCAAGAATTGGCACGTCCGCTCAGTGGCGAATATGCTTCGGCCAAAGACGGCCAAAGTTTACCGAGGCGGGTCGGGAACTTACCGCTTGACAACAGAGGTAGCTTGGACGCTAAGTACAACGGCTGCAAGGTGAGTTTTTTTCTTCAGGGAGTTGTAACTCTGTGCTGATGCATTCTATTCCGTGTGCCTTCTTCTTTTGAAGAAAATCCTTCTCTCTTGTTGTATCATATAGAAAAAATAAAAAAAAATATAAAAAAAAATAAAAAATGCGTTCGCCTTCATCACTTTTTCTGATGTCAAGGATGATAAACTAAAGGTTTTTTTTTTTTATAGGGCTTTAGTTTCCAGACTTTGAGAGGCATTGGCCTTGAGAAATTATTATTTTATTTTGAGAAGTGATGGCCAGTTCTAATTGAAAAATAAATAAACAAACCTAATTGAAAAATAAATAAACAAACCAAGGATCAAGTTTATTTGTAGTTCTAAATATTATTAAGCTGTTTTTACCCACTTTTTTGTCTCTCCCACAACGTTATTCTTTTTTCCTACGGCATCTGTTACGACATCATATTAGGCAAGTAATTTCCAAATTAGATGATGACATCATTTAGCCACTTCTAGCGACTTTTAAGACAGCCAATAGGTACTTTTCTTACTGAGGAGTTGACAACATTGCCAATGACGCACACTATAATGTAAGTCCCTTTCCCCTTGTTTATAAATGAATAAAATATAAAATTACCAGAATCTGTTTCAGTTGTTATATAAAACGAATAATGAATGTTTGAGTGCAGTGGAATTAATATTTCATGAGGTGAAAGATGGAACATTCCATCCTTCACCTCATGAAATATTTGTACCATTGTGCTCATAAACATTCATTATTTGTATGTTAGAAAACAGACTCAGTCATGAAATATGCATGCTTAATTGATCCATTTATCATTTTGCGATATGATCAGATTAGAGCCCCCCCCCCCCCCCCCCCCCCCCCAATATGGTCAGGTTTGCATCACTGTGTCAGTGTACCTGTCAAGGCAACTGGCTAAAATTTATGAGATGAATTTACCACACACAGTGAGATTTGTCAAATCTGGGAGCATGTACTCTTTGCCACACTCACAACACCATGGAACAGCCTTGGGTCCTGGATGACAAATACCCATGCAGACAACCGGTACATCACCACATCTCTAAAATAACCATTTTTACTCTTTACTGCAGCCATGTGGGCATCGCCTTGGCCTTCTCTAGCATCTGGGGTTCTCAACACTCAGGCACAGAGGAACGGACCACATGACCAAAATGTTGTAGCTGATGCTCCCTCACAATGCAAGTGATACTCCTCATTTTAGTCTCTCTTAGTAAGCTCTAGTAAGATCAAAAGGAATTTCAATATGTTCTGACTGTGTCTGAATATTACGTTTGTAACCTGTGAACTTGTGGTGCTTGACACCCTGCTGTTTCAACAGCCAAGACGCTGCTGCCTCCTTGTAGACAAAAAAAAGATCATTCCATTGCAATACCATTGATGGGACAATAATTATTGTCTCAAACTGCAGGGGTGCTTATAATTACATTGCCAGCACATGAACATGGTCGGTTGTGTGGCAGAGTTCATGCATAACATTATCATTATATGAGAGCTTAGTAAATCAGGCCCTCGGTTGTTGATAAGTGTAAACCGTTTTCTTTCTATTCGCCACCTTTCTTCTATGATCTGTTTTGTAAAACACACACTTGCGCTGTTTAAACATCGAGTCTTGTGTATGTTTTCAGTGCTAACTTATCCAAAGCGGCGTGGGGCGCCCTGGAGAAGAACAACACTCAGCTGATGATTCGTTCATACGAGCTTGGAGTTCTCTACCTGCCGTCGGCTTTCGTAAGACAGATATATGACAGCTGTTATAAATAAAATCATATTGCACTGACACGTCTCATGCAGAGCTGGTATAATGTGTCGCTCCAGAACATGAAGACGTTCCCTGTTCAGAAAAATCAATTTCCTGTGTCCTCATCATCAGCTGGTTTCCCTGTGCCCTTTGACCTCCCTCCTACAAGCTACTCTGCTAAAGGTAAACCATTTGGCTCCAGTTAGCTCAAGGGTAAAGAACATCGAGCTCAACCCTTTTCATTTTCTATACCATGCTAATCAAGTTGTTGTAGCCTCAAGAATCATCAGCTGTGAACTCTGATCTGTCCATGACATCATCCATCACGATCAGACAGCCGTTTCACCCTGCCACTCTCACCTCAGGGAATAGACTTCAGAGCCCCAGGTTCCAAACTTTTCAGTTCAGGAAGAGATTATAAACTGAAGCAAGAACCTTAGGAAGTACAGTAAGAGGGTCATGGGCAGTTTGAAACAATTACTGTTCTATTAGTTGTGGCACTGGTTGTTGTATCATACAATTTACTGTGATAACAGGTGTGACAGAAACAGATTTTTTTTTAAGTTTTGTTATTTATTTTTTTTTTTTATTGATTTCATTTATATAGCACCAAATCACAACAAAGTTGCCTCAAGGCACTTCACACACATAAGGTCTAACCTTACCAACCCCTAAAGCAAGCACACAGATGACAGTGGTAAGGAAATACTCCCTGCTATGATTTGAGGAAATACTCCCTGCTATGATTTGAGGAAGAAACCTCAAGCAGACCAGACTGAAAGGGGTGGCCCCATGCTACCAACACAATTGACAAAATGAATATATAGGAAATTTTGCCGGTGCACAGGATGGGAGGCTTGCGGAAACAGTCACCACACCCATCTCTGGATGGAGACGCACTTCAAACAGAGAGAAAAAACAGAATCAGGCATCAGAAAAATAACAAATACAGTATAATTTGTCAGCATTAAGCAACAAGAAAAACAGGTGTTATATTGTTTAAGAAAAAGTAATGCAGTCTCACTCAAATTGTTGAAAAAACAAAACAACAAGAACCAAAACTGTCAGGATGACAGAAAAACTGCTTGCTTCACTGAATTAAAAACTACTGTGTGTCATTTTTGAAGAAGGGAGTGAATGCTTTGTCCATTAAGTATTAATGTGTTTTTAACATTTTCAATGTTATTTAATTTATTATCTTAGACTTTGACAGGAACATGCAAAAAAGAACTTTGATCTTACAAACATTACAACATAAATATTATTTATGCTAAAACTAGTCAAAATTCGTTAAAATAGAGCTTGCCAATAATGTTTTAGAGGTATAAAACCCCTATAGCTTCAGAAAAATAAATTTCCTGTGTCCTCATCATCAGCTGGTTTCCCTGTGCCCTTTGACCTCCCTCCTACAAGCTACTCTGCTAAAGGTAAACCATTTGGCACCAGTTAGCTCAAGGGTAGAGAACATCGAGCTCAACCCTTTTCATTTTCTATACCATGCTAATCAAGTTGTTGTAGCCTCAAGAATCATCAGCTGTGAACTCTGATCTGTCCATGACATCATCCATCACGATCAGACAGCCGTTTCACCCTGCCACTCTCACCTCAGGGGCCGCGGGGCTCACAGCTCCCCGAAGTTAAGAGCCGCGATCACATATTTACCTGGCACCAAAATGGCCCTAGCTAGAACCCTGTCTCAGATAGCATCAAGCCATGTGAAGTGGAACACTTCTAATTTTGAACTGTGTCATTTCCGTTCTGGACCTCTAGCTTTATGCTTGAGGTCATGTAAGTACTCATTGAACCAAGGTGACTGTGTTTTTGGGGGGCATGGTTTTAATATAGGTGGCGCAGTCATGTTGAATGTAGTTTTGAGCGCTGACTTTAAAATGTCCACAAGACTGTCTACTGATTGGGCATTTTCCAAATATGAGGCTAAGATATCAGGCAGTCTAGCTTCAAGTTCAGTTATAGTTGAGGAGATGTGTCACCAAAATGATAAATAGAGACCACTGATGCAAGAGGCTTGAAGTCAATATTTGTGACAGCAATACCACGTGCGAGAACCAAATCCAGGGTATTTCCACTAATGTGCGTCAAATCCTAAATGCATTTCTGGAATTCGAAAAACATCCATAATTTCCATAAATGATTTGCAGAGGTGATCAGAAGGCTTATTTATATGAATGTTGAAGTCACCAATAATCAGATTATCTGCACTAGTTGACAAGTTAGAGATGAACTCACCAAATTCATCTAAGAATTCATAGTCAGAATCAGAATCGCCTTTATTGTCATTGTAATTTGCATTGCAACGAGATTTGAGTGCAACTCCAAAAAGGTGCTTTCCATGGTGCAAGTAATTTTTAGCCAAATAAAAGATAATAAAATTTAACAATAAATTGTCCAGAGTATATGTATAACTAAATAAACATAAGATAAGGTAAAATAAAATAAAATGTGGACTAATTAAAATGTAAAAATGAGAATTATATACAACTGTAGAATCATATTGCACTGGAATATTGCACATGGTTTACAGATATTGCACAAGAAATTTGAAAGGTGAGTGATTTGTTATTGTAGTATGGGCCAGCGGCCTATATACAGTGACAAAGTAATATGGCTGATTTTTATTCTTCTGTTTTGTTTTTTTATTTGTTTGTTTTTTGTTTAAGGTGTACTGCTTAGAGGACTTCATCACCACAAATTTTTATAAACTGGCAATAATTACTTCATTTTGAAAGTCACAGCGTATCATTGAACTCATAACCTTCTTATTACCGTAGATTAGCAAATTGAATCAAATCAATTTTATTTATATAGCGCCAAATCACAACAAACAGTTGCCCCAAGGCGCTTTATATAAGGCAAAGCCATACAATAATTACGGAAAAACCCAACGGTCAAAACGACCCCCTGTGAGCAAGCACTTGGCGACAGTGGGAAGGAAAAACTCCCTTTTAACAGGAAGAAACCTCCAGCAGGTGGGATGTATAACTTGTCCTTCGGGCCAGTTCCCGGGTCTGGGTTCCGTGCCAGGGCCTCCCGGACGGTCTTCTCCACGTCCCAGATGAGGGTGGCCACGACAGTGGACTCGGGGATGATGGTTTCCGTGGGATCTGACAGCTCGGCTTTGACTTCCTCTTCGTGAACCCGGGCGTCAGATCTTTGGTTCTTGGTCCCGAGGCGGTAGGTGATTTGGAAGTCAAAATGCCCGAAGAACAATGACCAGCGGGATGTACTCCAGGTTCCGATGGTCCGTGAAAACCGTGAATGGAACCGCAGCTCCCTCCAACAGGTGTCTCCACTCCTCAAGAGCCTCTTTCACCGCAAGGAGTTCTCGATTGCCCACGTCATAGTTTCGCTCAGCCGGGGTCAACCTGCGGGAAAAATAGGCACAGGGGTGGAGGACCTTATCGGACTCCCTGCTCTGGGACAGCACGGCTCCTATCCCTGAGTCAGAGGCATCCACTTCAACAACAAACTGGCGGTTAGGATCGGGCTGCACCAGGACTGGCACAGTCGAGAACCGGCGTTTCAACTCCCTAAACGCGGCTTCGCACCGATCCGACCAGGTGAAGGGGACTTTGGAGGAGGTCAGGGCTGTCAAGGGACTAACCACCTGACTGTAATCCTTAATAAACCTCCTGTAGAAATTTGCAAAGCAGAGGAACTGTTGCAGTTTCCTACAGCTTGTCGGTTGGGGCCAATTTCTCACCGCCACAACCTTGGCCGGATCAGGGGCGACGGAGTTGGAGGAGATTATAAACCCCAGGAAGGACAAAGAAGTGCGGTGGAACTCGCACTTCTCGCCTTTCACAAACAGCCGGTTCTCCAACAACCGCTGCAGGACCTGACGTACATGCTTGACATGAGTCTCAGGATCCAGGGAGAAGATGAGAATATCGTCTAGATATACAAAGACGAACCGATGCAGGAAGTCCCGCAAAACATCATTTACCAATGCTTGGAACGTCGCGGGGGCGTTTGTGAGGCCGAACGGCATGACCAGGTACTCAAAATGACCTAACGGGGTGTTGAATGCCGTCTTCCATTCGTCTCCCTTCCGGATCTGAACCAGGTGGTACGCATTACGAAGATCAAGTTTTGTAAATATTTTGGCTCCATGCAGGGGCGTGAACACTGAATCCAACAGGGGCAACGGTATCGGTTGCGAACCATAATCTCGTTCAGCCCCCTGTAATCAATGCATGGACGGAGTCCGCCGTCTTTCTTGCCCACAAAAAAGAAACCAGCACCCATCGGGGAGGTGGAGTTCCGGATCAGCCCGGCAGCTAACGAGTCCCGGATGTAGGTCTCCATTGATTTGCGCTCTGGACGTGAGAGGTTGTACAGCCTGCTGGACGGGTACTCGACACCCGGGATCAAATCAATGGCGCAATTATACGGACGGTGTGGGGGAAGAGTGAGTGCCAGATCTTTGCTGAAGACATCAGCAAGATCATGGTACTCCTCAGGCACCGCCGTCAGATTGAGGGGGACTTTAACCTCCTCGTTAGCGGTCATACCAGGGGGAACCGAGGATCCTAAACACTCCCGGTGGCAGGTTTCGCTCCATTGAACCACAACCCCAGATGGCCAATCAATCCGGGGATTGTGTTTTATCATCCATGGGAAGCCCAAAATAACGCGGGAGGTAGAAGGTGTTACAAAAAACACAATCTCTTCCAGATGATTCCCAGACACAACCAATGTTACTGGCTGTGTCTTGTGTGTGATTAAAGGGAGAAGGGTGCCATCTAGTGCCCGTACCTTCAATGGTGAAGGAAGGGCCACTAGAGGGAGCCCCACTTCCTTTGCCCATCTGCTGTCCAACAGATTCCCTTCCGACCCCGTGTCCACCAGTGCTGGGGCGTGAAGGGTTAGATCCCCACTCAGGATCGTAGCTGGGAGTCGTGCAGATTTACGTGCGCACCCCTCGTGCATGTTATGACCCACCCTTAGCCCAGTCTCTAAGGGCGAGTGTTGTTGTTTTGGCCGTTTGGGGTAGTCTTTCTGTATATGCTCTTTCGAGCTGCAGAGAAAACACTCCCCGCGGGCCAGCCTCCTCAACCTGTCATCTGATCTAATTTTGGCCCTGCTAGTTTCCCTAACAACGTCAGCAGGGGGAGCTGTTGCCACACGGAGCCCTCTGGCTGTGGAGCGTGGGGAAGATGGCTCCGTTTCGGGCCCGGAAGGAAGAGGGACGGCTCGTGCCTGACCACGCCCTTCACCCCGCTCCCGTCGACGTTCTGCTAATCGGTTGTCTAACCGTACTACCAGGTCGATAAGGCCGTCTAAATCCCGCAGCTCGTCCTTAGCCACCAGGTGCTCCTTAAGGACCAGAGATGGTCCGTTTACAAAGGCGGCGCGGAGTGCAACAGTATTCCAGCCGGCCCACGCTGCCGCGATGCGGAAGGCGACTGCATACTCGGATGAACGGACAATGGATAAGCCAAAATATAACAACTTAATGTTGCGAATTGTGCACAACGGAATACAGACAAATGCAGTTTGAGAATGACAGTCAATTATACAAAAAGTGACGTGTGGGCAGGCTGGAGGATAGAAGACGTCTGTCCAGAGAAGAGCCGGGTCCCCACACGACTTCCACCACCAACAGATCTGAAGAACACCGGAGCCGCCAAGTCCTGGGTCCCCAGGTGGCCACCGTCTCCAGCTGTCAGACCTGGTACTGCTGGCAGGAAGCAGAGACAGTTAATGGTGGGTGTGTGGATACACACCCAGTAAATCCTCAGACACTGATACAGTTCCTCCGGGAGGGAGCACCTCCACCTCCGAAGTAGGAAACACAATAGCAGCTCCTGTTAACCACTTATCTGGATGGAGTGAGAGGCGAGGACGTCGGTTCTCTCACTGACCGCCAACCCAGCTGAAAGTGCACCACAGGACAACGGCTGCAAACAGATCAGATGTAAGTCACAGTTCAAATACTGCAGAGAATATTACCTAAGCGGTAGATGATATCTCGGCAGCGTGGTGGAGTTGCTGCCCGGCTTTTATGGTGCTGTGGTGATGATGAGTGACAGCTGGTGCTGTTGATGAGTGACAGCTGTCACTCCCGGTTGCCTGAAGCCCGCACTTCAGGCAGGGCGCCCTCTGGTGGTGGGCCTGCAGTACCTCCTCTTCAGCGGCCCACACAACATTTTCTATATTGTTCTGAATTAAACACAACCCTCAATATATGATGACTTCCTGTTTTTCAAGACATGTTGTAATACAATACAAACATATGTGTATTAAAAAAAACCTTCTGAAGACCAAATATTTTATTTTAAAATAAAGAAAAGTATTTCATTTGATAGTAATGCTAATAAAGGCACATTATATGGGCAGGTCTTACTTTTTTTTAATCCTATTCTAACACACTCACCTGTCAATATCTTGGAAGGGGCTGCTTTTTGGGCCATGATAAGCTATTTTACAGGGCTACAGTTTTCATTAAAGAGTATTGCAATGTAAGTTGTTCCAATTTGTCAATTTCAAGGTCTAAAAATACATCAAAAGGTAACAATGCTTAAATATTCTCAGAAGTTAAAAATAAGATTTTCCTTATGTAACATCATTTCCAAAAGATACCTTACTTTTGAAAATCTGACCATTGGTTTTTGAGTTATGATCATTTTAATTTCAACAGCTGCACCCTTTTTTGTGGAAAAAGTGGGGAGAAAAAGGAAGAAATGGCACTATCTCAGGAACCATTGGTCTGAGCTGAAATTTGAAAATTACCATTTTCCCACCAAAGACTACCTATATACCAAATTCATATATATTCATCAAAATCTGAAGGGGTAAGGATTAAAATTACAAAAAATTACATTTTTGGGGGGTGATCTCAGACAGAATGACCCAGACAGTCTTTTTGTGGTTGTATCTTCTAACATTTCACAAAGTCACAATGTTATTTCATTACTGCTTGAGAGTTGTTTGATCACTCTGGCATTTATCACCATGAGCTTAAATTTTGCATCACAAGTTTTCCTTTGTTGCACAGGCCCTGTGTTTATATAGTGTTTGTTTCCTGGCAGAAAAGCACTGTCATGATCCTATGGAGCACTGTACATGGCTTTTGTTTCTATAACGTTCACAACTAACAAAAAGGCTCACAACGCATATGGTGATTTAACACACACTTAACAGCATGATTTAGGCATCATCCATCTGCTTCCATGGAAGAATAGAGGGGCAGGCTGCTTCAGACCTGTGGGGGACACACTTTTCACAGATATTTGGCACCACCGAATGCTGTGGATGTATTGACATGTAAACGTGTAGTCCCTGAATACAAGATAACCACATTTTTTTTTCTGAAGCAGTTCCAAGAACAAAAAAAAAGTCCTATATTCAGAACAATACTGTAGATCAGCTGTGCTGCTCTATACTATTTTGAAATGACCTAAAGTATTACTACAAGACTCCTATCCTTTTTTCTCTTTCTCAGACCAGCCCTGGATCTGGAATATTCCCTACAGCCAGGCTCCAGACACACATGGCAACATCTGGGTTCCCTCCTGAACGTGCCCACACATTTATACAGCACTTCATGTGAACACAGCTGGTCACAGTCCAAGATTCATGTATATTGGATGGAGTATATTTGTGGTACAAATTACATTACCTGCCCCTCTCTGCAGCTGAGCTGGAAAATAACTTTGCAAGCTGTAATATGGTAAATGTGTAACATATTTGTCATATTCTCTGTTAATGATGACAGTGATTTGTAGAGTTAATGTAAACATTGCCATAAACACCACACACCCACGCGCAGTGGAAGTTATGTTCACTCCAAGATGTCTCAAAACACAATGATATGGATGTGATGGAAAAAAATCCCAATATTCACTTTTATGTAACAGCTGAGGGGATCCTTGTCATTTGATTGGTGCTTTGTATGTCACATGACATGGATTATTCATGTGACATTTGTGTTGTTGTCACATTCGTCCCTTTTGTGTTGCATTGCATTTAGAGTGGTTCCATTTATTGATTATCCATTATTTGTCGATTTGGTTCCATTTAGAGTGCAAATTTGGTACCATTGCACTCTACACGCACGCACGCATGCACACACACACACACACACACACAAAAAACAAATCCACTGAACTGTAAGCCGTCTGGAGGCTGTTAGCAGGAAGTTAGAATGAAAAGCTGGACTAATTTCTGATTTTTTTTTTTTTTTTTTGCGCTGCATTGAGGAAATACACAGTCCTTTTTTTGGTAGTACACACACGCACAAGCACGTCCCTTTACACACACATGCAGGACAGCGACAGCAGCGTGATGATTTAATTGAGCTAACTGACGATGCTAGTTCTTGTAACACACACACAAAAAATCCACTCTGCTGTAAATCGTCTGGTCTTGTAAACTACAACCCCTGACAAAAATTATGGAATCACCGGCCTCGGAGGATGTTCATTCAGTTGTTTAATTTTGTAGAAAAAAAAGCAGATCACAGACATGACACAAAACTAAAGTCATTTCAAATAGCAACTTTCTGGCTTTAAGAAACACTATAAGAAATCAGGCAAAAAAAAATTGTGGCAGTCAGTAATGGTTACTTTTTTTAGACCAAGCAGAGGGAAAAAATATGGACTCACTCAATTCTGAGGAAAAAATTATGGAATCATGAAACACAAAAGAACGCTCCAACACATCACTAGTATTTTGTTGCACCACCTCTGGCTTTTATAACAGCTTGAAGTCTCTGAGGCATGGACTTAATGAGTGACAAACAGTACTCTTCATCAATCTGGCTGCAACTTTCTCTGATTGCTGTTGCTGTTGATCAGCTTTGCAGGTTGGAGCCTTGTCATGGACCATTTTCTTCAACTTCCACCAAAGATTTTCAATTAGATTGAGATCTGGATCTTGAAAAATGATTTCATCATCCCCAAACATCCTTTCAATTGATGGGATAAGAAAAGTGTCCAAAATATCAACGTAATCTTGTGCATTTATTAATGATGTAATGACAGCCATCTCCCCAGTGCCTTTACCTGACATGCAGCCCCATATCATCAATGACTCTGGAAATTTACATGTTCTCTTCAGGCAGTCATCTTTATAAATCTCATTGGAACGGCACCAAACAAAGGTTCCAGCATCATCACCTTGCCCAATGCAGATTCGAGATTCATCACTGAATATGACTTTCATCCAGTCATCCACAGTCCACGATTACTTTTCCTTAGCCCATTGTAACCTTGTTTTTTTCTGTTTAGGTGTTAATGATGGCTTTCGTTTAGCGTTTCTGTATGTAAATCCCATTTTCTTTACGTGGTTTCTTACAGTTCGGTCACAGACGTTGACTCCAGTTTCCTCCCATTCGTTCCTCATTTGTTTTGTTGTACATTTTCGATTTTTGAGACATATTGCTTTAAGTTTTCTGTCTTGATGCTTTGATGTCTTCCTTGATCTACCAGTATGTTTGCCTTTAACAACCTTCCCATGTTGTTTGTATTTGGTCCAGAGTTTAGACACAGCTGACTGTGAACAACCAACATCTTTTGCAACATTGCGTGATGATTTACCCTGTTTTAAGAGTTTGATAATCCTCTCCTTTGTTTCAATTGACATCTCTTGTGTTGGAGCCGTGATTCATGTCAGTCCACTTGGTGCAACAGCTCTCCAAGGTGTGATCACTCCTTTTTAGATGCAGACTAATGAGCAGATCTGATTTGATGCAGGTGTTAGTTTTGGGGATGAAAATTTACAGGGTGATTCCATAATTTATTCCTCAGAATTGAGTGATTCCATATTTTTTTCCCTCTGCTTGGTCTAAAAAAGTAACCGTTACTGACTGCCACAATTTTTTTTTCCTGATTTCCTATAGTGTTTCTTAAAGCCAGAAAGTTGCCATTTGAAATGACTTTAGTTTTGTGTCATGTCTGTGATCTGCTTTTTTTCTACAAAATTAAACAACTGAATGAACATCCTCCGAGGCCGGTGATTCCATAATTGTTGCCAAGGGTTGTATATGCATTCTCTGAATGTTGAACTTATATTGTCCTATAATGTGGTGTACACAATGTCATTTTAAACCAAGAAATAAATGTTTTTCATGTTATTTCTCCTCCAAATGATGTCATAATTAATTAATTTTTGCCATGTTACAGGACAAAACATAATCCATTCAAAGAGATATTTCAGATATACTGGTATATCTGAAAGAGGGCAGCTTGATGGCCATCCAGTGTAAAACCTATGCCAAATCAGCATGCGGATCCATCTCTGATTTGCTGTGGTGACCCCAAGTGAAAAGGGAAGCAGCCCAAGAGACTTACTGGTGCACTTAAAAAAAAAATAAAAAAAAATTGAATATTGCAAAAACATTTTATACATTGCTCATTACATATAAACTAAAAATTTCAAGCATTTTTTTATTTTAATTTTTGTAATTATGACCTACAGCTAAGAAAAATGTATCTCAAAATATTAGAATATTATAATATAATATAATATCATAAGATCAATAAAAAATTGTAATACAGAAATGTCAAACCTCTAAAAAGTATGTTCATTTGTGCACTTAATGCTTTATTATCTGTGTAATTATGCTGGACTCAATAACAGAATCAACAGGATCGTTTGCTTGATGACAAATTAATTTCACATTTATTATTGCTGTATGTTAAGAACTGACAGAGGACTCACAAATATATCTGTATTTCTGTTTTAGGCTGTTGTCATAGTAACATATCACTGTCACAAGACTATGCGACCTGTCCGTTTGCAAACGGTTAACGCATTGTAACATTTGTCCATCAAAGCAGAATTATAACAAAACCAGGTGCAATTTTTTAAAATACATTCATAAAGTTTAATCATGCCAGCAATAAAACAGAGCTGATGTCTTAGACACCAATTCTGTACTCAGACATTGTGGAGTCCACTTTTCCTTCACCATTATTAGGTTCTGCAGGGGGATTAAGGCTTGAAATGAATGTTCATGTCTGTCCAGTAATGTAGTCCATACTCAAATAATGGAACTCTCCTCTAGGTCCAAAACAAAGCTCACAGACCTGCGCTAGCTCATCCAACTTGACAGGATCAAATCCCAGTTAATTCCCAATTGTGGATTTGGACTTTCTTGCATGTAGGTGCTGCTTGGGTATGTTGTCAATCTGCAAGTGGACCATAGTCTGTAGGAACAATTAGGTGCAGACTTGCTGGAGCTGGTAAGGTTGGACTTTACCATGTGAAGCGCCTTGAGGCAGCTCTGTTGTTGATATGACGCTGTATAAATGGAATTGAAATTAAAATGGCTGCTTCAGCTACTGAAAACCATCAGATGGTGTGTTTCTGTGGTGTCAGTATGAAATGGACACTGCAGCACTGTCCTCAAAACACTTTGTTGCACCTTCTGCAACACTGCAACTTCTAGAAGAGAATACCAGAACTCCACTATAAACTGATATGTTCAGATATTTTACCCAAGCCCCAAGATGCCAATAAAGTTTTGTAATATAATTCATAGTTTAATAAAATAGTTTTATTTTGTTGAGTTATTTTAACATCCTCCTAGATGAAGCTTACATAGTGTTGGAGTTAGTTATCAGAGTTGATCACAGCAGCGTTCAGTTTTGTGAAGTAGGAATGAGAATTGAGAACCAGTTCCAAAGTCTTCAATACATCAGAATCGTATACCAGAGTCATTATCAAGTTCTCCTCTCAATGCTGGCATATTTTTCTAACTGTTGCATGCTACAAAGACATAAAGACATCACGCCTGAAGAAGACATGACGTCAAACTGTGCTTAGCAACAATGAAAATGGCTGCATAGATGCTGAAAAGCTACATTTTCCACAGAGAAAATTGATGAGGAATCAATAGGACTGGACTGTTAAGCACAATCAATAATGGCTTCAATATCAATAAAATCAATTCCTGTCCCTGCTCTGGAGTGGCAGCTGTCATTTAATAAAAAGAAGGTTGTGGGATCGTACCTTGCCAAAGGTACTTTGGTTATGGCTGTGAATCTTGAACAATGACAAAACAGCTGGAGAAATGGCTGGATGGATGCAAGACCCGAACACTGAGGGTAATAAGTGGTGACTTTCAAACAGCTGGCAGCTATATGGAGCTCTGCCTTGCCCCAGATGTACAATCAGGGCCAGGAGCAGGGCACTGCTGCAGACACCTTGAACTAGTAGTTGGCAGACTGGGAGTCATTTCAAGGCTGTGGAAGTCCAGGAAGTCCAAAACCAACCAGTGTTGGTGTACTGTGCCATGATACTGGGCTGAAGTGATTTTCCCAGTGCCATGAAAGACAAGAATGTCTGGAGTGCCAACCTTGGGATATAATGTTCTCTTAAGCAAGCAGGAAAAGGCACATTCAATATGGGTACTCATCAAATGGTAAAAACAGTGTTTATGTACTCTATAGTGTTGAACGTGACACTGTACTGTCAGGAGTTAAAGTCTGACTTTTGGCAGGGTGCTGAGTGTTATTTGGTAAGTGAACTTTGGTCCTTATATAAAGTTGGAAAAATGTTTAGAATCAACTCGGCCATCATTTATAAAGCACAAGCCTTTTGCCGTAAACCATAAGGGTTGGCCATGTGACTACATCGTGGTGATAGCATAGGCAACTTAGGTATGAGTCTTGTAGTGTGACATGGAGATTTATTATATTGTTGCAGCGCTGCCAGTTGTGAAGACAAGTCCTGCAATCAACACAACCATGGTTCAAGTGGTGAACCAAGTCTGCGGTTGAAATCAGTGGGAGGCTGGGGGTTAGGATTATAAACAGAGTAAGGGGTCAAAGTGACAAAGACACTTTTTTACACAGTCACTAGAGGTTGCTGTGTACTAATTTTAAAATATAACTGTAGGCCAGGGGTTGCAAAATGCATGTTTTCCATACCTCCCTGCTGCAAGTTAGTTAAGTCTGGTTTTTCCTAGCACTTGACTTAGTGAATTAGCAGTGAGTGGAACAAGGAGAGTTAGAAAATACGTAGGGACCCTTGCTATAGGTTGTAAAGCCCTGGTCCCACCCAATAATGAAAGATGAATAATGAGCCACGTACCATGGTTTTTTTTTTTGTTTTTTTTTTTGGTGCAAGTCCAATTATTCAACAAACGTGGGAGAATAGAGGTTCTTAGAGGCAGAATATTCAGCTAATGAGGCTCATCTTTGAGCGTGGCACGAATTACAAGAAGTTCAAAATTTAGCAACAACAGCGTGGGACAGTTTGTGTACGGAGTACTACAAGGACAGATGAGGAGATGAGAATGTTTATATTGTAATAGTTTGGTAAAACAGTTGCATGTTCATTCCTTCTTTATAAGCAACTGTAAAAGTTCTGATAGATTTAACATCTTGTTATAATGGATCAGATGAGGCGTGCGCTGGTGTGCTGACACAATGACTTGTGCTCAAAACGAGCATTTACGCGGAACACGAGCTTGCAAAAGAGCGATTTTGCAGACATTAACGGACGAGCACAAAGTTAAAAGTTGGATCACGGTGTCAAAATGACTGTAAAGTCACAGAAGAAATAAAGCCAGTGAGAAGCACAGAGGCGACTGTCCAGGAACCAGTGGTTCGGTTCTAGCTGGTCTGGTGCATTTAACGACTCTGGAACACATGTGAACAGCAGCCTGGCGCACGACGCACACTGGCCGGACAGTGGCGGCGCCAGGAAATTTTTGTTGGAGGGGCTCCACAAAATGTCGTCGAAATGAACAATATATAGTAAATTGCTTTATAAATACCAAGGTATATGTTTTAGTCACCCGTGCTCCTCTAAAATGTGGTATTAATGCACACACACATACTTAGAATGATTGCAAGTTCAGTAAACTTGCACATAGGTGTAAATACAGATAAGTGAGTGGCCGTAACAAATATTTAGGAAACCTAAATTTTTGGAGTATGGAGTTAAATTTGTCTCATTAATACTTGCAAATGCACAGAGGGTGATTTACAAATATCCTTTGATTTGTACACGTGCTTTGTGATCCACAAACACAAATTTCTGATTTGTAACTTGTGTGTGGGTTTTTACAAATAAATGTTTATTGGCAAAACTGAAAATTCTGTTTGTGAAGGGTGATTCAGCATTGGTGGATCACCGAACACACACATTCATCACTTTGCTCAGTTACGCAATATTGAGACATTCTCAGTGCAAAACTGCAGTTGAGATCCACCAATATGTCAATCACTATTCACAGTATTGGCAGAATTAATGGGGGGGGCTTGGCTCATTATTGGGTGTGGTCAAGCCCCCCCCTTTGCACCTCCACTGCGGCCGGATTGTGTGACAACATCTTGAATGGATGCTGTGAATTGAAAACCCACACTTTAAAGGGACCAAGTGTGGGAGGGCTGGAGGTTTGGACCAAACCCATGCCTAAACGTATACTAAAGTTGTGTTACATGACTCTTATGCAGTGACATGAGCCATTCGAGGCTGGACGGGGCTCAAATGACAGGTCGGTCGTGGCTCACAAGAGGCTGATACCAAGTACATGTGAGGTACAGAGAGGCACATAGAGGCGCCTTAGTAGCGGATATGTGACAGTTTAAAACGTGGCTCATTCTTTGAATAATCGCTGACACCCATGTGTGGTTCATTATTCATGGCTTATTATTCAGTGGGACCGAGGCTTAATTGAAATAGCCCAGTGGGATTAGGAGTTGGACTATAGATCTGAGTTCAATTCCCGGGCAGGCTACCTGTCTGTGTCCTTGGACAAGACACTTCATCTGCATTGTCCCAGTCCACCCAGCTGTAAATGGTTGGGAAGTAACCTGTGATGGACTGACATCCTGTCCATGGTGAGCTGTAGACTCTCATCTGCTTCACACGACAGCATCCAGGGATAAGGACCAATACCAATGGGCCTCAGGCCTGTATAGGACTTATTTCTTTTATAACAAGGTGTTTACACAAATAATTTATGGGGTCGGAGGGGGGTTGGTGTGAAGAACACATCAGATGATTAGGTAGAATGTGGAGGCAAGACTGCTCAAGAAAAAATGTCATTGTTATAATCTATCAAATAAGGTCTGCAGGAAGTGACATAATACTTCATGGCGTTGAGACTGTTTAGGTTCTCTGGCCTTGTCTTTTTGACTTCTCAGACGTTACAAGCACTGACTGGAGTTCTTGAAGTGCACCGATCGACCTGCTTGTGTTTTCTGTGTGGCCTCTAACATTTACAGAGTCACTGCAGGTCATCATGACAGCTTTTGACCTTTTTGTGAATCACATGTGTTCATAGAGTAGCATCCCATTGAAGATGGTGAGGGGTTCCACAGAATGGGCCAGTTTGCCCATTACAAGGTCAATGCAAACAGAATCTCGAGCCTGCAGAGGCAGAATGATGTTGAAAACAGCCAGAGACCCCGGGGTTGTCTTCGCCTCAGCAACAGGGTTGTTCTCCAAACCCTCAGGCTGATAGCCACCTGAGTCCACTCGTGCCATGCCGTAGTTAGACTTTGATAAAACTGCCTCAATCTTCTCATTCTTGTGGCCTGTCAAGATAGCACTGAAGAAGTAGCGTCCATCTAAAGGAGCGGTGAAAATTCCTGAGGATGACAGAGTCACAATCAATGCTTAGATCAATAGACAATAGGATTCAAGGTCTGCAAGGTAAGATTTCAGTTATAATAATCATTACTGTGTTTTCAGGACTATATGTTGTGCTTCTTTTTTTTTCTTTTGGTTGATCTTGCAACTCAAGCTGACTTATATATAAAAAACGTAGCGTGTTGCTCGTGGGGATCCAGTGGCTCTAGATTGGGTTGTGTTTATAAAGTAGGTAACTGACATTTTTGTGGTAAGGGTGGTAATAAATTAAGCAAAGCTTGTATAATGAGTTGGAATGGCATGTGAGTCCAGAATGTTTTTTAGAACCTTAGACCTCAACAATTTTTAGAAGAACTCAACCACTTTATTTCCTGTTAATTATGTCATTTTTTAATGTTAATTTACTGTCTTAATGTATATATAAATTGTTTAGGTTTTTGTTATCATATATATTATTATTATTATTATTTTATTTCTACTTCTATTTTGTCATTTTATTTTTTAAATGGGCCAAGTGGAAATAAGTGTTTTCACTTGTGTCATCCATGTGTTTTTAACATATTACTATTATATTATGAACTTACATTGAATCTTGAAAATCACCACACTCACACTTTTAATGTAAAGATGACTTACCGCCCCTTCTGGAATGGTGTGTGAATCAAAAAAGTAGTTAGCAACATCCATTGTGTAGCTAGCGGGAACATCTTTTCAATCAGGACCTGGGACCTTCATCCCGCTACATCGTGACCGTAGGACCTTTGTGGCCGGGATGGCAGTGGGATCGAACCCCAGATGGCTCACACTAAAGACTGTTCCTCTGCCAGGTCAGCCAAAGGGGAATTCCCCCTTAGCCAAGCTAGCGGGAACGTCTTTTCAATCAGGACCCGGGACCTTCATCCCACTACATATCTCCCCACCATTTTTGACTTCGTCCCGAAGGTGCATTTAAGCATGTTCTATGACTACGCACATCCTGCTGACAACGCCAATTGTGACTGTAGGATCTTTGTGGCCGGGATGGTGGTGGGATCGAACCCCAGACGGTTCACACTAAAGACT
Organism: Thalassophryne amazonica; assembly: GCF_902500255.1. Classification (NCBI taxonomy): domain Eukaryota; kingdom Metazoa; phylum Chordata; class Actinopteri; order Batrachoidiformes; family Batrachoididae; genus Thalassophryne; species Thalassophryne amazonica. The sequence goes on along the minus strand of NC_047104.1, from coordinate 38,417,687 downwards.
GTTCCTCTACCAGGTCAGCCAAAGGGGAATTCCCCCTTAGCCAAGCTAGCGGGAACATCTTTTCAATCAGGACCCGGGACCTTCGCCAATTGTGACCGTAGGACCTTTGTGGCTACAATTTTAATGTTTTTACAGTGTTCATCCTTGACCCAAAATACATAAGCATACCAAATGACATATATCAGCTGTCCACAGCTGCAGTAAGCAGGTGCTTTTAATTTGACAAAGACAGTGGCTGAAGATATTAAAACTACTAAACATTTCCCTCATGGTACCAACATGAAACTTAACTTACTCAAGATAAGAGCAACATCAGCCATATCTAAACTGACTAAACCAGTTCAGCTACAAAAACACAATAAATCAATAGCATTACCAACACTGTTTAACAAACCACAAAACATTTAAAACCTCAAAACCCTGAGCTCCCATGGTCCATTGCAGCACATCTTTTGTTTATTGGTTAGATAAAATTGCTAATTTCTTCTGCTCTCAGTTACCATTTACAAATCCACTTTCAAACTATACCTGCAACCCTATTGTTACTCACATACTGAATATCTGGAATCGGAGGTCATGTCATTTTACAGATCGACTGTTTTCTGCTCCAGTGTCATATAATCATGTTTGTCCCTTCCTTGAGGGTCATTCCATGTCAGATCAACAAATATTTGAGGGGCTTCACGCACTTTGTTTCAGATTTTCTTTAAATTTTAATCAAATATTCCCAGACTATTCAGAACAACAAATCTGAAGTTTGAGGCCTGTAGGCCAAGTAGTTTCTGAGATATGGCCAATTTAGTGTGCATGGGGTCTGCCGTTTTTTAGGCAGAAATTATGGCTGTCATTTCTGGAGCCATGTTCAAGGTAGAATATCTCAGCAAATTATGGACTTAGAGGCCTGAAATGTTCTGTGGCAGTTGTCATGGACACCCAGACTTGGACTATAGCCTCGTGGGCAGTAAATAAAACTCTTCAAACTGATTCCCTTTTGAAGGTATTGATATCTACTTTATGTGTTATAAATATAGCCTTCTTTATGAAACTCCTTCCTGGTTAATTTAAGCATCCAATTATGGCTAATTTGTGCGCTCGCAAATGTATTTCTAGTGCTGAAATGACAATTTCATTTTAACTGTGTGCACACACTGCATTCATATGATTCATGGCACACCCAGAATGCTTGCACATAGATCTGCCAGGGGGATTCCCCAAGGTTTCCACAGTTACTAGGCTTATATCCACCTGCATGATGAGCAATGCAGTGAATGGGGTACTGCATGTCTGGACATGTTCAAAGCTGCTGCTGTCAGTCTGGTTGGAGTAAGAATGGCTGCACATCTTCCTCCCTGTTCTATTTGGTCTGATGAAAGTGAATGTCATCACACTTATTTCTGCAGGTGAATATTTTGATTATCTACATTTCAAATTTCTTTAAACAGACCAGTAAACACTGAATGCAGTTTTTCTGTTGGTATTGATCAGTCTTGTCAGAGTCATGTAATGCTTTGGAATAACACTTTTCCATTTCATGGTTTCTTGTAGGAAATGGTTTATTTTGTGTGGAAAAATGATGAAAAAAACAATAAAAAGACTTTGATTAAAAAAATTGCTAATTTCTCCAAAAAATATTTGTCCTATCAAGTTTCTGTTTTCGTTCATCCTTGACAATAAAACCAGAATACAATGATTTGTAAATCCTCTTCAACCTATATTCAATTGAATACACCACAAAGAGAAGATATTTAATGTTCAAACTGATAAACTTCATTGTTTTTGTGCAAATATTTGCTCATTTTGAAATGGATGCCTGCAACATGTTTCAAAAAACCTGGGACAGTGGTATGTTTACCACGGTGTTACATCACCTTTCCTTCTAACAACACTCAATAAGCGTTTGGGAACTGAGGACACTAATTGTTGAAGCTTTGTAGGTGGAATTCTTTTCCATTCTTGCTTGATGTACGACTTCAGTAGTTCAACAGTCTGGGGTCTCCGTTGTCGTATTTTGCGCTTCATAATGCGCCACACATTTTCAATGGGCGACAGGTCTGGACTGCAGGCAGGCCAGTCTAGTACCTGCACTGTTTTACTATGAAGCCACACTGTTGTAACACGTGCAGAATGTGGCTTGGCATTGTCTTGCTGAAATAAGCAGGGACGTCCCTGAAAAAGACGTTGCTTGGATGGCAGCATGTGTTGCTCCAAAACCTGGATGTACCTTTCAGCATTGATGGTGCCATCACAGATGTGTAAGTTGCCCATGCCATGGTCACTAACACACCCCCATACATCACAGATGCTGGCTTTTGAACTTTGCACTGGTAGCAATCTGGATGGTCTTTTTCCTCTTTTGTCCAGAGGACACGACATCCATGATTTCCAAAAACAATTTGAAATGTGGACTCATTAGACCACAGCACAGTTTTCCACTCTGCGTCTGTCCATTTCAAATGAGCTCAGGCCCAGAAAGGCGGCACCGTTTCTGTATGTTGTTGATGTATGGCTTTCGCTTTGCATGGTAGAGTTTTAACTTGCACTTGTAGATGTAGCGACAAACTGTTAACTGACAATGGTTTTCTGAAGTGTTCCTGAGCCCATGCGGTAAGATCCTTTACACAATGATGTTGGTTTTTAATGCAGTGCTGCCTGAGGGATCGAAGGTCACGGGCATTCAGTGTTGGTTTTCAGCTTTGCCGCTTATGTGTAGAAAGTTCTCCAGATTCTCTGAATCTTCTGATTATATTATGGACTGTAGATGATGGAATCCCTAAATTCCTTGCAATTGATAGTTGAGAAACATTGTTCTTAAACTGTTGGACTATTTTTTCACACAGTTGTTCTCAAAATGGTGATCCTCACCCCATCTTTGCTTGTGAATGGCTGAGACTTTTGGGGATGCTCCTTTTATACCCAATCATGACACTCACCTGTTTCCAGACAGGTGTTCTTTGAGCATTTATCAACCTTCCCAGTCTTTTGTTGCCCCATCCCAAATTTTTGAAACGTGTTGCAGGCATCCATTTCAAAATGAGCAAATATTTTCACAAAAACAACAAAGTTGATCAGTTTAAACATTAAATATCTTGTCTTTGTGGTGTATTCAATTGAATATAAGTTGAAGAGGATTTTCAAATCATTGTATTCTGTTTTTATTTTCATTTTACACAACATCCCAACTTCAATGGAATTGGGGTTGTATCAGCTCTCTCTGGTTTTTGCGTGATCGAAGCCATACACACACACATACAGAGGCCACTTGGCTATTATAATATAGACACTGCATTACTATTTATGGCTAAGTGACAAACTGATACGGCATGATGGCAGGTGAAAGCAAAAAGTGTCTGACCTTATTTTATCCCACGGAAACGAAGCATGAGAGGTGTCATGGGGAGTTGTACGGAACCTTCTTGCGCATGCGTGAATTATTTTCTTGTCTGCAGAGCACATCAGACGTGAGCAGATATGTATTGCACCTTTGTCAGATTTCCATGGCGGAATGACTTGAGAACATTCACAAGCCGAAATGACCAAGTGATGACAGAATATGGACTTTGGTTGTGGGTGGTCATTGTGTCACAATACAAGAGCTTGCGGAGAATGTAGGGATTAGTACAAGTTTGGTAAATTCCATTTTAACGGACAATCTGGGCATGCGGAGAGTGTCAGCAATGAAGCAGCTGATGGTGGATGAGGAGCAACTGCCTCTGGAAGTCCTGCATCTGCTCATTTTGCTCAGCTGATTCAGGTTTTCCTGGCCAAACACAACACTGCTGTTATTCCCTACTCTCTCACACACACTTCTCCCAGTGATTCTGCCTTTTATAGAAGCATTTTTGAAAGTCCTCCTTCAGCACGGTGTCCGGCTGGGCTGTCGCATTCCTCATGAAGTCTTCTCGTGACTCAAATCGAGTCCCTTTTTACTGTCATTTTAAATAGCCAAAAATCTGAGAAAGCCACATCAGCAGAGTAGGAAGTCTGAACGAATTACAGGAGTGATGCTTTGGCCAAAAAAGAAAAAAAAAACATGAATGAACCAACCACATACCCAAATCCTCTGTCAAAATTCTCTGCTTCAAGTTGTGTTATACGTATTAAAATCCAACGGTGGCACAGTACATGTCTGTACTCTTTGGCTTGATGCTCACATCTGGCGTGCTCTGCGGACATGAAAAAATTCATGCATGCCCAAGGAGGTTCCCTACACCTCCTCACCAAATGGCACCTTGTATGCTTTATTTGTTTCCATGTGATAAAATAAGGTTGCATACTTTGTGCATGCACCTCATGTACTGATCTGAATGGGTATTGTCTGAAATCTTGTTTTCGGGACTATATGTTGTTTTTAATTTGTCTGGCTGGTCCTGCAACTCAGTGACTTGCATATCAAAAATACTGCATTACCATCAATGGTCACAAGATGGCATAATATACACAAAGCTGCTACTGTATATCTGAATGAGGCATTGTCTGGTCCACACTCCAGAGCAAAGATGGCAGTAATGCACCATTAAGCTGGATCCCAACCTACTGCGTGCTGGGTAATCGGGAGAGTCGGGAGTTTTCCCGGTGGGCTGGTCCAACCTGGGGCCGTTGTGAGGGAGTGTTAATATATGCATACATATATGACCACCACTAACTGTTAGGCTACACAGCAAGACACTTGGGCTGCTGTATCTTAAAGAGAAGACATTAAGTGTTATAAATGTTTTACAATCACGAAAATAACTTAAGACTGCTTCCTTTGCAATGCTGTTATCTTTTCCAAAGCCTAAGGTAGGGACATACCATTACATGTTTAACACCCCTATGCATTCATTACAGTTAGTTCAGTCCAATCAAGCCCTGTGCGCCCAGATGGGACTTGCGCTACGAGCAAGTATAGGAAGAGTGGCCCGTGAGTGAAAAGATGGACAGAAAAAAGCCAGGTGGAGCTGAAAAGGCTAGATTAAGAAAAGAAAGGCTTTGGAGGAAGATGCTGCCAAGTGTGCAAAGCTCACAGATATTTTTTCAAGAAGACAGAGCGAAGAGGGAAATGGTAAATAGGGCTACGTGCCTGTTGATGCAACATTTGTAGTACAGTACCACCTCTTCCAGCTTCTTACAGACTTCACTGACGATATTTTCAATCATTGTACTTGGCTCCAGCTCAAACTGTGCGACAAAACCGCAGGGTTTAAACGTTCAGAGCGCACGATTCATGTTCTTACACTGTACGTTCAAAAACCACACGTTGGGAAGCAAAACCTAACTTTTTTTTTTTTCTTTTTCTTTTTTTCTGCGCTGTTGAAGCAGCGCTACATGTGTCTACGCGCTGATTACGTCGCGCACTGTGCATGTGCAAACACCGGCGAGAGCAGTGATCTCATGTAAAGTCTTGTGTTTTTTTTTTTTTGTTTTTTTTTTTTGCGTTCCCTCACAATAACCTAATATCATATTAAAGTTCATGCCTGTCAGCGTGCACAGTGAGTGGAATCAGGTGGGGGGAGACTGAATGCATATGCGCGCACACACACACACACACACACACACACACACACACACACACACACACACACACACACACACACACACAGCAGACAGCAAGGTGATTCACAAGAGGATGGAAAAAAGAAAACAAACATAACAGGTGCTTCTACTTACACTGTTGTATAAATAAACTATATTTCATATCGTAAATCCTGTTGTTGTCTGCTGTGTGTGTGTGCGCGTGCGCGCACGCATATGCGTTCAGTCTCCCCCCACCTGATTCCACTCACTGTGCGCGCTGATAGGCATGAACTTTAATATGATATTAGGTTATTGCGAGGGAACGCAATTAAAAAAAAAAACAAGACTTTACATGAGATCATTGTTTGCTCTCTCCGGTGTTTGCACATGCACAGTGCGCGAGGTAATCAGCGCGTAGACGCTTGTAGCGCTGCTTCAACAGCGCGGAACCCTCGCGAGTCACGAAGGCCGACCAAAATATCAAGCAGGTTTGATTTTCATCTGACCATATGATTCCCCATCGGGAGGTGGTCGTCAGATGTTAAACGCAGCTCGTTACTCTGTGTAGACTGCACGATGCAGGAAGCTGAAACTCGGTGCGATCCAAAAAATTCTGGCATGAGTGAAAAATCGGCTGAAAAAGGGCCAAAACTCGCAGTGTAAACCCACCTTAACTTTTTCTTTCTATTATAAGCCAACCAATTTTCACAGTCAGTCAGCACATAAATGCTAGATTTAAATGCCCCAGCAGAACTCTTATTATCTCTGTGCAGTTTGTGGGCCCGTTGGATATGAAACTCCCGGGCTGAAAAATGTTCCCAGCACGCCCCTGATCCCAACCATTGAAAAACAACAAGAAGAAGAAGAAAGTCTGAATGAGGAGGATGTTTGGGGTCTTAGAGAATGAGTGGAATTAATAAATCATGCTCTCAAACTGAAACGCCACACTCTTGAATAAAGAGAGGGATTAACCTTCATACTACTTAGCACTCAACTTGTTTGCACTTTGTGGAAGATCTACAGGACAATGAGGAAGATGGCTAGGCTAAAGTAAATGTAGCCACAATGTTTTAAAAAATGTATAATTAATCAAAGGTTTGTGTACATTCACCAACTTAAATGTGCATGGGTTTAGCTTTGTTTTAACATTTTCCTCTGTTCAGTGGTGATGAGATGTACTTTACTCTTGGATTCTTTGTGCCTTATACAATAACATTAATAAGCCCAGTAGCTTCTGCTCACTAATGTGGTGTTTGCGTTAGAACTAAATAATGCATCAATTGAACATATTTTGCTTCTTCTTTTTGCATGAAGCAGAACCACCATCAAAAATTAGGTGACATATATATGTTTTTCCAACTGATGATGCATTTTTGGACAGATACGACTAATATTCCCGTGTGACATATGGTCCAGAAGATATGGAAATTTAAAGGCATAGTTTTCAGAAGGTTTCCGTCAAGTCTGGTTCATAATTTGCCATAACTCTAGTGTTAATTTTGTCAGACAAGATAAGCACAAATATCTTCCTCATAACAAAAATGAGACAATGAAACTATGTCAGTGTTTTAAAATGCTCAGTCTAAAATAACATGCATTATTGTTGCTGAAAAAGACAAGACTAAAATGTCTTGCATAAAACTAAAATAAAATATCTCTCTATTTTCGTCAACAAGCTCTTAAGCTTTGAAAATCTTTCCAAAATGTGTTGCATTCAGCAGAGTTTGCATTTATGCTGCCCTGTGGCAAAATCGTCAAGGCTGGACACAACATATACGAGGTATGTTAGAAAACTATCCGACCTTTTCATTTTTGCAAAAACTATATGGATTTGAATCATGTGCGCTTGCATCAGCCGAGCTTGAACCTTTGTGTGCATGCGTGAGTTTTTTCACGCCTGTTGGTTGCGTCATTTGCCTGTGAGCACGCTTTGAGTGAGCAGTGGTCCACCCACCTCGTCGGATTTTTATTGTGAGGAAAATGTCTGAACGATTTGGAGCTTTGCTGCATCAAATTTTCCAGAAACTGTGAGAGACAGCCAGGTGGAAACCATTCAGAAGATTCAGACGGCTTTCAGGGACGATTCTATGGGGATCACACAGATTAAGGAGTGTTACAACTGGTTTAAAGATGGCGCACAATGGCGGAGGGCACGCAGCGCTCCGAGCGGCTATCAGCAGGCTGAAACGACTAGATCATTTCCAAACTGAACGCTGTGTTGATCCGGGACGTCGTCTGACTGCTACAGAAATGGCAGAAGAGGTGGACATACCACTTTTTCGGCACATTCCACTGTTACAGGAGTTTTTGTCATGGAAAGAGGAGCAGAGGAATTCGCCACGGAGCCGCTAATGGTGCGGGACAAAAGCACCTCCATGTTGTAACATGTCCAGCTCTTGCACCATTCGGAAGATTCAGACGGCTTTCGGTGGCTTTTCAGTCGTGTGACTATCCGAGAAATTGTGGACGACACTGGACCACTGCTCACTCAAAGCATGCTCACAGGCGAATGACGCAACCGACAGGCATGAAAAAAATCATGCATGCGCACAAAGGTTCAATCTTGGCTGATGCAAGCGCACATGATTCAAATCCATATAGTTTTTGCAAAAAATAAAAAGGTCGGATAGTTTTCTAACAGATCTTGTAAAATGTACCACGGGCGTGTTTAAGAGTGCAATCAAAACGTTCAAAAATCAGTTTTTAAAATGCCCTTGTCTCTGTTTTGTTTGATTCTGATTGCTGCATCTGCTCCTAAGTCTCCTGTGTGCAGGAGGGGGGCAGCGGGTCATCCTGTCATGTGTTTGAGCATCGATCTATAAAGGCCACTAGAGTGGACACCAGCATCCAGAAAGTTAACTAACATTTTTCTTACAAACTAGGAACCTAAAACCTGAAACAAACACAACAGACTGTGTTTAAGAAGACAACGGGCACAAATTACATTACACATCAGGGGATTAGTGAAGAAATAAATAATTAATAAACATGCTTTCCCTAATAATTAATAAACCCTTTCCATCCGACACCAATGACAAACATTTAATGTAAAAGAGTTTATAATTACACTCTGTCTCACAGTGTTAAAGTGTCTGATTGGCTCTCTGATGCTCAGGTTTAAGTTACTGTGTGTTAGTTTACATTTACACTCTTTCTCACGGTGTTAAAGTGTCTGATCGGGTGATAAAATTAACACGACAAGTCTGTGCATCTGCTCTGGTCAATGAGCGCAGCTGAAGATCAGATACTGTTTTCCGTGTGCAACATGTTTTTTCTTTGATGTGCTCACCTGTTCTTCGGTCATAGAATTCTCCTTCATTGACAAAGACCTTATCAAATATAATGGTTCCAGCCTTCTCCATGGCAACTGTGAGGGCAGCAGAAAATGATAATCTGGGTACATGAGCATCTGCACCGGGCAGACCTGGTGGCAAAAAACAAACAAACAAATTTTAGGCCTATATTTATTAATGTATCAAGTCCAAAGTAAGGACTCAATAGACAAAAGGCTGATTTCAGATGACATTCATAGCATAACAGGCTTTGACATTAAGTATTTCCATGTGTCCTACATTAAAAAAGGAACTCATACAGCAGGTGGATCTGTTGGACTACAAATATAAAAAATGGGGTTTGATGCAGTTGTATGATTCGTGCTAGCTGTCTTCTTGGATAAGACACTTTGCTCCACTCCACCCAGCTGTAATGGGTACCATTCTTTACTGGAGAAGTACCCTTCAGATGGACTGGTGTCCCATCCAGAGGCAGTCATAGACGCTCATCTGCTTTAGGCTATGATATCTCTCTGGATAAGCACCAGCCCAGTCAGTCTTGAGGAAATACTGAATCAACTCAGCAATGATATGGCACATTAATTAAATTATAACAGTCAAAGTTAATATAAAAAAAAAAACTAGTAGTCTGTCTATATCTGTGGGTACACTAGACATGAATCCATCTTGACTAGAATTTGCTTGCTGTTACATGTCCACAGAAATTGTGTGATGTGGTCTATATTAGGTTTACAATAGTTGATCAACAGATGTTAGTAGTCCCGAATGAGTTGTTAAATGGAGCTTCAAGTAATAATGCAGGGGAGGTGACGGTCTAGTGGTTAAGTATCGGGCTTGAGACCGGAAGATCCTTGGTTCAAATCCCAGCCTGACCGGAAAATCACTAAGGGCCCTTAGGCAAGGTCCTTAATCCCCTACATGCTCTCGGTGTGTAGTGAGCACATTGTATGACAGCACCATGACATTGCAGTCAATGTGAAGCATTATTGTAAAGCGTTTTGAGTGTCTGATGTAGATGGAAAAACACTATATAAATGCAGTCCATTTAAAGCTTTAGTAAAGCAATTGCCTGGGAAGCATGTTGAAGTGTTGCAGGGCTTACTACTGATGGCAAATCCCATTTTCTAAGGGATGCTACAAGCTGGCACCCTATCAGCAATTTCTTATGTATGTTTTTGTCCATCAGTGGAACATCCTAAAGATTCCTGAAGACATCCAGGTTTGTATTGTCCTTTATGTAAATATCTGAGTATTATATGAGTAAAGCGACGCGCAGCCACGCGAAACTCGCTCATGGTGCAGGGAGTCCCAAACAGGAAGTGCCAAATTTTGAGTCCACAGTGAAACAGGAAATGTCAAATACTTCCTGGATCAAGACGTCCTGGATTGACAGACGAGATCTCATGGATTCTCACGGGAATACAGTGGCAAGTTCACACTGAAACAGGAAGTGCCAAATGTTGAGTGCACAGTGAAACAGGAAATGTGAATTGTTGAGTACTTCCTGGATTCTATGAGATGAGATCTCAAGGGATATCGCGGGAATTGAGTGGCAAGTTGAGACTGAAACAGGAAATGCCAAATTTTGAGTCCACAGTGAAAAAGGAAATGTCAAATGTTGAACACTTCCTGGCATGGGTGGAACTAGAGCAGAGGCCAGAGTTGCACTGCACTCCCCTGAAATCTGATTGGATACAGATGACTGACATGTCACGGCACCGCATGCCTGGTTGAGAAGAGCTGCATTTTGAAATTGGTGACACATATTGACTTAGTAGAAGAAGAAAAATGTCTGACTTAGATTTTAATTGAACACGTCATTTGAACCATGGACTAATAATGACACCAAAGTTATATTGGTGAGTAAACGGCCTAGCGACGTATACATTTGTGTCAAAAGTTTACATACCCTAGCAGAAGTTTATTTATTTATTTATTTATTTATTTTGGCCATTTTTCAGAGAAATGAATGACAACACAAAAACTTTTTTCCACTCATGGTTAGTGGTTGGGTGAAGCCATTTATTGTCAAACAACTGTGTTTTCTCTTTTTAAATCATAATGACAACATAAACTGCCCAAATGACCCTGATCAAAAGTTTACATACTCCTTTTCTTAATACTGTGTATTGCCCCCTTTAACATAATTGACAGCTTGGAGTCTTTTGTGGTCTTTGTGGACGAGGCTCTCTGATGGTGAAGCTGCTACTGAATATGTTTCGGACTTTATTTACATCAATTACAAAGAAATACAAACAATATGGCACTCTGTGGTAAATCTGCATGGAGTAGACAGTTCTCAAAAACTGAATGTGCAAGAAGTAGAAGAGTGAGGAAAGCCACCAAGACACCCAAACAACCCAGGAGAAGTTATGGGCTTATGTGGCTGTGATTGGAGAAATTGTGCACAGTGCAAACTTTGCATTTTGCATCACTACTCTTAGCTTCATAGTGGAGTAGAGCAGAGAAGGATTTCTTTCACCAAAACAGATCAAATCCAGGCTTGCATCTCAGATGTACCTTCTGGCAGTTTGTAGCTAAACTTTCAGGTCGTCTTTTTAAGAAAATCCTCCTCTATACCACTTCATCATGAAGATGGATAACTGGTGATACACAGTTATACCTTTGATCAGGTTCATTTGGGTAGTCTCTGTTGTCATTATGATTCAAAAAGCGTAAACACTGTTGTTTGCCAATAAATGGCTTCACTCGACCATTAACCATGAGTAGAAAAAGTTGGGATGGGACAGGGCCCTAAAAGTAATAGATTTGTGCTTTATCTTAACAAGCTATGGCACACGGTCTATGTTGGCATAGACCAGGGGTTCCAACGCCATTTATGATTTGCACACCCTGTGTAATCTGAGTGCAAAATACAGAAACAGGTTGTGTTTATTCTCTTAATTACTAAAAAAATAGTGTTTTGTAGCTTTGTTGATACAGCTGTGACTCTTGAATTGCTAAGATTCACATTACTTGTAAAAATGCATCTAGACTTTCTTTCTTTTTTTTTTTTTTTGAACTTTTATTAAAACTGAACATTACTTGACATGAAACCACACTCGTTTAGGACAATTAATTCCAACTTGGTGAAAATTCACAATGAGCAAGAAACATTAAAGAGAGAGCGAGAAAAAAAGGATAACAGATGACTACTTTCTTAAATAAATGTCCCTCTTTAAACTCAGGATAGTTGTAATTCTTCCATACAATTTACAGACTTTAATCTTTGGATCCATTGATCCAAAGTAGGCGAATGCGGCTTCAACCAATTAGCTGTGATCACTTTGTGGGCAACCACTAGTAAAATGTTAAAATATGTATTACTTTCCTTTTCCCAAGCATCATTTGTTTGACCACTTAATATTATTCGATGAGCCTCAAATGGTACATTTAAATTTAGGATTTTCTTAATTTTTTTTATTTACATTATCCCAAAAAATCTTTGCCTTTGGACATTCCCAGAAAATGTGAGAAGTCACCCAGCTGTTCACAGTTTCGCCAACAGAGGGCGCTTATGTCATTGTTAAATTTGGCTACAATGGTAGGCGTCCTAAAAAATCTCATTCTTAACTTCCAACTAAACTCTCTCCAATTTGGGCTGTTGAGACATCTGTGCCACTCCCCACATGAATTCTCCCAGTCTATGTCCTCAATGATTGTATTAAGGTCTAACTCCCATTTATTTTTTTTTATGTCCAATGTATTTTCCTCTTGTTCTGTATGAATAATTTTATATAAAGAAATGATCTTTTTCAATTCCTTTTTATCTTCCACAACCTCTAAGCATTATTGCTTAAAATCTGTTGGCTGTGTTATGGATAAGACGCGGATTGAGGAGCGGTCCAGTATCTGACTGAACCCAGCATGAAATAATCAGAAGCAGTTCCAAAAAGAAAACACATTTATTTTTCTCCCTTTGTGCTATACATGAAATACTAAATAATTAAAGTTCTGGTGAGGTGAAAAGGCGGCGCGCTCTCTCAGCGTCTCAACAGTCCGAACGTTCAGGACTCAGGAGTTCCGCCAACACCGTCCCATCAAACCCCAGGAGACACCCCCACAACCCAGGAACCCCACCCCAGCCCAACACGGCCGGTCGGCCCCACAGTCAACCTCCCCCCCAGAGGACCATCCCATCAAACCCCGGGGGGAAACAGGAGGAAACAAAAACCCCAAACCCCCAGGGATTTCCAAAAACCACCCCAGGAGCAAACAAAAACTACAGAAAGCCCCATTGACCTCCCCAGCACCCCGAAAGACCCTCCAGGTCCGTCGGGAAACATGTCGTGGCAATCGGCACAGGACTACTAAGCCGGAGAAGCCAATAGGAAAAACGCAACCCAGCTCCACCCCCAAGGGCAGGGGAAAACCGGCAAGACGGCCGGTGTCGACCCCCCCGACTATACTCCAGCCTACCGGGAGGGGTGGGCAGCGGAAAAGGCGTACGGCACTGATCGGCCCCACCGATATCCCCACTGCCCGACACCTCAGCAATGCCAATGGCGAACGGTCAGAGGCACGCTGAGGCTGGAGAGGAACCGGGAAACAACTAAATCTAAGAAAAGAGCCCTGGACCCCCCCCCCAGGTGCAGAGGTCCTCATGGGAATGCCCAGCAACCAACCTGCACCACCCCACAACACCAAAGACGAACGGCCAGAAGTGTGTGAGGCTGGGGTTAGGGGACAGGGAAATAAAAACCAACAAAATAAAACGACCCATTCCGCTAACAAAAATTAAATAACTATAAACAATAAAAAAAAAACACACGCTTACCTGAGTCCAAACGAACTCCGACCAGCCAGCCTGTTCACCCCACCAGAACTACCTCAAGTGCTATACACAAAACCTGGTTTACAAAAACTCCCATTTATATCCCACAAAAATGTCCATAAAACACCTGGAGCCATATTACGATGCTGTCTCCTGACGCTCGTTTGACCGGGGCAATATGGCTATTCTGACCCTTCCAAGTTGCATTGGCTCGTCCACTAGAGTAGCTAGAGGTCCCGTCGGAGGAGTCTCAGAGGAACGAAGAAGAGGCGGTCCGGACTTGTGTCGGGGAAAACCCCGAGACAAAACACCCCGCTCGGACACTCGCCCTCTCTCTCGTCCACGCTCCCTAATCCGATCGTCTAGACGAATAACCAAGGATATTAACTCATCTAAATCCTTCGGTTCGTCACGGACGGCTAGCTCGTCTTTCAGGGAGTCATTCAACCCGTCTACAAAACACCCCCCTCAAAGCAGCAGCATTCCAACCAGACTGAGCGGAAAAGACTCGAAAATCCACAGAATAATCAGCTGCGCTTCGTCGCCCCTGTCGGAGGTTCAGCAATCATTGAACCACGGTATTTGTTTTCATTGGATGATCAAAAAACAAACGAAGTTCACGGGAAAATTCGTCAAAGGATTCTAGCAGTGATGATTTATTGCTCCACAACGCCGTGACCCACGCCAGGGCGTCACCTCGCAACAGATTAATAACATATGCAACTCGGCTACTCAGAGGAGAAAGACGCCGGTCGCTGAGCAAAAACCAAAGAACACTGCATCAAAAACGGCACAAGCCTCCACATTTCCCGAATAGGGCTCCGGATGACATATAACCAGTTCAGGAGCCGAATCTCCAGACGGCGAATTTATCTGCACCGGGCTCGATGGAACCGGAGCTGCAATCACAGGAAGCGGAACAGCCTGAGCTACAAGCTCCGTAACAACGGGCGTCTGTCTGTTTAATTTGAATCGAAAGGTGCTGCACTTGCTCCCAAATCATCTCCAGGTGCTTCTGGACTTTCTCCTGAAAGGAACTGCTTACTGCCGCTGGGTCCATATTGGTTTGGCCGGAGAATTCTGTTATGGATAAGACGCGGATTGAGGAGCGGTCCAGTATCTGACTGAACCCAGCATGAAATAATCAGAAGCAGTTCCAAAAGAAAACACATTATTTTTCTCCCTTTGTGCTATACATGAAATACTAAATAATTAAAGTTCTGGTGAGGTGAAAAGGCGGTGCGCGCTCTCAGCGTCTCAACAGTCGGAGTCCGAACGTTCAGGGCTCAGGAGTTCCGCCAACACCCCCCCCCCCCCCCAGGTGACTTTCCCAGACTGTACTCTGCGAAGGAGGAACAGAACAGAGATGAGATTATTCAACACTTATTACTATGAAATATTGTTTAGAGGCAAACTTATCAGCTACACGTTTAGGTCTGATTTCAAACTTAGTTCAAAGAGGCTGCTGCTCACAGCTAGTGGAGGATCATTAATCCACACGCCACTGCCCGTGAGGAGCACACCAAACAATTTCCACCAATAATTACTTATAGCTGCGTATAAACGCCAATCTACATTCACGGATAAACTTTTCAGAATATTCACCTCTGTCGTGTGCTGACAACGTTTGCCTCTCACCCTTGTCCTCCTTCACAGGCGCAATGTCAGACTCTGAAACGGCCCTCAGCGTCCCCAACACGGTCGTCACAAAGGTCGTATTCTCCGGCAATGTTATCCAATTCACTGCTGGTTAAATGTAGTTCCTCATCACTACATTGGTACCAGCTGGAAGTCCTCAGATCTGCACGTGAACATCACAGGTGTCGTGGATTGGTCCTGATAGAGAGCCGCACGAGGAATGCAACAGGTGCAGCCCAATCATTGTAACAGAGGAAAGAGACTCTTCTGCAGCACATTTTCCTCAGAGAACAGGCCCCAAATCATCTGGGGAAGGAAAATAAACACAAAACAACCCAACCTTGTCCAGCCAGACCCCCCCAACACACAACAGGCTGTTCCCTAACTTTATCAAATTCTTTATGTTTCTCCAAGTAATGTCTTGGTTTGAAAGAATTGAAATAGGTCATAGGTCACTGTTAGGTAATTGGAATTCACTTTGAATTTTGGAGAAAGATTTAAGGTTTGTACCAATGAATAATTGATTTATTGTAGACAGGACCCTTATCTGCCCACCTTTTAAACCACCATCCAGCCTCATAGGTAGAAAATCTGTCATATTTGCTATTTTAGTAGCTCTAGATAAACTAAGAGGTAATTTTCAAATTGTTTCAGAATATTTTCCCAAACACTAATTGTAAACTTGACCCACTCCTTTTGAATTTTCAGTTTTTGTTGTTGTTTTGTGTCCATAAATATCAACGCTGATTACTGGTTCTAATCTGGCAGTGAGCATTGCTCTAACTGCAGCCATCTTGTGTGCTTATCCATCCTGATCCATGTGACCAAAGCTTTAAGCTGGGTCACCAATAGTAGCTCTTAAGATTTGGAAGGGGGCTAATCCACCTTTTGCCTTTAGCGGAGTTCAGAACTTTAAGTCTCATCTAGGCCGTTTGTTTTGCCAAATAAATTTGGATATCAGCCTATCCTACATGGTGCTGCTAGGAACTGTAACTGGAAGGGAATGAAAAAGAAAAAGAAACCATGGCAAACATTCCTTCTTATGCTGCATTTACGATGACAAGTTTATGAATGCCACGAAGTATGCATTCTTGGCTGCTGATCATGAATGTGATGATTTGAGGCAGAGGTGTCAGGTGTCCTCAGGAACTGCTGCAACCTGTTACCATGCGTTATGATTAATGGCACGTGTTGCTAGCGAATTATCAGGAACCATTATGCACGGTCAAGAATAATGTTCCGCTCTGTTCCGCGCTATTGCGTGTAACAGCGCATCGTTACGTTCTGTCACATTGTGAATGAGGAACATTGTCTCCACACACACACACACACACACACACACACACACACACACCACACACACCAACACCACACACACACAACACACACACACACACACACACACACACACCCCATAGTCACCTACCAGCTGCTGAACAATTCAGATAGCTCACTTTGCTCCTCAAAATCTAGATTAATTCCACGGCAGAAGACTTGCATGCTTAGCTGTGGCCATGGAGTGGCACAGAGAGGAGGAGGTACAGAGAGAGCCAGATGTGTGGCTCCATGCAGCGCTCGTTGCACTCGTTTTCCCCAAACATCAGGGACAGCAGCAGCAGGTGGAACACCTGCAGGAGCGCGCTGATGAGCATTGGAACGAGACTTTAGCCAACTTGGCGTCACTGTCCTTCTTCGCATTACTGCAGCAATGAAACTGAATGCGGTGCAGCAGGGTTTAATGGTGCGCACGTCAGAGAAGAACGTTGTCACACCAAGCTAACTCTAGAGTATTCATTTCAACAAACATATTTTATTTCTATATGGAAATGTTACAACAAAGGATGAATGACACTGATTGCTGTATTTTTTTGTGTGTTACAGCTTTACACATTTCATTAAATGAGATGAAGCCAACTCTCATTCTGTTCACTGTCTGTCATAGCTAGATTACAGCACATCTAGTGAGGACAGAAACAGTAAAGAGCCTTATAAACAGCAGGCAGCACCAGAAGCTGTTACTTCAGTCATCCGGTCATCATGTGGCAGCCAGCGGACCCACAACCTCAAAGTCAAGTAAGAAGCCACATATAGGAGAGTCAAGGGGAGCAGTTTGAAATGAGGTCTCGTTGCTCTGGATCGTCAAGTCTTCCAGGTCATCCGCAAGCGTTTGCAGCACTCAAAGCGCGAGTCAAAGCTGGGGCTGCACAAGCACAGTTGGCTATGCAGAAGAGGACTAGCTGAGGCAATGAAACAACAGGCTGAAATTCAAGCTCAACTACACATCCTAAAGGTAAAGAAAGAAGCAGCAGCTGCAGCGAGCAGAAGCGGATATTCTCGAGGCAGCACTCAGTATGAAGAACAGCAACCTCTCTGCCAAGGATCGCTGTCCGACAACTCTGTGGACCCCAGACAAAGGGTTTCAGAATTACATTGACAGTCAAGTCTTCCTGCCAGACAACCAAATGTTAACACAACCTCCAATACTAACATAAACCCCATTCACCAAGATGAAATCCCAAATGCTGACGCTCAGCCAATCCCCCCTTGATGATGTCAAGCTGAAAACACAACAACAACAAAGTCCTGTAGCTTACAACCACACGTCAACACCCGAGCCTCGCTCTGTCTATCCAGCAGCAAACTACCAATACCAGCCATTCAGTTCATCTCCATTTAACGCTCAGCAAACATCCAACAGCAATGATGTAGCTAAATATTTGATGAGACGTGAACTTGTGACAGGAACAATGCAGAAATTTGATGACGACCCACAAAACTATCGTGGATGGAAATTCTCATTTCTGAACATCACCAAAGACCTATCTTTGTCACCCAGAGAAGAACTAGATCTCCTTTTGAAATGGCTAGGACCAAAGTCAACAGAACAAGCAAAGAGAATCAGTGCAGCTCAAATCAACAACTTCACTGCAGCTCTCCAAATGGTTTGGCAGCACCTAGAAGAAACATATGGTG
This sequence comes from Thalassophryne amazonica, assembly GCF_902500255.1. Classification (NCBI taxonomy): domain Eukaryota; kingdom Metazoa; phylum Chordata; class Actinopteri; order Batrachoidiformes; family Batrachoididae; genus Thalassophryne; species Thalassophryne amazonica. The sequence continues at coordinate 38,399,516 of NC_047104.1, read as the reverse complement.
CACCAGAGGTAATAGAACATGCCCTCTTTAAGAAAATGAGGACTTTCCCAGAATCACCTCTAGAGACAATGTTAAACTAAGAGAGCTAGGGGACCTCTTACTTGAACTTGAACTAGCAAAAGCAGAGGGTTATTCTCCTGGGCTTGCCTTTCTAGATACTGCTCATGGAGTTAATCCCATAGTAGAGAAGTTGCCTTATTCCCTACAAGAAAAGTGGATCTCACACGCTTCTCAATACAAAGTAAATTATAGGGTCACCTTCCCACCTTTTTCTACTTTTTCTAGATTTGTGCAAGAGCAGGCACGCATAAGAAACAATCCCAGCTTCTCTTTTCTATCAGCAGCCCAACCCAAGATTGAGAAATCATTTAAAAACAGAGCTCGCCCTACAATATCAGTGAATAAGAGCGATATAGCACAGGGAACAGTATTTACCGATGGAGATGGAGATCCCGATAAGCAATGTCCTCTCCATAAAAAGCCCCATCCCCTCAAAAAATGTCGCGGTTTTGGCAACAAGCCTCTTGAAGAGAGAAAAGCATATTTGAAAGAGAAAGGCATTTGCTTCAAGTGTTGTGCCTCAATAAAACACCAAGCCAAGAACTGTCCAATCAAAGTTACATGCAAAGAATGTCAGAGTGAAAGACACAATACCGCTCTGCATCCCGGCCCTCCTCCATCACCTGACATCACAGCGTCAACAGAGATGGAGCAGCACGGCGGGGCCCGAGCCAAGTCCTCCACCACAAGTCTCTGCTACCACAATGTGCACTGAGGTATGTGGGGAACAGCGCAGTCCTAGGTCCTGTGCCAAGATCTGCCTAGCTAAAGTTTATCCAGCAGGCCAATGAGAAAAGGCAGTAAACTTATATGCTGTTATGGATGAGCAGAGTAATCAGTCTCTTGCTCGCTCAGACTTTTTTGACATTTTCAGAGTTAATGGAGGCACAGAGGTTTATACTTTAAAGACATGCTCTGGTGTCATGGAAGTGAGTGGGAGGAGAGCTAAAGACTTTATCATTGAGTCCATGGATGGCCACATTAGAGTGCCACTGCCTCCTATGCTAGAGTGTGACATGATCCCAGATGATCGCTCAGAGATACCCTCTCCTTGAAGTCGTCCAACACCACCCACATTTAAATGCGCTTCACGCACAAAATCCATCCTGTTCGATCCAAATGCAAAAATTCTGCTGCTACTCGGCAGAGACATCCTGAGGCTGCACAAAGTGAGAGAGCAATACAATGGTCCCAACAATGCACCATTTGCCAGTGTCTCGACCTTGGTTGGGTCATTGTGGTGATGTATGTGTAAGTGGCGCTCACAAACCAGTTGCTGTAAGGCATACAAAACTAACACCTTGCTCAATGGTCATCCATCCTATTTCAGTCCCTGCACTAATGTCCTGCAAGTAAAAGAGAAAAAAGTGAAACAAGTTACGAATGTGGCTCAAAACTGCACAGATACTTACCAAACAAGAAAAACAGACAATCATGGGACACCATCTTCATTAAACAAGAGAATGATGAGAGGTTGGCACCCTCTCACAAGATGCACAGTTTCTTACTATAATGCAAAATGAAATGTGCCAAGATGAGACAAACAGCTGGACTGCACCCCTTCCCTTTGTTACACCCAGACAATGCTTACCAAACAACAGAGAACAACTTTAAAGAGACTTTACACACTCCAACGGAGTCTTCACAAAAAACCTGATATGAGAGAACACTTTGTGCAATTCATGCAGAAAATCCTAGATAACCAGCAAGCTGAAATTGCACCCCCCTTACAGCCTGATGAAGAGCGTTGGTACCTCCCTATGTTTAGGGTGTACCACCCACAAAACCTAATCAGATCCATGTGGTTTTTCATTCAAGTGCCAAACATGAGGGCATATTGCTCATTGATGTCCTCTTAAGCGGCCCAGATTTTACAATGCCTTGCTCGGGGTCCTCATGAGATTCCGTAGAGAGCCTTTGCAATAACCGCAGACGTGGAGAAAATGTTCTACTGTTTCACAGTGAGGGAAGATCATCACAATTTCCTGCGATTCCTTTTGGCACAAAGACAATGACATCTCAAAGGAGATCATTGAGTAACGCATGAAAGTTTCATGTGTTTGGAAAATCTGCCATCTCCTTCTGTCGCAATCTATGGACTACGCAAAGCAGCTGAGGCAGGAGAGGTGGAGTATGGTAAGACGCAGTGCAGTTTGTCACTAGGAACTTTTATGTGGATGACGGTCTGACCTCACTCCCCACAGAACTCGAAGCAATCACTCTACTGCAGAACACACAGAAAATGTTGGCAGAGTCAAACCTGCGTTTACACAAAATTGCTTCAAACAGCAGTAAGGTCATGGAGGCATTCCCACCAAGTGACTTGGCAAAGGACATTAAAAGCCTCAACCTAGACAATGACCCATTGCCTGTTCAGAGAAGTTTAGGCATTAGCTGGAGTCTTGAAACTGACACTTTTAGTTTTCAGGTGTGCAAAGAGCAAAAGCTCTTCACCAAAAGAGGTATACTATCCACTGTAAATAGTTTGTATGACCCTTTAGGTTTTGTTGCACCGATAACTGTACAGGGAAAGGGACTCATAAGAGAACTCACCTCTGAACCATGCGACTGGGACGACCTCTTGTCTCCTGACAAAGAAAGGTTATGGACTACATGGAAAGATTCTCTTCTGGAGTTAGAGCATATAGATATCCCCAGACCATATGTACTATTGTTTCTCTCCTCAGCGTCACACAGAGAACTTTGTGTCTTCAGTGACGCTTCATCCACAGCAATAGCAGCCGTCGCCTACATGCGCATTCAGAATGAGCATGGAGATTACTTCACTGGTTTTGTCATGGGAAAATCAAAACTAGCACCAAAGCCAGCACACACCATTCCCCGTTTGGAGCTGCGCAGCTGCCCTCGCTGTAGAAATGGCTGAGCTTATATGCCAGGAAATGGACCTTACCTTGCATGCTGTTAAGTTCTACACCGACAGTAAGGTTGTGCTTGGTTACATCTACAACACATCCAGAAGATTTTATGTCTATGTTTCAAACAGAGTCTCGAGAATTAGAAAATCATCTGTGCCGTCCCAATGGCATCATGTCTCATCAGAAAACAATCCAGCAGATGTTGCTACACACCCAATAACACCACCTCTGCTGTCGCAAATGTACTGGTTCACAGGACCACCTTTCCTGACAAAAGAACTTACTCAGCTGCCGCCTACTGCAGACACAAGCAAGTTCAAACTAATTGAACCAGAACATGATGCAGAGATTCGTCCTGAAGTCAATGTCTCTGCTACCAAAGTCAGCATCAAACCTCTCAGTTCACACCGCTTCGAAAGGTTTTCAACATGGAAACATCTCATAAGAGGTATGACAAAACTCATCAAAGTAGCCAGGAACACATCCAAGGCTGCAAACAAAAGCACCACAAATCCACAAACTCAAGTCGCCCACCAAGGTCGTCATCTCACAGAAGGGGCACTACGATCGGCAGGGGTTTGGATTATCGGAGTCAGAAAACTAGTCTCAAGTGTAATCTATCAATGTGTCACATGCCGTAAGCTCAGAGGTAAACCCGCTGAACAAAAGATGGCCAACCTTCCTGAGGACCGTCTTGTCATGGAGCCTCCATTCTCTCGAGTCGGCTTAGATGTTTTTGGGCCATGGACCATAGTCTCTCGCAGAACTAGAGGAGGCAATGCTGAAAGTAAGCGCTGGGCAGTTTTAGTCAGTTGTCTAGGCACCCGAGCAGTTCACATAGAAGTCATCGAATCTATGTCCACCTCAAGTTTCATTAATGCGTTACGAAGGTGTTTTGCTGTCAGGGGCCCTTCCAAAGTTCTCAGATCAGATCATGGCACTAACTTTATTGGGGCTTGTACAGAGTTAAAAATCAGCACCAGTGACCTTGAGATCCACGATTACCTGACAAAGGAAGGCTGCACATGGACTTTTAACAGGCCCCACTCATCATATGGGTGGCTCATGGGAAAGGATGATAGGCATAGCCCGCCGCATTCTTGACGCCATGTTACTGCAGACAGGCCCTACTCGTCTCACACATGAAGTTCTTACAACACTAATGGCAGACGTTATGGCCATTATTAATGCTCGGCCATTAGTTCCCATTACCTCAGATTCAGACACGCCAACTGTCTTGACACCATCGATGCTCCTAACTCAAAAGACAGGAGCTGCGCCCGCTCCTGAAAGAACATTTGACATTAAAGACGTACAAAAAGCAATGGCAACAAGTTCAAAGTCTTGCGGATGCCTTCTGGAAATGCTGGAGACAAGAGTACCTTTTAATGCTTCAAGTAAGGAACAAATGGACTCACGAAAAGGACAATGTTAAAGAAGGAGATGTCGTCTTAGTTAAAGATGATTTAGTGAAACACAACGAGTGGCCGATTGGTCTCATTACTAAGTGCATCCCGAGTGAAGACAAGAAAATCAGAAAGGTGGAAGTAAGAGTTGTGAAGCAAGGCACTTCACGTGTCTACCTTCGACCAGTAACTCAACTTATTCATCTACTCCCTCTAAACAATGATAAAAAGGTCGAAAAATAAAGTAAATACAGTTTAGAGTGGTATAAAGAATTAATACCAGGCAGGGAGTGTTATGGTTAGTTTATTTACCTGTTTGATATTAGTTTGGTTATGTGTTGGTTTAGTTTGCCCTCTTGTGGCGACAGGTTTTCAATTCCTCGTTTTTAACTGCAAACTCATAGCAGAAGCAGCCGTCTCCGTCGTCTTGGCCCACGTAAGGCTGTAAGTGTTTGGTGTTTCATTTAAAAATTTCATTTGTCAGTAGGCTACAGTTTATCAGATTGCTTTGTCTTTAGAAAATGTTAGCAAAACATGTTTGTGATCTGTTCTGAGAAACGTTAGCATACTGCTAGCATGATGCTAACGCTTTTCTTTTGTTGTGCTAATTAGACCCATTTGGCAGGATAATTTACAAGCTAACTCTAGAGTAGTCATTTCAACAAACATTTTATTTCTATATGGAAATGTTACAACAAAAGGATGAATGACACTGATTGCTGTATTGTTTGTGTGTTACAGCTTTACAGTTTCATTAAATGATGAAGCCAACTCTCATTCTGTTCACTGTCTGTCATAGCTAGATTAAAGCACATCTAGTGAGGACAGAATAGGTACACTTCAACTGTGAGAGACAAAATGAGAAAAAAAAAATCCAGGAAATCACATTGTAGGATTTTTAAAGAATTTATTTGTAAATTGTGGTGAAAACTAAGTATTTGGTCACCCACAAACAGGCAAGATTTCTGGCTCTCACGGACCTGTAACAACTTCTTTAAGAAGCTCTTCTGTCCTCCACCTGTTACCTGTATTAACTGCATCTGCTGGAACTCGTTATCCGTATAAAAGACACCTGTCCACAGCCTCAAACAGTCAGACTCCAAACTCAACCATGGCCAAGACCAAAGAGCTGTCGAAGGACACCAAGAAGAACATTGTAGACCTGCACCAGGCTGGGAAGAGTTAATCTACAATCAGCAAGCAGGTTGGTATGAATAAATCAACTGTGGGAGCAATTGTAAGAAAATGGAATACATACAAGACCATTGATAATCTCCCTCGATCTGGGGCTCCAAGCAAGATCTCATCCCGTGGGGTCAAAATGATCATGAGAACGGTGAGCAAAAATCCCAGAACTACACGGAGGGACCTGATGAATGACCTGCAGAGAGCTGGGACCAAAGTAACAAAGGCTATACACTATGCAGAGAGGGACTCAAATCCTGCAGTGCCAGGCGTGTCCCCCTGCTTAAGCCAGTACATGTCCAGGCCCATCTGAAGTTTGCCAAACAACATGGATGATTCAGAAGAAGATTGGGAGAATATCATGTGGTCAGATGAAACCAAAATAAAAGTTTTTAGTAAGCACTCAACTAGTAATGTTTGGAGAAAGAAGAATGGTGAGTTGCATCCCAAGAACACCATATCTACTATGAAGCATGGGGGTGGAAACATCATGCTTTGGGGCTGTTTTTCTGCAAAGGGGACAGGACGACTGATCTGTATTAAGGGAAGAATGAACGTGGCCATGTATCCTGAGATTTTAAGCCAAACCCTCCTTCCATCAATGAGAGCACTGAAGATGCAGCGTGGCTGGGTCTTCCAGCATGACAATGATCCTAAACACACCGCTCAGGCAACAACAGAGTGGCTCCATAAAAAGCATTTCAAGGTCCTGGAGTGGCCCAGCCAGTCTCCAGACCTCAACCCCATAGAAAATTTGTTGAGGGAGTTGAAAGTCTGTCTTGCCCCGCGACAGCCCCAAAACATCACTGCTCTAGAGGAGAACTGCATGGAGGAATGAGCCAAAATACCAGCTACAGTGTGTGCAAACCTGGTGAAGACTTACAGGAAACATTTGACCTCTGTCATTGCCAACAAAGATTATGTTCCAAAAGTATTGAGTTGAACTTTTATTATTGACCAAATACTTATTTTCCACCATAATTTACAAATAAATTCTTTAAAAATCCTACAATGTGATTTCCTGGATTTGTTTCTCATTTTGTCTCTCATAGTTGAAGTGTACCTATGATGAAAATTACAGACCTCTCTCATCTTTCGAAGTAGAACTTGCACAATCAGGGACTAAATACTTTTTGGCCCCACTGTATATCTCCCTGTGGATCTTTCACTTCTTTTTGTATTTTAAAACAGGTATTTCTCTTAATCAAAATTGCCACTCCTCTCTTCCTACTTTTAGGGCAGCTTGCAAAAAAATTTGATTTATTCATTACCTTTCTAATTTCTTGTGCTCAAAGTCGTCGAGGTGTGTTTCTTGCAATAAAGATATTGAGCATTTAAATTATTTCAGTTGGTTCAATATTGTTTTCTTTTGATTGGGTGGCCCAGTCCTTTAACATTGTAAGTAATAATGTTTATCTCTGACATACAATAATTTGTTTTAATAACTTCTTTTAATAATATTCTTTCCGCTATTGCTCCCGCGCACGACGCACACTGGCCGGACAGTGGCGCGCCAGGAAATTTTTGTTGGAGGGGCTCCACAAAATGTCGTCGAAATGAACAATATATAGTAAATTGCTTTATAATACCAAGGTATGTTTTAGTCACCCGTGCTCCTCTAAAATGTGGTATTAATGCACACACACATACTTAGAATGATTGCAAGTTCAGTAAACTTGCACATAGGTGTAAATACAGATAAGTGAGTGGCCGTAACAAATATTTAGGAAACCTAATTTTTGGAGTATGGAGTTAAATTTGTCTCATTAATACTTGCAAATGCACAGAGGGTGATTTACAAATATCCTTTGATTTGTACACGTGCTTTGTGATCCACAAACACAAATTTCTGATTTGTAACTTGTGTGTGGGTTTTTACAAATAAATGTTTATTGGCAAAACTGAAAATTCTGTTTGTGAAGGGTGATTCAGCATTGGTGGATCACCGAACACACACATTCATCACTTTGCTCAGTTACGCAATATTGAGACATTCTCAGTGCAAAACTGCAGTTGAGATCCACCAATATGTCAATCACTATTCACAGTATTGGCAGAATTAATGGGGGGGGCTTGGCTCATTATTGGGTGTGGTCAAGCCCCCCCCTTTGCACCTCCACTGCGGCCGGATTGTGTGACAACATCTTGAATGGATGTGAATTGAAAACCCACACTTTAAAGGGACCAAGTGTGGGAGGGCTGGAGGTTTGGACCAAACCCATGCCTAAACGTATACTAAAGTTGTGTTACATGACTCTTATGCAGTGACATGAGCCATTCGAGGCTGGACGGGGCTCAAATGACAGGTCGGTCGTGGCTCACAAGAGGCTGATACCAAGTACATGTGAGGTACAGAGAGGCACATAGAGGCGCCTTAGTAGCGGATATGTGACAGTTTAAAACGTGGCTCATTCTTTGAATAATCGCTGACACCCATGTGTGGTTCATTATTCATGGCTTATTATTCAGTGGGACCGAGGCTTAATTGAAATAGCCCAGTGGGATTAGGAGTTGGACTATAGATCTGAGTTCAATTCCCGGGCAGGCTACCTGTCTGTGTCCTTGGACAAGACACTTCATCTGCATTGTCCCAGTCCACCCAGCTGTAAATGGTTGGGAAGTAACCTGTGATGGACTGACATCCTGTCCATGGTGAGCTGTAGACTCTCATCTGCTTCACACGACAGCATCCAGGGATAAGGACCAATACCAATGGGCCTCAGGCCTGTATAGGACTTATTTCTTTTATAACAAGGTGTTTACACAAATAATTTATGGGGTCGGAGGGGTTGGTGTGAAGAACACATCAGATGATTAGGTAGAATGTGGAGGCAAGACTGCTCAAGAAAAAATGTCATTGTTATAATCTATCAAATAAGGTCTGCAGGAAGTGACATAATACTTCATGGCGTTGAGACTGTTTAGGTTCTCTGGCCTTGTCTTTTGACTTCTCAGACGTTACAAGCACTGACTGGAGTTCTTGAAGTGCACCGATCGACCTGCTTGTGTTTTCTGTGTGGCCTCTAACATTTACAGAGTCACTGCAGGTCATCATGACAGCTTTTGACCTTTTTGTGAATCACATGTGTTCATAGAGTAGCATCCCATTGAAGATGGTGAGGGGTTCCACAGAATGGGCCAGTTTGCCCATTACAAGGTCAATGCAAACAGAATCTCGAGCCTGCAGAGGCAGAATGATGTTGAAAACAGCCAGAGACCCCGGGGTTGTCTTCGCCTCAGCAACAGGGTTGTTCTCCAAACCCTCAGGCTGATAGCCACCTGAGTCCACTCGTGCCATGCCGTAGTTAGACTTTGATAAAACTGCCTCAATCTTCTCATTCTTGTGGCCTGTCAAGATAGCACTGAAGAAGTAGCGTCCATCTAAAGGAGCGGTGAAAATTCCTGAGGATGACAGAGTCACAATCAATGCTTAGATCAATAGACAATAGGATTCAAGGTCTGCAAGGTAAGATTTCAGTTATAATAATCATTACTGTGTTTTCAGGACTATATGTTGTGCTTCTTTTTTTTTTTTTGGTTGATCTTGCAACTCAAGCTGACTTATATATAAAAAACGTAGCGTGTTGCTCGTGGGGATCCAGTGGCTCTAGATTGGGTTGTGTTTATAAAGTAGGTAACTGACATTTTTGTGGTAAGGGTGGTAATAAATTAAGCAAAGCTTGTATAATGAGTTGGAATGGCATGTGAGTCCAGAATGTTTTTTAGAACCTTAGACCTCAACAATTTTTAGAAGAACTCAACCACTTTATTTCCTGTTAATTATGTCATTTTTTAATGTTAATTTACTGTCTTAATGTATATATAAATTGTTTAGGTTTTTGTTATCATATATATTATTATTATTATTATTTTATTTCTACTTCTATTTTGTCATTTTATTTTTTAAATGGGCCAAGTGGAAATAAGTGTTTTCACTTGTGTCATCCATGTGTTTTTAACATATTACTATTATATTATGAACTTACATTGAATCTTGAAAATCACCACACTCACACTTTTAATGTAAAGATGACTTACCGCCCCTTCTGGAATGGTGTGTGAATCAAAAAAGTAGTTAGCAACATCCATTGTGTAGCTAGCGGGAACATCTTTTCAATCAGGACCTGGGACCTTCATCCCGCTACATCGTGACCGTAGGACCTTTGTGGCCGGGATGGCAGTGGGATCGAACCCCAGATGGCTCACACTAAAGACTGTTCCTCTGCCAGGTCAGCCAAAGGGGAATTCCCCCTTAGCCAAGCTAGCGGGAACGTCTTTTCAATCAGGACCCGGGACCTTCATCCCACTACATATCTCCCCACCATTTTTGACTTCGTCCCGAAGGTGCATTTAAGCATGTTCTATGACTACGCACATCCTGCTGACAACGCCAATTGTGACTGTAGGATCTTTGTGGCCGGGATGGTGGTGGGATCGAACCCCAGACGGTTCACACTAAAGACTGTTCCTCTACCAGGTCAGCCAAAGGGGAATTCCCCCTTAGCCAAGCTAGCGGGAACATCTTTTCAATCAGGACCCGGGACCTTCGCCAATTGTGACCGTAGGACCTTTGTGGCTACAATTTTAATGTTTTTACAGTGTTCATCCTTGACCCAAAATACATAAGCATACCAAATGACATATATCAGCTGTCCACAGCTGCAGTAAGCAGGTGCTTTAATTGACAAAGACAGTGGCTGAAGATATTAAAACTACTAAACATTTCCCTCATGGTACCAACATGAAACTTAACTTACTCAAGATAGAGCAACATCAGCCATATCTAAACTGACTAAAACCAGTTCAGCTACAAAAACCAATAAAATCATAGCATTAACACACTGTTTAACAACCACAAACAGTTAAAACCTCAAAACCGAGCTCCCATGGTCCATTGCAGCAACATCTTTTGTTTATTGTTAGATAAATTGCTAATTTCTTCTGCTCTCAGTTACCATTTACAATCCACTTTCAAACTATACCTGCAACCCTATTGTTACTCACATACTGAATATCTGGAATCGGAGGTCATTCATTTTACAGATCGACTGTTTTCTGCTCCAGTGTCATATAATCATGTTTGTCCCTTCCTTGAGGGGTCATTCCATGTCAGATCAACAAATATTTGAGGGGCTTCAACGCACTTTGTTTCAGATTTTCATTAAAGTTTAATCAAATATTCCCAGACTATTCAAGAACACAAATCTGAAGTTTGTAGGCCTGTAGGCCAAGTAGTTTCTGAGATATGGCCAATTTATGTGTGCATGGGGTCTGTCTCCGTTTTTAGGCAGAAATTATGGCTGTCATTTCTGGAGCCATGTTCAAGGTAGAATAGCTCAGCAAATTATGGACTTAGAAGGCCTGAAATGTTCTGTGGCAGTTGTCATGGACACCCAGACTTGGACTATAGCCTCGTGGGCAGTAAATAAAACTCTTCAAACTGAATTCCCTTTTGAAGGTATTGATATCTACTTTATGTGTTATAAATATAGCCTTCTTTATGAAACTCCTTCCTGGTTAATTTAAGCATCCAATTATGGCTAATTTGTGCGCTCGCAAATGTATTTCTAGTGCTGAAATGACAATTTCATTTAACTGGGTGCACACCACTGCATTCATATGATTCATGGCACCCCAGATGCTTGCACATAGATCTGCCAGGGGATTCCCCAAGGTTTCCACAGTTACTAGGCTTATATCCACCTGCATGAGGAGCAATGCAGTGAATGGGGTACTGCATGTCTGGACATGTTCAAAGAGCTGCTGCTGTCAGTCTGGTTGGAGTAAGAATGGCTGCACATCTTCCTCCCTGTTCTATTTGTCTGATGAAAGTGAATGTCATCACACTTATTTCTGCAGGTGAATATTTGATTATCTACATTTCAAATTTCTTTAAACAGACCAGTAAACACTGAATGCAGTTTTTCTGTGGTATTGATCAGTCTTGTCAGAGTCATGTAATGCTTTGGAATAACACTTTCCATTTCATGGTTTCTTGTAGGAAATGGTTTATTTGTGTGGAAAAATGATGAAAAAAACAATAAAAGACTTTGATTAAAAAATTGCTAATTTCTCCAAAAAATATTTGTCCTATCAAGTTTCTGTTTTCGTTCATACCTTGACAATAAAACCAGAATACAATGATTTGTAAATCCTCTTCAAAACCTATATTCAATTGAATACACCACAAAGAGAAGATATTTAATGTTCAAACTGATAAACTTCATTGTTTTTGTGCAAATATTTGCTCGATTTTGAAATGGATGCCTGCAACATGTTTCAAAAAACCTGGGACAGTGGTATGTGTAACCACGGTGTTACATCACCTTTCCTTCTAACAACACTCAATAAGCGTTTGGGAACTGAGGACACTAATTGTTGAAGCTTGTAGGTGGAATTCGTTTCCATCTTGCTTGATGTACGACTTCAGTAGTTCAACAGTCTGGGGTCTCCGTTGTCGTATTTTGCGCTTCATAATGCGCCACACATTTTCATGGGCGACAGGTCTGGACTGCAGGCAGGCCAGTCTAGTACCTGCACTGTTTTACTATGAAGCCACACTGTTGTAACCGTGCAGAATGTGGCTTGGCATTGTCTTGCTGAAATAAGCAGGGACGTCCCTGAAAAAGACGTTGCTTGGATGGCAGCATGTGTTGCTCCAAAACCTGGATGTACCTTTCAGCATTGATGGTGCCATCACAGATGTGTAGTTGCCCATGCCATGGGCACTAACACACCCCCATATCATCACAGATGCTGGCTTTTGAACTTTGCACTGGTAGCAATCTGGATGGTCCTTTTTCCTCTTTTGTCCAGAGGACACGACATCCATGATTTCCAAAAACAATTGAAATGTGGACTCATTAGACCACAGCACAGTTTCCACTCTGCGTCTGTCCATTTCAAATGAGCTCAGGCCCAGAAAGGCGCACCGTTTCTGTATGGTTGTTGAGGTATGGCTTTCCGCTTTGCTGGTAGAGGTTTAACTTGCACTTGTAGATGTAGCGACAAACTGTTAACTGACAATGGTTTCTGAAGTGTTCCTGAGCCCATGCGGTAAGATCCTTACACAATGATGTTGGTTTTTAATGCATGCTAGCCTGAGGGATCGAAAGGTCACGGGCATTCAGTGTTGGTTTTCAGCTTTGCCGCTTATGTGTAGAAAGTTCTCCAGATTCTCTGAATCTTCTGATTATATTATGGCTGTAGATGATGGAATCCCTAAATTCCTTGCAATTGATAGTTGAGAAACATTGTTCTTAAACTGTTGGACTATTTTTTCACACAGTTTTCTCAAATGGTGATCCCTCACCCCATCTTTGCTTGTGAATGGCTGAGACTTTTGGGGATGCCTCTGTTATACCCATCATGACACTCACCTGTTTCCAGACAGGTGTTCTTTGAGCATTTATCAACCTTCCCAGTCTTTTGTTGCCCCATCCCAAATTTTTGAAACGTGTTGCAGGCATCCATTTCAAAATGAGCAAATATTTTCACAAAAACACAAAGTTGATCAGTTTTAAACATTAAATATCTTGTCTTTGTGGTGTATTCAATTGAATATAAGTTGAAGAGGATTTTCAAATCATTGTATTCTGTTTTTATTTTCATTTTACACAACATCCCAACTTCAATGGAATTGGGGTTGTATCAGCTCTCTCTGGGTTTTTGCGTGATCGAAGCCATACACACACACATACAGAGGCCACTTGGCTATTATAATATAGACACTGCATTACTATTTATGGCTAAGTGACAAACTGATACGGCATGATGGCAGGGTGAAAGCAAAAAGTGTCTGACCTTATTTTATCCCACGGAAACGAAGCATGAGAGGTGTCATGGGGAGTTGTACGGAACCTTCTTGCGCATGCGTGAATTATTTTCTTGTCTGCAGAGCACATCAGACGTGAGCAGATATGTATTGCACCTTTGTCAGATTTCCATGGCGGAATGACTTGAGAACATTCACAAGCCGAAATGACCAAGTGATGACAGAATATGGACTTTGGTTGTGGGTGGTCATTGTGTCACAATACAAGAGCTTGCGGAGAATGTAGGGATTAGTACAAGTTTGGTAAATTCCATTTAACGGACAATCTGGGCATGCGGAGAGTGTCAGCAATGAAGCAGCTGATGGTGGATGAGGAGCAACTGCCTCTGGAAGTCCTGCATCTGCTCATTTTGCTCAGCTGATTCAGGTTTTCCTGGCCAAACACAACACTGCTGTTATTCCCTACTCTCTCACACACACTTCTCCCAGTGATTCTGCCTTTTATAGAAGCATTTTTGAAAGTCCTCCTTCAGCACGGTGTCCGGCTGGGCTGTCGCATTCCTCATGAAGTCTTCTCGTGACTCAAATCGAGTCCCTTTTTACTGTCATTTTAAATAGCCAAAAATCTGAGAAAGCCACATCAGCAGAGTAGGAAGTCTGAACGAATTACAGGAGTGATGCTTTGGCCAAAAAAGAAAAAAAAAACATGAATGAACCAACCACATACCCAAATCCTCTGTCAAAATTCTCTGCTTCAAGTTGTGTTATACGTATTAAAATCAACGGTGGCACAGTACATGTCTGTACTCTTTGGCTTGATGCTCACATCTGGCGTGCTCTGCGGACATGAAAAAATTCATGCATGCCCAAGGAGGTTCCCTACACCTCCTCACCAAATGGCACCTTGTATGCTTTATTTGTTTCCATGTGATAAAATAATGGTGCATACTTTGTGCATGCACCTCATGTACTGATCTGAATGGGTATTGTCTGAAATCTTGTTTTCGGGACTATATGTTGTTTTTAATTTGTCTGGCTGGTCCTGCAACTCAGTGACTTGCATATCAAAATACTGCATTACCATCAATGGTCACAAGATGGCATAATATACACAAAGCTGCTACTGTATATCTGAATGAGGCATTGTCTGGTCCACACTCCAGAGCAAAGATGGCAGTAATGCACCATTAAGCTGGATCCCAACCTACTGCGTGCTGGGTAATCGGGAGAGTCGGGAGTTTTCCCGGTGGGCTGGTCCAACCTGGGGCCGTTGTGAGGGAGTGTTAATATATGCATACATATATGACCACCACTAACTGTTAGGCTACACAGCAAGACACTTGGGCTGCTGTATCTTAAAGAGAAGACATTAAGTGTTATAAATGTTTTACAATCACGAAATAACTTAAGACTGCTTCCTTTGCAATGCTGTTATCTTTTCCAAAGCCTAAGGTAGGGACATACCATTACATGTTAACACCCCTATGCATTCATTACAGTTAGTTCAGTCCAATCAAGCCCTGTGCGCCCAGATGGGACTTGCGCTACGAGCAAGTATAGGAAGAGTGGCCCGTGAGTGAAAAGATGGACAGAAAAAAGCCAGGTGGAGCTGAAAAGGCTAGATTAAGAAAAGAAAGGCTTTGGAGGAAGATGCTGCCAAGTGTGCAAAGCTCACAGATATTTTTTCAAGAAGACAGAGCGAAGAGGGAAATGGTAAATAGGGCTACGTGCCTGTTGATGCAACATTTGTAGTACAGTACCACCTCTTCCAGCTTCTTACAGACTTCACTGACGATATTTTCAATCATTGTACTTGGCTCCAGCTCAAACTGTGCGACAAAACCGCAGGGTTTAAACGTTCAGAGCGCACGATTCATGTTCTTACACTGTACGTTCAAAAACCACACGTTGGGAAGCAAAACCTAACTTTTTTTTTTTTTCTTTTTCTTTTTTTCTGCGCTGTTGAAGCAGCGCTACATGTGTCTACGCGCTGATTACGTCGCGCACTGTGCATGTGCAAACACCGGCGAGAGCAGTGATCTCATGTAAAGTCTTGTGTTTTTTTTTTTTGTTTTTTTTTTTTGCGTTCCCTCACAATAACCTAATATCATATTAAAGTTCATGCCTGTCAGCGTGCACAGTGAGTGGAATCAGGTGGGGGGAGACTGAATGCATATGCGCGCACACACACACACACACACACACACACACACACACACACACACACACACACACACACACACACACACACAGCAGACAGCAAGGTGATTCACAAGAGGATGGAAAAAAGAAAACAAACATAACAGGTGCTTCTACTTACACTGTTGTATAAATAAACTATATTTCATATCGTAAATCCTGTTGTCTGCTGTGTGTGTGTGCGCGTGCGCGCACGCATATGCGTTCAGTCTCCCCCCACCTGATTCTACTCACTGCGCGCTGATAGGCATGAACTTTAATATGATATTAGGTTATTGCGAGGGAACGCAATTAAAAAAAAAAAACAAGACTTTACATGAGATCATTGTTTGCTCTCTCCGGTGTTTGCACATGCACAGTGCGCGAGGTAATCAGCGCGTAGACGCTTGTAGCGCTGCTTCAACAGCGCGGAACCCTCGCGAGTCACGAAGGCCGACCAAAATATCAAGCAGGTTTGATTTTCATCTGACCATATGATTCCCCATCGGGAGGTGGTCGTCAGATGTTAAACGCAGCTCGTTACTCTGTGTAGACTGCACGATGCAGGAAGCTGAAACTCGGTGCGATCCAAAAAATTCTCGCATGAGTGAAAAATCGGCTGAAAAAGGGCCAAAACTCGCAGTGTAAACCCACCTTAACTTTTTCTTTCTATTATAAGCCAACCAATTTTCACAGTCAGTCAGCACATAAATGCTAGATTTAATGCCCCAGCAGAACTCTTATTATCTCTGTGCAGTTTGTGGGCCCGTTGGATATGAAACTCCCGGGCTGAAAAATGTTCCCAGCACGCCCCTGATCCCAACCATTGAAAACAACAAGAAGAAGAAGAAAGTCTGAATGAGGAGGATGTTTGGGGTCTTAGAGAATGAGTGGAATTAATAAATCATGCTCTCAAACTGAAACGCCACACTCTTGAATAAAGAGAGGGATTAACCTTCATACTACTTAGCACTCAACTTGTTTGCACTTTGTGGAAGATCTACAGGACAATGAGGAAGATGGCTAGGCTAAAGTAAATGTAGCCACAATGTTTTAAAAAAATGTATAATTAATCAAAGGTTTGTGTACATTCACCAACTTAAATGTGCATGGGTTTAGCTTTGTTTTAACATTTTTCCTCTGTTCAGTGGTGATGAGATGTACTTTACTCTTGGATTCTTTGTGCCTTATACAATAACATTAATAAGCCCAGTAGCTTCTGCTCACTAATGTGGTGTTTGCGTTAGAACTAAATAATGCATCAATTGAACATATTTTGCTTCTTCTTTTTGCATGAAGCAGAACCACCATCAAAAATTAGGTGACATATATATGTTTTTCCAACTGATGATGCATTTTTGGACAGATACGACTAATATTCCCATGTGACATATGGTCCAGAAGATATGGAAATTTAAAGGCATAGTTTTCAGAAGGTTTCCGTCAAGTCTGGTTCATAATTTGCCATAACTCTAGTGTTAATTTTGTCAGACAAGATAAGCACAAATATCTTCCTCATAACAAAAATGAGACAATGAAACTATGTCAGTGTTTTAAAATGCTCAGTTTAAAATAACATGCATTATTGTTGCTGAAAAAGACAAGACTAAAATGTCTTGCATAAAACTAAAATAAAATATCTCTCTATTTTCATCAACAAGCTCTTAAGCTTTGAAAATCTTTCCAAAATGTGTTGCATTCAGCAGAGTTTGCATTTATGCTGCCCTGTGGCAAAATCGTCAAGGCTGGACACAACATATACGAGGTATGTTAGAAAACTATCCGACCTTTTCATTTTTGCAAAAACTATATGATTTGAATCATGTGCGCTTGCATCAGCCGAGCTTGAACCTTTGTGTGCATGCGTGAGTTTTTTCACGCCTGTTGGTTGCGTCATTTGCCTGTGAGCACGCTTTGAGTGAGCAGTGGTCCACCCACCTCGTCGGATTTTTATTGTGAGGAAAATGTCTGAACGATTTGGAGCTTTGCTGCATCAAATTTTCCAGAAACTGTGAGAGACAGCCAGGTGGAAACCATTCAGAAGATTCAGACGGCTTTCAGGGACGATTCTATGGGGATCACACAGATTAAGGAGTGTTACAACTGGTTTAAAGATGGCGCACAATGGCGGAGGGCACGCAGCGCTCCGAGCGGCTATCAGCAGGCTGAAACGACTAGATCATTTCCAAACTGAACGCTGTGTTGATCCGGGACGTCGTCTGACTGCTACAGAAATGGCAGAAGAGGTGGACATACCACTTTTTCGGCACATTCCACTGTTACAGGAGTTTTTGTCATGGAAAGAGGAGCAGAGGAATTCGCCACGGAGCCGCTAATGGTGCGGGACAAAAGCACCTCCATGTTGTAACATGTCCAGCTCTTGCACCATTCGGAAGATTCAGACGGCTTTCGGTGGCTTTTCAGTCGTGTGACTATCCGAGAAATTGTGGACGACACTGGACCACTGCTCACTCAAAGCATGCTCACAGGCGAATGACGCAACCGACAGGCATGAAAAAAATCATGCATGCGCACAAAGGTTCAATCTTGGCTGATGCAAGCGCACATGATTCAAATCCATATAGTTTTTGCAAAAAATAAAAAGGTCGGATAGTTTTCTAACAGATCTTGTAAAATGTACCACGGGCGTGTTTAAGAGTGCAATCAAACGTTCAAAAATCAGTTTTTAAAATGCCCTTGTCTCTGTTTTGTTTGATTCTGATTGCTGCATCTGCTCCTAAGTCTCCTGTGTGCAGGAGGGGGGCAGCGGGTCATCCTGTCATGTGTTTGAGCATCGATCTATAAAGGCCACTAGAGTGGACACCAGCATCCAGAAAGTTAACTAACATTTTTCTTACAAACTAGGAACCTAAAACCTGAAACAAACACAACAGACTGTGTTTAAGAAGACAACGGGCACAAATTACATTACACATCAGGGGATTAGTGAAGAAATAAATAATTAATAAACATGCTTTCCCTAATAATTAATAAACCCTTTCCATCCGACACCAATGACAAACATTTAATGTAAAAAGAGTTTATAATTACACTCTGTCTCACAGTGTTAAAGTGTCTGATTGGCTCTCTGATGCTCAGGTTTAAGTTACTGTGTGTTAGTTTACATTTACACTCTTTCTCACGGTGTTAAAGTGTCTGATCGGGTGATAAAATTAACACGACAAGTCTGTGCATCTGCTCTGGTCAATGAGCGCAGCTGAAGATCAGATACTGTTTTCCGTGTGCAACATGTTTTTTCTTTGATGTGCTCACCTGTTCTTCGGTCATAGAATTCTCCTTCATTGACAAAGACCTTATCAAATATAATGGTTCCAGCCTTCTCCATGGCAACTGTGAGGGCAGCAGAAAATGATAATCTGGGTACATGAGCATCTGCACCGGGCAGACCTGGTGGCAAAAAACAAACAAACAAATTTTAGGCCTATATTTATTAATGTATCAAGTCCAAAGTAAGGACTCAATAGACAAAAGGCTGATTTCAGATGACATTCATAGCATAACAGGCTTTGACATTAAGTATTTCCATGTGTCCTACATTAAAAAAGGAACTCATACAGCAGGTGGATCTGTTGGACTACAAATATAAAAAATGGGGTTTGATGCAGTTGTATGATTCGTGCTAGCTGTCTTCTTGGATAAGACACTTTGCTCCACTCCACCCAGCTGTAATGGGTACCATTCTTTACTGGAGAAGTACCCTTCAGATGGACTGGTGTCCCATCCAGAGGCAGTCATAGACGCTCATCTGCTTTAGGCTATGATATCTCTCTGGATAAGCACCAGCCCAGTCAGTCTTGAGGAAATACTGAATCAACTCAGCAATGATATGGCACATTAATTAAATTATAACAGTCAAAGTTAATATAAAAAAAAACTAGTAGTCTGTCTATATCTGTGGGTACACTAGACATGAATCCATCTTGACTAGAATTTGCTTGCTGTTACATGTCCACAGAAATTGTGTGATGTGGTCTATATTAGGTTTACAATAGTTGATCAACAGATGTTAGTAGTCCCGAATGAGTTGTTAAATGGAGCTTCAAGTAATAATGCAGGGGAGGTGACGGTCTAGTGGTTAAGCATCGGGCTTGAGACCGGAAGATCCTTGGTTCAAATCCCAGCCTGACCGGAAAATCACTAAGGGCCCTTAGGCAAGGTCCTTAATCCCCTACATGCTCTCGGTGTGTAGTGAGCACATTGTATGACAGCACCATGACATTGCAGTCAATGTGAAGCATTATTGTAAAGCGTTTTGAGTGTCTGATGTAGATGGAAAAACACTATATAAATGCAGTCCATTTAAAGCTTTTAGTAAAGCAATTGCCTGGGAAGCATGTTGAAGTGTTGCAGGGCTTACTACTGATGGCAAATCCCATTTTCTAAGGGATGCTACAAGCTGGCACCCTATCAGCAATTTCTTATGTATGTTTTTGTCCATCAGTGGAACATCCTAAAGATTCCTGAAGACATCCAGGTTTGTATTGTCCTTTATGTAAATATCTGAGTATTATATGAGTAAAGCGACGCGCAGCCACGCGAAACTCGCTCATGGTGCAGGGAGTCCCAAACAGGAAGTGCCAAATTTTGAGTCCACAGTGAAACAGGAAATGTCAAATACTTCCTGGATCAAGACGTCCTGGATTGACAGACGAGATCTCATGGATTCTCACGGGAATACAGTGGCAAGTTCACACTGAAACAGGAAGTGCCAAATGTTGAGTGCACAGTGAAACAGGAAATGTGAATTGTTGAGTACTTCCTGGATTCTATGAGATGAGATCTCAAGGGATATCGCGGGAATTGAGTGGCAAGTTGAGACTGAAACAGGAAATGCCAAATTTTGAGTCCACAGTGAAAAAGGAAATGTCAAATGTTGAACACTTCCTGGCATGGGTGGAACTAGAGCAGAGGCCAGAGTTGCACTGCACTCCCCTGAAATCTGATTGGATACAGATGACTGACATGTCACGGCACCGCATGCCTGGTTGAGAAGAGCTGCATTTTGAAATTGGTGACACATATTGACTTAGTAGAAGAAGAAAAATGTCTGACTTAGATTTTAATTGAACACGTCATTTGAACCATGGACTAATAATGACACCAAAGTTATATTGGTGAGTAAACGGCCTAGCGACGTATACATTTGTGTCAAAAGTTTACATACCCTAGCAGAAGTTTATTTATTTATTATTTATTTATTTTGGCCATTTTTCAGAGAAATGAATGACAACACAAAAACTTTTTTCCACTCATGGTTAGTGGTTGGGTGAAGCCATTTATTGTCAAACAACTGTGTTTTCTCTTTTTAAATCATAATGACAACATAAACTGCCCAAATGACCCTGATCAAAAAGTTTACATACTCCTTTTCTTAATACTGTGTGTTGCCCCCTTTAACATAATTGACAGCTTGGAGTCTTTTGTGGTCTTTGTGGACGAGGCTCTCTGATGGTGAAGCTGCTACTGAATATGTTTCGGACTTTATTTACATCAATTACAAAGAAATACAAACAATATGGCACTCTGTGGTAAATCTGCATGGAGTAGACAGTTCTCAAAAACTGAATGTGCAAGAAGTAGAAGAGTGAGGAAAGCCACCAAGACACCCAAACAACCCAGGAGAAGTTATGGGCTTATGTGGCTGTGATTGGAGAAATTGTGCACAGTGCAAACTTTGCATTTTGCATCACTACTCTTAGCTTCATAGTGGAGTAGAGCAGAGAAGGATTTCTTTCACCAAAACAGATCAAATCCAGGCTTGCATCTCAGATGTACCTTCTGGCAGTTTGTAGCTAAACTTTCAGGTCGTCTTTTTAAGAAAATCCTCCTCTATACCACTTCATCATGAAGATGGATAACTGGTGATACACAGTTATACCTTTTGATCAGGTTCATTTGGGTAGTCTCTGTTGTCAT
This sequence comes from Thalassophryne amazonica, assembly GCF_902500255.1. Lineage (NCBI taxonomy): Eukaryota > Metazoa > Chordata > Actinopteri > Batrachoidiformes > Batrachoididae > Thalassophryne > Thalassophryne amazonica. Next base: position 38,378,100 of record NC_047104.1, on the reverse strand, counting down.
TATGATTCAAAAAGCGTAAACACTGTTGTTTGCCAATAAATGGCTTCACTCGACCATTAACCATGAGTAGAAAAAGTTGGGATGGGACAGGGCCCTAAAAGTAATAGATTTTGTGCTTTATCTTAACAAGCTATGGCACACGGTCTATGTTGGCATAGACCAGGGGTTCCAACGCCATTTATGATTTGCACACCCTGTGTAATCTGAGTGCAAAATACAGAAACAGGTTGTGTTTATTCTCTTAATTACTAAAAAAATAGTGTTTTGTAGCTTTGTTGATACAGCTGTGACTCTTGAATTGCTAAGATTCACATTACTTGTAAAAATGCATCTAGACTTTCTTTCTTTTTTTTTTTTTTTTGAACTTTTATTAAAACTGAACATTACTTGACATGAAACCACACTCGTTTAGGACAATTAATTCCAACTTGGTGAAAATTCACAATGAGCAAGAAACATTAAAGAGAGAGCGAGAAAAAAAGGATAACATGACTACTTTCTTAAATAAATGTCCCTCTTTAAACTCAGGATAGTTGTAATTCTTCCATACAATTTACAGACTTTAATCTTTGGATCCATTGATCCAAAGTAGGCGAATGCGGCTTCAACCAATTAGCTGTGATCACTTTGTGGGCAACCACTAGTAAAATGTTAAAATATGTATTACTTTCCTTTTCCCAAGCATCATTTGTTTGACCACTTAATATTATTCGATGAGCCTCAAATGGTACATTTAAATTTAGGATTTTCTTAATTTTTTTTATTTACATTATCCCAAAAAATCTTTGCCTTTGGACATTCCCAGAAAATGTGAGAAGTCACCCAGCTGTTCACAGTTTCGCCAACAGAGGGCGCTTATGTCATTGTTAAATTTGGCTACAATGGTAGGCGTCCTAAAAAATCTCATTCTTAACTTCCAACTAAACTCTCTCCAATTTGGGCTGTTGAGACATCTGTGCCACTCCCCACATGAATTCTCCCAGTCTATGTCCTCAATGATTGTATTAAGGTCTAACTCCCATTTATTTTTTTTTATGTCCAATGTATTTTCCTCTTGTTCTGTATGAATAATTTTATATAAAGAAATGATCTTTTTCAATTCCTTTTATCTTCCACAACCTCTAAGCATTATTGCTTAAAATCTGTTGGCTGTGTTATGGATAAGACGCGGATTGAGGAGCGGTCCAGTATCTGACTGAACCCAGCATGAAATAATCAGAAGCAGTTCCAAAAAGAAAACACATTTATTTTTCTCCCTTTGTGCTATACATGAAATACTAAATAATTAAAGTTCTGGTGAGGTGAAAAGGCGGCGCGCTCTCTCAGCGTCTCAACAGTCCGAACGTTCAGGACTCAGGAGTTCCGCCAACACCGTCCCATCAAACCCCAGGAGACACCCCCACAACCCAGGAACCCCACCCCAGCCCAACACGGCCGGTCGGCCCCACAGTCAACCTCCCCCCCAGAGGACCATCCCATCAAACCCCGGGGGGAAACAGGAGGAAACAAAAACCCCAAACCCCCAGGGATTTCCAAAAACCACCCCAGGAGCAAACAAAAACTACAGAAAGCCCCATTGACCTCCCCAGCACCCCGAAAGACCCTCCAGGTCCGTCGGGAAACATGTCGTGGCAATCGGCACAGGACTACTAAGCCGGAGAAGCCAATAGGAAAAACGCAACCCAGCTCCACCCCCAAGGGCAGGGGAAAACCGGCAAGACGGCCGGTGTCGACCCCCCGACTATACTCCAGCCTACCGGGAGGGGTGGGCAGCGGAAAAGGCGTACGGCACTGATCGGCCCCACCGATATCCCCACTGCCCGACACCTCAGCAATGCCAATGGCGAACGGTCAGAGGCACGCTGAGGCTGGAGAGGAACCGGGAAACAACTAAATCTAAGAAAAGAGCCCTGGACCCCCCCCCCCCCCCCCCAGGTGCAGAGGTCCTCATGGGAATGCCCAGCAACCAACCTGCACCACCCCACAACACCAAAGACGAACGGCCAGAAGTGTGTGAGGCTGGGGTTAGGGGACAGGGAAATAAAAACCAACAAAATAAAACGACCCATTCCGCTAACAAAAATTAAATAACTATAAACAATAAAAAAAAAAACACACGCTTACCTGAGTCCAAACGAACTCCGACCAGCCAGCCTGTTCACCCCACCAGAACTACCTCAAGTGCTATACACAAAACCTGGTTTACAAAAACTCCCATTTATATCCCACAAAATGTCCATAAAACACCTGGAGCCATATTACGATGCTGTCTCCTGACGCTCGTTTGACCGGGGCAATATGGCTATTCTGACCCTTCCAAGTTGCATTGGCTCGTCCACTAGAGTAGCTAGAGGTCCCGTCGGAGGAGTCTCAGAGGAACGAAGAAGAGGCGGTCCGGACTTGTGTCGGGGAAAACCCCGAGACAAAACACCCCGCTCGGACACTCGCCCTCTCTCTCGTCCACGCTCCCTAATCCGATCGTCTAGACGAATAACCAAGGATATTAACTCATCTAAATCCTTCGGTTCGTCACGGACGGCTAGCTCGTCTTTCAGGGAGTCATTCAACCCGTCTACAAACACCCCCCTCAAAGCAGCAGCATTCCAACCAGACTGAGCGGATAAGACTCGAAAATCCACAGAATAATCAGCTGCGCTTCGTCGCCCCTGTCGGAGGTTCAGCAATCATTGAACCACGGTATTTGTTTTCATCGGATGATCAAAAAACAAACGAAGTTCACGGGAAAATTCGTCAAAGGATTCTAGCAGTGATGATTTATTGCTCCACAACGCCGTGACCCACGCCAGGGCGTCACCTCGCAACAGATTAATAACATATGCAACTCGGCTACTCAGAGGAGAAAGACGCCGGTCGCTGAGCAAAAACCAAAGAACACTGCATCAAAAACGGCACAAGCCTCCACATTTCCCGAATAGGGCTCCGGATGACATATAACCAGTTCAGGAGCCGAATCTCCAGACGGCGAATTTATCTGCACCGGGCTCGATGGAACCGGAGCTGCAATCACAGGAAGCGGAACAGCCTGAGCTACAAGCTCCGTAACACGGGCGTCTGTCTGTTTAATTTGAATCGAAAGGTGCTGCACTTGCTCCCAAATCATCTCCAGGTGCTTCTGGACTTTCTCCTGAAATGGAACTGCTTCTGCCGCTGGGTCCATATTGGTTTGGCCGGAGAATTCTGTTATGGATAAGACGTGGATTGAGGAGCGGTCCAGTATCTGACTGAACCCAGCATGAAATAATCAGAAGCAGTTCCAAAAAGAAAACACATTTATTTTTCTCCCTTTGTGCTATACATGAAATACTAAATAATTAAAGTTCTGGTGAGGTGAAAAGGCGGTGCGCGCTCTCAGCGTCTCAACAGTCGGAGTCCGAACGTTCAGGGCTCAGGAGTTCCGCCAACACCCCCCCCCCCCCCCCCAGGTGACTTTCCCAGACTGTACTCTGCGAAGGAGGAACAGAGATGAGATTATTCAACACTTATTACTATGAAATATTGTTTAGAGGCAAACTTATCAGCTACACGTTTAGGTCTGGTTTCAAACTTAGTTCAAAGAGGCTGCTGCTCACAGCTAGTGGAGGATCATTAATCCACACGCCACTGCCATGAGGAGCACACCAAACAATTTCCACCAATAATTACTTATAGCTGCGTATAAACGCCAATCTACATTCACGGATAAACTTTTCAGAATATTCACCTCTGTCGTGTGCTGACAACGTTTGCCTCTCACCCTTGTCCTCCTTCACAGGCGCAATGTCAGACTCTGAAACGGCCCTCAGCGTCCCCACACGGTCGTCACAAGGTCGTATTCTCCGGCAATGTTATCCAACTCACTGCTGGTTTAAATGTAGTTCCTCATCACTACATTGGTACCAGCTGGAAGTCCTCAGATCTGCACGTGAACATCACAGGTGTCGTGGATTGTCCTGATAGAGAGCCGCACGAGAATGCAACAGGTGCAGCCAATCATTGTAACAGAGGAAAGAGACTCTTCTGCAGCACATTTTCCTCAGAGAACAGCCCCAAATCATCTGGGAAGGAAAATAAACACAAAACAACCCAACCTTGTCCAGCCAGACCCCCCCAACACACAACAGGCTGTTCCCTAACTTTATCAAATTCTTTATGTTTCTCCAAGTAATGTCTTGTTTGAAAGAATTGAAATAGGTCATAGGTCACTGTTAGGTAATTGGAATTCACTTTGAATTTTGGAGAAAGATTTAAGGTTTGTACCAATGAATAATTGATTTATTGTAGACAGACCCTTATCTGCCCACCTTTTAAAACCACCATCCAGCCTCATAGGTAGAAAATCTGTCATATTTGCTATTTTAGTAGCTCTAGATAAACTAAGAGGTAATTTCAATTGTTTCAGAATATTTTCCCAAACACTAATTGTAAACTTGACCCACTCCTTTTGAATTTTCAGTTTTTGTTGTTGTTTTGTGTCCATAAATATCAACGCTGATACTGGTCTATCTGGCAGTGAGCATTGCTCTAACTGCAGCCATCTTGTGTGCTTATCCATCCTGATCCATGTGACCAAAGCTTTAAGCTGGGTCACCCAATAGTAGCTCTTAAGATTTGGAAGGGCTAATCCACCTTTTCCTTTAGCGGAGTTCAGAACTTTAAGTCTCACTCTAGGCCGTTTGTTTTGCCAAATAAATTTGGATATCAGCCTATCTACATGGTGCTGCTAGGAACTGTAACTGGAAGGGAATGAAAAAGAAAAAGAAACCATGGCAAAACATTCCTTCTTATGCTGCATTTACGATGACAAGTTATGAATGCCACGAAGTATGCATTCTTGGCTGCTGATCATGAATGTGATGATTTGAGGCAGAGGTGTCAGGTGTCCTCAGGAACTGCTGCAACCTGTTACCATGCGTTATGATTAATGGCACGTGTTGCTAGCGAATTATCAGGAACCATTATGCACGGTCAAGAATAATGTTCCGCTCTGTTCCGCGCTATTGCGTGTAACAGCGCATCGTTACGTTCTGTCACATTGTGAATGAGGAACATTGTCTCCACACACACACACACACACACACACACACACACACACACACACACACACACACACACACACACACACACACACACACACACACACACACACACACCCATAGTCATCCTACCAGCTGCTGAACAATTCAGATAGCTCCACTTTGCTCCTCAAAATCTAGATTAATCCACGGCAGAAGACTTGCATGCTTAGCTGTGCCATGGAGTGGCACAGAGAGGAGGAGGATACAGAGAGAGCCAGATGTGTGGCTCCATGCAGCGCTCGTTGCACTCGTTTTCCCAAACATCAGGGACAGCAGCAGCAGGTGGAACACCTGCAGGAGCGCGCTGATGAGCATTGGAACGAGACTTTTAGCCAACTTGGCGTCACTGTCCTTCTTCAGCATTACTGCAGCAATGAAACTGAATGCGGTGCAGCAGGGTTTAATGGTGCGCACGTCAGAGAAGAACGTTGTCACACCAAGCTAACTCTAGAGTAGTCATTTCAACAAACATATTTTATTTCTATATGGAAATGTTACAACAAAAGGATGAATGACACTGATTGCTGTATTTTTTTGTGTGTTACAGCTTTACAATTTCATTAAATGAGATGAAGCCAACTCTCATTCTGTTCACTGTCTGTCATAGCTAGATTACAGCACATCTAGTGAGGACAGAACAGTAAAGAGCCTTATAAACAGCAGGCAGCACCAGAAGCTGTTACTTCAGTCATCCGGTCATCATGTGGCAGCCAGCGGACCCACAACCTCAAAGTCAAGTAAGAAGCCACATATAGGAGAGTCAAGGGGAGCAGTTTGAAATGAGGTCTCGTTGCTCTGGATCGTCAAGTCTTCCAGGTCATCCGCAAGCGTTGCAGCACTCAAAGCGCGAGTCAAAGCTGGGGCTGCACAAGCACAGTTGGCCTATGCAGAAGAGGAAGCTGAGGCCATGAAACAACAGGCTGAAATTCAAGTTCAACTACACATCCTAAAGGTAAAGAAAGAAGCAGCAGCTGCAGCAGCAGAAGCGGATATTCTCGAGGCAGCCACTCAGTATGAAGAACAGCAACCTCTCTGCCAAGATCGTCTGTCCGACAACTCTGTGGACCCCAGACAAAGGGTTCAGAATTACATTGACAGTCAAGTCTTCCTGCCAGACAACCAAATGTTAACACAACCTCTAATACTTAACATAAACCCCATTCACCAAGATGAAATCCCAAATGCTGACGCTCAAGCCAATCCCCCTTGATGATGTCAAGCTGAAAACACAACAACAACAAAGTCCTGTAGCTTACAACCACACGTCAACACCCGAGCCTCGCTCTGTGTATCCAGCAGCAAACTACCAATACCAGCCATTCAGTTAATCTCCATTTAACGCTCAGCAAACATCCAACAGCAATGATGTAGCTAAATATTTGATGAGACGTGAACTTGTGACAGGAACAATGCAGAAATTTGATGATGACCCACAAAACTATCGTGGATGGAAATTCTCATTTCTGAACATCACCAAAGACCTATCTTTGTCACCCAGAGAAGAACTAGATCTCCTTTTGAAATGGCTCGGACCAAAGTCAACAGAACAAGCAAAGAGAATCAGTGCAGCTCAAATCAACAACTTCACTGCAGCTCTCCAAATGGTTTGGCAGCACCTAGAAGAAACATATGGTGCACCAGAGGTAATAGAACATGCCCTCTTTAAGAAAATTGAGGACTTTCCCAGAATCACCTCTAGAGACAATGTTAAACTAAGAGAGCTAGGGGACCTCTTACTTGAACTTGAACTAGCAAAAGCAGAGGGTTATTCTCCTGGGCTTGCCTTTCTAGATACTGCTCATGGAGTTAATCCCATAGTAGAGAAGTTGCCTTATTCCCTACAAGAAAAGTGGATCTCACACGCTTCTCAATACAAAGTAAATTATAGGGTCACCTTCCCACCTTTTTCTACTTTTTCTAGATTTGTGCAAGAGCAGGCACGCATAAGAAACAATCCCAGCTTCTCTTTTCTATCAGCAGCCCAACCCAAGATTGAGAAATCATTTAAAAACAGAGCTCGCCCTACAATATCAGTGAATAAGAGCGATATAGCACAGGGAACAGTATTTACCGATGGAGATGGAGATCCCGATAAGCAATGTCCTCTCCATAAAAGCCCCATCCCCTCAAAAAATGTCGCGGTTTTTGCAACAAGCCTCTTGAAGAGAGAAAAGCATATTTGAAAGAGAAAGGCATTTGCTTCAAGTGTTGTGCCTCAATAAAACACCAAGCCAAGAACTGTCCAATCAAAGTTACATGCAAAGAATGTCAGAGTGAAAGACACAATACCGCTCTGCATCCCGGCCCTCCTCCATCACCTGACATCACAGCGTCAACAGAGATGGAGCAGCACGGCGGGGAGCCCGAGCCAAGTCCTCCACCACAAGTCTCTGCTACCACAATGTGCACTGAGGTATGTGGGGAACAGCGCAGTCCTAGGTCCTGTGCCAAGATCTGCCTAGCTAAAGTTTATCCAGCAGGCCAATGAGAAAAGGCAGTAAACTTATATGCTGTTATGGATGAGCAGAGTAATCAGTCTCTTGCTCGCTCAGACTTTTTTGACATTTTCAGAGTTAATGGAGGCACAGAGGTTTATACTTTAAAGACATGCTCTGGTGTCATGGAAGTGAGTGGGAGGAGAGCTAAAGACTTTATCATTGAGTCCATGGATGGCCACATTAGAGTGCCACTGCCTCCTATGCTAGAGTGTGACATGATCCCAGATGATCGCTCAGAGATACCCTCTCCTGAAGTCGTCCAACACCACCCACATTTAAATGCGCTCACGCACAAAATCCATCCTGTCGATCCAAATGCAAAAATTCTGCTGCTACTCGGCAGAGACATCCTGAGGCTGCACAAAGTGAGAGAGCAATACAATGGTCCCAACAATGCACCATTTGCCCAGTGTCTCGACCTTGGTTGGGTCATTGTGGGTGATGTATGTGTAAGTGGCGCTCACAAACCAGTTGCTGTAAAGGCATACAAAACTAACACCTTGCTCAATGGTCATCCATCCTATTTCAGTCCCTGCACTAATGTCCTGCAAGTAAAAGAGAAAAAAGTGAAACAAGTTACGAATGTGGCTCAAAACTGCACAGATACTTACCAAACAAGAAAAACAGACAATCATGGGACACCATCTTCATTAAACAAGAGAATGATGAGAGGTTGGCACCCTCTCAACAAGATGCACAGTTTCTTACTATAATGCAAAATGAAATGTGCCAAGATGAGACAAACAGCTGGACTGCACCCCTTCCCTTTGTTACACCCAGACAATGCTTACCAAACAACAGAGAACAAACTTTAAAGAGACTTTACACACTCCAACGGAGTCTTCACAAAAAACCCGATATGAGAGAACACTTTGTGCAATTCATGCAGAAAATCCTAGATAACCAGCAAGCTGAAATTGCACCCCCCTTACAGCCTGATGAAGAGCGTTGGTACCTCCCTATGTTTAGGGTGTACCACCCACAAAAACCTAATCAGATCCATGTGGTTTTTCATTCAAGTGCCAAACATGAGGGCATATTGCTCAGTGATGTCCTCTTAAGCGGCCCAGATTTTAACAATGCCTTGCTCGGGGTCCTCATGAGATTCCGTAGAGAGCCTTTTGCAATAACCGCAGACGTGGAGAAAATGTTCTACTGTTTCACAGTGAGGGAAGATCATCACAATTTCCTGCGATTCCTTTGGCACAAAGACAATGACATCTCAAAGGAGATCATTGAGTACCGCATGAAAGTTCATGTGTTTGGAAATCGGCCATCTCCTTCTGTCGCAATCTATGGACTACGCAAAGCAGCTGAGGCAGGAGAGGTGGAGTATGGTAAGGACGCAGTGCAGTTTGTCACTAGGAACTTTTATGTGGATGACGGTCTGACCTCACTCCCCACAGAACTCGAAGCAATCACTCTACTGCAGAACACACAGAAAATGTTGGCAGAGTCAAACCTGCGTTTACACAAAATTGCTTCAAACAGCAGTAAGGTCATGGAGGCATTCCCACCAAGTGACTTGGCAAAGGACATTAAAAGCCTCAACCTAGACAATGACCCATTGCCTGTTCAGAGAAGTTTAGGCATTAGCTGGAGTCTTGAAACTGACACTTTTAGTTTTCAGGTGTGCAAAGAGCAAAAGCTCTTCACCAAAAGAGGTATACTATCCACTGTAAATAGTTTGTATGACCCTTTAGGTTTTGTTGCACCGATAACTGTACAGGGAAAGGGACTCATAAGAGAACTCACCTCTGAACCATGCGACTGGGACGACCTCTTGTCTCCTGACAAAGAAAGGTTATGGACTACATGGAAAGATTCTCTTCTGGAGTTAGAGCATATAGATATCCCCAGACCATATGTACTATTGTTTCTCTCCTCAGCGTCACACAGAGAACTTTGTGTCTTCAGTGACGCTTCATCCACAGCAATAGCAGCCGTCGCCTACATGCGCATTCAGAATGAGCATGGAGATTACTTCACTGGTTTTGTCATGGGAAAATCAAAACTAGCACCAAAGCCAGCACACACCATTCCCCGTTTGGAGCTCTGCGCAGCTGTCCTCGCTGTAGAAATGGCTGAGCTTATATGCCAGGAAATGGACCTTACCTTGCATGCTGTTAAGTTCTACACCGACAGTAAGGTTGTGCTTGGTTACATCTACAACACATCCAGAAGATTTTATGTCTATGTTTCAAACAGAGTCTCGAGAATTAGAAAATCATCTGTGCCGTCCCAATGGCATCATGTCTCATCAGAAAACAATCCAGCAGATGTTGCTACACACCCAATAACACCACCTCTGCTGTCGCAAATGTACTGGTTCACAGGACCACCTTTCCTGACAAAAGAACTTACTCAGCTGCCGCCTACTGCAGACACAAGCAAGTTCAAACTAATTGAACCAGAACATGATGCAGAGATTCGTCCTGAAGTCAATGTCTCTGCTACCAAAGTCAGCATCAAACCTCTCAGTTCACACCGCTTCGAAAGGTTTTCAACATGGAAACATCTCATAAGAGGTATGACAAAACTCATCAAAGTAGCCAGGAACACATCCAAGGCTGCAAACAAAAGCACCACAAATCCACAAACTCAAGTCGCCCACCAAGGTCGTCATCTCACAGAAGGGGCACTACGATCGGCAGGGGTTTGGATTATCGGAGTCAGAAAACTAGTCTCAAGTGTAATCTATCAATGTGTCACATGCCGTAAGCTCAGAGGTAAACCCGCTGAACAAAAGATGGCCAACCTTCCTGAGGACCGTCTTGTCATGGAGCCTCCATTCTCTCGAGTCGGCTTAGATGTTTTTGGGCCATGGACCATAGTCTCTCGCAGAACTAGAGGAGGCAATGCTGAAAGTAAGCGCTGGGCAGTTTTAGTCAGTTGTCTAGGCACCCGAGCAGTTCACATAGAAGTCATCGAATCTATGTCCACCTCAAGTTTCATTAATGCGTTACGAAGGTGTTTTGCTGTCAGGGGCCCTTCCAAAGTTCTCAGATCAGATCATGGCACTAACTTTATTGGGGCTTGTACAGAGTTAAAAATCAGCACCAGTGACCTTGAGATCCACGATTACCTGACAAAGGAAGGCTGCACATGGACTTTTAACAGGCCCCACTCATCACATATGGGTGGCTCATGGGAAAGGATGATAGGCATAGCCCGCCGCATTCTTGACGCCATGTTACTGCAGACAGGCCCTACTCGTCTCACACATGAAGTTCTTACAACACTAATGGCAGACGTTATGGCCATTATTAATGCTCGGCCATTAGTTCCCATTACCTCAGATTCAGACACGCCAACTGTCTTGACACCATCGATGCTCCTAACTCAAAAGACAGGAGCTGCGCCCGCTCCTGAAAGAACATTTGACATTAAAGACGTACAAAAAGCAATGGCAACAAGTTCAAAGTCTTGCGGATGCCTTCTGGAAATGCTGGAGACAAGAGTACCTTTTAATGCTTCAAGTAAGGAACAAATGGACTCACGAAAAGGACAATGTTAAAGAAGGAGATGTCGTCTTAGTTAAAGATGATTTAGTGAAACACAACGAGTGGCCGATTGGTCTCATTACTAAGTGCATCCCGAGTGAAGACAAGAAAATCAGAAAGGTGGAAGTAAGAGTTGTGAAGCAAGGCACTTCACGTGTCTACCTTCGACCAGTAACTCAACTTATTCATCTACTCCCTCTAAACAATGATAAAAAGGTCGAAAAATAAAGTAAATACAGTTTAGAGTGGTATAAAGAATTAATACCAGGCAGGGAGTGTTATGGTTAGTTTATTTACCTGTTTGATATTAGTTTGGTTATGTGTTGGTTTAGTTTGCCCTCTTGTGGCGACAGGTTTTCAATTCCTCGTTTTTAACTGCAAACTCATAGCAGAAGCAGCCGTCTCCGTCGTCTTGGCCCACGTAAGGCTGTAAGTGTTTGGTGTTTCATTTAAAAATTTCATTTGTCAGTAGGCTACAGTTTATCAGATTGCTTTGTCTTTAGAAAATGTTAGCAAAACATGTTTGTGATCTGTTCTGAGAAACGTTAGCATACTGCTAGCATGATGCTAACGCTTTTCTTTTGTTGTGCTAATTAGACCCATTTGGCAGGATAATTTACAAGCTAACTCTAGAGTAGTCATTTCAACAAACATTTTATTTCTATATGGAAATGTTACAACAAAAGGATGAATGACACTGATTGCTGTATTGTTTGTGTGTTACAGCTTTACAGTTTCATTAAATGAGATGAAGCCAACTCTCATTCTGTTCACTGTCTGTCATAGCTAGATTAAAGCACATCTAGTGAGGACAGAACAGGTACACTTCAACTATGAGAGACAAAATGAGAAGAAAAAAAAATCCAGGAAATCACATTGTAGGATTTTTAAAGAATTTATTTGTAAATTGTGGTGGAAAATAAGTATTTGGTCACCCACAAACAAGCAAGATTTCTGGCTCTCACGGACCTGTAACTACTTCTTTAAGAAGCTCTTCTGGCCTTCACCTGTTACCTGTATTAACTGCATCTGCTGGAACTCGTTATCCGTATAAAAGACACCTGTCCACAGCCTCAAACAGTCAGACTCCAAACTCAACCATGGCCAAGACCAAAGAGCTGTCGAAGGACACCAAGAAGAACATTGTAGACCTGCACCAGGCTGGGAAGAGTTAATCTACAATCAGCAAGCAGGTTGGTATGAATAAATCAACTGTGGGAGCAATTGTAAGAAAATGGAATACATACAAGACCATTGATAATCTCCCTCGATCTGGGGCTCCAAGCAAGATCTCATCCCGTGGGGTCAAAATGATCATGAGAACGGTGAGCAAAAATCCCAGAACTACACGGAGGGACCTGATGAATGACCTGCAGAGAGCTGGGACCAAAGTAACAAAGGCTATACACTATGCAGAGAGGGACTCAAATCCTGCAGTGCCAGGCGTGTCCCCCTGCTTAAGCCAGTACATGTCCAGGCCCATCTGAAGTTTGCCAAACAACATGGATGATTCAGAAGAAGATTGGGAGAATATCATGTGGTCAGATGAAACCAAAATAAAAGTTTTTAGTAAGCACTCAACTAGTAATGTTTGGAGAAAGAAGAATGGTGAGTTGCATCCCAAGAACACCATATCTACTATGAAGCATGGGGGTGGAAACATCATGCTTTGGGGCTGTTTTTCTGCAAAGGGGACAGGACGACTGATCTGTATTAAGGGAAGAATGAACGTGGCCATGTATCCTGAGATTTTAAGCCAAACCCTCCTTCCATCAATGAGAGCACTGAAGATGCAGCGTGGCTGGGTCTTCCAGCATGACAATGATCCTAAACACACCGCTCAGGCAACAACAGAGTGGCTCCATAAAAAGCATTTCAAGGTCCTGGAGTGGCCCAGCCAGTCTCCAGACCTCAACCCCATAGAAAATTTGTTGAGGGAGTTGAAAGTCTGTCTTGCCCCGCGACAGCCCCAAAACATCACTGCTCTAGAGGAGAACTGCATGGAGGAATGAGCCAAAATACCAGCTACAGTGTGTGCAAACCTGGTGAAGACTTACAGGAAACATTTGACCTCTGTCATTGCCAACAAAGATTATGTTCCAAAAGTATTGAGTTGAACTTTTATTATTGACCAAATACTTATTTTCCACCATAATTTACAAATAAATTCTTTAAAAATCCTACAATGTGATTTCCTGGATTTGTTTCTCATTTTGTCTCTCATAGTTGAAGTGTACCTATGATGAAAATTACAGACCTCTCTCATCTTTCGAAGTAGAACTTGCACAATCAGGGACTAAATACTTTTTGGCCCCACTGTATATCTCCCCTGTGGATCTTTCACTTCTTTTTGTATTTTAAAACAGGTATTTCTCTTAATCAAAATTGCCACTCCTCTCTTCCTACTTTTAGGGCAGCTTGCAAAAAATATTTGATTTATTCATTACCTTTCTAATTTCTTGTGCTCAAAGTCGTCGAGGTGTGTTTCTTGCAATAAAGATATTGAGCATTTAAATTATTTCAGTTGGTTCAATATTGTTTTCTTTTGATTGGGTGGCCCAGTCCTTTAACATTGTAAGTAATAATGTTTATCTCTGACATACAATAATTTGTTTTAATAACTTCTTTTAATAATATTCTTTTCCGCTATTTGCTCCCATTTTTTCAGACTTTTAGACGATGATAAACTCCACATGATGTGATTAGCAGGTGTGTGAACATGAACGTGTCAAGGTAAATGAACCGAACAAAAAAAATACTTGAATGCAAAAAATGAACGTGACTCCCACATATCCAGCCAGTAAATACACAGACAGCGTTGTCTGGCCCCTGTTGTCTACCAGGTAGAGTCTGGGAAACAAGCACTTAGTGCACAGTACATCACCAAACAAAGTAGAACATAAATTCTTTGGTGAGATCTTGGCCAAAACTCAGGTCTCATAACAAAAAGCATACAGTACAACAGGCTTCCCATGATTTCAAAAAGTTAAATGTACACTTATAAAAATAGTGACATTGGCTTTGATTAAACCTATCTTTCCCCTATAAGAAAATAAACTTAACATAACTTTAGATTGCATCTATGAATCATTTCAATGCCAGTTAGATGCTTTCGTGTCTCAAATATAGGCTCTTAAGTCAGTGTGTGATGACGCTCCATTTCCTCCTCTTCTCCCATTCTCTCATCTGCTCCATAGCTCCTTGGTAACTTCCCTATCTTATCTTCTCTCTTTCGCTTACTTGTACATTAACACCCAGCTCCCGGAGTGTTGGTATAGCCTCGACAAGCACGTCAATACGGAGCTGCGCAGGGAAGCGACATCTGGCCCGCACGTCTTTTTCCTTCAGCTGCTGAATCACTCTGCATACTCTTGCCCTCTTCTTTTGGACTTCGGGGGTCTTGATCAAAGTATATGGTCTTCCCATGAAAGATCACTTGCGTTTGTGCCCAAGCTTGCCGCAGAATGGCTTCTTTTGCCGCGTAATCCAGGAAACAAACAATTATGGAGCGTGCTGGATCTGTATTGGGAGGTTTTATCCTGAGGGATCTATGTGCTTTTTCAATCCGAATGTGCATCTAGACTTTTCAGTACACAAATGTTTAACAGGTAACACAGTATAGTTGTACTGATGTCCCACCACTGTGCACCCTTTATTATGCTGCTGATGCCGTACCTGGTAAACCTTGTGGTCCATAGTCTCCTGGAGGACCAGGTGGGCCCTGGGGTCCTGGTAATCCAGGTAAACCATCAAGACCTCTCTCTCCTGGGGGACCTGTTTGGGGGAGATATTGTAATATAAAGACAGGCATCAGCACAACAAAGAAAGAAGGTAGATGTAATTTCTATGAGTTGCCACTAAAGCCTCATATAGAGATGAATCATTTTGGACTAAAGCCTTGATATACGTGTGGACAATTACTGGAGCACCATTCTTTTTTTTCCTCACTTGCAATAAATCACAGTGAATTAGCACCCTCTGCAGGCTGTCCCTATATACGATCTACACAGACAAATCATAGTGACTGCACGCCACTGCTCACCATTTGATGATTTAACTTATAATTTTTGAATTTTATAAGTTTTAACTCCCACAACTCTCAGCAGGACAAAAATAATCTGAGATGGATAGAGCAGCAGAGCTGGCACAGCAGACAGCAGCTTCGGCATGTTGCTCTTGTAGTTTGTTTGATTTAGTTGTTATTTCACTTGGACTGTGCACACACACAGCTCCACATGGGAAGAACATTTGTTAATATAACAGTGGTCTTAAGTTGTTGCATCAGCACTCTTTTCCATGCACAGACCAAGGTTCAGCACATCAGAAGTGAAGGAAGTGAGCTTAACAGTTTCTCCATGAAGCAATAAACACTGATCATATGCAGCACCAAGGCAGAGGAATCCAGTTCTTCTCACTCTACTATGGAGATGAAATTTGACCAAGAAGCACCAATTCTGAGTGCAGGAAACATTATCTTGTGAAGTAGGCAGGAAATTTAATGTATTTCCTTCTACGTCTGTTTGGTTCCATCAGTCTTCTGTTGATGTTAGGGCCCTGTCCCACTGGCGTTTAGGAGGATTTGCGCATGAAATGAGGAGACAAAAGCTGAGCGTCTGCAACAAAGGTGGGCGGAAATGACAAATGTCCTGGGGTGGATCAGCGAATACATGAGGAAGAAAAGCGGATATACGTGGGCTGTCAATAAAGTAACGGTCCTTTTTATTTTTTTCAAAAACTATATGGATTTCATTCATATGTTTTTACGTCAGACATGCTTGAACCCTCGTGCGCATGCGTGAGTTTTTCCACGCCTGTCGGTGACGTCATTCGCCTGTGAGCACTCCTTGTGGGAGGAGTCGTCCAGCCCCTCGTCGGAATTCCTTTGTCTGAGAAGTTGCTGAGAGACTGGTGCTTTGTTTGATCAAAATTTTTTCTAAACCTGTGAGACACATCGAAGTGGAAACGGTTCGAAAAATTAAGCTGGTTTTCAGTGAAAATTTTAACGGCTGATGAGAGATTTTGAGGTGATTCTGTCGCTTTAAGGACTTCCCACGGTGCGAGACGTCGCTCAGCGCTCTCAGCCGCTGTCGTCAGCCTGTTCAAGCTGAAAACCTCCACATTTCAGGTTCTATTGATCCAGGACGTCGTGAGAGAACAGAGAAGTTTCAGAAGAAGTCGGTTTCAGCATTTTATCCGGATATTCCACTGTTAAAGGAGATTTTTTTAATGAAAGACGTGCGGACGGGTCCGCGCGTCGGGACGCAGCCGCCGCGATGCTCCGCCACAGGAAAAACACCTCTGTTGAAAGCCTTGAGGACAAGTTGGAACATGTCCTGCCTGTTAAACAATTTCTCATATACTCACTCCACTGAAAGCCATCAAAAGCCGCCTGGATTTTACAAATGGTTATCAACACGGAGGTGTTTTTCCTGTGCTGCCGCACCGCGTCGGCTGCGTCCCGACGCGCGGACCCGTCCGCACGTCTTTCATTAAAAAAATCTCCTTTAACAGTGGAATATCCGGATAAAATGCTGAAACCGACTTCTTCTGAAACTTCTCTGTTCTCTCACGACGTCCTGGATCAATAGAGCCTGAAATGTGGAGGTTTTCAGCTTGAACAGGCTGACGACGGCGGCTGAGAGCGCTGAGCGACGTCTCGCACCGTGGGAAGTCCTTAAAGCGACAGTATCACCTCAAAATCTCTCATCAGCCGTTAAAGGTTTCACTGAAAACCAGCTTAATTTTTCGAACCATGTCCACTTCGATGTGTCTCACAGGTTTAGAAAAAATTTTGATCAAACAACGCGCCAGTCTCTCAGCAACTTCTCAGACAAAGGAATTCCGACGAGGGGCTGGACGACTCCTCCCACAAGGAGTGCTCACAGGCGAATGACGTCACCGACAGGCGTGGAAAAACTCACGCATGCGCACGAGGGTTCAAGCATGTCTGACGTAAAAACATATGAATGAAATCCATATAGTTTTTGAAAAAAATAAAAAGGACCGTTACTTTATTGACAGCCCTCGTAACAGGGAACAGAAGCGAAGGTGACCACGGAGGCGCCCCCATGAGGGGCACAGCGGCCGTGATGCACTCGCTTCATCCGTGCCCACTCTGTCTGCATTAGAGGATGACATTTTTCGGGAATTCCCGTGGGTCACGTGATTCCTGTGGGATTCCCGCGGGATGGGAGTCAAAATTTTATCAATCCCGTGATTGGGATGGGACGGGAATAAAAATGAACGGGAGTGGGCAGGAGCGGGAATGCCAAAAATAGATGATGATTTTCATCTATTTAATGCCGCGTTCACACCGGGCGCGATCAGACGCTACAAATTCGCGGGGGTCGCGTGGCGACGGACGCGCCTCCTTTGCCCGGTGTGTCGCTCTGCTTTTGCTGCGAAAATTTGCCCCGGGGCGTCATCAAATAGGAGGAGCTTCCATTCCGCTCTCCGGCTCCGGTTGTCAGTCAAGTTAACATGACGGACCTTGATCACACGGAGCGAGTTGTGAAAAGCTCCCAATACAGAGAGTATCATTATTTGCTGCAGGAGCTGCATCTGGATGACGGCTGCTTTCAGCGGTCCTTCTGCCTCTGCAGGACCCAGTTTGAGGACCAACTGTCCCGTTCACACGCGCACATGTAAACAATTAAAAAAAAAAAAAAAAAAAAGAAACTCCGCTGCTTGCTGCAGCTCGCTCTTCCACCAAAAAACTCTGTCATAATTGTGTTTAGAAACCAGTCACCATTTGTTCTATTATACATCTGTGTAGTTAATAAGTAAAATAATCTCCATTCGCTTGCGCGCGCACGTAATATAAAAAGAAAAAGAAACTCTGCTCGCTCCAAAAACTCTGTCATAATTGTGAAATAAAGGACAAAAGAGACATAAGTCCTGCTCACAGGCTGCTACCAGCGACAGGACATGTTCACATCTTCAGTCAAACTCCAGACATCTCCACGTCACTACATATTCAGTCCCTGATTGATCATCGCGGCTCGAGACATACGGGAGTAGGATGGGAGTGGGACTGATTTTGAGTGGGAGTGGGATGGGATTGGGAGTCATCTTTACAGGAGTGGGACAGGATGGGATTTATTTTTTACTCCAGTCCAGGATTGGGACAGGATGGGATTTTTTTTTCTGGGAGCGGGATGGGACGGGAGTGAAAATCCACTCCCGTGTCATGCTCTAGTCTGCATGCGCGACATACCATTTGCGACCGTGATGTGGCCGTGCTGGGCACGCATCATATCTGTTTTGCACACTGTCCCGGTCCGCCGCCAAGCCGCGCCAACCCGTCTTGTTGCGGATATCAGCAGATGACAGGGGATATGGGGCGTGTTGGTTGTGTATGTCCTGCATATGTCTTCAGTATGTGTTCAGGCAATGATGCGGATCTCATCCGCAGCAGGATTTTTGAGCCGCTCAAAAATCCTGGCTGCGGACATGCGTGCCTCTGCAGATGATCACGGATGTGTTCGGATGGCGGCCGACTCATATAGGAATGTTACACAGTTATTGCGGTTGTTTGGCGGATGTGGGCCACTTAGGTGCGCATTCCATCCGCAAATCCTCCTAAACGCCAGTGGGACAGGGCCCTAACATACAGCTGGTCTCTTATTGTTTTTGTGTAATTAAAGGAAGCATGCATGTTGTCAAAAATTAATTCTGTTTAATTTTGAGACCAGTGAAGACAAGAGCAAGACAAAGCATGGCATATGCCCCATATGCATGTTAGGTTTATGTATGGTTTTATAGTAGAGGTGATAAGGATGTCTGGAAATGATTTATATAGCTGTTGACTGGTGCTTTAAAGATGGTGCATGGTCTATTTGTACAGGGTGTCCCAAAAAAAGTTCCACAAAAATAAAGGCATAGAAACCCTATACACTTTTGGATACTGATATCTGTCATATGTCATCTTGAAGCATATCTCAGGGAATTTTATCTTTAGTGTTCATTTCTAATTTCACCCCAGTTTGTAAGAGTTTTGGCATTCACAAGATGTGCTCAATATGTGCACTACTCCTCTGGTTCAGGCAGATCTCCCTTTGTCAACATTGTAAACAGTTCTATCAGTTTGAAACTTCTTTACAATCCTCCATATTGTCTTTCTGTCTGGAGCTTTTCTAACTGCTAAATGACATTGAGATTCTCGTTGGGTTTGCACGATTGACAAAGTAGAATTCCACCAGTTTCCCAGAATAGAGTCAAATGATTTTGTGGCACTTTTTTGGGACACCCTGTATTAAAGGATTATTAACCAAGCGCAAGGTCTGCACGGGAAAATATCAGACCGAGGTCTGGACAGTACGGACCTTGCTGCACTCGGCCCATATAAAAAAGTCAGAGGTCTGATATTCCCGTACAGACTGAGCAATCGATGTTAATAATTTGTTTATTATATGGCTGTTCGGAGCTGTGTTTTCATCTGGTTGGTCTTCATTCGGCATGTCCACTTCAAGCTCGTTTGCTGTTAATTCCTCCAATTCAAACTCGTCAGTGTAATAAAATTCGCTCGGAGAATGGTCCTCTTCGTCACTCATTATTTCTTTGTTTGCTTTTTGTTTTGTTTTATTTTGCTCTGTTAAAATTGTAAACAAAGTCACAAATGTGACATGCGATCCGCACCGATTGTCATGGTCTGATATGAGAAAATATCACACTGGAAATCAGCCAATCAGAGTATGCGTACTGTCGTTCTTTTGTTATTGTGTAGAAATGAAAATCAAGATGGCGCCTATGGCGGCCATAGTAGATGACGGACAATTCTCATTTTCAAAAACAACCATCATTTAGCTTCCCTCAAGACATGACCAAGAAATGTTTTCAGTCAGATGAGGTGTTATTTAGTTAGTGCGCCGAAACAAAAATCAAGATGGGGTTTGAAACGGCCATACTGGATAACAGGCGATGGCCTTTTTTGAATGGAAGCGTCCCCAATAAGCACAGTAATGGTTTCAATCACATAAGGCTTTCTTTAGTTAATGTGTGGAAAAGGGGTGAAAATACAATGCCCAAACTTCTTACTGGTCCAGTTCTGTTCAGACAGACTCTGCAGACCTTTGGAGATATGGTTGAAGGATGAGTTAAGACTCTTGATCCTGCTGTGGATGTCATCCTGGTTGTTCTGGATAAAGTAGAGGACCCCGTCGTGGTGGCCAACAGTGTTGTTTAGTGCAGTCACACACGTCCACAGACGAGACACGTGGCTGTTCAGTCCTGGATCACAGAAATATCAAATTGACATGTTGTTTATTTGCTTGCAAGACTTTTTCTGCAGAACCTTTGGATCATTTCAATGCTCTGATTGCCTGAAACTCTGCAGAACTCTGTATTTTGCAACTGATGATTATTTTTATTACTGAAGCTGACATTTCCACCACTGAACAGAAGAGTGTGAATTACGTGATTATCCTCATGTGTCTGTTTACAAGATATGTCAAAAGACCAAGCTAAGACCAGACTTCTGATTGATGTCTGACTGATATGAGTCTCTGAACCTCAGTGTGTGCTGCCACTGTAATGCAGAACCTTTCAAGCACCTTTGACAGTCCATCAAAACTCCACCCCATCTGAGAGATTGAACAACCCATGTACCCAACCACATGACCCACCTCTGGTTAGGTCCTGGGTGCCATTGTACATTGGAAGACATCTCAGCAACATACCAGCTTCCAACATTAAGAGGTGTGACTTTTGTTACTCTCTGGTGGTTTTGGTTTTACCAAGAATGGGACTCCAATTGGTTTCCCTGATCTCCGTTATAATAACTGTACATAATAAGTGTGCAGTCTTTACTGAAATTACAAATAAAATAACAATAATTCAGTATGGTATATCTTAAGCCATGATCTTCCTAAACTGTATTATTTAAAAATCTCATGGATGATCAGTGGAAACAGGAGGAACCTGAGCTCAGTTTTGAGCGTCATGGCAAAGGCTGTGAATACTTACGTAAGTGTGATTTCTTAGCTTTTTTTTTTAATTGCAAAAAAAATGACATTATCATTATGGGGTAATGTGTGTAAAAGTTTGAGAAAAAAATGAATTTCATCCATTTTGGAATAAGGCTGTAACATTTCAAAATGTAAAAAATGAAGCATACTTTTCAGATGCACTGTACACTTCATTTGTTCTTCCCGTTTGGTTCTGCTGAGGTGATGTCTGACCAATCACAGATTTACACTGAATTCACCCGATTAGTTCAATAATTTGAGTTTTAAGGATCAGATGATGAAAGCTGAAGGAGGAAGAATGTTGTGTGAAATTCAGGGAGGAGGTGTGACAAGCACTGGATGGAGGTGAAGTGATTTTGGACAACTGGAAAAGTACTGCAGATGTGGTGAAGGAGACAGCTAGGAAGGTACTGGGTGTGACATTTGGACAGTGGAAGAAAGACAAAGTGACTTGGTGGTGGAATAAAGATGTCCAGGAAAATATAAGGAGATACTGTAAAGGTTGGTGAAAAAGAACTGGGATAGTCAGCGAGATGGTCAAAGTAGACAGAAGTACAAGGAGATGTGGCATAAGGAGAAAAGTGGCAAAGGCTCAGAAAAAGTCACATGACACATGTCTCATTCCCCCATTTCATCACAATCCATTAAATCAACATTTGGAGACCTCATCAAAGAGCAAAATGATGGATCTGACAAGATCTCCCACTCTACGAACAGTCCAAAACACCAACCCAAAATCATTGAACTTCCTGATAGTCAAGCTCACCTTCCTTGATCTTGTATATGGAGTCAAAGACCCCTTCCAACTTCTTGCAGATGCCCTCCAGCTTAGACAGCCTCTTCTCCAGCCCATCGCTGGACCTCCTACAATCTCCTGCTTCTAGCAGCAGAGTGGTCTCAAATCTCCGGATGTCCCGATCCATACCATTCAAGCGGTTCCAGTTGTCCTCAATGTGATCTGTCACATCCTGCTGGATTTTGTCCAGCTCAGAGATGATCTTATCCTTGGTATTCCCTGTCACAGAGTGAACAAGTGATATTTAGGTGGTAGACAAAAAGGGGAAAATCCAAAACCATCTTTTTTTTAATGAATCTCACATGATCTGTACTTTAATTTTATTTCCAATATTAATCTACCATTTGACTTTATGAAGACCACTTAATGTTAGAATAAATACAAATACATAAAAACCACACAATTCCCTTTTTTTTTTACTTCTTTAACCTTTGTTTAAACTGGTAGTTACAGTGAGATCTATGATCTTTCATTTGTCATTACATCTGCAGTTGTCCTCACTATATCCACCACTAATTTGCATTCACTTTACTGAAAAATAATATTTTAAATCAAAATTACAAAGTATCTGGAAGGTGCCCTTTGACCTAGCTTAGTACATGTTTGCACAGTCATATTAACTGCTGGTCTAGGTGACATCAGAAGGCGTTAAAGTTCAAGTCTGAGCTTTCTCAGCAATGCTCACACAACCATGATGGTTGCACCATATGCGAAGAAACTCGCCCAAATACAAAAAATTACCCCACTGACTTAACTCAATGACTCTCCTAGGACTGGATGCCAGTCCAATACAGGTTACTCCCCCAGTTAAAGCTGGTACCAATTTACATATGTAGATCAAGTGTCTTCTCCAAGGACACTGACAGGTAGCATGGCTAGAAATCAAACCCAGGTATACATCTCATCACAGACTTTAACATACTAATAACTCAACTTTAGAAAATTATCTCAAATTTGAAGAAGACTGTTTCAGTTACCAGCTCCGACTTGTATAAAAGTCATATACCAGTCGAACATCTTAATTTTTTTTAAATTTTATTTAGAATAATCAATAAGGGCAGTTAAATGACCTTTAGTGGTCATTTCACTAATGTAGTTTTGTTCCGATGATCACTATTGACATCCTGTAAAAATGACAGCTTGGTGCTCACCCAGATCAGTGATGACGCTGTTGTGTTTGTTGATGGTGTGTTCGAGGCCTTTCAGGGTGTCATTGATGGAGCTGAAGGTCAGGATGATTTCTGAAAGTTCACCCTGCAGTGCCTTCAGCTGGTTGTTATTCATGGAGCCTCCGATAACACTGTGGCCATCCAGCGACTTCTCTTCATCCAACCCAGGTCCGTGTTCACTGCCAGCGGTACCACCAGAATCAGGAGACCCTTCACCTATTGGAGATTTGTTTCAGGTAATATTTTAGTTTGCATCTCATCAAGTACAAATTTGAGCTCACATTTTTAAAAGGTTATTTGACTATATCTGCTAACTTTTTTAAAATCAGTGTAAATGTTGAGTCTAATGATCTATGACTGATAGGCAGCGGTGGGCACAGTTCTGCTAATCTGTTAATTAGAGAAGCTAACTTTTTTTGTTAGATGATTAGCTTTTCAGCTAACTCTGGAAACCATCAGTGAATCAATTAACTTCCATGTTCATTTGTATAAAAAAAAAGGCAATTTGAAAACTGAAAATTCTGTTTAAGTGATTCAGCACTTATAGCAAATGTGTGGTAATTGGTATTCACACCGCCATGAACACTGCCATCTACTGGATGGAGTGTGGATAACGATTGCCACACATTCGCTATGTGCTGAATTGCACTTAACGAACAGAATTTTAAGTTTTCAAATTGCCTTTTTTTTTTACAAAATGAAGAAATATGACATATTTACAAATACAGATTTATTTGTAAAAACCAACACAGATGTTACAGTAATGTGTGTGTTGGTTTTTACATATATATAAACCGACCAACCACTGATGACCGGAAGCTCATTTTCCCGTAATGCCTTTTGGCATATGTGTCTGTAAATGCTCAAACCTTCAAAATTAGTGCATTACTTTACAACATATAGCTAATATTTTCACTTTGTAAAAGCAACAGAGGTGACGTTAATTTCACTAACTTTGTGAACAGCTGCGCGAAATTATACTCCAACAGTTTAAGAACAATGTTTCTCAATGTTCAGTTGCAAGGAATTTAGGGATTCCATCATCTACAGTCCATAATATAATCAGAAGATTCAGAGAATCTGGAGAACTTTCTACACATAAGCGGTAAGGCCAAAAACCAACACTGAATGCCCATGACCTTCGACCCCTCAGGTGGCACTGCATTAAAAGCCAACATCACTGTGTAAAGGATCTTACCGCGTGGGCTCAGGAACACTTCAGTAAACCATTGTCAGTTAACACAGTTCGGCGCTACATCTACAAGTGCAAGTTAAAACTTTACCATTCAAAGTGAAAGCCATACATCAACAACATCCAAAACGCCGCTGCCTTCTCTGGGCTTGAGCTCATTTGAAATGGACGGACGCAAAGTGGAAAAGTGTGCTGTGGTCTGATGAGTACCCATTTCAGATTGTTTTTGGAAATCATGGACGTTGTATCTGGACAAAAGAGGACAAAATCCATCCAGATTGATACCAGGGCAAAGTTCAAAAGCCAGCATCTGTGATGGTATGGGGGTGTGTTAGTGCCCATGGCACCATCAATGCTGAAAAGTACATCCAGGTTTTGGAGCAACACATGCTGCCATCCAAGCAATGTGTTTTTCAGGGACGTCCCTGCTTATTTCAGCAACACAATGCCAAGCCACATTCTGCACGTGTTACAACAGCGTGGCTTCGTAGTAAAAGAGTGCGGGTACTAGACTGGCCTTCCTGCAGTCTAGACCTGTCACCCATTGAAAATGTGCACCGTATTATGAAACTCGCAAAATATGACAACTGATACCCCGGACTGTTGAACACCTGAAGTCGTACATCAAGCAAGAATGGGAAAGAATTTCAACTACAAAGCTTCAACAATTAGTGTCCTCAGTTCCCAAGCGCTTATTGAATGTTGTTAGAAGGAAAGGTGATGTAACACAGTGGTAACCATACCACTGTCCCAGCTTTTTTGAAATGTGTTGCAATTGAATATAGGTTGAAGAGGATTTGCAAATCATTGTATTCTGTTTTTATTTACATTTTACACACCATCCCAACTTCATTGGAATTGTGATTGTATATATTAAATAACTAATATTTACTGCAACAGACTTGCATCCTGGGATCCCTTTGGGATAGGTTCCAGCCCCCCTGTAACACTGGATTGGAGTAAGCAGTCCGATCACGGACAAACTGGGGAGAGCTGACATTTGGCATTTGGTATGCTTATGTATTATGGTTCAAGGATGAAAGCTGCAAAAACAATGTTGATAGGACTAATATTTTTGGAGAAATCAGCGATATTAGCTAACAACAGTGAACAATGGATGTTATGCTGCAATGCACCATGGGAGCTCTGGGTTTTGGGGTTTTAAATGCTGTTATTGTGGTTCATGTTAGTTTAGTTAGTGTTACTGATTTATTGTGTTTTTGTAGTTCAGTTGGTCTAGTCTAGTTAAGTGTCCATTACTATGAGTGAAAACTGTACTGCATTTGATGTCTTCCATGTGTTAGTGCATGTGCAAAAATAGAAGCACCTGCTTACGGCAGAATGCAGTAAAGATAAAAAGCTATGCCTGCATGCGTACAAACTTCAATCACGGACAAACTGGAGAGAGCTGTCATTTGCCGTTTGGTATGCTTACCATTATTTCCGGAATATAAGCCGCTACTTTTTTCACATGCTTTGAACATTGCGGCTTTAACGATGATGCGGTTAATCTGTGGATTTTTACAGGCTTTTTCATAAGTCCAAATATGTCAGTTGATTCTGTCTGGATGTTACTAATTATATTCTGGACACACACACCATTCCAGCAGGGGGCGGTACATCATCTATACAGTAAAAGCCTGAGTGCCTGCGTGCGTGTGTGATTTTATTTAATAAGTTCAAAGTAAATACATAATATAATTGCAAATACATTAAAAATATATGGATGGTACAAGACACTGAAAACACTTATTTCCATTGTGGTCCATTTAAAATTCAAATGACAAAATAGAAGTGATAATATAATAATAATACTGAAAATAATAATAATAATGATGATAATAATAATAATCGTGTGTATATGATTCCAAGAACCTAAACAATTTATAAATACATTAAGACAGTAAATTCACATAAAAAAAATACATAATTAACATGAAATAAAAGGGTTGAGTTCTTCTAAAAAATGTTGAGGTCTGATGTTCAAAAACATTCCGGACTAACATGCTTTTCCAACTTATTATAAAAAGTGTAATTTATTACCACCGTTGAAAAATATCAGCTGCCTATTTTATAAACACTACCCAATCTTGAGCATATATATATATATATATATATATATATATATATATATTTATATATATATATATATATATATATATATATATATACACACACACACACACACGGTATACACACACAGACAAAATAGCTAATATTTATGAACTCTTGGGGGCGCTGTTCCCTGTCTGTTTGAAGTGAGCCACAAGGATCGGCTTTATTTTACACTGTATGATGTGTGATTTACAGACACATATTCTGAGTAAACTGCTTGGTCCGGCTCACCTGTTTGTGGATCCCGTGGGTTCTGACATGTGCACCTTCTCACATCATCTCTCAGCAGCCTGACATCCTCCTTCACCTCCGAGCAGATCTGGAAGCACCCGCCAGGACGGATTCCAGTCTCTGAGTGGGTTTGGAGATTGTTGATCTGGTTCTGCAGGTGGTCCATTGCATGATGGGTGTTATTTTTCAGCCTCTCTAGCGCCTTCTCCACCCGTCCACACACCTCACACTCTTGTCCCAAAATCTCAATCTCTGTGACAATACGGTTGAAGTGTTCGCCATGATCTCCGGTGACAGCCTTTATTTTACGCACATCATGGCTCAAATCCACAACCTGAAAGACGATCATTAATGGATTAATATTTCTGCTGCTGATCCTACAAATTATGCATGGACACTACTGACTGTTACTGAATAAGAGAAGTGGATTTAAGGCTGATGGGGATTCTAGGAAATAAGTCACTAATCTTTATGGTTGCACCCCTATTCCACAGGGCACTGTGCTGTTATGATCACCTGCAGTCCAAAAAAACTGCAAAAATGGGATGAAACAACTTACTCTGGCTTGCCTCCTAACAGACTGGTTTATAAAGTGCAGACCTGGTAAACTGCTCAAAAAGGAAAGTGACACCCCTGTCACACCTTGACCATTTAGTCAGCATATAATATCAAAAACGCTGGCATATACTGGCGTTCGTCTAATAACTTATGAGTGTGTAAAGCCGCCTCGAACACTTGCATGAATTTGATTCCCGCACTGCCGTGCAATTTGTTGTGCCAATGCGACCTGCTTTTGTCCTGCTTGACGCCACACTATATACACATAAAATAAAATAATAATTTCGTAGCCGATGACACATTTGCTCTCAGAACTTGGCTGATGAAACCATTTCTCATCGCTCCCAGAATCACAGAGAAATTATCTACAACTACAGGTTGTCTCATGCGTGTTGTGCTGCGGCAAACGTATCTGGAGTCGTCTCAAAGGTAATTATTTATAATATACTGTATATATTGTAATGGAGTGGTAAAACAGTTGCATTTTCATTCCTTCTTATGAGTTAACTAATGTATCTGTAAAATTTATTACATCCTCCAAGGATGTAATACAATCATCGGCGTTTATTTATTTATTTGTTTGTCTGTTAGCAGGATTACATCACAACTACTTCATGAATTCTCAACAAATATTCACCACACATGGATATTAGGCCATGGAAGATTCCATTACATTTTGTAATTCATCTGGATGTGGATCCAGATTCTGGATCAAGATTTCCCGTTATATAGGCTTTGAAGGATTACTTCCAAATTTGCACCACACATAGATATGAGGGCATGGGTATTCAAGTCGTTCTAGAAAGGGCAGAGAGGGTGCAGGTTTTCTCTGGAACCACCCACTCCACCAGGTGATTTCACTGATTAACATCACTTTGAGCAGATGGAATCAGTTAATCAGTACATTACGAGTTTATTCACTGGCACGCCAAATTGCGTGCCAGTGCAGGGATCAAATTTGTGGAAGTGTCAAGGCACCTTAACTTTAGAGCATGTTGAAGCACACTGATATACATCATAATACGGCGAGTACATTGAAAAATTTTGGCATGCACAATATTTTTGACGTATGCCAGCGTATGTCTCATACATCCCACATACATGGGTTATAAGTTGTAGGCAATGTCATATATGGGTTCATAAGGCAGTTTTACAACAGTAATGCTTTACGGGAGTGTGTGTGATGAGCGGAGAGGGAATGTTAGTCACTGTGTGCTGTTCTGTTCAGTGGAGCTGATAATAAAAGCGGAGTTACAAGGAAGCAGCCTTCCTCGATCATTCTACAGGTAAGTTATGTGATTGTTGACATACGTTTCTTGTAAATTACTCATAAGTGAAAATACATCCACTGAAGCTGTCCATTGATTGACTCAAAACTGCAGTCCTCATGCGAACAGGTCAGACTGTTAGAAATATTAAAACCATTCACTCACGAATTAAACATCTAGCAGGCTGTAGCAATGTTTATCGTAACTTACAAAATAGCTGGTTCTTTTGTTTTTGATAACCCACATTAATTCATACTTTTGTCCACATTTATTTTATATGTATTTGTTAATACCAATACTATAGGTTTAACTATGTTATTATACTTTATACACTAATTACCATTTTTGTTTATCATGTTAGCTTGCTGGGTACAGTTGGCTTATTAACGGCTAATTTAGCTCTTCTACTATAAGTAGCTTATTTTCACTATTTACAATTTTATTTTACATGGTGTAGATTTTTAATGATTCATCAGTTTATGTGTTCCTTTATAGTACCTAATTTCTTAGGTTTCCATTTGATAGCATAATGATTATACTTTTTATTTTCCTATAGTATGCTAACAGAGTTACTTTAGATAGATACCAGTACACTCACACACTCATAGCTTCTGTTTCTATAATAAAATAGCAGATTTATAGCTTAGCCTTCTAACTATATTTAATTTTACTACTAGTCTACATATTAAATTACCTATACTACAATATTCTCCTGTGATGTCTTATGCTTCTTATGTCTTATTATTTATTATATTATATATATACCTTTTTCTTGAGCCGCTTGGGTGGGTAGGGAGAGTTCCCATGGGATAAAAAAGCTTTTCAACCTACCATCCCTGGTTCTCAAGACCAGGCATCTAAGTGGCTCTACTCTACTCTTTTCTACTCTCCTATTTTACTCTTCCTTTTTAGATATTTAGATATACCTTTATATACTAGCATAGTTCCACCTTAGAATTGGAATATAATATATAAGATATACCTTACTGAATTTTCATAAAGTCCTAATCTTACCTGTTTATTTCAGTCGGATTCATCATCACAGCCTGACAAAAATTTATCCGTAAAGCGTCCTGACTTTGCAAACCAATGTCTGAAAATACTTCAATTTCTTGTCATGGCTGAAGAAACATAGCATTTTTAAAGAAGTCACTCTGTGTTTTGTGCATTTTTCAGCCTGAACCAGAGCACGCCGGTGTTTTGTGCCACAACAAGAAAATTTACTTATTTTAAAAGTTGATAGAATCACAGTGCCTCATTCATTTAACAGCATTTGTCACAGACATCAGTGGACTCGTCCCGTGATGAAAATAAATCCCATCACCCACCAAGACAAAAATAAAATAAAATTTAAAAAATGTTAAATTACTGTGCTTGGCATCCGTGTGGATGGGTGAGGCCATGCAACAGCATACGCCCGTTTGATGACGTACACCATCTGCCAAACAAAAGGATTCTGCCAGCGATGGAAACGCAAACCAAGCCGGACTTAACCATTCCGACACGTATCATACCGTGCAGTACCGACCCGAACCCCTCAATGGAAACGGTTCTGTCAGCATACGCTGGCTAAATTGTCAAGGTGTGACAGTTGCATAATGTATTAGACATACCCCTGCATATGCCAGCGTTTTTAATACGGTCAGTATAGGCTGGCTAAATCATCAAGGTGTGACGGCCTTAAGGAGCTGCATCGCAACAAACAGTGTTTCGACTTCAGATTTTTACCCCAATGGAGCACAATCATACAAATTTCAAGCCGTACTCATTAGGACTAACCCATTTAAAGATGTTCAAACATGACTGAAACTGCTAAGATGACGAACACCCGGAAGTTACCACACAGTTGAGATGAAATTTTTGAACAGTTTGAAAATTAGACCCCAACTTCAAATCTGGTGCTGAGGATGGCTGTAATTATTATGTATACCAAGTTTGTCCAAGACTGACAAAGAAGGATGAAGAAGTTACTATGATGCTTCAAAACATGCCCCAATTTGCTAATCGGGAAGAAACGGGAAGGAACGGTGCTCTGTGGAATAGCCCCTTTAGAGAATGATTGGGATGTACTGATTCAGTTTGTCAGAGTCTTCTAATGTCTGATTAACACTGGAAACTGGTGATATTAATTAGAGCAGCATGATTAACAGGATTTTCATTGTTATATGAGCATGTGCGATGAACACATCACAAAATGTGAGAAATGAAAAAAATATTTCTTACTTTGTCGTGGAGGGAGTCTCCCGACACTGACAGGTCTTTGAGTCGCATGTTAAAGTGGTGAATCTTGTTCTCATTGGCTACAACCCTCCACTCCAGGGACTTCTCTGTCATATTGTCTCCTCCTCCTCCTTCTCCTCCTGTGCTTCCTTTCGTTCCTCCTCCTGTGCTTCCGATCATTCCTCCTTCTCCTCCTTTGCTTCCTCTCGTTCCTCCTTCTCCTCCTATGCTTCCTCTCGTTCCTCCTTCTCCTCCTGTGCTGTCTCCTGTTACTTCTTCTCGTCTACAGCCACACGTCTCCTGCTTCCTGCTCAGCAGGGAGGTGGTATTTTCCAGCTTCACCAGTCTCCTCTCAAGGTCCGTCATCTCGTTCTTCACCAGTCCAACATCTAGTTCCACATCTGTGATCCTGTAGGCTTGGTCATCAAAGCGGTCCAACAAGTCATCCCTCAGATCACCTAGTACCTCATGGAAGTTTTTCTTCAGATTGTTCTCCAGGTGCGAGCAGCTCTCTCCAGTACATCTCATCGTGCTGTTGATCCGCGACTCCAGGTCCTTCAGTTGGTTTTGCAGTCTGTCGTGATTTTCACTGCCACCACCAATCCGTCCTCCATCATTTCCTTCACTGTGATCACTTGTCCCATCTGTTCCGCTCAGCTCCTTGCTCAGACGGTTCTGCACAATGTCAAAGTTCTCAGACAGTGAGTTCATTTTGTGTTCAGTATCTGTGATGCGGTTTTGGAGGTTGTTGATGACATCACAGCAGCCCTGAGTATGTACCACATCCTTCTGTAGCCCGTCCACAGTCTGCTGGTACCGAGCATCCATAACATTTATCTTCTTTTCCAGAGCTTGAATCCTGTCTCGGTCCTGTTGGTGCTGTCTACGCAGGTCTTCTACCCCAGCCTGGAAGCACATGGCAGTCAGTCATCATGTTCTCGCTGTCACGGTAACGGTCATTGTGTTATTTATATGGAAGACTTTAATGTGCATGTACAATGAATAATCTGAGGTAGAATTCACACAGGACGTGACCCGATGCTGGACTCACTCTTTTGTGCAGGTGAGAAAAATAAGAATATGATACGGCCACACAAGATGGGAAGACTGTGGGAATGAGGGGCAGAGAGTTACCAGGAAATAGGAAGAGGGAAAGAGTAACAAGTTATACGTAATAAGTACATGAGGAAAAGGCAAAACATCATCATGGAGAATAAGCAGCTGTCATGGAACCTTACTGTAGGAATATGCTAAAAGGAACAAGAACATATTTTTAATTATTTATTCGTTTTTGTAAATTTCAATTTATTTCATCTTTATAGGACCAAATCACAACAAAGTTGCCTCAAGGCACTCACACAAGTAAGGTTGAACCTTACCAACCCCTAGAGCAAGCACACAGGTAACAGTGGTAAGGAAAAACTTCTTCTGATGATTTGAGGAAGAAACCTCAAGCAGACCAGATTCAATGAGGTGACTCTCTGCTTGGGCCATGCTACCGACACAATTGACAAAATGAATATACAGGAAATTTTTAGAGTCCATGCCGGTGTACAGGATGGGAGGCCTGCAGAAGTAGACACCACTCTCGCATCTCAAACAGAGAGGAAAAAAAAGAGAGTCAGGCATCAGAAATACAACAAATACAGTATAATTTGTCAGCATTAAGCAATAAGAAAAACAGAAGAAATACTAAGGTGATCGCTGGCCACTCGCCCTACGCTTCACTAAGGGCCACTTCACACATAGTGTGAATTTGGTCGATTTGCTCATAAAGTGCGCATGAAGCAGAAATCGCATGCAAAATGTGTAAAATTGTAGCTGCTTCCAATGCCTCGTACACCTGTTGCTACAACTATTTGCGCACATCAGCGGCTGAAAGACAGAGTGTGCGCTGTGTGAGTCCATCAATCCCTCTCGCGACAGGTGTCATTCCAGGTGATACACACGAACATCTAACACCACTCGTTTGGCACTTAGAAAATGTGTGGCCATTCACACTCTTAACATGACAACAGTCTGCAGACAGTCATTGTCGAGCTGGCAGTGAAATTTGTCTATGTGCCCCCACGACTGTGGAGTTGCCAAGTGGAGTCCCCCCACTGTGGAGTCCTCCCACAACACGTGCGTGTGTTTTGCATGCCCCCCAACACATGTGTACGTGTGGTTCATGCACCCCTCCCTCTGTAGGCGAGGCATTTCTCATCTGATCACAGAGTGACATCTTGGTCTGTGCACTAACAGGACAGGGGGCGTGGCTGGCTGCCCACAGCTGTTGAGACATCTCCGGTTCTGGACACCACAGCTGCAGCACACGTCCCGTGTTTTGACGGACACGCGCGTGTGCTTGTGTGGGAATACATAAAAGCATAAAAACCATCAGTCTGTTTGGACATGCAGCAGGCGATCTGAATGTCATGTCTGACAGGACACGCGTGTCAGGCCATGAGGGCTGTGAGCAGCGTGCCGCAGGACCATTACAACCCAACAGTGCGACAAATATGCCACTTTCAGTCACGTATCAGCAGAAATATGAACACCAAATACCGCTTGGTCAGTTATCACAGTGCTTTTTTTCTTTTTTTTTTTTTTGAAAAAATGTTTATCTGCTTGTTTTTTTTTTTTTTAAAGCAGATAAATGTATTTTCTAAAAAGAAAACAAAAAAGGAGGGTGCTGGAAAGGAGGGTTCAGCCAATAGTCAAACCTCTGATTGAAGAGGAACAATGTGGGTTCCGTCCTGGTTGTGGAAAAACCGACCAGCTCTTCACTCTCACAAGGACCCTGGAGGGTGCCTGGGAGTATGCCCATCCAGTCTACAGCTGTTTTGTGGACTTGGAGAAGGCGTATGATCAAGTACCCCAGGAGATACTGTGGGATGTACTGTGGAAGTATGGAGTGAGGGGGTCCCTTGTCAGGGCCATCCAATCTCTGTACTCTCAAAGCGAGAGTTGTGTTAGGGTGTTTGGTAATAAGTCAGACTTGTTTCCAGTTGGGGCTGGCCTCCGCAAAGGCTGTGCCTTATCACCAATCCTGTTTGTGATATTCATGGACAGGATATCGAGGCGTAGTCAGGGGGAGGAGGGTTTCCGGTTTAGTGGCCTCAGGGTCTCAATACTGATTTTTGAAGATGATGTGGTCCTGTTGGCTTCATTGGCCGGTGACCTCCAACACTCAATGGATCGGTTCGCAGCCAAGTGTGAAGCAGCTGGGATGAGGATCATCACCTCTAAATCTGAGGCCATGGTTCTCAGCAGGAAACTGATGGATTTCCTACTCCAGGTAGGGTATACGGCCTTGCCTTAAGTGAAGGAGTTCAAGTACCTTGTCCCCTCACTTGTTCACGAGTGAGGGGATAATGGAGTCTTAGATTGGCCGGAGAATCGGCCAATCTCTCAGGGGCGGTGTTGCATTTGCTCTACCGTACTGTTGTGACGAAGAGGGAGCTGAGCCAAAAGGCGAAGCTCTCGATCTACTGCTCAATCTTTGTTCCTACTCTCACCTATGGTCATAAGGGTTGGGTGATGACCAAAATAACTAGATCGCGGGTAAAGCAGCTGAAATGGGCATCCTTAGGAGAGTGGCTGATGTTTCCCTTAGAGAGAGGGTGAGAAGTTCAGTCATCCGTGGGGAGCTTTGAGTAGAGCCACTGCTCCTTCATGTTGAAAGGAGCCAGCTGAGGTGGTTCAGGCATCTGGTAAGGATGCCTCCTGGGTGCCTTCCTAGGGAGGTGTTCCAGGCACATCCACCTGGGAGGACACCCCAGGGAAGACCCTACACTAGGTGGAGAGATTATATCTCCACACTGGCCTGAGAACGCCTCGGGATCCCCCAGTCAGAGGCGGTCAATGTGGCATGGGAGAGGGAAGTCTGGAGTCCCCTGCTAGAGCTGTTGCCCCCGCGACCCAATTTCAGCGATTGAAGATGAGTGAGTGAGAGAGTGATGAGTTTATCTGCTTGTTGATTTTAGCCATGCTCCTGTTACAAAACAGTGATTGTAGCGCAGTGGTAAAGTTTCAATCTGGTAATCAGAGTGTGTGGGTTCAAATCCCGTGAGTGGGATTTTTTTAACCAGGGTTATTTAAACCGCGGGGTTCTGTATTGCGTCCCCTTTTATGTATTACTTATATCAATCAATCAATCAATCAACTTTTTTCTTATATAGCGCCAAATCACAACAAACAGTTGCGCCAAGGCGCTCCATATTGTAAGGCAAGGCCATACAATAATTATGAAAAACCCCAATGGTCAAAACGACCCCCTATGAGCAAGCACTTGGCAACAGTGGGAAGGAAAAGCTCCCTTTTAACAGGAAGAAACCTCCAGCAGAACCAGGCTCAGGGAGGGGCAGTCTTCTGCTGAGACTGGTTGGGGCCGAGGGAAAAAACCAGGAAAAAGACATGCCGTGAAGGGGGGCAGAGATCGATCACTAATGATTAAATGCAGAGTGATGCATACGGAGCAAAAAGAGAAAGAAACAGTGCATCATGGGAACCCCCCACAATCTACGTCTAAAGCAGCATAACCAAGGGATGGTCCAGGGTCACCCGATCCAGCCCTAACTATAAGCCTTAGCGAAAAGGAAAGTTTTAAGCCTAATCTTAAAAGTAGAGAGGGTATCTGTCTCCCTGATCTGAATTGGGAGCTGGTTCCACAGGAGAGGAGCCTGAAAGCTGAAGGCTCTGCCTCCCATTCTACTCTTACAAACCCTAGGAACTACAAGTAAGCCCGCAGTCTGAGAGCGAAGCGCTCTAATGGGGTAATATGGTACTACGAGGTCCCTAAGATAAGATGGGACCTGATTATTCAAAACCTTATAAGTAAGAAGAAGAATTTTAAATTCTATTCTAGAATTAACAGGAAGCCAATGAAGAGAGGCCACACGGGTGAGATATGCTCTCTCCTGCTAGTCCCCGTCAGTACTCTAGCTGCAGCATTCTGAACCAACTGAAGGCTTTTAGGGAACTTTTAGGACAACCTGATAATAATGAATTACAATAGTCCAGCCTAGAGGAAATAAATGCATGAATTAGTTTTTCAGCATCACTCTGAGACAAGACCTTTCTGATTTTAGAGATATTGTGTAAATGCAAAAAGGCAGTCCTACATATTTGTTTAATATGCGCTTTGAATGACATATCCTGATCAAAAATGACTCCAAGATTTCTCACAGTATTACTAGAGATCAGGGAAATGCCATCCAGAGTAACGATCTGGTTAGACACCATGCTTCTAAGATTTGTGGGGCCAAGTACAATAACTTCAGTTTTATCTGAGTTTAAAAGCAGGAAATTAGAGGTCATCCATGTCTTTATGTCTGTAAGACAATCCAGCAGTTTAGCTAATTGGTGTGTATCCTCTGGCTTCATGGATAGATAAAGCTGGGTATCATCTGCGTAACAATGAAAATTTAAGCAATACCGTCTAATAATACTGCCTAAGGGAAGCATGTATAAAGTGAATAAAATTGGTCCTAGCACAGAACCTTGTGGAACTCCATAATTAACTTTAGTCTGTGAAGAAGATTCCCATTTACATGAACAAACTGTAATCTATTAGACAAATATGATTCAAACCACCGCAGCGCAGTGCCTTTAATACCTATGACATGCTCTAATCTCTGTAATAAAATTTTATGGTCAACAGTATCAAAAGCAGCACTGAGGTCCAACAGAACAAGCACAGAGATAAGTCCACTGTCCGAAGCCATAAGAAGATCATTTGTAACCTTCACTAATGCTGTTTCTGTACTATGATGAATTCTAAAACCTGACTGAAACTCTTCAAATAGACCATTCCTCTGCAGGTGATCAGTTAGCTGTTTTACAACTACCCTCTCAAGAATCTTTGAGAGAAAAGGAAGGTTGGAAATTGGCCTATAATTAGCTAAGATAGCTGGGTCAAGTGATGGCTTTTTAAGTAATGGTTTAATTACTGCCACCTTAAAGGCCTGTGGTACATAACCAACTAACAAAGATAGATTGATCATATTTAAGATTGAAGCATTAAATAATGGTAGGACTTCCTTGAGCAGCCTGGCAGGAATGGGGTCCAATAAACATGCCGATGGTTTGGACGAAGCAACCAATGAAAACAACCCAGACAGAACAACCGGAGAGAAAGAGTCCAACCAAATACCGGCATCACTGAAAGCAGCCAAAGATAACGATACATCTTTGGGATGGCCATGAGTAATTTTTTCTCTAATAGTCAAAATTTTGTTAGCAAAGAAAGTCATGAAGTCATTACTAGTTAAAGTTAATGGAATACTCAGCTCAATAGAGCTCTGACTCTTTGTCAGCCTAGCTACAGTGCTGAAAAGAAACCTGAGGTTATTCTTATTTCTTCAATTAGTGATGAGTAGAAAGATGTCCTAGCTTTACGGAGGGCTTTTTTATAGAGCAACAAACTCTTTTTCCAGGCTAAGTGAAGATCTTCTAAATTAGTGAGACGCCATTTCCTCTCCAACTTACGGGTTATCTGCTTTAAGCTACGAGTTTGTGAGTTATACCACGGAGTCAGACACTTCTGATTTAAAGCTCTCTTTTTCAGAGGAGCTACAGCATCCAAAGTTGTCTTCAAAGAGGATGTAAAACCTCTTATATATTGTCCCCTTATATCAACCCAATGATATTCACTAATTATACAGCTGTTTTTTATTTTATTTTCCTCCACATCGGCAGTGCGATGTCGTGCAACACTTCCCATGGAACACAGTGTGAGCAGCTGCAGCTGTTAAATTGACACTATCATACATCTATACCCGCATACTCCAATTGAGGGTCACGGGGGGCTGGAACCTATCCCATCAGTCATAGGGCGTGATGCGGTGTACACCCTGGACAGGATGCCAGTCTGTCACAGGGTCACATACAGACAAACAAACACATTCACACCCGGATACACTATTTGAAGTTTCCAATTCACCTAACCTGTGTGTCTTTGGATGTGGGAGGAAGTCGGAGCACCCGGAGGGAACCCACACAAACACGGGGCGAACATGCAAACTCCACACAGAAAGGCCCCAGGTGGAAATCGATCCCACAACCTTCTTGCTGTGAGGCAACAGTGCTAAACACTAAGCACTGTGCTGCCCATTGACTAAACTAATTATTTCTGCAGAATTTAAATGCAGTTGTTACTTATTGTGCACTGAACCTCATTTGCTCCAGGTCATCACAGGGGGGTCGACATGGGACCCACATGGTGATCTGGTTTTTATAAAACAGCTCCAACTGTATGAGGTGGACAGGCATTGGGCAGCCTTGAACCTGGGATTTTTCACTTGGGAGACAAGCGCACTTATTGTTTGGTCCACTTTGCTCTCACACAATTGGAACTACTCTGAAAATACAATGAATTTTATATCATACTGCTGTATCAAAATTTTTATTTTAATCTGTATATAAAGTGCCCAATGTGTGTTTGTCGTTCTGTGTGTGTGTCCATTTGCAGGGCCAACCCATATATTGGCAAACAGGTGGAGCGTGGGTGACCTGGGAAAGACAAAGAAGCCCGGACACCAACAAGCTCAGCTAACAGCATCATCTTTATGGGGGTCAGTCTGGGCATTGAGTCTCATCATGGTTTTGCTTTGCTGTGGGCACCAAACATTATTCCTCAGTATTCGTGGATTAATGACCTAACGTGTGACCTGTACATGTCACACATGTGTGCATGAGTGTGCTGACTGGACAAAAGGTAAGCGCAACCTGGCAGGAGGAGCAGGACAATGACACCCTTCTCTCCAGCTCCTTCAGGATCTCCTCCTTCAGGGAGGTTAGCTTCACTTCTGCTGCTCCTCCATCGAGCTCGTTCTCTTTGCCATTCACCAGGTGGTTGTTGATGCTGACCAGTGTCTTATCATGAGCCTACACGCCCCAAAACACAAGACATATATAATGACCAGATGGTACAATTCATTCAAAAACACAAGCTGCCCCTAATGTCAAATAATTTATGAATCATAAATCTATCTTTCAGCAGTAACCCCGTCTGTTTTTCCCCTTTTCTTCTTATGTCCTATTCCTGGTCCTTACATCCTTACCTGGGTGCGGTTGTCCAGCTGGTCCAATTTGGTCTGAATGCTGTGTATTGTCTCTTTAATCTCTGGCTGGGCTGCATCGGCTGGGTTTCTTCCGCCCGTGATTGTCTGGCCGCCACTGCCAGGTTTGTTCAACTCTTGCTGGAAGTTCTCCTCCATGGTTGTTAGAGTGGACTGCAGGTCCTGGAGATTCTTAGTCAGAATCTGGATCTTCTCCTCTAGCTGCCGCATCTTCTCTTGTTCAACTTGGTATTGAATTCAACAAAGAGCAAACATTAAAGATTCAGTTACAAATGCTTTTACAGTCACATGGTCAATGGTCTGCAACACAAACATGGCACCAGCCACCACAGGAGGTCAGCACACTTCTTCATGTGTCTTTAAAGGTTTCAAAAAACATCATATCACTTGAGTGACATCCTTTTGAATTTGCATAGTGCTGAAATTCAAAACACATAGGCTTGCTGCTAAATGTGATCATGTGTAAAGTTGCCGATTTTGGCATCGTTTTATGCCGTAACGGGCTGAGCTACATCTCTGCACATCATTCCTGAATTCCCCAAGCTGCTTTCGCAGAGTCACCGGGTGTTTTTTTTTTTCCTTGGAAGCTGCACTGTCAGTTAAACCTGTGCAGCCTCTGGGTTTTTAAGATTTAAGTCATATATTGCCCCATGGGTGGCAACGAAAGTCAAGGGCCTCAGCGGACCAGACCTGGGGGGGAGGGGCTAGCTCTGGGGGTGTGGAACGTCACCTCGCTGTGGGGAAAGGAGCCGGAGCTTGTGCATGCGGTGGAGCGATACCAGTTAAGCCACTTTTCCACTACAAAGCTCCAGCACTACTCGGCTCTACTCTACTCGGCTCTACTCGGTTTGGTTCCAAGTGCGTGCTTTTCCACTACACCCCAACTTGAGCGGGGTCGGCTGCGCGAAACCGCTGTGATGTTGTTTGTACGCGACACAAACACATTAACAATGGAGGACAGCAAGTTGGTTGTGTGTTTAATATTAGTTCTGTGGATTATTCAACGAAGGCTACAGGCTTCGAGACAACGAACTTTAGAAACGTACAGGAGTGTTAGAAGTCATCCAACGATATGAAGAAGAAGACGAGAGGATAAGAGCTGCCAGGAGACGACGCATGAGGGTAAGTTTTTGTAGCTGTCGCTAGCTTGCTACGGAGCTCATAAATAAGTCCAGTGTACAATGTTGTAATGAGTGCAAGCTGTCGCTATTAATTTCAAATTATGACGGTCAAAATAAAGCATTACTTCCGATTCTGTATTTGCGCCACCTTTGACGCCTTTAGCCGCACTTCGCTATGTGACGGAGCACTGTGCGGCTAAAGGCGCCAAAAGCAGTCTCTGCATTATTTACCGATGTTCATGCACAAAAACGTTGGTTCGACTTTAACCATCATTAATTGACATCGCCACTGAACTCGAACTGGTGTAAATGTGTCTGATTTACGATATAGATATAGATATAGATTTTAATTTATAGTTAATGGCTAAATAAAATCAATTGTAGTATCTCCCAACTCTCAAAATTCTGAGTATTCTTTTTTCTCT
Organism: Thalassophryne amazonica; assembly: GCF_902500255.1. Taxonomy (NCBI): domain Eukaryota; kingdom Metazoa; phylum Chordata; class Actinopteri; order Batrachoidiformes; family Batrachoididae; genus Thalassophryne; species Thalassophryne amazonica. The sequence goes on along the minus strand of NC_047104.1, from coordinate 38,337,901 downwards.
CCTTACGATTAATTCACAGCTCCTTGACAAATGTAACGGGGAAAAAAATATCCTCTTTTAATTTACTACAGATTAGTCCCTTGAACACAGATCTGAGCGGTCAGATTTTTGAAAAAAAAAAAAAACACCATATGCAAATAAATGTGATTCATTTACATAAACTTGCCACAGACCTTGTCACCAACCACATTTTTTTTTAAATCACCTGACAACACTAATAATTAAAATATGTGTGCTGTGTGTGTTTGTTTCAGATGGTTCTGTTGTCAGTGCGCCCCCGCTGAGAATTGTCTGTCTGGAGGTTGAACAAAGCATCTGAATGGTGGGATGTTATTGTTCCAAACTTCACCCACACGCAGTGGTTGGATAATTTCAGGATGTCAGAAGAAACGCTGACCTTCCTGTGTAACAAACTGCAGCCAGTTATAGAGCGACAAGACATGACCTTCCGTAGATGTGTGCCCCTGAAGAAGCGAGTGGCTATTGCACTGTGGAAGCTTGCCACTGGGTCTGAATATCGGACCATTGCACATCTTTTTGGTGTCAGCGTCACAACTGTGTGTCGGTGTGTGCAGGAATTTTGTGATGCAGCAGAGAGTTTGTTGGTGCCAGAAGAAATCCATTTCTCGGGTGAGGACAAATTGAAAGAAATGGCTCTCTACTTCAAGAACAGGTGGGGACTCCCAGTGTGTTGGTGCTATCGATGGATCACACATATCAATCATTGCACCTCAGGAGTATCACTGTGACTATTTCAATCGTAAAGGGTGGCACTCAGTCATACTTCAGGGTGTTGTTGATGGAAAGGGGCTTTTCGTGGAATGTCTTCACTGGACTGCCAGGGAGATTGCATGATGCCAGGGTCCTGAGACTGTCCACACTGTGGGAGTTAGCCACCGAAGGAAACTGCTTCCGATCTCACACCAGAAACATCGGTGGGGTGACTGCTGGCTACTACATCCTGGCAGACTCAGCATATCCTTTACAGAACTGGCTCCTGAAACCATTCCACGACACTGGATGGCTTACAGCAGAACAACAATCCTTCAACAGAAAATTCAGTAGAGCACGGGTGGTTGTAGAGAATGCTTTTGGCAGGCTGAAAGGAAGATGGCGTTGCCTCCTGAAAAGGAATGACTACGATCTCAGTTTGACAAAATCAATGGTGATGACTTGCTGTGCTTTACACAACTTGTGTGAAAATCACGGAGAGACGTATGACGTGGAGTGGAACACACCTGCAGCAGCAGTTGAGCCCGTGGTGGCAGTGGCACAGGGGGCAGAGGAGGAGGGCAGAGATGTAAGAGAAGGTCTGATGCAGTACCTGTCGAATTCTTAAATTTTGCCTGTCTTGTGACCTGAATCACTCTGAATAAACTTGCAGTTTTTGCACAAATGTCTGGAACTTTAACATATGACTCTAAAAAGTTACCAAGATTTAATCACACGTGAATGCTTAAAGCTAGAAAAACTGGCAAATATTGATAATACAACTGGTTGTCCAGAATCTATGAATTAATTTCTTCTTTTTGTGTCAGAATGTCACACCTCATTAAACCCTAACCCCTGTATAACCGGGGATTCATAATGGTGCTGTCACTGGTCAGCACCGTTGTTAAGTATAACCTGTTTTGGTTAAATACTATTTGGTAAAGCTCAGTTTGGACATGATTTCTCCAGCATCATTGCAAAGATTCATCCAGGTGCTGTGTGCACTGGCTTCTTAAGTGTGAATTAACTGATCAAAAATTCTTATGGTGGAACAATCATTGCTTCAAATCATCAATGACAAATATTTTTACTGTTCACTCGCTTTCTAGTCAAGACGTCCACAAACCAAAAGGTCCACACCTAAAACCTCCGTCCACATAGTTTGACTTTATTATTAGTTTGCTTCTTGTTCAAATTAAGTGTGAAATATCATAAATGAAATTTGTTGCTTTTAATAAATGTTACTCTTTGTGCACATAATTTTGCTTTAAATATAGTCTGCATTTAATGTGATTTCTGTTTAGTATTTTATGATTACAATTTTCGGTGGGAAATGCTTGGAGAAGATTTTACAGTGTGTGGACATTTTTGGCTTTTGGACTTTGTGGACATTTTGGGTGTGGACTTGTTGGCTTGTAGACATTCTGACCTGATACCTTTCACTCACAAAACTATGACACAATCGCATAAGTGATTATTTATTCAAACAAATGAGAAAAAATAAGTGTAACACAGCAAAGTATATACAAAATTTACATGTTCTACATTGGGCCCAGTCCAGACTGATGGGTCACTCGCGCCGTTGGCGTATTGCCTGGACAAGGTCACCCAGCACTTGAAGGAGTCCTTGATTGAACACGGCTTCAGTCTGTTGTGCTTCACGGGCGTCATCCAGGATCAACCGTATATGTTCTGTGCGCTCTGCCCGGTTGTCCTCGTGTTGTGCAGCAGAGTTAGACTACATCTGATTCATCAAGGTCAGATGGTCTTGGTAGAGGCTCCTTTTTCTCTTCCCTACAGAAAAATGAAAGAAATGGAAAGTGATTCCAAAAAGCAATTAAAGAAGATATGGAGGATGTACATTTGGAGCTGGGAGCTACAGGATGAGAAACCTACACGTGGGCCGTCTGCCGGATGTGGAATCAGAACCTGATGATGGTGCCGGGCAGGGGGGGCCTTGAGGCTGGCGTCGGGGTCAGGGTTGGCGACGGGGTCGGGGCTGGCGGCGTGGTTGGGGCTGGCGACGGGACAGTAGGGGAGTCATCCTGGAAAAAGGTGGTGGCTGAACCCTCCTCACTTAAGGAATGTGAATCTTGAACAAAAAAGTACACAAATGACTTAAGTACAAGCACAACACAACATGGCAACATGCAAAAACACACACACAATATGCACACACACGTCTGTATGTATATATATATATATATATATATATATAAAAAGAAGCAGCATGCAAAATTGCACTAAAAAAATCCGCGAGACCGCGAAAAGTGAACCGCGATATAGCGAGGGACCACTGTATATATATATATATATATATATTATATATAGGGTTCGGTTATACACACACACACACACACACACACACACACACACTGCATAAAATATAAACTGTAACAGTAATGACACTAGTAGTCAGACGTAGACGTTGATACGCTGACTTTTTTTGAGTACTTTATTGCAGAGCACAGCTAGCTAGTTACCTGGTACGCGTTATGGTGTTTAGACCATTGGTTTAAATAACGTTAAACATTTATTTAAGCTGCTTTCAAGCAGACAAAAAATAAGTAAATAATAAACATACCGTCACCGTCCTCCACCATCGCCTCCAGCAAAGCCATGGCAGAGTCAACGCCAACCTCCCTCCCGTTGCTCGCCGGTCGGTGCCCGTAAATGGCGTCCATTTGGTCGAACCATTTCCACCTTTTACGGTTTGGACCCACTGCGTCCATTGTGGACTTTAATTGCCCTGTAGTTGCTTTTCAGCTTTTTTAGTTTTTCGCGGCATTGTTGCGATGTCCGCTGGTATCCGTGAGTAGCCATCAGCTTGGAGAGCTCCTGAAATATTTTTTCATTTCGGGTGGCTCCGTCGAGCTGTCTCTGTATGGTGTCCTCTGCCACCAAACACAAAAACGTCTGCACCTCATCGACAGACCACAGTGTAATTTTACGGGCGTTAGGAAAAGGCAAACGCTAGCGAACAATGGCGGCTTTGATTGTTGTTGTTGGACGCCGTCGGACGTCGCATTTGTGACTCACACTCTCTGACCAATCAATGGCTGGCAGTCTGTTGACATCACATTTTAGTATCGGCTCGGCTCGCTTGGAACCGCTCCCGAGCAGGTACTAAAAAAACGACCTGGTACCAAAAACTACCCTAATGGAAAAGCGAAAAAACCGCGTAGAGTTGAGCCGAGTAGTGCAGAGTAGTGCTACTTTTGTGAAGTGGAAAAGCGCCTTTAGATCTGGTGGGCCTCTCCTCCATGCACAGCCTTGGATCCAGAACCACTCCCCTTGATAGGGGTTGGACCTTATTCTTCTCTGGAGTTGCCCAGGCTGTGAAGTGCCGGACGGGTGTGGGGATACTCACAAGTCCCCGGCTGAGCACCGCTACATTGGAGTTTACCCCGGGAGATGAGAGGGTCGCCTCCCTGTGCCTTCGGGGTGGGTGGGGGGGGGGGGGGGGGGGACTCTGACTGTTTGTGCGTATGCACCGAACAGCATTTTAGAGTATTCAGCCTTCTTGGAGTCCCTGAATGGAGTCCTGTATGGGGCTCTTGTGGGGGACTCCATTGTTCTGCTGGGGGACCAACGTACACGTGGGCAATGACAGAGACACCTGGAGAGACGTGATTGGGAGGAACGGCCTAAACCCAAATGGTTGTTTGTTACTGGACTTCTGTGCTTGTCATGGATTGTCGATAAAGAACACCATGTTCGAACATAAGGATGCTCATAAGTGTACATGGTACCAGAGCACCCTAGGCTGAAGATCGATGATCAATTTTGTGATCGTATCATCTGATCTGAGGCTGCATGTTCTGGACACTTGGGTGAAGAGAGGGGAAGAGCTGTCAACTGATCACCATCTTTTGGTGAGTGTGATCAGAGTATGGGGGAGGACTAGAGACAGACCCAAACTGATAGTGCGGGTGAACTGGGAATGTCTGGAGGAGCCAACAGATCTTCAACTCACACCTCTGGCAGAGGTTTTCGAGCATCCCTGTGGAGGTTGGGGGCATTGAACCAGAATGGGCAATGTTCAAAGCTTCCATTGTTGAAGCCGCAGCAGGGAGCTGTGGCGTGAAGGTCTTAGGTGCCTCAAGGGGCAGCAACCCTCAAACACCGTGGTGAACACCAGTTGCCAGGGAAGCCATCCAACTGAAGAAGGAGTCCTTCCAGGATATGTTATCTCGGAGGACTGCAGAGGCAGTTGCAAGGTACAGACAGGCCCGAAGAGCAGCAGCCTCTGCTGCGAGGGAGGCAAAGCAGCAGGTGTGGGAGGAATTCAGAGCAACCATGGAGAAGACCTTTCTGTCAGCAGCAAGGTGCTTCTGGTGGACCGTGAGGCACCTCAGGAGGGGAAAATGGGGAACCATTTAAGCTTTCTACAGTAAAGATGGGACTCTGTTGACCTCAACTGAGGATGTAATCTGGCGCCAGTAGGAACATTCTGAGGAACTCCTGCATCAGACCAGAGCGCCCTCTATAGTAGGGGCAGAGCTGGAAGCTGATGGAGGATTTTCAGCAATTTCCCTGGTGGAAGTCGCTGAGGTAGTCAAACAACTACTCAGTGGCAATGCCCCGGGGATTAATGAGATCAGTCCAGAAATGCTGAAGGCTCTGGGTGTGGAGGGATTGTCTTGGATGAGAAGTCTCTTCAACATTGTGTTGAGGTTTGGGACAGTTCCTAAGGAGTGGCAAACTGGGGTGGTCGTCCACATACTTAAAAGTGGGGACCAGAGAGTGTGTGCCAACTACAGGGGTATCACACTACTTAGCTTCCTTGGTAAAGTCTACTCCAGGGTGCTGGAAAGGAGGGTTTGGCCGATAGTCGAACCTCTGATTGAAGAGGAACAATACGGATTTTGTCCTGGTCGTGGAACAACCGACCAACTCCACTCTCACAAGGATCCTGGGTGCCTGGGAGTATGCTCACCCAGTCTACATGTGTTTTGTGAACTTTGAGAAGGCGTATGGCCGGGTACCCTGGGAGATACGGTGGGAGGTGCTGCGGGAATATGGAGTGAGGTGGTCCCTTCTCAGGGCCATGCAATCTCTACTCACAAAGTGAGAGCTGTGTTTGGGTGCTTGGCAGTATGTTGGACTTGTTTCCGGTGGATGTTGGCCTCCACCAGGACTGCGCCTTGTCACCAATCCTGGTTGTGATATTCATGGACAGGATATCAAGGCGTAGTCGGGGGGAGGAGGGTTTCCAGCTTGGTGGGCTCAGGGTCTCATTACTGCTGTTTGCCGATGATGTGGTCCTTTGAAGGACTTTAAGTACCTCGGGGTCTTGTTCACGAGTCAGGGTACAATGGAGTGTGAGATTGGGCAGAGAATCGGCGCAGCAGGGGTGGTTTGCATTAGCTCTACCATACTGTTGTGACGAAAAGGGAGCTGAGCCAAAAGGCGAAGCTCTCGATCTACTGCTCAATCTTTGTTCCTACTCTCACCTATGGTCATGAGGGTTGGGACTAAAAGAACTAGATCGCGGGTACAAGCAGCCGAAATGGGCTTCCTTAGGAGGTTGGCTGGTGTCTCCCTTAGAGATAAGGTGAGAAGTTCAGCCATCCGTGGGGAGCTCGGAGCAGAGCCACTGCTCCTTCCCATTGAAAGGGGCCAGCTGAGTTCGGGCACCTGGTAAGGATGCCCGTTGGGCACCTCCCAAGAGAGGTGTTCCAGTCACGTCCATCTGGGAGGAGACCCCGGGGAAGACCCGGGACTAGGTGGAGCCTTTATATCTAAACGCTGGCCTGGGAATGCCTCAGGATTCCCCCAGTCAGAGGTGGTCAATGTGGCACAGGAAAGGGAAGTCTGGGGTCCCCTGCTAGAGCTGTTGCCCCCGCGACCCAATCCCAGATAAGTGGTTGAAGATGAGATGAGTGGAAGCTGCACTATCAGTTAAACCTGTATGGCCTCTGGGGATTTAAGACGTATAAATATATTTTTTTGGCACCACTATAATTTTATTCCTTTGCATTTATAAAAGAGATTCATAATATTATATTGCCAGTATGATCAAAATTTGTGCTGTCTGGAAACAATTTAGAATTTCTCCCCCCAACGGAGAGAAATAGAGAAAGTAAAGGGATCAGATGCCATGACCTACATTTGGTAGTGACGTCATAGATCTTGCGGGGGCTTCTCCGATCTGTACAAGAGATGCTGGGAAGGACACACGACTGTCAATTAGAGTAGAGAAAGGCAGCGTGATGTCAGCTGGCTGCTCACTCTGAAACATTCTATTTATGTATAAATCAAATGTGTTGCTTACATTTTTTTTTTTTTTTTTTGAGAGCTATACTTTTATTTGGCACACAAACTATTCAAATAGAAAAAAATGAACAATTCCACAAACTCATAAACAAAACTAGTGAGTCCGAAAGGGTGTGGGCTGAAGCAAAGCTTATCAGCACCCACCCCTGCTAGTACAAGTCCATCAATTCTAATCAGTCATATTTACATAAATACAAATTCACTACTACATGTCAACACACAGACAGACATACACATCAATATACTATTCATTTATATTTATATTTTACCAGATCACAAGAAAGTCAACTCAAGGCACTTTACGCAAGTAAGGACTAACCTTACCAACCCCCCAGAGCAAGCACTAGGCAACTGTGGTGAGGAAAAACTCCCTATAAGGAAGAAACCTCAAGCAGACCAAGCTCTTGGGGGTGACCCTCTGCTTGGGCCGTGCCATATATACCTATATACATACATATATACTTTACATATATACATATATATATATATATATACATACATATACATGGTCACTTATATACATATATACATATACACCTTACATACATACATACATATACACATACATATACATTAACACATACACACACATATACATACATACGCATACACATACCCACACATTCAAATATACAATAAGTCCCACTTAGAAATTGAACATTCCCTATAAATCAAATTATATTTGCTTCTTTATGATACCTAGACATGATGTTCTTTTTGAGTAGTTTCTTAAATCTTACTAAGGTACCACTCATTCTAACCTCTGTTGAACATTCGTTCCATTTCTTCACCTCAACCACAGACACACAAAAACCCTTTACATTTGTTCTTACTGGTGGTTTCATAAAAATTGCACAACCTCTTAAACTATAACTGGATTCCCTCAATCTGAACAGACTCTGGATATGTCTCTGTAAGGCTTGGTTTTTCGATCGAAACAAAGTTTGAATTGTAATGTAATCGACCAAATCTATGAATTTTAATAAATCTAAAGACACAAATAGAGAATGAGTTGGTTCACAATAATGTTTATTGCAGATGATTCGTATGGCTCGTTTTTGCAAAAGGAATATTGGATTGGTGTTTGATTTGTAAGTGTTTCCCCACTATTCAACACAATATGTCATGTATGGTACCATCAGAGAATGATATAAAGTAAGTAACCCTTCTTGTGGCAGTACGTCTTTGGCTTTATACAAAATGGCTATAGTTTTTGACAATTTTGATTTGACATAATTTATATGTGGTTTCCAGCTAAGTTTATTATCAATTATAACACCTAAAAATTTATTCTCTGTTACTAACTCAATTTCCTTATTGTTTATAGTTAAATTTTTACATTTGGGTGCCTGTTTATTTCCAAATATAATACATTTGGTTTTCCCAAGGTTGAGTGACAACTTATTAGCATCAAATCAAACCTTAAATTTTTTCAGTTCTTTCTCCACTATGTCCAGAAGCTGTTCAAGATTTTCACCGCATACAAAACATCGTATCATCCGCAAAAAGGACACATCTCAGTGAACTCGACACCCAACTTATATAATTTATATAGAGTATAACCAACAAAGGACCCAGCACTCAGCCCTGCGGCACCCCACATGTGACTTCCCTGAGTTCAGAATTTGTATTATTGAATTGAACATACTGAAATCTGCCTTGTAAATAACTAGTTATCCATTCATATGCCAGACCTCTGATTCCATATTTCTGCAGTTTAGTTAATAGTATTCCATGGTTAATTGTGTCAAACGCTTTCTGTAAAAAAACAAAAAAAAAACACCTACGTATTGTTTATTGTCAATTGCAGTTGCTATACTTTCCACAAAGTCCATCAAAGCCTGTGATGTAGTTCGAGACCTTCTGGATCCATATTGTTCTTCACAAATGATGTTATGCTTCAGTAAATAATCATTTAATCTTTTAGCAAATATTTTTTCCAAAATTTTGGAAAATTGTGGCAGGAGTGATATAGGTCTATAATTAGAAAATGTGTGTTTGTCACCAGTTTTAAACAGAGGAATGACTTTGGCTATTTTCATTTGAGAAGGAAATTTACCAGTACTTAGTGACATATTGCAAATGTAATTGAACAGTTTTACTATACAATCAATAACTTTTTTTAATAAAGCCATATTATTAAAATCAGTCGATTTCTTACTTTTTGAACCATGAACCAGATAAACTATTTCCCTTTCGTGAGTACTACCAATGAACATTGAAACAGATTTGTTAAATGATGAATTATTTACCCAGAAGTTATTAGCTGATGAGTCAATTTTACTGGCAAGATTTTTACCCACATTAACGAAGTATTCATTAAAGTGTTCAGCAATAGACTTGTTATCAATCGTGATGTACTTGTTACTCTGAAAAAATGAAGGATAATCTCTAGTTACTCTATTCTTTTTTACTATTTCATTTATGTTCCATGTGTTTTTGATGTTATTTCTATTTTTGACAAGTAACTCACTATAATATCTTTTTTTTACTGAGTCTCATGATATTGATTAACTTATTCTTATATGTTTTATACTTACTTTCAGCTTCCTTAGTTCGTAGTTTTATGAATCGTTTATATAGTAAGTTTTTCTTTTTACATGCCCTCTGAAGCCCCTTAGTTATCCATGGTTTATTGCTGTATTGATTTTTGTATATTTTGTCAACAAATGGACAGTGTTTATTATACAAACTGAAAAAAATGGAAATGAAAGCATCATATGACCTGTCAACATCATCAACAAAAACATCCGACCAATTCTAACTTGATAAATCCTCCCTTAAATTTTCAATTGTTTCAGGTGTTACTTTTCTACTCATGAATTTGGTATTGCTTCGATACTTACAACAACCCTCCAATGCAAAGACTGAGAAAACTGGCAAGTGATCACTGATATAACTGACCAGTACTCCCCCACTAAGATTACCGCATATAGCGTTGGTTAAAATATTGTCAATGAGAGTTGTTGAGTCCACAGTTATTCTGCTAGGATGAATGATGGTTGGAAACAGTCCTAAACAGTACAAGGTGTTTATAAATGAGGTGATTTGTAGATGATTGTGAGGGTTTAAAAAATCTATATTGAAATCTCCACAGACAAATAAATGCTTATTTGTTGATTTTGTTGTACATTCCTAAGATAACGTCTTCAAAGGTGTCAATATTTGTCCCAGGAGCTCTGTAAATACAACTAACAACTATGTTTTTGGAGTTTATTGATGTAATTTCTATGGTAACACATTCCATCATGTTGTCCACTGTAAATGACATGTTGTTAATGAGTTTACAGTTGTAATCTGACCTTACATATAATGCAACGCCTCCATCCCTTCTCGTCTGCCTATTAACCAGGAACAATTCATAACCATCAAGATATACCAGATCTTTATTATCCTCATTTAACCATGTTTCTGAAATTGCAATAACTGAAAAACTTTTTCAAACAATCATTAATAGTGGACAGATTACGAGAAAGAGTTCTGCTGTTGAAATGTATAATTGAAAAATCTTCATCATTGATTTTATCATTTTTGAATTGTTCTTCTGTAAACTATTTGCACTGTCTCACAATATTCTCACTGAAAAAGGTATCAGGATCATTTTCAGATTCGAAGGGGCGGTTAGCAGAGTTATTATAATTAAATGTATCTAGACAGAGCTCCTGGGCAGAAATAAACAGATCATTATCCTTAGTCATTATGTCTCTCTTGTCTCCGGGTGTAGTTGATGTGGATGAGTGGGTTGCTCCAGTCTGCTTCATGATGCTGTGTTGTGTTTGAGTCCTCATACCTATTGTTCATATTTGTCCAGCTCCTCGATGTTCCTTATTGCCATAACTTTTGCTTGTTCTGGTGATCCGTTCAGTTTAATGAATATTTTACAGTTTGAAGTCCATGTGTGCTGGATTTTTCCCTGTTTCTTTAAGAAGCGTGCTTTCCTGGCGATGTCGGCGTTCCGTTTGGTGAGATGTTCATTGATGAATACGTTTGTCCCTTTCAGTTTTCTTCCTTGTTTTAACAGTGCTGTTTTGTGTTTTCTAGTTCTAGTTTCTAGTTTGTGTTTAAATGGATTTAAATGTTATTTAAATCCATTTCTATACCTATAGATAGGAGGAAATCAGCAACCTGTTTTTCCACAGAGCTGACCTCCTGTTCACTGGGCTCCCCTCCGCTCTCATCTGTTACCGCCCGTGCATAGGACCGTGGTTTGATGTGAAGACCGGTGATGATGACGTCGTTAATTCTGGTGTACTGCTCCAATTCAGACACTCTATTTTCCAGCTGCACCAGACTCCGGTCTTTCTCAGCGTTCTGGAGCCTTAATGCCTTCACCTGCTCCACCAGATCCATGATTGATTTCTGTTGCTGCTTCACAACAGAAATCTCCTCTGATAGAAAGTCCAGAGATTTTTTAATATCATCACCTTCCTCCGCCATCAGAACCTTCTTAGGCCCCATGGTTGGCTTGTGGGCTGCTTGGTGATCGCCAATGTTAACAGCTTGCATTGTTGGTCACCGGGATGGATCTGCGCTGCGCTGGTGCTGCGCGGCCTCGGTGTTTCCGCGCCGATGGATCTGCGGTGGCTGCACGTGGCCTCGGGGAAGCGGCACTCATGACGCGTGGCTTCAATGACGCAGCGCACGGCCTCTGTGAATTCACCACGTTGGGTGGGCCTCGGACGTTGTTGCTGTCCAGTCGCTGGGATAAGTTGCCGGTTGAGGTGGTATTCCCACTATCCGGGTTGGCAAACACCGGCGTGGCAGATGGCAACTACAAACACCACATCTGAGGCACAAAAACTCAGGTGCAAACTTTTTGCAGCTCGCTCTCTGACACGCAGCTCCTCACTCGCAGCTGACTTTTGTAAAAGTTAGCAAGAAATAAACAATTCTCAATCTAAAAACATTGTTTCTGAGACCAGACAATCCCTTTAAAGTGATTTTCAAGACATCTTATAGATGTTGGCATGCACGCTCCTGGAACATGCATCAAGAAAGTGGGTGAGGTCCCAGGTAATCTCAAAACCTCGGGTATACAATCAATCAATCAATCAATTTTTTTTATATAGCGCCAAATCACAACAAACAGTTGCCCCAAGGCGCTTTATATTGTAAGGCAAGGCCATACAATAATTATGTAAAACCCCAACGGTCAAAACGACCCCCTGTGAGCAAGCACTTGGCTACAGTGGGAAGGAAAAACTCCCTTTTAACAGGAAGAAACCTCCAGCAGAACCAGGCTCAGGGAGGGGCAGTCTTCTGCTGGGACTGGTTGGGGCTGAGGGAGAGAACCAGGAAAAAGACATGCTGTGGAGGGGAGCAGAGATCGATCACTAATGATTAAATGCAGAGTGGTGCATACAGAGCAAAAAGAGAAAGAAACAGTGCATCATGGGAACCCCCCAGCAGTCTACGTCTATAGCAGCATAACTAAGGGATGGTTCAGGGTCACCTGATCCAGCCCTAACTATAAGCTTTAGCAAAAAGGAAAGTTTAAGCCTAATCTTAAAAGTAGAGAGGGTGTCTGTCTCCCTGATCTGAATTGGGAGCTGGTTCCACAGGAGAGGAGCCTGAAAGCTGAAGGCTCTGCCTCCCATTCTACTCTTACAAACCCTAGGAACTACAAGTAAGCCTGCAGTCTGAGAGCGAAGCGCTCTATTGGGGTGATATGGTACTACGAGGTCCCTAAGATAAGATGGGACCTGATTATTCAAAACCTTATAAGTAAGAAGAAGAATTTTAAATTCTATTCTAGAATTAACAGGAAGCCAATGAAGAGAGGCCAATATAGGTGAGATATGCTCTCTCCTTCTAGTCCCCGTCAGTACTCTAGCTGCAGCATTTTGAATTAACTGAAGGCTTTTTAGGGAACTTTTAGGACAACCTGATAATAATGAATTACAATAGTCCAGCCTAGAGGAAATAAATGCATGAATTAGTTTTTCAGCATCACTCTGAGACAAGACCTTTCTGATTTTAGAGATATTGCGTAAATGCAAAAAAGCAGTCCTACATATTTGTTTAATATGCGCTTTGAATGACATATCCTGATCAAAAATGACTCCAAGATTTCTCACAGTATTACTAGAGGTCAGGGTAATGCCATCCAGAGTAAGGATCTGGTTAGACACCATGTTTCTAAGATTTGTGGTACACACACAAGATTTGTGATACACACACACGCTTCCTCCTGCAGTCCATCTGCACACAGGAAAAGGCGATATTCACTATGGAATTACCCCCAGATAAATATGTTCACTTCAATAAAAAGAGCTGTAGCTGAAGATGCAACGTGGCTGGGTCTTCCAGCATGACAATGATCCCAAACACACCGCTCAGGCAACAAAGGAGTGGCTCCGTAAAAAGCATTTCAAGGTTCTGGAGTGACCTAGCCACTCACTGCTCTAGAGGAGATCTGCATGGAGGAATGGGCCAAAATACCAGCTACAGTGTGTGCAAACCTGGTGAAGACTTACAGGAAACGTTTGACCTCTGTCATTGCAACAAAGATTATGTTACAAATTATTGAGTTGAACTTTTGTTATTGACCAAATACTTATTTTCCACCATAATTTACAAATAAATTATTTAAACATCCTACAGTGTGATTTCCTGGAATTTTTTTTCTCATTTTACTCTCACAGTTGACGTGTACCTATGTTGAAAATTACAGACCCCTCTCATCTTTAAGTAGGAGAACTTGCACAATCAGGGACTGACTAAATACTTTTACCCCACTGTATATCAAAATAGCATTCTCTGAATTCCAGTGAAGTTGGGACGTTGTGTAAAATGTAAATAAAAACAGAATAGAATGATTTGCAAATCCTCTTCAACCTATATTCAATTGAATACACCACAAAGACAAGATAGTTAATGTTCAAACTGATTAACTTTATTGTTTTGTGCAAATATTTGCTCATTTTGAAATGGATGCCTTCAACACATTTCAAAAATGCTGGGACAGTGGTATGTTTACTACTGTGTTACATCACCTTTACTTCTAACAACACTCTAAACGTTTGGGAACTGAGGACACTAATTGTTGAAGTTTTGTAGGTAGAATTCTTTACCATTCTTGCTTGATGTATGACTACAGTTGTTCAACAGTCCGGGGTCTCCGTTGTCGTATTTTGCGCTTCATAATGCGCCACACATTTTCAGTGGGTGACAGGTCTGGACTCCAGGCAGGTCAGTCAAGTATCCGCACTCTTTTACTACGAAGCCACGCTGTTGTAACACGTGCAGAATGTGGCTTGGCATTGTCTGGCTGAAATAAGCAGAGATGTCCTTGAAAAAGAAATAAGCAGGGATTTTCCTGAAAAAGACGTTACTTAGATGGCAGCATGTGTTGCTCCAAAACCTGAATGTACCTTTCAGCATTGATGGTGCCATCACAGATGTGTAAGTTGCTCATGCCATGGGCACTAACACACCCCCATACCATCACAGATGCTGGCTTTTGAACTTTGCGCTGGTAACAATCTGGATTGTCTTTTTCCTCTTTTGTCTGGAGGACACGACATCCACGATTTCCAAAAACAATTTGAAATGGGCATCCAATGTTGGTTTTCGGCCTTGCCGCTTACATTTAGAAAGTTCTCCAGATTCTCCGAATCTTCTGATTATATTATGGATTGTAGATGATGGAATCCCTAAATTCCTTGCAATTGAACGTTGAGAAACATTGTTCTTAAACTCTTGGACTGTTTTTTCACGCAGTTGTTCACAAAGTGGTGATCCTCGCCCCATCTTTGCTTGTGAACAGCTGAGTCTTTTGGGGATGCTCCTTTTATAACCAATCATGACACTCACCTGTTTCCAATTAGGTGTTCTTTGAGCATTCATCAACTTTCCCAGGCTTTTGTTGCCTCATCCCAATTTTTTTGAAATGTGTTGCAGGCATCCATTTCAAAATGAGCAAATATTTGCACAAAACAAAAAAGTCTACTCTAGTTTGAACATTGTGGTGTTTTCAATTGAATATAGGTTGAAGAGGATTTGCAAATCATTGTATTCTGTTTATATTTACATTTTACACAACGTCCCAACTTCATTGGAATTGGAGTTGTGTATGGGTCGAGCTCTAAACATTTTTGACGACTTGTCATTTAGTGTATACTAAAGTAAGCAGCCAACTGCATAATCAGTTGTTTTAAAAGAAGTTGATCTACATTTAGTGATGTAAATTTTCACATTTAGATCCATTTGGACCCTCTACATGATCCCACACACTTCTAATGGCATTTTCACCTGTTCAGTGGCAATACAAAGCGATTTACTTTGTGCTGTTCTTAACTTGTCCCTTCCAATAACATTATATAACCAGTTAACCCATTATGGTGATTGAATTCAAAATCAATAATGCACTGATTAATCATGTTCTTATCCCGAGTGAAAAGATGACATGAAATATAAGATAAGTAAAGAAAAGCCTTTATTCATCCCTCAATGGGGAAATTTCAGTGTCACATCGCAGCATAGAACAGTAGGAAAAGAAGGGCATATCTAAAAATATAATAGCCTCCCCATGAAACACATTCTCAAAAATTCAAATTTTGCATATGGCATTGACAAAACAGGCACACACAAACACACAATTTAAAAAAAAATCTGGCAAGTGCTAAAAAAAGAAGAAGAAAAAAATCAGTGCAGGAGCTTTTTAGGAGCAACTTCCCAAAATGTAAACTGCAAGTGCACACAACTTCGTTTCAGTGGAAGAAACTTCCAAAAACATTTTAAGTCAGTTGCATTTTAAACAAATGCAAGTGCACAACAAAAAATGCAGTTTGACATTCCACGTTTCAGCACGCTTGCATCAGCCTGTAATGCTGACTGCCAACGTATAGCGGCGCTGTTTAGAAGGTTTAAATGCAAGTCACTGGATTAAAACATGATGCAAAGGACACAGCAGATCGATTTACATCCAGTATAAACTATCTGGTTTAGATACTGATGAGCAACATGTAACGTTATATATAAAATCCCGTCTTAGCTAAAGTCAGGTTGACGGCTGCCCAGGTGTGTCACTTCCAAGTTCATAAAAACACTTTGTGACATGTCGCAAAATCACCGTGTGTGGGAATTTATAGGACAAATTCATACTTCAAAAGCAACATTTAGGCAATTTATAAAGAAATTTTAATGAATGGCCGGACGTGATATGCGACGACAAGCTAGCAAACATTACCCGCTAACACATACATACATACACACACCTGACTCCATTTAAATAGAATATAAATAACAGAGAACGATCATTTGCAAAGGTACTTATTTTGATACCTCGCAGATCACAACACATTCAATTTCCGAATAACACACTCTTCAATTCGGCTAGCAACTTCACACGAAATTCGAAGTTATTTCCACACAAAAACTTTTAGAACTGATTTGGTCTACCATCTTACCAATAGTAAGTCTACCAATCTTACCAATAGTAAGTCTATATATATATATAGAGAGAGAGAGATACAGATATAGATAGATAGATAATATGCTCCAGAAGAGGATTGGGAGAATATCATGTGGAAAGATGAAACCAAAATAGAACTGTTTAGTAAAAATTCAACTTGTCATGTTTGGAGGAAGACGAATGGTGAGTTGCATCCCAAGAATACCATGCCTACTGTGAAGCATGGGGGTGGAAACATCATGCTTTGTGGCTGTTTTTCTGCAAAGGGGACAGGACAACTGATCCGTGTTAAGGGCAGAATGAACATGGCCATGTATCCTGAGATTTTAAGCCAAAACCTCCTTCCTTCAGTGAGGAATCAGCCAAAATTCCAGCTACAGTGTGTGCAAACCTGGTGAAGACTGACAGGAAATGTTTGACCTCTGTCATTGCATCAAAGATTATGTTACAAGAGTTGAAATTTTGTTATTGACCAAATACTTATTTTCCACCATAATTTACAAAAAAATTCTTTAAAAATCCTACAATGTGATTTCCTGGATTTTTTTTTCTAATTTTACTCTCACAGTTGACGTGTACCTATGATGAAAATTACAGACCTCTCTCATCTTTCTAAGTAGGAGAACTTGCACAATCAGGGACTGACTAAATACCCCCCGTATATCAAAATAGCATTCTCTGAATTCTATCACAAATTATCATCTGAAATAATAAATTTAGCTTATTGTTCAGTGACATCTTCCTATATATGCTATAACTTTAAAATTGCAAAGCAATTATTATAACAATTTAAGTGTTCATACTATGCAAAAGTCTCAAAAACATCCCCAAAGCATTATACAAAACAAGGTCCCAACCCAGCTAACAAAATAAAGTTCCCAAATCGTTAAAAGAATGTTTGTCAAATGTTGTCAGAACGTTAGCTATAAAGTTCTCGGAATATTTCAGAGGAAAGTTTTGGTTTGGTTCCAAGAAGGTTTGATAGTAACAGTAACATTAGCACAAACATTTTGAGAATGTTAGGCAAACATTCTGGGAACATTTTTAAGGACAGTTTCTTTTTGGTTCACAGAACGTTTGACAATAATGTTAGCACAGTTTTGAGAACATTGTTCAGGAAATTTTCTATTTGGTTCCCAAAACATTCTGGTAATGTTACATAAAGTCACCAAAAGATATGTTTCATCCAGACATTTCCAAAACATTCTGGTAACGTTACCTAAAGTCATAATCTCGAGACTGAAATGAACAGATTTGTCCAATTTCCCTGCACTATAAACATGACTTGTCAATACATAAAAGGACGTAAAAACATTATGAAAACATTCTAGAAACGTTTCTGATAACCATAACCCAAATTAACCAATATGCAACATCACCAAGACATTATGTGTTAGCAGGGTTGACTGTGTTACAAAAAATGCTTAGTTTTTCACAGTTTTTCAGAAAACAGAACAGAGACACCTTTCAGATCAATCTTTGTCCTTCAAAAAGAGATGATTAAAATAAATAATGTGTCACACTAGAAGGGGCAGTGTCACTAGCTGGGACAGTGGTATGTTTACCACTGTGTTACATCACCTTTCCTTCTAACAACACTCAATAAGCATTTGGGAACTGAGGACACTAATTGTTGAAGCTTTGTAGGTGGAATTCTTTCCCATTCTTGCTTGATGAATGACTTCAGTTGTTCAGCAGTCCGGGGTCTCTGTTGTCGTATTTTGCGCTTCATAATGCACCACACATTTTCAATGGGAGACAGGTCTGGACTGCAGGCAGGCCAGTCTAGTGCCCGCACTCTTTTACTACGAAACTGCGCTGTTGTAACACGTGCAGAATGCGGCTTGGCATTGTCTTGCTGAAATAAGCAGGGGCGTCCCTGAAAAAGACATTGCTTGGATGGCAGCATGTGTTGCTCCAAAACCTGGATGTACCTTTCAGCATTGATGGTGCCATCACAGATGTGTAAGTTGCCCATGCCATGGGCACTAACACACCCCCATACCATCACAGATGCTGGCTTTTGAACTTTACACTGGTAACAATCTGGATGGTCTTTTTCCTCTTTTGTCCGGAGGACACGATGTCCATGACTTCCAAAAACAATTTGGAATGTGGACTCATCAGACCACAGCACACTTTTCCACTTTGTGTCTGTCCATTTCAAATGAGCTCGGGTCCAGAGAAGGCGGCGGCATTTCTGGATGTTGTTGATGTATGGCTTTCGCTTTGCATGGTAGAGTTTTAACTTGCACTTGTAGATGTAGGGATGAACTGTTTTAACTGACAATGGTTTTCTGAGGTGTTCCTGAGCCCACGCAGTAAGATCCTTTACACAATGATGTCGGTTTTTAATGCAGTGTCGCCTGAGGGATCAATGGTCATGGGCATTCAATGTTGGTGTCTGGCCTTGCTGCTTACATGTAGAAAGTTCTCCAGATTCTCTGAATCTTCTGATTATATTATGGACTGTAGATGATGGAATCCCTAAATTCCTTGCAATTGAACGTTGAGAAACATTGTTCTTAAACTGTTGGACTATTTTTTTCACGCAGTTGTTCACAAAGTGGTGATCGTCACCCCATCTTTGCTGAGCCTTTTGGGGATGCTCCTTTTCTACCCAATCATGACACTCACAATTATAGCGCTTTTCTACTTCACAAAAGTAGCACTACTAGGCTCCACTCTACTCATTTTTTTTGCTTTTCCACTAGGGTTAGTACCTGGTACCGGGTGCTTTTTTTAGTATCTGCTCAGGAGCGGTTCCAAGCGAGCCGAGCCGATACTAAAATGTGACGTCAACAGGCTGCCGGGCACTGATTGGTCAGAGAATGTCATCACTGGATGAGTCATGAGCGCACCGTCCGAGACGAAAATCAAAACCAGCCATTTTTAAATAGTCACAGCGGCGTTACAGTGGCTGTCCTTTTCTTTCATTTCACGGCAAGTTTTTTTACTCGCACAAAACCACACCTTGGTCCGTGGATGAGCTGCAGACGTTTCTGTGTTTGGTGGTGGAGGAGAGAATACAGTGAGGTGGATGAAGTGATCCGAAATGAGAAAATCTCCCAGTCTTTGGCCGAGACCGGCTCACCGGACATTACAGCAATGCAGGGAACAGCTGAAAAAGCTTAAAAGTGATTACAGGACCACAACGACCGGAGTAGGTCAGACCGTAATGCTGCATTTACACATAACGACGACAAGTCACGAATGCCACGAAGTACACATTCTTGGCCGCTGATCACGAATGTGATGATTCGGGGCAGAGGTGTCAGGTGTCCTCAGGAACTGCTGCAACATGTTACCACCCGTTACGATTAATGGCACGTGCTGCTGTAGAATTATCAGGAACCATTACGCACGGTCAAGAATAATGTTCCGCGTTGTTGCGCGCTATTGCGCGTAAGCGCATCGTTAAGTTCTGTCACGTTGTGAACGAGGTGAATTGTCTCCACACACACACCCATATTCATCCAACTGAATTCAGATCGCTCCAGTTTTTCAGAAGAACTTTGTGACTGCATCCGTAGTTGGGCTTTGTGCC
The DNA here is from genome assembly GCF_902500255.1 of Thalassophryne amazonica. Taxonomy (NCBI): domain Eukaryota; kingdom Metazoa; phylum Chordata; class Actinopteri; order Batrachoidiformes; family Batrachoididae; genus Thalassophryne; species Thalassophryne amazonica. The sequence goes on along the minus strand of NC_047104.1, from coordinate 38,317,949 downwards.
ATGGAGTGGCGCAGAGAGGATGAGATGGACAGAGCCAGATGTGTGGCTTCATGCGGCTCTTGTCTCGCGCGTTTTCCCAAACATCAGGCATGCAGCAGGTGGAACACCTGCAGGAGCGCGCTGAGGAGCACTGAAATGAGACTTTCAGCCGACTTGGTGTCAGCAATCAAACTGAATGCAGTGCAGCAGGGTTTAATTGTGCGCACACTTCTTCCTCCGCCAGACTGGAGGAGGTGCAGAGATGTCTGGCTGCACATGAGTCTCCTCTCGTTCCTCTGGGTCAGACTCGTTCTCCCGCTCATCGGTTACAACAGCAGATAGAACACCTGCAGGAGCGTCCTGAGGAGCTTCAGCAGGAACTGTAGAACGACACTTGGCTGACTTCGCGTCACTGTTCCTCTTCAGCATACTGCATCAAACTGAACTCTGTGGAGCCGAGTTTAATTGTGCGCATGTGCCAGAAAACTGATTTGTCGTGGCGCGCAGTGAAATGTGATGCCGCGATACAAGTCGTGTCAAAACTTGACAGTTTCCGTGTCATTTCGTAATAACGTGTGAAAGTTTGGGCTCCAAGAACCATCACAGGAACCACTACAAATGTTGTCACGATCTGTTAATGATCACTACTCATCAAGACGGCTCAATACGCTCAGTTGCAACCTCCACGACGTGAGACGAAATAAGGGTGGTGTGTGACATTTGTGGAAGATTGTTTGACAGGTAAAACATGATCCACGAATATCAAGAATATCACCAACACGCACTATTAAGAAACCTATTCAGATGCGTTAAGTCACGTTAAGAATGTCAGGAATGTGTCACAAATGACAGATAAATGACATTCGTAACACGTCTTGCTTATGTGTAAACGCACCTTAAGGGCTGGAAACAGTTCGACCGCAGGAACGCGGTTTCCGGACACTGACCAACGAGCACCGGGAGGCAGAATGACTGCTTTGTTGGAAGTGACGGATGGTAAGTGTTTTTGTGACTTTGCCTGTAGTCTGCTTGAGAGCACCGTTTAATGTTACTTATCCCATTGGTGGGAAGCACACTTTAACAAACGGAGATTTTGAATATAAACATTTGTTAAAGTAACATCGTTGTCTCATGTATGCAGACACAGTGAGCTAGCTGATTGCTAACTAGTGAGCTAGCTAACTCCGTGCTCCGCTTTAAAATATTAACTTCTGACAGACAAACACCTTAAGTCAGCATGACAGCAAACGTGTACATTCGACTCATTTAGTGCCATTACTGTGATATATATATATATATATATATATATATATTTATATATATATATATACAGGGTTACCCCCCCTCACCAAAAAACAAAGCAAAACCCAGAAGAAATATTGTCATAAATCCCACAAAGGTCCAGTAAATTTTGCTGGACCTTCCCAAAGTTTCGGTTATCTTGGTCGCTTTGCATAAATGTCATGTTCTTTCAAAATTATGCTCCAAATGGTCTGATTTGTTGGAGCATAATTTTGAAAGAACATAATTTTTATGCAAAGTGACCAAGATAACCGAAACTCTGGGGAATGATCATACAGAGACTGAAGGTTTTTTTTTTTTTTGGTAGGATTTTATTACAATTCTTCTGGGGGTTTATTTTTTTGGGGGGGGGGGGGGGGGGGTCACTGTGTGTGTGTGTGTGTGTGTGTATGTGTGTGTGTGTGTGTGTGTGTGTGTGTGTGTGTGTGTGTGTGTGTGTGTGTGTGTGTGTGTGTGTGTGTTTAAACTTGCTTTCCCATTTTTTCTTCATTATTGTCCAGGCAAGAACAAAAGGAGACTGTTCCAGCAAGCGAATCTGTCCATCTTGAATGATGTTGAGGCTGAAGCTGAACTGGGCCCAGTGTGATCGACACATCCAACTGATCCTTGAGGAAGCATCAGTGATGGAAGCTGCATTTAATCAGGCATATATTGGCGTGCTGGGAGACTTTGTGCACACGATGCGTGACCGGGGCGTGTGACCTGTGCCCCCATCCCAGACTACAGACACATGAAACTTTTGTGTAGTTTGTGTTGCTTTTTTTTTTTTTTTTGTATTTGCTCTTTTTTTGTTGCAGTAAACAATTTGACTTGTGACTATCATAATTTGTAATTTCATGCTGAATCAACAGTAAAAATCATTTTGTCATTGATGTTTTGGTGCAATGAAGCTTCATTTCTAAGAATTTTTAATTTGGGTTTTGCCGCTCCAGAAGATACTGCACACTACACCTGGCTGAATCTTTACACAGATGCTGGAATAAGCATGTCTAAACCGAGATTTTACCAAATGGTATTTAACATAAACAAAAAGGTTTAGTCACTTCAGTGAAGGCACCATTACATCAAGGAATTTTGAACAACCAGTTTTACTGTCTGTTTACTTAAATTTACATTTATGACCCCATTAAATGTAAAACTTATTTTACTACTGGATTAAGCTTAAACAGCTTTTCAAACTGTTAGCCTTTAAATCAGTAAACCTTGGTAACATTTACAAATGAAATTGATGTTACTCAAAAGTGGAGACATTTTAGCAAAAAGTACAAAAATTTATTCAAAATTCACAGTGAAACATAACCGGTGTATAACGTGTAGGCAAATGATGACAAAGGTGTCCCGTTCTGTGGCATGAACCTTTGCAGCGGTGACTCTGAGAAAACCATCTGAAACACTCACAGCATACATATTTTAATTAGTGCTGTCAGGTTATTAAAAAAATAATGTAATTGATTACAGGGTTTGTGGTTAGTTAATCTAAATTAATCATTTAATTGCAGGTATATTTAAAAAAAAAAAAACAGATCTGTGTGTGCTTGGGGCATTTAATATTCAGGTACAAAAGGATCAGGGTTATTTTTGTTACATATCAAGGAGGTATTAAACAAGCTGTAAATTGATCTTAAATTGGGAGAACTGTCTAACTGTAATTTGGATGGGTTAAATGCAGACAAATTTCATTGTATGTATAATGTGTACAATGACAAAAGGCTGTATTATAAAGAATGTCTATAAAACAGAATTGCGGGAGTTTGGAGGCTGATTCTTTCTGCACAATATGACTCCTTTAATAATTATCTTATTACATTTCATATTTAAATTTGTCCATTGAACATTAAAATCTGTATGAAAAACAAACGTTTTTAATGTGTTTTAAGCCTGTTCGAGTTCAGTGACGACGTTAATTAATGTCATAAAAACTGAATCAACATTTTGTGCATGAACGTCAGTAAACGCACAAACTCCCACATTTGAGATTTAACAATAAGTTATCAAAGCAAGTTACTTTGGTAAAAAAAAAAAAAAGTATTGCCATTAACACGTTTATTGCTCTCAGAAACATGACTTTATTTACAGACCAAGTCACTGATGTAAAAAAAAAAAAACCCAGAGCAAAATGTGACTGAAGGCGTGATAGGTGCTGTCATTAATTAATCTAAATTAATGCTTTATTTTGACAGCCACAATTTTAATAGTTAATAGCGACAGCCTGCAGTTATTACTTATTTACGAGCTAGTTAGGAAGCTAACGATTAGCTTACCGTCATGCTTTGTCTCTTCATCTCTTTTCAGCTTGTATCTTCTCGTCTTCATCTTCATATTGTTGTATGAATTCCCAAAGTCTTCTGTACTTTTCAAGCATGTTTCATCTCGCCGCCAGCAACTTTCTCTTAAAAACTCACACAGCAGTAAACACATGGAGTCTGCCATTGTTTATGTTTATGTCGCATATAAAACGACATCACTGCAGTTTGCTCTGCTGACCCCGCCCACGTTGAAGAGGTACTATTTGTAGTAGAAAAGGACGCGCCTGGAACCAAACCGAGTAGTGCTGGAGCTTTGTAGTAGAAAAGCGCCTTTAGTGTCCTCAGTTTTCAAATGCTTATTGAGTGTTGTTAGAAGGAAAGGTGACGTAACACAATGTTAAACATACACGCAGCATGACACGGAGGAGAGTCTATGTTTCCAGCTGTATGGGATGGTTACTTCCCCAACCAAGATTGGTACCAATTTACAGGTGGATAGACAGTTTAGACAGTGTTTCTTGCCCAGGCAGGTAGCCTGAAGCACACACCTGGAATAGAACCCCAGCCTGTATATTGAGCTATAGCATATTGATAGTCCTACTGCTGTCCCACAGATGGATCTTCTCTGTATGTCATCCCAAAATTAGTTCCCAAAATTAGTTCTTACTCTTCTCATGTTTTCCTTCTCCACCTTTCAGTTTTTTCCTCACTGTTTTTTTTTTGTTGTTTGTTTGTTTGGTTTTTTTACTGTTCAAAGGGAATCAGATTGGTGGTGTTGACATGTACTACGTGGATCCAGCAGTTTATCTCTTAAACTCAAAACTGAACAGCATTCATTAATAATATTAATAGAAAGGAGGCCCATGGACACTGAGATGGTCTTTGTCTCTGCGGCTCATTGAGAATCACATAATTTTTGGCTTACATTAGTGAACTGAATTGTCGGTGTCTTTTGGCAACAAAGGCAGATTGGTACAGATCCAAATAGATTTGGGGATTTGTTGGTAGCTTTGATGATCAGTGGTCATAGTTTGGTGATTGTATGTGCTCTCATAAGTGCTGCTTTAGAGTCAGATGCATGTTGGACGTAACCAAAGTGTCCTCAGTATTGAGCTGTTTGACGGCTTCAAACAATTAAAAATTACTAACCATTTTGTCCTCCATGAGATTCAGATCCACCTCCTCTTCCCTGTCCATAGCCAGCCCCACCAGCTCCCCCTCCCTGTCCATAGCTGGTCCCAGGTCCTCCTATCTGCCCATAGTTGGGAGGAGCTCCTCCCTGTCCTGGCCTGGGCTGAGGCTTGGTGGTGGAAATCTGAGTCCCTGAACCCACTGCTGGACCTTCACCACAGTCCACTCCGCTGTAACCATGGCAACACTTCCACTCGAGCTCCGTCACCATCTTGTAGGCCACCTTGTACCTCGGCCTCATGTAGGTCCGATAGCTGGAAGGATTCAAGTTAAGATTGTCACTGTGACTGAAACAATTTAGATGCAATATGATTTAAAATTAAACGATACATGTTTTATGTTAAAGATATAATGAACTTTTATATGTGCTTCCAACAGTAGGTAGGAAATGTTCTGTTTGTGTTTATTGTGATTTATACGGTCAAACTGAAAGACAGAGAACATCAAGTTTCTTTGCTATTACTAAAATGCACATTATAAATAAAAAGCTTAATATACGTTTCTTTTAAATTGTCGTGTTCTGCTGTGTTCTACTATGTGCTTGATTTTGGACTGACAGACTTTATGTGAGTCTTTGACATTGTCAGGTTCATTCTGGCTTTGTGAAAAATATTTCAAACACCATTATTTGACTATATATATATATATATATATATATATATATATATATATATATATATATATATATATATATATATATATATATATATATATATATATATATATATATATATATATATATATCGTAGTTTGCATTTCTAAAACAAATGCTGAAAAGTGTGAGGCCAGAAAACTCAATGCACTTGATGGGATATGGGGGAGATCAGGTGGTCAGGGGAGGAGGATGAGGACATGTAGCAAGAATGAGGTGCTCAGCTGCTTCACCTCAGGGACTTCTGCTCCCATGTGTTCCATTTCCAGAAAACCTCTCACTTCTGTCATCTAGTACTGTGTCCACCATCTAAATTACAAAGCACCATGTTCAAATCTGCTATTTAAGGGAATGACAGATGACAGTCTGACAGATGTAATTCACGTGACACCCAAAATACGAGGTCTATTAGAAAAGTATCCGACCGTATTTAAAAAAAAAACATATGGATTTGAATTACGTGTGCTTGCGTGAGCCAACCTTGAACCTTCATCTGCATGCGTGATTTTTTTCACGCCTGTCGGTTGCGTCATTCGCCTGTGAGCAGGCTTTGAGTGAGGAGTGGTCCAGCCCTCTCAGCGGATTTTCATTGTCAGGGAAATGGCTGAGAGACTGCCGCTTTGCTTGATCAAATTTTTTTTAGAAACTGTGAGGCACATCCATGTGGACACCATTCGAGAAATTCAGGTGGTTTTTGGTGAAAATTTTATGGGCTTCAAAGACATTAAGGGATGTTACTGTCCCTTTAAGGATGGCCCACAGCAGCTGTGGGGCGCGCCGCGCTCCAGCTGCCATCGACAGGCTGAGCGACCATTTCATTTCTAAATGGATCGCTCTGTGGATCCGTGACCATCGTGTGCAATTTCTCTGGTTATCACAAGAGCTGGACATCAACTATTTTCCTGCAGATTTCACTTTTAACAAGCGATTTTGTCATGGAAAGCCGAGTGGATGCTTCGCGTGTCACGATGGATTTGCTGCTGGACCGACACAAAACCACCTCCGTTTTGGTCTCACAGGACGGCTTTGAGATGGCGTTCAGACAGCTGTCGGTGGTTTTTCAGTCGAGTGATTATCCAAGAAATTGTGGACGAGCCTGGACATGCCAGAACATGTTCTGTGAAACTTTATCACGGCGTTGCTTTGCGTGTCGCGGCACCCGCAACGCGCAGAATTCCTCCGCACGTCTGTCTCAATTTGCCGAAAAAGTGCTGATGTCCACGTCTTTTCACAATTCCTGTGCTAGTCCAGATGATGTCCTGGATAAAACACAGTGTCCAGTTTGGAAATGAACGGCACATTCCACTTTTAACGAGGAGTTTTTGTCATGGAAAGAGGAATGGACGCTTCGCGCGTCACGACGGCAAGCGAGACAAAGAACACGTCCATTTCGGAGTGCCACAAGGACAAGCTGGGACATGTCCAGCTCTCCACAATTTCTCTGATACTCACTCGACTGGTAAGCACTGAAAGGCATGTCCCAGCTTGTCCTTCTGGCACTCCGAAACGGAGGTGTTCTTTGTCTCGAACTGGTACGAACTACAAGCATTTGCACTGTGAGTGTAAGTTATGTTACGTATGGTGCATTCACATATTAGCTGTAAGTGGTGCTGTTTTATTTTTAATGAGGAGAAAGATGGACAGGGAGAGAAATATTATATCAGTGCAGAGGGTTACCTGGTTTTAATTGGGTAAATGTGAATAATTTGTGTAATATTACTGAGAGTAATTAATCTATAGCTACACAAAAGTTCAGTTTTTAAGATGCCATCAGAGCCACTGCTTCCTGTTTTAATATATCGCTGAGCAAATACTGTATCCTTCAAAGAAAGTAATTCTTGTCTGTGTCATTAGCATTGGAAAATACCACGCCTCACATCATCACCTATAGCCTGCTGCTGCAGACGGAATTCCACTATGATGGCTTTTCTACCACCGATGACAATGTAGCATAAATGCAGACAATATCAAGGAGCGCAGAGCGCACCCTCTGGTGCACGCATGCGTGGGAGGGGCAGATGGAAGTCACCATATCCTAGCCTGTTCTATGCCATTTACAGAGCCTGTAATATAGTTAGGAATTATTAATTATGACTGGCAATTGAGAAGTTTAGAGTCTGACCCGGAAAAAGTAGGGTGCGGTTCTCCAACTTTTGCATTCTGAGAAACCAATTTTTCTCAGGAATGTGTGAAGTTTTGAATCATTGGGTGCAAAGTTGAGAAATGTTGGTTTCTCAGAATCCAAAAGATGGGGAACCTTCCCTACTTTTTCTGAGTCAGGCTCAAAATGTCATAATTGCCCCTCACACTTAGCAGGAATTCTGATTTGTCACTTTTTGATCCATCCCACCCACACTCTAAATATTTTCTGACTACTATTGTCGTAACTGAGGTGAATTTGAGAAACATTTTGTATATGCAGCAAAACATTAAGGTGCACAACCAAAAGCACATACTTTGCTCAAACTCTGGAGGTCATGTTTAAGAATGAAATAACTGCTTCACTGAATTCATCAGCGCTATGAAGGCATTCAAAATAGTTACATGTGTGTCATTATAACAGCTGGCTTCAATAAGGGCTTCTTTCTGCATCACTGAAATTTGTAAAATAGCATTTGTAAAACATTAGACAAGCTATCCTTTAGTGAATTACTGCACTGTGACTGCCCAACAGTTCAAATACAACAACAAAATCAAAACAAGAGAACCATATATTTAAGTGTCAATGCATGATGTGATGTACTTTGGTCAATATCCTGATGCATCTGTGCATCTGGAAAATAATTCTGCTTCACAACTATCTCTGGCAGTGCAATGTGGAAAAAAACAATCAATTTGTGTATCTCAATTCAAGACTTAGGCTTGAAACACACTACAAGAGTCATGTTTGTGTCTCGACTGCATTGAATGTTGATATTTATTTACAGTGTATTCACAGCGCTTCATGATTTCCACATTTTTTTTATTCACCTTATACAGGAAGTCAGGGTGGGTGGCGTCATTTTGTCAAGCAACTTCCGGTTTGCCACTGCGTCAATGATTATCTCCGTGGGAACACGGTACACTAGAAGTGTCCGAACATGAGCAGCATTAATTGTTCAGTTTGTAGGTGCCACAACAACTAGAAGAAGAGGAAACTATCACTTTCAGAACGATGTTTTGAACATGGAAAGCAGAGATCTGAGTGCTGTGGACCAGCATTTAACTTGCTCCCTCCTCCATTGAAAGACGAGGATCTCCGGTGCTCACTAAAGGCGCTGAATTTGAAAAATCCACCCAGACGTCCCTGTCTGTTCTTTTCATTTTATGGAGAAAAAAACCACACCACTGGATCTTACACAGATAAATTATTGGACTATAACCCTCCGTTGAAGAAGCCACGGCGGATGCTAGTGAGACAAATAGGTAAGCTGTGTTTGTAACATTAGCTACTATCTTATTTACTCATTTTCTGGCGTTTGATACAACCAAACACTGCATGAAATAACACCATACGTATATTAATGTTACGTAATCTTGGCATTATGGTGATACTACTTGTCGGGTAGTATTTTAAATTCATTGTGCTTTTATATATATTATTTATACGAGCTTCAGCAGCGCTGTGTGGCACGGAGCTCGTAGTTACTCATAGCGAAACTGTCCATGCTGAGTGACAACACAAAGTAGTTTAAAATAATCGACGGCCACTTTTTCATGTCATCTTCCCACTCTGTTATGACCCATGGGTGAGCCAGAGTCGATCCCTTTGAGCTTTTCAAAAAGGTTTTGTTGTGTGGGCCGCTGAAGAGGAGGTACTGCTGGCCCACCACCACCAGAGGGCGCCCTGCCTGGAGTGCGGGCTCCAGGCACCAGAGGGCGCCGCCGCCTCACGTGAGCAGCTACGGTGACAGCTGTCACCCATCACCTGAGACAGCTGACGGCAATCATCTGTGGGGTATATCAGCAGGACGGCACCTCCACCTCATTGCCGAGATATCGTTTCTACCAGAGAGGTTACGTATCGAAGCTACGGAGTGTATCTTTTTGGATTTGTGCTTAGTTTGTGGATTACTGTTCCAACGAGAGGTGGAGGTAACTTCCCTGCTGTTCGGAGTCCTGGGTGCAAACGCGCCCCCATCTAACTGTCCTTTGTTCCTCGCCAGCAGTACCAGGTCCGACACGCGGAGGCAGTGGCCACCTGGGAGTTCGGGACTTGGCGGCTCCAGTATTCCCGGGGTCCTGTGGCGGAGGAAGCCGTGTGGTTCCGGTCTTACCTTGGAGAGGCGTCTCCTATCTTCGAGCCTGCCCACACGACACTTTTGTGAATTGACTGTTGTCCATTGCTGTGATTGGTTGTATTCGTTGTGCACATTCACAACAGTAAAGCTTGTTATTTTGACTTACTCCATTGTCCGTTCATTTGCGCCCCCTGTTGTGGGTCCGTGTTCCTACACTTTCCCAACAGGATATCTCGGCCAGCGTCATGGATCCTGAGGGGCGTCAACCGGCTGTTGAACGGCCAATGGAAGAACAGGACGCGCAGGCGTCCGCGGGAGGGGTAATCGGTGAGTTGCAGCGGATCCTCACCGCTTTCACGACTCGGTTGGATTCATGACCGAGCAGAACGTCCTCCTGAACCGCAGGGTGGAGGCTCTCGCCGCGCAGGTGGAAGCGCGCCCTCCGGGCGCCGCTGCGGCTCTCCCTCCCGTAGATCCTGTGCGTAACGTTGACGTTCCACTGGTTGTTCAACGACCTCTCCCTCCTTCCCCGGAAGCATACATAAGCCCTCCAGAGCCGTACGGAGGCTGTGTGGAGACGTGCGCGGATTTTCTGATGCAGTGTTCGCTCGTCTTCGCACAGCGTCCCGTTATGTACGCGACCGATGCTAGTAAAGTAGCTTATGTCATAAACCTGCTTCGCAGTGAGGCACGCGCTTGGGCTACAGCGCTCTGGGAGCAGAATTCACGGCTCCTTCTGACATACGATGGGTTTGTGAGGGGGCTCAGAACCGTGTTCGATCACCCTAATAGGGGCGAGACCGCTTCAACCGTGCTACTGTCAATGAGACAGGGGCGCCGGAGCGCAGCTGTTTATGCAGTCGACTTCCGCATCGCGGCTGCGAGATCCGGCTGGAATAACGCTGCCCTCCGCGCCGCCTTTGTAAACGGACTGTCTTTGGTTCTCAAGGAGCACCTGGTGGCTAAGGACGAACCGCGGGATTTAGACGGGCTTATCGATCTTGTCATACGGTTGGACAACCGGTTAGAAGAACGTCGGCGGGAACGAGACGAAGGGCGTGGCCGGGCACGCGCCGTCCCTCTCCCTTCCGGTTCTGACCGCGCTCCGCCTTCCCCACGCTCCACGGCCCCTGCGCTCCGTGAGGCCACAGCTCCCCCTACTGACGAAGCTATGGACACGAGTAGGGCAACATTTAGGGCACCAGCTGCACAGAGGAGACGGGCCCATGGAGCTTGTTTTGTTTGTGGTGCACTAGAGCACCATGTGAGAGACTGCCCCGAGCGGTTACAACACCAACGCCCGCCCCTAGAGACTGGGCTAGGGGTGGGTCGAGACATTCACGTGGGACACACCCACATTGCTACACGACTCCCAGTCACGATCCTGTATGAGGATTTAACCCTGAAGGCCCCAGCACTGGTGGACACGGGCTCTGAGGGGAATCTGTTGGACTGCAGATGGGCCAGGGAGATAGGGCTCCCTCTGGTGGCGCTTACCTCGCCTGTGCAGGTTCGAGCGCTAGATGGCTCCCTGCTCCCTCCGATCACACATAAGACACCACCTGTAACGCTGGTGGTGTCAGGAAACCACCGGGAGGTGATCGAGTTTTTTGTGACTCAGGCCACTTCCCGTGTGGTTTTAGGCTTTCCCTGGATGTTGAAGCACAATCCCCGGATTGATTGGCCGTCCGGGGTAGTGGTTCAGTGGAGCGAGACCTGCCATCGGGTGTGTCTAGGTTCCTCGGTTCCTCCCGGCTCCCAAGCTAAGGAGGAGGTCAGAGTCTCGCCCAATCTGGGGACGGTGCCGGTGGAGTACCACGACCTTGTCGACGTGTTCAGCAAGGATCTGGCGCTCACACTCCCCCCCCCACCGTCCGTACGATTGTGCCATCGATTTGGTTCCAGGCAGTGGGTTCCCGTCCAGTAGACTGTACAACCTCTCACGGCCTGAGCGCGAATCAATGGAGACCTACATCCGGGACTCGTTAGCTGCCGGGTTGATCCGAAATTCCACCTCCCCGATGGGCGCAGGTTTCTTTTTTGTGGGTAAAAAAGATGGCGGACTTCGTCCATGCATCGATTATAGGGGGCTGAACGAAATCACGGTTCGCAACCGATACCCGTTACCCCTGTTGGATTCGGTGTTCACGCCCCTGCATGGAGCCAAGATTTTTACCAAGCTTGATCTTAGAAACGCGTATCATCTGGTTCGGATCCGGAAGGGAGACGAGTGGAAGACGGCATTCAACACCCCCTTAGGTCACTTTGAGTACCTGGTCATGCCGTTCGGCCTCACAAACGCCCCCGCGACGTTCCAAGCCTTGGTTAACGACGTATTGCGGGACTTCCTGCACCGGTTCGTCTTCGTATATCTAGACGATATACTCATCTTTTCTCCGGATCCTGAGACTCATGTCCGGCATGTACGTCAGGTCCTGCAGCGGTTATTGGAGAACCGGCTGTTTGTTAAGGGCGAGAAGTGTGAGTTTCACCGCACCTCTTTGTCCTTCCTGGGGTTCATCATCTCCCCCAACTCCGTCGCACCTGATCCGGCCAAGGTTGCAGCGGTGAAAGACTGGCCCCAACCCACAAGCCGTAGGAAGCTGCAACAGTTCCTCGGCTTTGCGAATTTCTACAGGAGGTTCATTAAGGGCTACAGTCAGGTTGTTAGCCCCCTGACAGCCCTGACCTCACCAAAAGTCCCCTTCACCTGGTCGGATCGTTGCGAGGCCGCGTTCAAGGAGTTGAAACGGCGCTTCTCGTCTGCACCCGTTCTGGTGCAGCCCGATCCTAGTCGCCAGTTAGTGGTTGAAGTGGACGCCTCGGACTCAGGGATAGGAGCTGTGCTGTCCCAGAGTGGGAAGACCGATAAGGTCCTTCGTCCGTGTGCCTATTTTTCCCGCAGGTTGACCCCGGCTGAACGGAACTATGACGTCGGCAACCGAGAACTCCTTGCGGTGAAAGAGGCTCTTGAAGAGTGGAGACACCTGTTGGAGGGAACGTCCGTGCCATTCACGGTTTTCACTGACCACCGGAACCTGGAGTATATCAGGACCGCCAAGCGGCTGAATCCCAGGCAAGCCCGCTGGTCACTGTTCTTCGGCCGTTTTGACTTCCGCATCACCTACCGGCCCGGGACCAAGAACCAGAAATCGGATGCCTTGTCCCGGGTACACGAAGACAAGGTCAAAGCGGAGTTGTCGGATCCACCGGAACCCATCATCCCGGAGTCCACTATCGTGGCCACCCTCACCTGGGACGTAGAGAGAACCGTCCGGGAGGCCCTGGCACGAAGCCCGGACCCCGGGACTGGGCCAAAGAACAGACTTTACGTCCCACCAGAGGCAAGGGCTGCAGTTCTGGACTTCTGTCACGGCTCTAAGCTCTCCTGTCATCCAGGGGTGCGAAGAACCGTGGCAGTTGTCCGGCAGCGCTTCTGGTGGGCGTCCCTGGAGGCCGACGTCCGGGACTATATCCAGGCCTGTACCACCTGCGCCAGGGGCAAGGCCGACCATCGCAAGGCTCCGGGACTGCTACAGCCGCTGCCCGTGCCTCATCGCCCCTGGTCCCACATCGGCCTGGATTTTGTCACGGGCCTCCCGCCGTCCCAGGGAAACACCGTGATCCTCACGATAGTGGACCGATTCTCCAAGGCGGCCCACTTCGTGGCCCTCCCGAAGCTCCCAACGGCCCAGGAGACAGCGGACCTCCTGGTCCACCATGTCGTCCGCCTGCATGGGATACCATCAGACATCGTCTCCGATCGCGGCCACGGTCAGTCTCTCGTCCGGGTATCACCCCCAGACCAACGGGCAAGCAGAGCGGGCCAATCAAGAAATGGAGCAAACACTGCGTTGTGTGACAGCCGCGCACCCGGCGGCCTGGAGTACTCATCTGGCCTGGATCGAGTACGCCCACAACAGTCAAGTGTCATCAGCCACCGGCCTCTCCCCCTTTGAAGTGTGTTTGGGGTATCAGCCCCCATTGTTCCCGGTGGTTGAGTGAGAGGTCGGTGTGCCCTCGGTCCAGGCCCACCTGCGGAAGTGCCGTCGGGTGTGGCGTGCCGCCCGTTCTGCTTTGTTGAAGGCCCGGATGAGGGCGAAGACCCATGCAGACCGGCGGCGGACCCCGGCCCCTACGTATCGCCCCGGGCAGGAAGTGTGGTTGTCCACAAAGGACATCCCGCTACAAGTGGCCTCCCCTAAACTGCAGGACAGATACATAGGACCGTTTAAAATTCTCAAGGTCATCAATCCCGCCGCAGTGAGGCTTCGGCTTCCAGCCTCACTGCGGATCCATCCAGTATTTCATGTGTCAAAGCTCAAGCCCCATCACACCTCGCCCCTCTGTACACCCGGTCCGGCACCACCTCCTGCCCGGATCATCGATGGCGAGCCGGCTTGGACAGTGCGCCGGTTGTTGGACGTCCGACGGATGGGCCGGGGCTTTCAATATCTGGTGGACTGGGAGGGGTACGGTCCCGAAGAACGCTCCTGGGTGAAGAAGAGCTTCATCCTGGACCCGGCCCTCCTGGCCGACTTCTACCGTCGCCACCCGGGCAAGCCCGGTCGGGCGCCAGGAGGCGCCCGTTGGGGGGGGGGTCCTGTTGTGTGGGCCGCTGAAGAGGAGGTACTGCTGGCCCACCACCACCAGAGGGCGCCCTGCCTGGAGTGCGGGCTCCAGGCACCAGAGGGCGCCGCCGCCTCACGTGAGCAGCTACGGTGACAGCTGTCACCCATCACCTGAGACAGCTGACGGCAATCATCTGTGGGGTATATCAGCAGGACGGCACCTCCACCTCATTGCCGAGATATCGTTTCTACCAGAGAGGTAACGTATCGAAGCTACGGAGTGTATCTTTTTGGATTTGTGCTTAGTTTGTGGATTACTGTTCCAACGAGAGGTGGAGGTAACTTCCCTGCTGTTCGGAGTCCTGGGTGCAAACGCGCCCCCATCTAACTGTCCTTTGTTCCTCGCCAGCAGTACCAGGTCCGACACGCGGAGGCAGTGGCCACCTGGGAGTTCGGGACTTGGCGGCTCCAGTATTCCCGGGGTCCTGTGGCGGAGGAAGCCGTGTGGTTCCGGTCTTACCTTGGAGAGGCGTCTCCTATCTTCGAGCCTGCCCACACGACACTTTTGTGAATTGACTGTTGTCCATTGCTGTGATTGGTTGTATTCGTTGTGCACATTCACAACAGTAAAGCTTGTTATTTTGACTTACTCCATTGTCCGTTCATTTGCGCCCCCTGTTGTGGGTCCGTGTTCCTACACTTTCCCAACAGGTTTTTGTTTCTATCCATGTCATATCTTCCGTTGTTCTGTACTGAAACACCGCTCACCGGAAGTCCTAATCCAAAACGGAAATGCCTCTGCTGTAAAAGTGGGCGGGGCTGAATAAAGTGAACATTACAGCCTTATTCCAAAATGGATGAAATTCATTTTTGACTCAAAATTCTACACACAATACGCTATAATGACAATGTGAAAAAGTTTTTTTTTTTTTTTTAGATTTTTGCAAATTTATTAAAAATAAAAATCTAGTACTAAGGCCCTTCAGCTGCTCCCTTGTTTTCATTCATGGTCGCCACAGCAGATCCAAGGTGGATCTGCATGTTGAATTGGCAGAAGTTCTACGCTGGTTGGCATTCCTGATGCAACTACACACTGCATGGAGAAATGTGGCAGAGGTGGGATTTTTAACTGGGAACCTTCAGCACAACTAAGCAATAAAATAAAAAAAAATAAAATAAAATAAAAACCTAAATAAGCAAATAAATAAACCAAAGAAATTACAAGTATTCACATCCTTTGCCATGAAGCTCAAAATTGAGCTCAGGTGCATCCTGTTTCCACTGATCATCTGAGCTTAACTGAAGTCCACCTGGGGTAAATTCAGTTGATTGTACATGATATGGAAAGACACACACCTGTAAGATCTCAAAGTTGACAGTGCATGTCAGAGCACAAACCAAGCATGAAGTCAAAGGAATTGTCTGCAGATGTCTGAAACAGGATTGTCTCGAGGCACAAATCTGGGGAAGGGTCCAGAAACATTTCTTCTGCTTTGAAGGTCCCAGTGAACACAGTGACCTCCATCATCCATAAATGGAAGAAGTTTGGATCCCCCAGGACTCTTCCTTGAGCTGGCCAGCCCTCTAAATGGAGCGATCGGGTTAGATAGGGAATCGGGTTAGATAGGGAGGTGATCAAGAACCCGATAGTCATTCTGTCAGAGCTCCAGCATTCCTCTGTAGAGAGAGGAGAACTTTCCAGAAGAACAACCATCTTTGCAGCAATTTACCAATCAGGTCTGTACAGTACAATGGCCAGACAGAAGCCATTCCTTAGTAAAAGGCACATGGCAGCCCACCTGGAGTTTGCTGAAGAGCTCTCAGACCATGAGAAACAAAATTCTCTGGACTTCTATGAAGAAGAACCCCATCCCTTCGGGTGATGGTGAAGGCCAAATCAAGCGTGCCTCTAATGATTCCTGTATATAATCATTCATTGCGATGCATTCCAGGGCAGACAGAGAAAACAGTTTTCCCAGAGGAGGACTAGTACCGGGAAGTACCTCAATGGCACAACCATAAGAGAACCGTGACAGCTGATTGCAGAATACAAGCGCAGCTGCAGATGCCGGCAGGACAGCATTCGGACGTGGAAGTGGTTGATTGGTTGAGGCGAGTGCCGAGTCAGAGGAGGCCTGATGTGAAACAGTAGCAAGAAGTTGCTCTATCTGAGAACTCACAGAAGTCATAAAGGCGTCTTGCCGCTTAGTGAGGTTGCTGATCCCAGAGCTCAGTGCAGTAAGACAGTCCTCTTGTAGTGCTAGCTGGCGGCTATGGTAGCATACTGCCAGCTGGAATGCACTTGAGTCCTCTGTAGTCCATGGCTGGCCAGATCGTTTTATTAGGTTTGAAGGACAGAAACGTCTGGACACTTGCACAAGGCAACAATCTGGCAGGGAACTAGTGCAACCAGTGGAGCTTAAATACACCCAGGTGATGAGCGGCAGATTAGAAACAGGTGTGTGGAACGATCCAGAACAGGGTGTGGCCCAAAGAGAGTGTGACGCCCACCACCAACCAACAAGACAGATAGGGAGAGACAAAGCCCAAGCAGGAAAAACCCAGCAAGAGAAATCACACATAACAAAACACAGAAACATAAACTAAGACTAAAGAAAACTAGAACCTAAACTAAACATGGCAAAACAAAAACACATGATAAAACAGAAACACAAAGCAAAAGAGTCCAGATCATGACAGCCACAACATGAATTAAACCCATCAGACTGACATCTGCCATTCCCTTTCACAGTGGTCTACCCCTGAAGGGGTGCGTTGCCGCTTAGATGGTGGACTCAGTAGGTGAGAGAAGGTAGAGGTTTTGCAAGCACATCATTTTTCTGGAGCAGCAGCTCCCAGATGTGATGCAGTTACACCTCCTCGTCCTCCATCTCCATCCACTTGATTTATTTTACCTACATATAACCAGTCTGATTTTTTTTGTCATTACTTCCTTTCATGCATTTTTAAAAATGATTAATATACAGCTTGTATTTGATTTTATTTGATTTATTTGAAATTTACCATATTTACAGTACTGTGCAGAGGTATGGGGTAATACTTATAAAGGTACAACACAATCACTATCAGTAATGCAGAAAAGAGCTATAAGAATTATTCATAATACTGGCTATAGAGATCATACAAATCCACTATTTTTACAATCCAAATTCTTAAAATTCACAGGGGATTGCAGTCTGAGGGGGAAATTTAATTTAAAGCATCAGTGGGCACGAACAACATTAAAAGGTTTCTGTATTTCTGTCTGTGGGGTAAGGATGTGGAACAGATTGGGAGTGGGGCTCAAGCAATGTCCAAGCATGAACCAGTTCAAATAGCGGTACAAAAATATGTTTTTTTCTAGGTATAGGGAGGAGGAAG
This sequence comes from Thalassophryne amazonica, assembly GCF_902500255.1. Lineage (NCBI taxonomy): Eukaryota > Metazoa > Chordata > Actinopteri > Batrachoidiformes > Batrachoididae > Thalassophryne > Thalassophryne amazonica. Next base: position 38,300,407 of record NC_047104.1, on the reverse strand, counting down.
GATAATGAGGGTTAGGGTGTTTTTGTTTTTTGCTTCGGCTTGTAAATATATAGTATTTTGTATGTAAGTAGGTACGTGTAGGTGTATATTTATGTTTGTGTATATATGTGTGTATATGTGTATATATATATATATGTATATATATGTGTGTGTATGTGTATATATATATATGTGTGTATGTATATATATATATATATATATATATATATATATATATATATATATATATATATTGATATCGGTTTAGGTGTGTAGGAATCTATGTGTATATGTGGCAAAGGGTATTAGTGGTTGTGGGGAAGAAGGAGAAGGGATAAATAAGCTGATGCTTCACCCTACCCCTTTTCGGACATGTTGGGTACACAGTAGGAACTTTTTTGTTGTTGTCTTCACTGATCTATCTTGTAATTGTTGTTGTATCAAATGTTCAAAATAAACAGTTTTCATCATCATCAAGTACCATATATACCAGTATAAGTCATGTTTTTGTTTGTTTGTGTTACTAGTTTGAGAGATCCTGCGACTTACACTCCCGTGCAACTTATATACCGAAAAACTAAAAGTAAACTCTAAGAATAAGAGCATAAATGGCAATAACAAAAAGTACAGTACAATAATACACAAAAATCTAAAATTAAAGCGCTGTTAGTCTAGAAAAGGTGTGACATACTCTCACCAGCCACTTTATTAGAAACACCTTGCTAGTACCAGGTTGGAACCCCTTTTGCCTTCAGAACTGTCTTAATTCTCCATGGCATAGATTCAACAAGGTGTTGGAAACATTCCTCAGAGATGTTGGTCCATTTTGATATGATGGCATCATGCAGTTGCCCATTCAACCAGTCTGCCTATTTTCCTCTGACCTCTGACATCAACAAGGCATTTTTATCCATACAGCTGCCGCTCTCTGGATATTTTCTCTTTCTTGGACCATTTTCTGTAAATCCTAGAGATCACTTTGAGCAAAGATCCCAAGAGATCAACAGTTTCTCAAATACTCAGACCAGCCTGTCTGACACCAACAACTATGCCATCTTCAAAGTCACTTAAATCCCATTTCTTCACCATTCTAATGCTTGTTTTGAACTTCAGCATGTTGTCTTCACCACATGTAGATGCCTATATCCACTGAGTTGAACAGGTGAACCTAATAAAGTGGCCATTGATTGTAGAATAAAGTAGAATACAGTAGAATAGTCTTTATTCTCTATAAAGAAACTGTAGAAAAAATGTTTCAAGAACAAGAAGAACAAGATCAAAAGAAGGTGTTCTCTTAAAACAGAGACAAACTGAAACATGTACTGTATACTAATATATATATATATATATATATGCATGTAAAAATATGAATAAAGTTAATTTTAAAAAGTGGCTGTATATGGGTGTTTCCTTTTCAAGAGGCCATTTTTAATGAGTGTGATTTATATAAAAGAAAATAAGGTTCTACTTTTGTTGCCAATAATGAATCACAGGATGGTGGTTCAAATTTAAATTAGTAGTTGTTTGTGTTCACTCTAAATCAGTCTGTTGATTTAAGATATCCAAATTCATACTTAGAAATTTTAGTGTGCACTTTTTAGATGGGATTAATTTAAAAAAAAATACAAATATGTGTGATTATTGTCACCAATTCTAAGTCTGAGAGGAAATCAAATAAAATGTAACATTGTGGTTGGCTTCTGAAGAAAATGGCTTTTGTGGTCTCAGACGTTTAAATTAGACAATGATCTTATTTCCCCTCAGAGGAACAGTGTGTCTTCTATTAGCAACAGTGTTGTGGGTACAAATCCTGACTACTCCAGACTCAGGAAATCGGGACTCACACTACCACCCTGGAGCACTGTCCGCCGTTCCAGGTGCAGGGATGATAATCTGGCTTCACGTAGGTTTCCACGCCATCCTCAACCACGCAGCTCACGGTCTTCGTCACCACAAACGCACACCAGTTCCTGTCCAACACACAAATACATGACTGGTAATTTGTTAGCACTACATACAGGACATAAAGAAGACCTGCAGTCCTCCTCCATGTCCACAGCAGACACTGACACCATTTCTACAAAATTCTTTGCACTGGAACCCTGTGATGAAGATGGTGATGAAGGACAATCACAGGCGCCTGTTGAATGTGTGTGTGTGTGTGTGTGTGTGTGTGTGTGTGTGTGTGTGTGTGTGTGCACGCGCGCGCACGCAGCAACAACCCAGACACAGTGTGTGGAAATTGAATTATACTGATTTGGAGGAATCCAGAACAAGTTGTCAGCAGTGTGTCTGTATGTTAGTAACATTCATGACTCTTGAGAGCTCAACCGATGAGGTTGTGAATTGTTTGGGTCGAACTGATGAAGCCATGAAGTTGCTGGACAGAGGTACCTCTGTCTAACAACTTCATGGCTCCAGGACCTTCAAGACTTAGACAAACATCCAAATATGGTGATGAGACTTGGACTCTAACAAGTGACCTACTGGATGTCTTCATGACCGCACCCCTCCAGAGAACCCTTGGGTACCATTGGAATGACTTTGTGTCAAATAAGTAGATACTTTGAGAGACCCAGCGAAGAAATATTAATGTTGTTGTGAAGAGAGATCAGTGACAACACCATGCCCATGTGGTGCATTTCCCTGCGAGAGAACCAGGGTGAAGGTGCCTCAGTACTGAGAACACCAGTGATCGAAGGTTAAGGCCCACATGGCAGATAGGCATGGAACCATACACTAGCTCCACAATACAATATCATGATATACCTATCACGATTTGATACATATTGTGATACATAAGTTGCACTTGTCAGGAGAAATTCTGTCCTTAAAGCAAACGTTCATGTCTTAAAACTCAAGAACCGTAAACTCTCAAAATCGAAACTTTTTACACATTAATAGTGTGAGGTCAAAGCTCTGTGTGCTAAAAAAAAAAAACATGCATTTCTGACATTTATAAATGCAAATTTATAAATTTTGGTAAAAGAGCTGACTGCCAAAAATCAACTTACAATTGGGTCCCTTGCCCTTACGGACATCTTACTTGTTATAGCACCATTCACACTAATTCCAACGTAATCTGTGATGAATGTTTGACTTTGAAGGAACAAATTATTCTGAAGTATAAATTGTAATCCTTGATGTTATCTGTTTCCTATTTGTACATTTTACAAATCACGTATGATTCTTCTGCATAAGGTCATTATTTCTTCCAGTGATTATTTCGCATGGTATCACGATATTCATAAAAAAGCTATATGATTCAATACAGGCCCCACGATATGATTATCGCGATACACAATGTATCATTCCACCCCCAGCAGATAAACTGCTATTTTTGGAAGGTGGGGATGGATTGTTCATGTCTACATCATAGAGATGTGTGGTATCCAATTGATACCTTTAAACCTTCCCCAAATTATACCCCGAGATACGGTATTACTGTCTGCCTACCAACAACAGCTTGGAGGTGTGTCATCTGTCATATTGTCTTATCACCGCATGTAATTTTGGGGGCTTTAGTGTTTTTAAAGTGTTTTTTTTAACATATATCTTTTTGCAGCACACAGTTTGTTTAGGTGATACACCCATCAACTGCTCCTGCCTGAAAGCTTATCTTCTGTCGAAGGCTTTATAATATATAAACTTAAGAATAACACCATCAGCTTCTCCTTTGGTATAATCCAGATCCCGTGTCATGGTACTCCGTGAGCATTTAGTAATGTTGAAGAGCAGAAAGTGACAGAGCAGCAGTCACATGACTCTATTCATTTGCTGAAATGGTTTTTAAAAAAATTTAAATTTGTATTTATATTTTCCATATGTGAGACTTATTTCTCAGTCATAGAACAACCAGTAAAAGGTGTTAATTATTTATTGTTGGCAGTATGATGTCAAAATGATGTTGACAGATCATTTTCTGTTTATTTTAGCTGCAGGGGTTTGCCGTATGCGCGAATGAGCCACATCCATAACCTTCGTTTTTTTTGGGGGGGGGGGTTTTCTGAGTTATCTGGAGAAATATTTGACTTCTTTTATCTGTAACTATGTGCTGCTGTGTTCAGACTGTGTTGGATATAAATGTCTATGAACAGGCATATATGCCTGTTTGATTGATTTTATACAGGAGGGTAGGCGTGGATAAGCATTGCTTCTGCCTACACCTTTAGGCACCATGTATTTGGTTTATTTTCTTATATTTCTTCTCATTTTTGACTTTTCTGTTACAAGTTTGGTTATTTGTATATGAGTGAATTTCTGTTATGCATGGGTGTCTAATAAATTATTATTATTATTATTATTATTATTATTATTATTATAACTGGCTGCTCAGTTATTTTGATGCCAGGTTTGAGTTCACTAAAATTAAAACACAATACAGATTGTTTTCTACTTGTGCCACATAAACATGCAGATCCACCTCAGATATGCTGTGGTGATTCTGAGTGAAAAAGGGAAATGCTCAAAGCAGCTTACTTTTTATTGATCAATTTCAATTAGCGAGGTGGAAACTGACTGGAGTGGTGAAGATAATCGGGAGCATTCTGCAGTAGCATTCGGAGGGGGTGCATCATTTACTTTTATAGCATCTTCAAACACAGGAAATGGTCCTACTGCTGGACACTGACACACACACAGTCCTCATGAATTTATAATAAACAGTGGACATTAAACAGCAGATTGTTTAAATGATGGTATTTAAAGGGATACTGTTGCTATTTTTAAATATCCTGGGATACAGTATTACCATATTACTGCCCAGCCCTACCGCGTCACTGCCAAGCAGGCCCCAGAGTGGTTCCACTGGGAGGCGCATATGCACAGACACTTTAAATTTCACACTGCACTGACGCCAGAGTTCAGACTTGTGTTTCTGATTCTGTTTGTGTCTTCAAAATGTAACGCAAGACCACAAAACTGCATAATCAACACAACTGGACCTGTTTCTTTTAGGAGACAAGAGTTTTGACGTGTGTCTCCTTAACAACGGAGTCAACTCACACTGAACTCATTGGGTTCTGATCGTCATACTGCATGTGGGACTGGAACCACAGCACGGGACTTGCTGTCACCACCGTCCAAGCAAAATTCATAAATGTTTATATCAGCGATCAGTGCAGGAGGCAACAAATCTGTCCACTGAACTCTGACGTGGACCGAGAGACGATTCTGAACAGGCATGACAAAACACACACTCTGCAGAAAGTGAAAACTGAAACATGAGCTTTGAACTTCATCCAGAACTAAACTAGGACTATCAGAACCAGCTGTGACCTTTGACACCCCCCCCAACTGGGAATCAGTGCCAGCGTTTGCGGCTTCAAAAACTCAGGGTTTGTCAGGATAACGCTGTTTCTGAGAGAGAGAGAGAGAGAGAGAACTGCAGTGTGGAAAACATTTCACTGTTTACAATAAAAGGTCAAATAGCCCAAAATACAGGTGCTGAAAAACACCAGTATCAAACTTTACTCTTATTTTCACAGTTAAAATGCAGCACACGTAAGAACCGACATTCAGCTCACAGTCTGAACGTTACACACAGTGCCCACGTCGAAATGTTCCATCAGTGGACACACACCTACAGGAACATGTTTCATCATCAATCAAACACGCTGTAACAAAATCTGCAGCGTTAACTACAGATGTGGGCGGGGCTAAAGGGACGAATGCTGCAATAACCTCAGACTGCTCCCTCAGACAAAGTGATGCTCAGAATTTTCAGTTACAAATCTTAACGATGTTCACAAATAAAAATTATGATCTTGATGATGCAGTTGCACAAGATCTGGATCTCACACACACACACACACACACACACACACACACACACACACACACACACACCTACACACATACACACACTGTCATCAGCCTTTAAACAGGAAATGAGTCACGCGGGCGTTTATATGTGTTCTTCAGTTTGCTGTTGCTGATTTTACAGCCAGAGTGATTCTGCATGCACATGTATGCATGTGCATGTGTACGTGTGCACGTGTGTATGTGCGCTTATCTGGCCTGCAGATTAGTTATTTTTCAGATTTTACTGCTTTGTTAAAAAAAAAAAACTGGATAGTTTAGCTTTGTCAGTCTCTCTTTCATGGCCAGCACGGTGGCTTAGTGGTTAGCACTGTTGCCTCACAGCAAGAAGGTCATGGGATTAATTCCCACTTTCTGTGTGGAATTTGCATGTCCTCCCTGTGTTTGCGTGGGCTCTCTCCAGGTGCTTTGCCTCCCTCCCACATCCAAAGACATGCAGGTTAGGTGAACTGGACACACCCTGGACAAACTGGCGTCCTGTGAGTTTCTCCTTCAATGTAACTGTGATGTCTTTAGGAGGGAATCCAACTACACTTTTTAGATCCTTTGTGTTAAGTGTAGTTGTATAATAATTCAATTAAATGAATTGAATTATTTCATTGGTGCTTGTTTTTACAAGATCAACATCTGTTGCCTGGTGTTCTTGTTTAGACCTAAACACATGATGCGGACTCTGACGTGTCACGGAAGCAAGAAAGAAGCGTTTGTATAACATTTACACAGACATACAGTCACAAAGTGCTTCACAGAGTAAATCAGTAAATAAGAAGAGAAAACCCACCTTAAATATGAGTAAAGCAAATTAAATGGAGCATATAAGACTGTAAATCCATGAGAATATTAAAAGGCACTCAGAAAGAATTTCTATATATACTGATAAAATTTCAACAACATCCATTCATAACTTTCTGAGTTGAATGTTGCTGCATCTCTAACATTCTTCCAGATCCAGAATATGTTCTGGAATGACTCAAAAATAAATGCATTACTTTCTAAAGCATTTTTCTTTATCTGCTCACAAAATGTTACTGAAGTTCAATATACACATTTTTTTTAATGTTCCTGAATGCTTAAAACCTTTTCTGGATCCTGGATCCAAAATATTTTCAGGATCAAATTCTAAATCTGCTCAACAAATTTCATCAACATCCTCTCACAGCTTTTTGAGTTAAATGTTACGTACCAATCATTCTCAGTTCCAGAATATATTATGGATCACCTCCAAAATTGAATCACTCATTTCCCAGAAGATTTTCTGTGTGGAAAGGTGTTCATTTCTTTTAGAGTTACCCTTGACATATTTAGCATTTTCGTGGCCAACATCAATAAAATAGTAAGACTGCTTGTGTTGGTCCTTGTATTGGTGTGGTCAGGCACAATGTTGGTGCATTGTTATCGTGAGGAAGCAGAATGCATTCGCACTGTAGAGCACCAAAAGCCTGGTTATTTATATGGTACAGTATTAAGGACTCCTTCACACATAGTGTGAAGTTTGGATGAAGTGCACACTCAGTGCGCACGGCGTAGGAATCATGTGCAAACTGTTTAATGTCGTCCCTGCCTCTAAAGTCTCGTACACCTGTTGCTACAACTATATGCACACACAAGCGCCTGAAAGACAAAGTGTGCGCTATGCAAACCCATCACACCCCCTAACGACAGGTGTCGGCCAAATTCCAGGTGACACGCACGAACACCTAACACCGCTCGCATGGCACTTAGAAAATATGTGGCTAGTCGCACTCTTCGCATGACTACAGACTGCAGATAATCACTTTCATACTCGCAGAGAAATTTGTCTAAGTCCCACACGAGTATGGCTTTTGTGTGTGCGCTGAGATGACAGGAGGTGTGTCCTCCCATTGAAGCGGCTGTGGAAATCTGTGGATCTGGACATTCCAGCTGGACACTACGTACTGTGTTTGGACGGACATGGACAAACAACTGCCCACTGTGACACACGTGTGTCTGTTTGCTGTTATCAAGTGGACATAAATAAAAACATATGTCACTGTGGCGACGTGCTGCAGCGAGCGAGTGTGTGCATGGCATGCACATGGACAGGCTGCTCCCAGGTTTACATGGACTGTCAGATCAGAACACGCAGCAGGCGATCTCACTGTCATGTCACCCACGTGAGCTATGTTTCACATGACGCGGTGAAATGCGGCACGTCGTCCACAAGACGTGCATGCGGCCAGTTGGAGACGCACCAGCAGATGTGGACATGAATGAGACGATCAAACTGCTTCTCATTCGTCATTTCATGACTTTATGTCTGTGACCATGGGTCATCACCAGAGGAGCAGACATATCATATTTGTGTTGCTCGCTTGATAAATGCAGAAAAATACTTGTACAGCCAATAGAAATGAGGCGTCCAGAACCAACATGGAAGACAATAAACTGAACAAGCTGATGTGTGGCAGAGCAGAAGGAGATAATTTTACACAGGGTGGATTTCCAAAACAAACAAACAAACAAATCCTTACAAATAAACATTCATTCATTAATTTTTGACCTCAGGTTTAATATTTTACTAGAAATACATCTTTTTAAAATGCAGTTATGAAGAAAACATAATCTGTGGACATCTGTGAAAGTACACTTTTATCAAGGAGGGTCAGAGACTCCTTGAAAACGTGTGTTCTTTACTATTTGAAGTTACTTGATCATCTTTCAGGAAAAATACAGGAAGAAACAATAATTTTTCATCTCATGTAGACTTGGGGGGCAGCACGGTGAATAAGTGGTTAGCACTGGTGCCTCACAGCAAGAAGGTCATGGGATCGATTCCCGGCCTTTCTGTGTGGAGTTTGCATGTTCTCCCCATGTCCGGTTTCCTCTCACAATAAAAAAAACAAAAACATGCTTATTTAGGGTCTGCTCCTTTCTCTGGCTCTGACCAAGGCAGCATCTCTACATCTGGAGTTGGTCCCCGGGCGCTGCACTGTGGCTGCTCACTGCCCCTAGTGGTTAGATTGTGTCTAACTGTAATTACGATGGTTAAATGCAGGGGACAAGTTTCGTTGTATGTATATATGTGACAAGTTTCTATTCATTCATTCATTCATTCATTCAGGTAGACTCAGAATGCACCACGTTCACCTCAAATTCTCAAAAACTGCAAATCACAGAGCACATCCTCCTGCTTGGTCGCTTGGTTTCCTTTGCCATCGATATTGCCTTCATGAGTTTTTTTGTTGTTCTAGAAAACAAACAAAGTCTTCATTCAATGTGCCATTTGTTGGTGCACCTGCCTCTTTAAGGAAGTGACATACATTAAGTGACTAAGTACACCCCCCCTTCCACCCTGTGCCTTACTTTGTGCTTACATTATGCACATTGTAGATAGTACAGTGGAACTGGACATGCACCATATGCACCATGCACTTTAGACTGTGCTCTGTAGATCTTCAAGATAGGGCCCTTTGTGTTAATTTGCTTAACAACAGAACAAAATCCACTGAAGCAAATCTGAGCGGTGCTTCCGTTTTGTTCCACAGTCATCATTAAGACTTTGCTTTAAATGTGGTTTTCTGTTTGTAATTAACTACGACACTTTATTTTGTCAGTGAAAACTAAAAAAAAAAAAAAAAAAGACAGCAAACAAAACATTCCTAATTTCTTACACAGAACATTTGAACAAAATGCTGTTTTGTCCCATTCGGCTCAAAATATCACAAGTTTTTGCTGTTTGCAGGGGAATTGACATTTTTTTATTTGATTCATATGCAGCTTAAGTATAATGTGGTTCACAAATGGGATCACTTTTTGAGGTGACCTCATCCCATTGTGGGACAGCACAACTGTGTTTAATCAGATTACTGTTTTCATGATTATGAGTCATTCCTAAATTGAATTACAGTGCCAGTCAAAAACTGTCCACAAAATATGTGAATTTGCAAGGAGACAAGATTTCCAGCAGCTTCACAGCACACGGAGAGAAACGTCTCATCCTGTTCTAAGAAACTGTCATTTGTCAGGGCTTTTATCAATAAGAGTTTTAAACCTTTTCATGTCAAGGTGTTTATTAGTCCTGCATTAGGATTATAATAAATAAACCAATCAATCATGATATGAGGAAGCTAAATTCAGTACACAATATGGTGATTAGAAGCTTAAGCAGTGTTCACGGGGACATCTTTAGTGTCAATAAGTGCTCTCAGATGAAGAATAAACAAGTTGCTATTGCGATTGAGGACAGTAGACGTGCTTCCACATACTGCACTTTGACCCACAGCGGCTCCCGCTGAGCTCAGCGGTGTGTTGGCAGTCAACCCCTGTGCAGACGGCTTCCTGCTCAGAGAAAAAACACCTGTCTAATTTTAAGAAAAATATCAAATGACAAGGATTAATTTAGGTGTCATATAAAACAAATAATGAATATTGTCCATTCATGAAATGGAGAGAATATTTGCATGAGTTGAAAGATGGAATGTTCCATCTTTCAACTCATGCAAATATTCCATCTTTCAACTCATGCAAATATTCTCTCCATTTCATGAATGGACAATATTCATTATTTGTTTTATATGACATCAAAATAGATCCTTGTCATTTGATTGGTGAATTATGTCATGTGACATTCTTTATGACTGTCATCGTGCAGTGTTTATTTTAGTTCTATTTACTGTGCATTTTTGTCCCATATGTTTCACTCTACTGAACGCCTTCATTAGCTTGTGGAAAAAATAGCTTCAGTGTTCGCGGGAACATCTTTAGTGGTTGTAGTAGCACTGTCAGATTAAAAACTGGACAAATTAATGTACTGCTGACAGACACGGATTGGCAATTAAGAGTACCAGGATTTTTCCCGGTGGGCCGTTCAATAAATGGGCTGATGGCTGCCCGGTATTTTTTTATTTTTATTTTTTCCTGTGGTAACTTTCCTAGCCCAAACAGAGAGACATGCACGGCCCACAGAGCCCAACTGCAGCCTGCAGACACACAGCACTGAAACCAGTAGTTTGTCGTCTGTCAAGAAATACCTGTCCCAATTGTGGGTACATGGTGAGAACAAGAGAAAAAAACACAACAGAACACGAAAAATAAAGCAACTCACAAAATGGATAAGAAACGTAAAGGCCGTACAGAAAATGGAAAAAAGAGCTTGGGCTGTGGATGCTGCTGAGCAGAAAAAAAAATCAGGTTTGTTTGCTCCTGGGACTGGCCTGGCAGGGGCGCCTGCAGCGGGTCCCTCTCAGGCTCAGCAGCCGGTGATGTCGAACGAGTTGGACAGTGAAATTGAGGACGCGGCTACCGCTGCCATGGAGGTCATACAGGAGTAGATCAGTGGTGGTGGCGATGGTGTGTTTGGTGCCAGCACAGTGTGGATAAACAGTCATTCATATAAAGGTTTAGCCCGTCATATAAATGAAATGCCCCTCCCCACCTTTTCAGGTTCCATGGGTTTAAGAGATTTACGTCTCCATAAACATTCAAATCAAACATGTAATGTACTCACCTCATAGCAAAGCACAGTGTGATGTGTTACAACTAAATGTAGTTATCTAAAGCACTGGAAAACAATACCATATTCGTATCACGATTAACTGATTAGTTGCTTTTATTAACAACCATATAATCACTATTTTATACTTTCATCAAAGAATGCCACACATGACTGCAGATCTACAAGCTTTCAACTCACATGTTGCAATGTGATGTGGTTTGAGCATGTAAATATGCTATTTTCACAATTTTCATCACTTATTTTATTCAAGGCTCCAGAATATAAAGTGATATATTGTTCAGTATAGTAGTGTTATTAAGGGCTTGTGTGTTTATATGTACTTCAATGAGGGTGAGTTGGCACAGTATCTGTACGTGGACTGTAGTGGTGGGCCAGTCTGGACCAAAAAGTCCAGAGTCAAATTTTTGTCTCAGTCCAGAATAGCTGGACTTAGGAAAGCAGAGGTGTCCTTCCACCCACCGCTGAGGAGAAAAGCAACTCTTGCTGAGCTCAGCCATGTGGTGGCTGACCCCAGCTGAAGTGAACTGCTGGGCGGACATGGAGCCTACTCTGCCCCATGTTCCTACAAGAAACACCCTTCAAATTTTAAATGAAATTTCAAATAAGGCAAATATATTTAGGTGTCATATAAGACAAATAATGAATGTTTTCCATTTGTGCAATGGACAGAATATTGTCATTTGTTAAAAGATGGAATGTTCCATCTTTCAACTGATGCGAACTTTCTTACCACTGCACTCATAAATATTCATTATTTGTATACTATTAAATGTTAAGTGTGGCCTGTCACTTGGAGTTCAGTTACAACAATCACAAAGAAATGTAAAAAGTATGTCAAAGGCAAGAATGGTCTGTGATTAGTGACAAGACTTTATGTCCCTCGGTGCCAGCTTTTTGATTTAAACTACGAGGGCTGTCAATAAAGTATAGGTCCTTTTTATTTTTTCAAAAACTATATGGATTTCATTCATATGTTTTTACGTCAGACATGCTTGAACCCTCGTGCGCATGCGTGAGTTTTTCCACGCCTGTCGGTGACGTCATTCGCCTGTGGGAGGAGTCGTCCAGCCCCTCGTCGGAATTCCTTTGTCTGAGAAGTTGCTGAGAGACTGGCGCTTTGTTTGATCAAAATTTTTTCTAAACCTGTGAGACACATCGAAGTGGACACGGTTCGAAAAATTAAGCTGGTTTCCGGTGAAAATTTTAACGGCTGATGAGAGATTTTGAGGTGATACTGTCGCTTTAAGGACTTCCCACAGAGCGGGACATCGCGCAGCACTCCCAGGCGCCGTCGTCAGCCTGTTTCAAGGTGAAAACCTCCACATTTCAGGCTCTATTGATCCAGGACGTCGTGAGAGAACAGAGAAGTTTCAGAAGTAGTCGGTTTCAGCATTTTATCCAGATAGTCCACTGTTAAAGGAGATTTTTTTAATGAAAGACGTGCGGGCGTATTGCAGCGTCGGCTCGCAGCCGCCGCGACGCTCCACCACAGGAAAAACACCTCTGTTGGAAGCCTTAAGGACAAGTTGGAACATGTCCAGCTGTTAAACAATTTCTCATATACTCACTCCACTGAAAGCCATCAAAAGCCGCCTGGATTTTACAAATGGTTATTAACACGGAGGTGTTTTTCCTGTGCCGCCGCACCGCGCCGGCTGCGTCCCGACGCGCGGACCCGTCTGCACATCTTTCATTAAAAAAATCTCCTTTAACAGTGGAATATACGGATAAAATGCTGAAACCGACTTCTTCTGAAACTTCTCTGTTCTCTCACGACGTCCTGGATCAATAGAGCCTGAAATGTGGAGGTTTTCAGCTTGAGACAGGCTGACGACGGCGCCTGAGAGCGCTGCGCGATGTCTCGCTCCGTGGGAAGTCCTTAAAGCGACAGTATCACCTCAAAATCTCTCATCAGCCATTAAAATCTTCACCGAAAACCAGCATAATTTTTCGAACTGTGTCCACTTCGATGTGTCTCACAGGTTTAGAAAAAATTTTGATCAAACAAAGCGCCAGTCTCTCAGCAACTTCTCAGACAAAGGAATTCCGATGAGTGGCTGGACGACTCCTCCCACAAGGAGTGCTCACAGGCGAATGACGTCACCGACAGGCGTGAAAAAACTCACGCATGCGCACGAGAGTTCAAGCATGTCTGACGTAAAAACATATGAATGAAATCCATATAGTTTTTGAAAAAAATAAAAAAGACCTATACTTTATTGACAGACCTTGTAGACATAAAAAGAGGAACTGTAAATTATTATAATATGCATACAGTATGTCACGGACATACTTTTAATTTTTTTGTAAAATTGTTCTTGGGAGCATGAGCATGACTAAAACCTTTCAGCTTCTGGGGGGTGGGGAGGCCCCCCCCCCCCGACAGCCCGCCTTTTTAAGCATTTTCCTTATTTTAACTTTCAGCTTCTGGAGGGGCTCTGCCCCCCATACTCCCCACCTTTTAAGCATTTTTCTTTTTTTGCTTTTCAGCTGACCCCCAAATTACAGCCCTCTTAACCCCCTGCCACTTTAAGCATTTTTTTTTATGTAGAAGTAAATTAATATTCAAAGTTTTCAGCTAGTTGAGAGTAGGGCTGTACAATATGGACAAATTATTGTCTCTCAAGGTATAGTTTGGACAGTCTGTAACTGAATGTTTTGGAGTTATGAGGTAAAAGCAGCAATAATGGCGACAAAGGTCAGTTTCAGTTTGTACAGGGTTCAAAAGTTAAAGTTGCTCCATTAATTTTGCTCCAGCTGTATTTGTGCTGAATTTGATGCTTGTATCACCATTTGAAGGATTGTTTCAGTTATCTGCTCCACTAATAAGCCAACAGAGCATGAACCAGCTGCTGTCTGTTAGCTTACATGTGTGTATATAAATAAGGCCCCCAGAATTAAAGGAGAAATGCTGTTTTTAACAACCTGGTCCTCATTTATGGCATAAAATACCGTTGTTTACTCATCAATATAAGTTTGGTGTGATTAGATGTCCATAGTTCAAACAACGTGTTCAGTTCAAATCTGAAGCAAACATTTTTCTTTTTCTACTAAGGTGGATTAGAACTTTTTGTGGTACACAGCACAAACCACTGGATAGGAGGAACCTAGCAGTCAGTGTGGCTCACTAATTTGAAAATGCAGGTCTTTCAACCAGACGTGTTGTGCCATGACATGTCAATCATCTGTGTCCAATCTGATTTCAGGGGAGTCCAGTGAAACCCCGGCCTCCACTCTAGCTCCACCCATGCCAGGAAGTGTTCAACATTTGACATTACCTGTTTCACTGTGACTGAGAATTTGTCACTTCCTGTTGCCACTGAGTTCCCGCGAGATTCCATGGGACATTTCCTGTTTTACTGTGGATTTGAAATTTGGCACTTTCTGTTCAGGAGGCCCCGTACCATGAGTGAGCTTCGAGCCGCTGCGCGATGCTTCGCTCATATTAAAAAAATGGTAACATGGCTGAAAATCAGGGTGTTTCTGGTCTTCACCTGTATCTATCATAATCGACCATTTGAATATTCTGAATATTCAGTTGTTTTACAGGGTTACTGACTGAAACTTTGCAGAACCACTGTCTTGCAGGAAACTCATCAGGGAAGCCATCAAAAACACTTTTACACATGTAACTGAACAAATGAGGACTGCCTGGAGCAGGAATATTCACTCCATTATACCGTACAGCTTGCTAGTACAGAGAAGGATTTTCTGAAAAAGATGTGAAACCAAACTTTGCCAGGCAGCACAAGAGAGACTTGAGTCTAGATATAATATACGGAGCCCTGGAAGTGTCATCGCAAAATGTTTTGCATGTGGAGAGAATGTGCACACGTTTTATTATATTGTGCGCTCATTTTATGATATTGTGCGCACGTTTTATTATATTGTGCGCATGTTTTAAGCATCGTTTGAGTAAAACAAGGGCACGATCTACTTAAACATGGCTCGTTTTATTAATTCAAGAGCTCAATTAAAGAAAACGGGTGCTCATTTTATTAATGCGATGGCTCAATTAAAGGAAAACGTGCGCACATTTTATTTAATTGAGGGCTCAATTAAAGGAAAATGTGCACACGTTTTATTAATTCGAGGGCTCAATTAAAGGGAAACGTGTGCACAAATTATCATGGCCAGAAAAACATATCACTTTACGTGACCTCTCCCGGGTTCCGTAATAATATGTTTTCTCTTGAGAAAACTTCACTGTGAAGCTGTGCTTGGTGATGACAAAAGTTACACTATGAGCAGTTTCTCAATCACAAACACAACCACAGAAGTTAGTATGAGGCATCAAGATGATGTCACGGGCTGGAGTCATTCGGTGCGTGGGCCATACTGGTGGGCAGAAAACTCTTATTCAGCCCCTGACTGCGCATAATATTTCAAGATGTCACCATTCAAAGTGTGCACTCGGTGATCATCACACACTGATGGATCAGCTCAGCGTCATATGTAAAACTCATCAACACATCACATCCAGATGGATGACAATGACCATTTTCAAGATTTTCACTTCGCAAGCATTTAGTCTGGAGGATCGGATGTCGTTTGGCTCAAAAGTGTCCAGTACAGGTGGAAGATGGGATCACAGGAGCTCAACCTGTGGTCAAACTCATCAGATTAAAAACAAACCCACTCCCCTTGTGTATTTTCATTTTCTTTTTTCCTTTGGTTTCCTCTGTGCAGCTCCACATTTAGGCAATAAGCTGTGACTGAAGTTATTATGGCAAACTAACGATCTGATTTTCAGTTAATTCTTTTGAAATCAAACACAGATTAACATTTCTAAAGACGAGCATTTATGCAGAACGCGAGCACGCAAAAAGAGCGATTTTGCAGACAATGGACGTACACAATGTGAAAAGTGAAAAGTTGGACTCGCCAGTGTCAAAATGAGTGTAAGCCGCGGAAGAAGTAAAGCCAGCAAGAAGAAGCGCAGAGGCGACTGTCCAAGAAGCCATGGTTCGGGTCTAGCTGGTATGGTGGCTTTCAGGTGAACTGCAGCCTGACTCACGGATGCGCACACCAGCCAGACTGTGAAGGAGTGTTTTTTTTTTTTTGGACCACATTAAAAAGTACCTCAACATCAAGGCACATCCTGCTGCTGCACTGCATGCACCCCACAAAGATGGGACCAGACAGCAGAAAGAGCACAAACAAACACCAACAGGCTGATAACGGCGTTCCCTCATGTGACCACTAATAAAACTGTACACTGATCTACGCCTCCAAAGACTTGAAAACCTTCCTCACTATCATGAGGCCCAAGTGTGTTGATCAGATAGCTGCAAATTCAGCCATAATAAGTCTCGGGCCATTTTTCAGGTTCATCCAGCCATTCAAGCTCTGTGGGTCTGGCAATGCCATGTCATGGGTTTCTTGCTGGCTGCCCTCACCCACCTCCTTCCTGTGTGGTCACAGTTATTGAGAACTGCCTCCTCCAGACACCCTTGCCACACAGTACCATACTGTTTGTATGTCTTAATGATTGATGGAAATGAAGTCCAAGACCACCTGACGTGTCTAAAGAAAAGTGGCTGTAAAAGTGATGATTAGTATTTAAAATAGTCAAATTATTTATGGGTCTGGAAATGACAGGAGTGTGTATAAAAATGGCCTTAATCCCTAAATAATTGATGAAATATATTTTTGTAAAGCCTCTTCAAGCTGAAAGTTTGAAATTAATTGATTAATTGATTGATTGTATTTTATCTGTTTTTATGACTATATTAGTTTATTATGATGTGCTTTATTTATTTATTTTATGATGTAAACTATTCTATTGAGGTTTCTAGTGCACTGCAGTCACTGAATGAGTAACAAAATTTCATTCTCTTGTGTATACAAATGCACAGTGAAAACAACAATAAAATCTTTAAACCTTTGAATGATTAATTGATGCTTAGTCAATTATTTTGATTACCAAAGCAACATTTTGAGTCTTTTTTAAATATCCAAATTCTCTGAGTTCTGCTCCTTAAATGTGAATATTTACGAGTTTATTTACTCCTGTCTGGCAGTAAATTGAATATCTACATCTGAAGGCATCATCTTGTCAACATTTTTACCATTTTCTGATATTTTATGGACAAAATAAGTAATTGATTAACTACAATTAGTTTCATAATTAATCAGTTATGAAAATAATAATTTTGTTGCAGCTCTAATGACAAGGACATCTTGAATGTTTCATTTTATTTGAATTTTACAGGTGTGTATAGAGGCAGGTAGCACGGTGGCTTAGTGGTTAGCACTGTTGCCTCACAGCGAGAAGGTCATGGTTTGATTCCCACCTGTGGCCTTTCTGTGTGGAGTTTGATTGTTCTTCCTGTGTTTGTGTGGGTTCTCTCCAGGTGCTCCGGCTTCCTCCCACATCCAAAGACATGCAGGTTGGGTGGATTGGAAACTTTAAATTGTCTGCGGGTGTGAATGTGTTTTTGTCTATATGTGACCCTGCGACAGACTGGCACCCTGTCCAGGGGGTACACTGCCTCACGCCCTATGACTGATGGGATAGGCTCCAGCCCCCCCGTGACCCTTAATTAGAGTAAGCAGTTGAAGATGAGTGAGTGTGTATATAGAGGCAAAATGACAAAAACTGTCATTGTCCAACTAGTTATGGACATGACTGTACATGCTGTAAAATGTAAGATAATCACCATGATGACAACTTTCACTTTCTACTCAGTGTGTGATTTTTTTTCTCCATCATATCGCTGCTGTTCAGTCTGTCACAAGTTTGTTTTTTTCCACACGCTTTCATAAAAAACAACAGGAGGCCTTATAAAACGCTGCTAATCCTGTCTTATTTCTGTCTCCCGTTGTCTCCTCCATCAGCAGCACTGTTTATGATTTATATATATTTTAGCAGTGAACAAAACAGAAACTTTACGACACATGGAGGTGCAGCACAACATCATCTGATTAATGCAGCCATTACAGGGCAAGATCACTTCACTTACCTTTTTTTGTTTATTGATTATTATTTACATTCTATCACATTTGGAAAAGATTGAGAAATGAAAGCTGTCACATTGATCCAAATACAGATCTGTCATCTTCCTGTTGAAATAATGTCAGTGGAAATAGAAAACCAATGCGTGTTTTCTTTTTCTTCTTGTGAAGGAAACTCATGAGCAGTGACAAGTGAAGGAAACAGAAGAAAAACCCACAATTACGGCACTTCCAATTGATGATTTGCAAAGGTATATATGGTGCTGATGGTGTTTTAACGCTGTGTGTGTATATATATATATATATATATATATATATATATATATATATATATATATATATATATATATATATTTATTTTTTTTTTTTGTTTGTTTTGCATCACACTGATCCTGTGATTCATTATTTGCTCAGCATGTTGATGACATCATTGTTATTGTGAACAACCAGCATGAAATCCATTGTTTATGTGATGTTGTCACTGCTTTTTTTGGGGGGTGGAGGGGTAAGATTTCATGTGCAAAAGTAAACGGCGCCACACAAGACTCTGCCTGTTTTACCAGGACAGACCTGCAGAAATGGTGGTCTGGATGACTTCAGGGTTTTACTCAGGAGATGAGGACACTATGAAGAAAAACTGGGAGGGTGTGACAGAGATGTTGTACGTCAAGGTTCCTCTGTTTCCTGATTGTGGACTGACTCATGAATGACACAATAACAGGGAGGGGAGACTGGAATCTGCTGGTGCTTTTCATTCCATTTAGAGGACATAGTTTTTGCTGATGACCTGGCTCTGACATCAAGAAGTCCTACAGGCCTGAGGACAATCGGGATTTCCAGATACATAAAGCAGATGAGAGTCTATGACTCAAAACATGGAGATGTTCTTTGCCAGTTACTTCCCCAGCCATGACCAGTACCCATGGACGATACCGATGAAGTGTCTTGTCCAAAGACACAGACATGTAGCTGAAATCCCAGAGCTGGAATCAAAGCCCAGTCTATATACATGACAGTCTAATTTACTGGTGGGCAACAGTGTGCCATGAAAGACCGTGCAGGTCTTCCTTGCAACCGATCATCTCAGCAGGGGGTTTAACACAGTGGTTCTGAAATCAGTCCACAAGTACCACCTAACGTGCACATTTTCGTTGTCTCCCAGCTGTGTCACAAGCTGATTATCTCATTCAGGCATCTACTGGTGCTTGATGGATTGTACACCTGAATGAGTTAATCAGATTTTGGCAGAGCAGGTAGAGATGGAAAATGTGTTGACTGGGCGGTCCTCAGTGACCAGTGGAATCCTAACCCACAGAGCCACCTTCTCTGATATGAAGCCCAAAAGTCAAAATAACATTGGAAAGGCCAATCAAAAGTGGATAAAAGATGGACCTGGTCTTATCACTGAAAGACGAAAATGGTGACATGGAATAAAACATCACAAAGAAAAATTAAAGTCCATGAGTAAAAGCTGAATGACAGTGCCATGATTGTCTTCCAACAAGAAGGTTCCTGGTTCAATGCCACCTGTGCTGCATTCTCCTTGTATATCTGCCATTGTGTCAAACAGGGCATCTGGTGTAAAACATGTGCCAATTGCTAAAAACAGCCTTTGCCCCCTGACACCCCTACTCGACTGTCTGTGTGACGTCAGAGCTTGGTTGTCACAGAAATTTTTAAAACTTAATGAGGGCAAGACAGAGGTTATGTTGTTTGGAAGTGCCCTCGTTGACTTGGGACCTCTCAAGGATTTTGTGTGTCCCAAAGTCACCAGCCTTGGCGTCACCATAGACAGCGATTTTAAATTTGATAAACAAATCAATGGTGTTTTGAAATCGTGTTTTTATCATCTTCGTCTTTTATCAAAGGTAAAACCGTTTTTATCTTTTAACCTTTTTGAACAAGTTGTGCACTCTTTTATTTCAAGTCATTTGGACTACTGTAACGCACTTCATTTCAGCATCAGCCAACGGGCTCTTTCCCGTTTGCAGTCCAGAAAGCTGCAGCACGACTTTTAACAGGGGCCTGGAAGCGTGCTCACATATCCCCATCTTGCATCTTTGCACTGGCTTCCTATTAATTTTATAATTGATTTTAAGATTTTATTGTTTGTCTTTAAAGCTTTGAATGGAATGGCCCCTCAATACATCACTGACCTCCTACAAATTTACTCTCCAGCGCATACTCTGAGGTCTGAGGGTCATTTCCAGCTTGTTGTACCTAAGATGAGACTTAAAACCAGGGGGGACAGGGCTTTCTCTGTGGCTGGCCCCAGACTTTGGAACGCTCTGCCCCTCCATGTCTGAACAGCCCCCACAGTGGAGTGTTTTAAGTCTCGTCTGAAGACCCACTTTTATTCTCTGGTTTTCAACACCGCATGAGTTGTGTGGTCCTCTGTTTTATTGTTTTTGTTTTTAATTAGGTAGATTTTATTGGTTTTATCTTTTGTATGTATGTATGTATTTATTTATCTTGCATATTCTACTTATTTTTATTGTTAATTTTCTTATTTTTAATTTATTGGGGTTTTATCTATCGTGATTCTATGTGCAGCACTTTGGAACGTTTTTGTTGTTAAATGTGCTATATAAATAAAGTGGATTGGATTGGATTGGATGTGCCAATCCAACAAATTCAAAGTGAATTTAGCAATCAAATCAAAAACAGAAGAATCCAAAAGAAATGTTTGTTTCCTGAAGGAAATAATAAAGTCAGTTAATGTGAGTCAGTGCTCGTTAATGCCTGTTTTGTTTTATGTTGTCATGTTGTCTTTGTCTTCTAATAAAGAAGAAAAAAAAAGTCAGTTAATGCGGGGGCAGTATTGGCTCTGTGGATGTGAAACCTGGAAAAGGACATCATCCATTTTCTATTATGCAAATAATGAATGTTTATGAGTTCAATGGTACGAATATTTCATGAGGTGAAAGCTGGAACATAACATTCAAAGAGGCAAAGCCGAGTTGAATGTTCTAGCTTTCACCAAATTAAATATTCATTCCATTGAAAGAATGTAAAAACATTAATTATTTGTTCTATATAATAGCTAAAATAGATTCTTGTCACTTGATATTTTATTAATTTATAAACAACAGAAAAGGGACTTACGAGGTCTGTTAGAAAAGTATCCGACCTTTTTATTTTTTGCAAAAACCATATGGATTTGAATCACGTGTGATTGCATCAGCCAAGCTTGAACCTTCTGGAAAAATTTGATGCAGCAAAGCTCCAAATCATTCAGACATTTTATTCGCAATAAAAATCCGACGAGAGGGGTGGACCAGTGCTCACACAAAGCCTGCTCACAGGCGAGTGACGCAGCCGACAGGCGTGAAAAAACTCACGCATGCGCACGAAGGTTCAAACTTGGCTGATGCCATCACACGTGATTCAAATCCATATGGTTTTTGCAAAAAATAAAAAGGTCGGATAGTTTTCTAACAGACCACGTACATTTTGGTGTTCCACTTCACTGACTTTGTACTTTGCACCAATTTAACCCCCGTGTTGTGTATGTGTTTCTCTCCATTTACTCCACTCTCGGGATGTGAACCCGCGATCTCCAGCATGGGAGGCAGGTGCTCTAACCAGGAGGGTAAAACCCACCGTCCCCGGTGTCTGTGGCCAGTGTCTTTAGGTGTTGAAGAATGAGGTTTAGTGACTAACATATGCACAGTGACTCCTGTTGGCCTCTGTCACACTTACTCCAATCAAGGGCCATGGGGGGGCTGGAGCCTATCTCAGCAGTCATCGGATGAGAGGCTGAGTATACCTTGGACAGGAGGCCAGTCTAGTGCAGGTAGACAAACAAACTCATTCACACGCATGATCAATTTAAAGTTTCCAGTTCATCTAACCAGAGTATCTTTGGATGTGGGGAGAAGCCAGAGCACCTGGAGGGAACCCACGCAAACACGGGAAGAACACGCAAACTCTACACAGAAAGACCCATCTGTGAAGTGATCCCATGACCTTCTTGCTGTGAGGCAACAGTGCTAACCACTAAGTCACTATGCTGCCCAGAATGACATCAGGAGAAAGAAATTGTCTCCACAAGTGCTGAAGACGGATTTTGAAAATCTACTGGACCATGAAAATAACAAAAGAAGAAATTAGGTCACGTCAAGGAGCATGAAACTGGTGTTGCACATTGTTGCAACAGCCTGTGGAACCACCCTGGGTCTGGGACGGCCCCGGGTCCCTCCACCGGGCAGACTTGCGGTCCATCCCCATCTCTTGGAAGTAACCAAAAGTACTGCAACAACTATCCAAATTAATCTGGATTCGAGATCAAAAGACAGATTGAATTAGACGGTTTGGAATGTCAGCTTTTACATCCTGGTATATAGATTTGTTAAACCACATAGAACACAGCACCTTTTGTATCAGAGAACTCAACATTTGGCAAGAAGCAAAGTCTGTTTCCTGATCTGAGTTTAAACCCTTCGAACCTGCCTCCAGTTTGACTAAAAGGTCTGACAGACGTTGGCTTTTTACGTGTAAAAATACTGTTTTAGTCTCTGACACAAAATAAGTTATCTAGTGTTCACATTTATGAGGGTTTATTTTTAGTACTTTTAGTGTAGTTTTAATTTAAGTGGGATTATTTTTATAGCTTTACTCTCTTTTTTTTTGTTTTTTGTTTTTTTTTTGGGGGGGGGGGGGGGGTTCCAGCAAAACATTAACAGCAAATTAAAGTTAGTTTTCTCAGGCTTTGATGTGAAATATTCGCAGGCTGGTTTTTATTTTTGGTTATAAAAAGAATCTAAAAATGTCTCACGATAATCTCAGCTGTGTGTAAAAGCAAAAAGCGCGTTTATGTCCCGTTAAAAAAAATCAGAGTTCGTGTGTTTGAGGTATGACGGAGGACTTCTGACATTTAAGAACTTTGTCTAATAAAGTTTTTTTCCCCTTTAAATCCTTCTTGAAATGTGTTTAATTTTAGCACAGGCGTTTGGACGTGTGGAGGGGAACACACGCTGACGTCATCACCTTTCCAGCTGCGTGTGTGCGTGTGTGCGCGTGGGACTACCTGTGCCTGCTGGTGGCGCGTGCTGCGTGCCCGTGCGCGCCGCCGTGTCCCGTGGAGTACAGGCTGTAGGCGGGTCTGAGCGGGAACGAGCCCTTCGTGTCCGCGAGCGTCCAGCAGCAGCACGTCCACAGCGCGAGCAGCACGAGCGGCACGTCCATCCTGCGCCGCCCCACCCCCCCTGCCGATCAATACCGGATATCGATAATCGATCGGAACTGGAAGAAGGCCTCAGCTGGCTGATAAAACACTTCGATCCATAGTGCTCAAACAAACAAACGAAAACTTTCCACAGAATTTATCCACCAGAACCACGTTCACATGGTGAGAGAAGCAGTCGAGGTGCACAGAGTTCAGAGTTCACTCCTCCTTTAGTCCTCTTTAGTCCATTTTGTGGTTTCTGGGTTCGTCCTGGTCCAAGATTCAGACCATCTGTGATCTGGAACAAAGAACAAAAATACTTTCCACACGAGCTGAAGGAGGCTGAAGACTAAAAGAAAAACTGTTACTCCTCCTCTTTATTACATCTCTCTCTCTCTCTCTCTCTCTCTCTCTCTCTCTCTCTCTCTCTCTCTCTCTCTCATTGAAGCCATCCCCTCCCACTACGTTTGTTTCTGGTGGCATTAAACATAAATGTAACCTGAACCAACAGAAGGTTCTCGGTTCGAAGACACCCCTGCTCATTCTCCACGTAATGTGGAATTGGGTCAGGAAGGGCATCTGGCGTAAAACCTGTGCCAAATCAACTTGCAGATCCACGTCAGATCTGCTGTGGGAACAAGGGAGAAGGAAAAGAGACTTATTCTTTTTTACATTTTTCAGGGTCCCTTCACACAGTACGAATGTGGTTGAATTGCGCATGAAGCAGGAATCATATGCAATACATGTAAAATCATAGCTGCCTCCAACGCCTCGTGCACCTGTTGCTCCAAATATTTGTGCACACCAACAACTGAAAGACAGAGTGTGTGCTGTGAGAGCCCATCGAACCCTCTCATGGCCGGTGTCGGCCAAATTCCAGCTGACACACATGAACATCTACAACCCCAATTCCAATGAAGTTGGGAAGTTGTGTGAAATGTAAATAAAAACAGAATACAATGATTTGCAAATCCTCTTCAACCTACATGTATATTAAATTGAATACACCACAAAGACAAGATATTTAATGTTCAAACTGATAAACTTTATTGTTTTTGTGCAAATATTTGCTCATTTTGAAATTGATGCCTGCAACACATTTCAAAAAAGCTGGGACAGGGGCAACAAAAGACTGGGAAAGTTGAATGCTCAAAGAACACCTGTTTGGAACATTCCACAGGTGAACAGGTTAATTGGAAACAGGTGAGTGTCATGACTGGGTATAAAAGGAGCATCCCCAAAAGGCTCAGCCATTCACAAGCAAAGATACAGCGAGGATCAAAAAATAGTTCAACAGTTTAAGAACAATGTTTCTCAATGTTCAATTGCAAGGAATTTAGGGATTCCATCATCTACAGTCCATAATATAATCAGAAGATTCAGAGAATCTGGAGAACTTTCTACACGTAAGCGGCAAAGCTGAAAACCAACACTGAATGCCCTTGACCTTCGTTCCCTCAGGCGGCACTGCATTAAAAACCGACATCATTGTGTAAAGGATCTTACCATGTGGGCTCAGGAACACTTCAGAAAACCATTGTCAGTTAAGACAGTTTGTCGCTACATCTACAAGTGCACGTTAAAACTCTACCATGTAAAGCGAAAGCCATATATCAACAACATCCAGAAACACCGCCGCCTTCTCTGGGCCTGAGCTCATTTGAAATGGACAGACGCAAAGTGGAAAAGTGCACTCAAAAATCAATATTAATATATATATTATATTATCAATATACCAAAAACATGGAAATCATGGGCGTCGTGTCCTCTGGACAAAAGAGGAAAAAGACCATCCAGACTGTTACCAGCACAAAGTTCAAAAGCCAGCATCTGTGATGGTATGGGGGTGTGTTAGTGCCCATGGCATGGGCAACTTACACATCTGTGATGGCACCATCAATGCTGAAAGGTACATCCAGGTTTTGGAGCAACACATGCTGCCATCCAAGCAACGTTTTTTTCAGGGACGTCCCTGCTTATTTAAGCAAGACAATGCCAAGCCACATTCTGCACGTTACAACAGCGTGGCTTCATAGTAAAAGAATGCAGGTACGAGACTGGCCTGCCTGCAGTCCAGACCTGTGGCTCATTGAAAATGTGTGGCGCATTATGAAGCTCAAGACATGACAATGGAGACCCCGGACTGTTGAACAACTGAAGTCGTACATCATGCAAGAATGGGAAAGAATTCCACCTACAAAGCTTCAACAATTAGTGTCCTCAGTTCCCAAATGCTTATTGAGTGTTCTTAGAAGGAAAGGTGATGTAAAACAGTGGTAAACATACCACTGTCCCAGCTTTTTTGAAATGTGTTGCAGGCACCCATTTCAAAATGAGCAAATATTTGCACAAAAAATAAAGTTTATCAGTCTGAACATTCAATATCTTGTCTTTGTGGTGTATTCAATTGAATATAGGTTGAAGAGGATTTGCAAGTCATTGTATTCTGTTTTTATTTACATTTTACACAACATCCCAACTTCATTGGAATTGGGGTTGTAACATTAATTGCTTGGCATTTAGAACATGTGTGGCCATTCACACTGTTAACACGACAACAGTCAGCAGATGATCACTGTCGAGCTGGATGTGAAATTTGTCTAAGTGCCCCATGAGTGTGGCTTTGCAAACAGACATAGTGACACGTTGGTCTGTGCACTGAACTGATAGTGAGCCGCTGACAGGAGCGGCTGTGGAGATCTGTGGTTCTGGCTGTCACGGCTGGGGAACACGTACTGTGTTTGTGACAGACATGAACTAACAACTGTCCACTGTGACGCATGTGTCTGCTTGCTGTCCTCACGTGGACATACATAAAAACATATATCCCTGTTGCAATGGGCTGCAGCGAGTGCGCGCACGGCGTGGACACTGACAGGCTTTCCCAGGTGAAACGGACTGTCAGATCATAACACGCAGCGGGCAATCTGAATGTCACATCACCCACATGAGCTCTGTTCCACATGACGCGGTGTCTGTCCTGCGGCACGCTGTCCAGAAGACACACGTGTCGGGTAGAACATGCACGTGGGGCCGGATGAACATGCTGCCAGCAGATGTGGACATGATAAGAGCGCCCTGCTTCTCATTCATGTCATTTCATGACTGTACGTCTGTGACCATGGGTCATCTACAGAGGAACAGACAGATCATACTTGTCTTGTCCGCTTGATAAGAGGGATTCAATAAAATGGGGTGTTTTTATATGGTGTATGGATTTTTTTTTTTTAAATATGTCCATGTCCTTCTTGATGTAGGCATTTTCCCGTACCTTTTATAGGACAGCAATAGTAGCTCAGTGGTAAAGATTCTGGCTGGCAATCAGAGCTTTTGGAAAGTGCAGGTTTGAATCCTGTGGGTGGCATGTATTTTTTTTTTCACAGCAGCTGCGTGATGTGGTTACACACCGAGATCGTTCACGCCTGCTTGTCGGCTCGATGTTTTTGTGGTTCGCTCATACAAGCTGTTCCGCCGTGAGTCACCCTGATTTGTACTAATTCGTACCATGTGTGAAGGGGCCCTAAAACATTATACAGTAGTTAGCCTTTCCTTAGCCTAGCCATCTTCCTTGTCCTGTGACTGTTCCACAAAGTGCAAACAAGTCAGGTGCAGAGCAGTATGAAGGTTATTCCCTCTCTTTATTAAAGAATGTTGCCTTTCAGTTTAATAGCATGATTCCACTAGGACATCCTCTTCATTCAGTCCTGCTTTCTTTTTAGTGATTGGTATCCAGCTTAATGATGCGTTAAGGGAGAAGTACTATACATACTATACTCTGGGCGTGCATCATTTCAGTACCAGTTCTGCCAAATTGGGTTGGTACCCACTCTGAATTGATATACCAGGATCGGCTGAAAAGTTCTGCCTCCAATTTGATTACTTCAATGATAAGAAAGATATCGAAGTGCAACTGGTTTGAGAATAATCCTTTATTTTTTAGATGTTATACAACAAAAGGTTTTCACCTGGAATTTCAGGTATGCGCAGAATCCCCTTCAATGTAACACGTGCGCATGGTACTTGGTAAAAAAATGGTGCTGTACTTGGACATGCATTTGAAACATGCTGTTGTTGAATTCCTTGGGGCAGAGGGTTGTGCACCCATGGACACTCATCAAGGAACGAGTGTTGCCTGTGGAGCAGCCCAGTCTATGATGACATCATAGACTGTATATACAGTTGTACTCAAAGGTTTTCATACCCTGGCAGAAGTTTAGATTTTGGCCATTTTTTTTTAGAGAATATGAATGATAAAAGCTTTGCATTTTGTATCACTGGTTATCCATCTTCATGATGAAGTGGTATAGAGGAGGATTTTCTTAAAGACAAGACCTGAAAGTTTATCTACAAATTGCCAGAAGGTACATCTGAGATGCAAGTTTAGCTTTAATCTGTTTTGGTGAATGAATATCCTAAAAGTGGTGATGCAAAATGCAAAGTTTGCACTGTGTACAATTTCTCCAATCACAGCCCCAGAAGCCTATAACTTCTTCTGGGTTGTCTGGGTGTCTTGGTGGCTTTCCTCACTCTTCTTCTTGCACAGTCACTCAGTTTTTGAGAACTGTCTACTCCGTGCAGATTTACCATAAAGTGCCATATTGTTTGTATTTCTTTGTAATTGATGTAAATAAAGTCCAAGACATATTCAGTGGCAGCTTCTCCATCAGAGAGCCTCGTCCACAAAGACCACAAAAGACTCCATACTGTCAATGATGTTAAAGGGGGCAACACACAGTATTAAGAACAGGGGGATGTAAACTTTTGATCAGGGTCATTTGGGTAGTTTCTGTTGTCATTATGATTTAAAAAGAGTAACACAGTTGTTTGGCAATAAATGGCTTCACCCAACCACTAACCATGAGTGGAACCATCCATGAAAAATGGCCAAGAAACCAGAAATTCTGCCAGGGTATGTAAACTTTTGAGCACACCTGTATGTTGGACAAAGCCAGTGTGACCTCACTCATTGGTTTTCTGTAGAGACCCAGAACATCCTAAATGACACCCTTGTCTGGGCGTTGCCAATATTGAGAGGCCCGCCCGCACTGATTCACAATGAACTCATTAATGCATGAAGGGCTGGAGCGCGGTTGACTCAGTGTGACAAAAAAAAAAAAAAAAAAGAAAAGCCTGACCACGCTCCCCGGCCCTGAAGCACCATCAGTTCAGGTGTTTATTACATCCACCAAGGATGTAATAAAAATTATCAGCTTTTATTTATTTATTTGTCTGTCTTTTAGCAGGATTACGTCAAAACTACTGCACGGATTTTGACAAAAGTTTCACCACAGATAGCTATTAGACCATGAAAGACTCCATGAAATTTTGGAAGTGATCCAGATCCGGATCCAGATTCTGGATCAAGTTTAACTTTACATAGGCTATAAAAGATTACTGTTAGCAAGATTACGTCAAAACTGCTGCACGGATTTTGATGGAATTTGCACCACAGCTACATATTTGGGCATGGAAGATTCCACTGAATTTAGGAGGTGATCCAGATCCAGATTCTGGATCAAGATTTCTCTTTAAATAGGCTTTGAAGGATTACGCCAAAACTACTTCACGGATTCTCACCAAATTTGCACCATGGATTGATATTAGGGTATGAAAGATTGCACTTAATTTTGGAGGTGATCCAGAACTGGTTCGGGATTCTGGATCAAAATTTCTCTTTATGTAGGATTTAAAGGATTCTGTCAAAAGTACTTCATGGATTCTCATTAAATTTGCACCACAGATACATAGTAGGGCATGGAAGACTCCACTGAATTCTGGAGTTGATCCGGATCCGGATTGGTGGACGTCGGAAATCTCTGATTGCGCTTGTTAATTCATATTCTTGGGGACTGCATGGTGGTTCTCCTAATGATTTACTTTGGTGTGGCCAATAAAAGTTATCAGCCACGTACACTCAACAAAAATATAAACGCAACACTTTTGGTTTTGCTCCCATTTTGTATGAGATGAACTCAAAGATCTAAAACTTTTTCCACATACACAATATCACCATTTCCCTCAAATATTGTTCACAAACCAGTCTAAATCTGTGATAGTGAGCACTTCTCCTTTGCTGAGATAATCCATCCCACCTCACTGGTGTGCCATATCAAGATGCTGATTAGACACCATGATTAGTGCACAGGTGTGCCTTAGACTGTCCACAATAAAAGGCCACTCTGAAAGGTGCAGTTTTATCACACAGCACAATGCCACAGATGTCACAAGATTTGAGGGAGCGTGCAATTGGCATGCTGACAGCAGGAATGTCAACCAGAGCTGTTGCTCGTGTATTGAATGTTCATTTCTCTACCATAAGCCGTCTCCAAAGGCGTTTCAGAGAATTTGGCAGTACATCCAACCAGCCTCACAACCGCAGACCACGTGTAACCACACCAGCCCAGGACCTCCACATCCAGCATGTTCACCTCCAAGATCGTCTGAGACCAGCCACTCGGACAGCTGCTGAAACAATCGGTTTGCATAACCAAAGCATTTCTGCATAAACTGTCAGAAACCGTCTCAGGGAAGCTCATCTGCATGCTCGTCGTCCTCATCGGGGTCTCGACCTGACTCCAGTTCATCGTCGTAACCGACTTGAGTGGGCAAATGCTCACATTCGCTGGCATTTGGCACGTTGGAGAGGTGTTCTCTTCACGGATGAATCCCGGTTCACACTGTTCAGGGCAGATGGCAGACAGTGTGTGTGGCGTTGTGTGGGTGAGCGGTTTTCTGATGTCAATGTTGTGGATCGAGTGGCCCATGGTGGCGGTGGTGTTATGGTATGGGCAGGCGTCTGTTATGGACGAAGAACACAGGTGCATTTTATTGATGGCATTTTGAATGCACAGAGATACCGTGACGAGATCCTGAGGCCCATTGTTGTGTCATACATCAAGAACATCACCTCATGTTGCAGCAGGATAATGCACGGCCCCATGTTGCAAGGATCTGTACACAATTCTTGGAAGCTGAAAATGTCCCAGTTCTTGCATGGCCGGATACTCACCGGACATGTCACCATTGAGCATGTTTGGGATGCTCTGGACCGGCGTATACGACAGCGTGTACCAGTTCCTGCCAATATCCAGCAACTTCGCACAGCCATTGAAGAGGAGTGGACCAACATTCCACAGGCCACAATTGACAACCTGATCAACTCTATGCGAAGGAGATGTGTTGCACTGCATGAGGCAAATGGTGGTCACACCAGATACTGACTGGTATCCCCCCCCCAATAAAACAAAACTGCACCTTTCAGAGTGGCCTTTTATTGTGGGCAGTCTAAGGCACACCTGTGCACTAATCATGGTGTCTAATCAGCATCTGGTATGGCACACCTGTGAGGTGGGATGGATTATCTCAGCAAAGGAGAAGTGCTCACTATCACAGATTTAGACTGGTTTGTGAACAATATTTGAGGGAAATGGTGATATTGTGTATGTGGAAAAAGTTTTAGATCTTTGAGTTCATCTCATACAAAATGGGAGCAAAACGAAAAGTGTTGTGTTTATATTTTTGTTGAGTGTATTTCCTGTATTTTTATATGTTTTGGGGTTCACCTTGGGTCAAAGCAAATTTAATTGGTGCAATATTGATTTACAATGTAAACACTGCCATGAGCTAGTGAGCTAAACAATATTATTGTGTGGGACAAGACAGAATCACTTAATCTGTAATCTGTAATCTGCCTGTTGTTGCTCCTGGACAGGTGAACGTGTCATTAGCAGAGTCCAGTATCTCATGGAGCTGATTCCAGGAAATGTAAAGAAACTTTTTAAGACAATGATTATACAGTTAGTTAGCTTGTCACCTGCCACTGCGCTGCACTGAGTCATTACAAATCAGATTGTTGATGAGGAGCTAATCCTGTAAAACAGCACTTGTCATCAATAACATAAGATATAACATAAGATATTCCATTATTAGTCCCACATGGGGAAATTTGCAGTGTCACAGGAACAGTAAATGGGCTGCATTTCCATCTGCATCAGACGCTCAAAGCACTTTACACATCAATGCCTCACATTCATCCCAATGTGAGGGTGCTGCCATGCAAGGCGCCCACTACACACCGGGAGCAACTATGGGATTAAGGACCTTGCCCAAGGGCCCTTAGTGATTTTCCAGTCAGGCTGGGATTTGAACTGAGGATCCTCTAGTCCAAAGCCCAACACTTTAACCACTAGACCATCACCTCCCCAGTGGAATTTTGCACCAATTTTGCACCAGTTTTTTAAATCACTTTTTAATTTAGCATTTTTGTAAGTTTTATTTATTTTATATATGTATTGTTGTATTGCAGTTTTATTTGTGGAGCTGATCGGACATCTTTAATAGGAAATAACTGATTTTTTTTTATCACTTCTTATTCACACTGGCCACAGCATGTTTGAGTTCTTCAGATAATACTATACCTACTCAACCTCTCCCTTGCTAATCAAGCACCCTCCTCCATATTCCCTGGCCTTGTTGTCCTTCCATATAGTTTGTTGCACACACAACTCTTATCTCATTCCTCTCTCAAATCTGTAAACTCCCTTCCTTGTCCTTTCATTGTCCCAACATTCAGCGCCACAGTTCTCAACATCAGTGTACCCTTCTTCCCCTGCATCATCTTTTTGTACTTCTCAAGAAACAAATTGAGTCTGTCCTTGACCAGGTATCCTTTGGTCCTTTTCACATAAATCGGGCGAGGTCTCTGCTGCTCGCTTACAGGTTATTTACCATTTACAGTGTTTGTCCTTGCATTTTCCAAAACCAAATAGATATGACTCAAGATTTGTGGTTTTGGCAAAGGTTTTACAGCCTGGAAGCCTTTCCAAGTGTGAAACATTTCAGATTATCTTGGCTTTGGAATAGTACCAAGATGAGCTAATTTGCCTCCATGAAATGTATTTAGAGTGTAACTAGTTCTTGTTTTCCAGGCCTCATCATCCGGTCATCATCGTCATCATCATCACCATCACCAGGTTTGCTGATGTATTAATCATTACTTTAATTTCATGTTTGCTGACTCCTCAGGTACCCGGAAATCAGTGCAGGTTCACGGAGGAAGTTCAATGATGTCCCCAGATCCACTTCTACAGAATTCTTATCATAACTAAAATTCTCCTTTACTGGGAATGTATCAGTTGCTGATTTGGAAACACAGAAACAAATAGGAGAACCATGTCAGAGGCAAAAAACAAAACCAAACAAACAAACAGAAAAACTAGCAATAAAATAATTCATATAGCTGCTCTACAACTGTGTTACAGGTGTTTAACCTTATAAACTTAATAACACTGGCAGAAAGGGTTAATCATAGAGCTCAGCACTCACTGTGATCATTTTAAGAGACAACCTGCAGAGGGCAACATTACACATTCTGTTTTTAATGTCAGAAATCATTACAAAAGTCAGTGTTGCAGTAATTCAGTGCACTTTTTCTGTTTACACAGAATATCACCTAAAGTAAAAACGCTGCATGTGATCAAATGCCAGAGAAAACCAACAGACAACCTACAGTGACTATATAGACAGAAAAATGTCTTCATTTATAGGAAATTTTAAAGTATTTCTTACAAATACATTCATTCTTATTGTTCTGTTTGTATGTCAGAGCTGCAACTTCTGATATCATCAGCCAAATGCACTGCGTGGATTACACATCTATTAATATAAATCTGTCAAAATTAAATAAGAAACTGCAAGATAGCAAACAAAAAAGGCAATATTGTGACAAAACATAGTGCATGCCTCTACCCAGGCCCAACAGCTTTTTGCTTATCTATGCTGAAGTGGTCATTTAAAAACAGTCCTGGGTCAGATGTCATCTCAAAATCTACTAAACTATTCTTTCATGGAAGGTTTACCTTTCCACCCAGTTTCAGTGAAATCAGTTCATGTCGTTTTAAGATACATAAATAAGTAGTAAGTCAGGTACAGGCCCCAAGGCCACTGCTTACACTCGGGTACCATAGTGTGAATTTGGCACTGCAGTCTCTTTGATGGCGGGCGCTAAAGGGGTAAAATATGACACATAGAACGTGATTTCTCTACTTCCGGGGAACAAAAACACGGCATTTTCTTTGAGTTTTTGGGCAAATTACACGCAAAGTAAAATACAAAGATAAAGTGACGACACGGTGGGAAAGCGGAGATGTGCTGCGGTTTGTTTATGACCTGGAGCTCAAACATGTTGAGGCGGTTTTACAGGCGATAGAACGCAGTTACTCTGGTTAGCTGTGTAGGCTAACACTTACCGACACAATGTCTCCCATCTGCCTCATCTTCCCTTCTCCACTAGGAACTGAAAAAAAAAACACTTCTCACAACTGTTTTGGTGATTGCAGCCGAAAACACAACAGTACACCATGTTTCCATGTGAAGTTATGCTGTGCATATATTGCACAATGGGACCGGCTGTGGTAAATGAGACTGCACTGCCCTATTGGATAAAAGTCTGCTACAATGCCTTAAAAGTGTATTGTCCAATTACACAAACAGGTAACCTGAAACACACACCTGGAATCGAACCCTGGTCTGTATTGCTAGTCCAACTCCTATTCTGTAGAGCCACGTGTTCGGTTTTGAGTTATCAAATGGCCAGGATGAAAATTTTTAACTTTTTTGGTGACGGCAATGAAATCAAAGGCAAACTTGCATGTCAGAAATGATTAAAGTGACAAAGTGACAAAGTTTTTTATTCGGCACACAAAATATTCAAATAGAAAAAAATGAACAATTCCACAAACAAACACAGACAAAACTAGTGAGTCCGAAAGGGTGTGGGCTGAAGCAAAGCTTATTAGCGCCCACTCCTGCTAGTACAAGTCCAACAATTCTAATCAGTCATATTTACATAAATATAAATTCACTACTACATGTCGACACACAGACATACACATCAATATACTATTCACTTATAATTATATTTATATAGTACCAGATCACAGAAAAGTCGAATCAAGGCACTTTACGCCAGTAAGGACTAACCTTACCAACCCCCAGAGCAAGCACCAGGCAACTGTGGTGAGGAAAAACTCCCTATAAGGAAGAAACCTCAAGCAGACCAGGCTCTTGGGGGTGACCCTCTGCTTGGGCTGTGCCATATATACCTATATACATACGTATATACTTTACAAACATAAATATATACATACATATACACAGTCACTTATATACATATACATATACACCTACCCATATCTATATATCTACATACGCATACACATACCCACACATTCAAATATACAATAAGTCCCACTTATAAATTGAACATTCCATATAAATCAAATTATATTTGCTTCTTTATAATACTTAGACATAATGTTCTTTTTAAGTAGTTTCTTAAATCTCACTAAGGTACTACTCATTCTAACCTCTGTTGAACATTTGTTCCATTTCCTCACCCCAACCACAGACACACAAAAACCCTTTACATTTGTTCTTACTGGTGGTTTCATAAAAATTGCACAACCTCTTAAACTATATCTGGATTCCCTCAATCGGAACAGACTCTGGACATGTCTCGGTAAGGCTTGGTTTTTCGCTCGAAATAAAGTTTGAATTGTAATGTAACCGACCAGATCAATGAATTTTAATAAATTTAAAGACACAAATAGAGAATGAGTTCGTTCACGATATTGTTTATTGCAGATGATTCGTATGGCTCGTTTTTGCAAAAGGAATATTGGATTGGTATTTGATTTGTAAGTGTTTCCCCATGACTCAACACAATATGTCATATATGGTACCATCAGAGAATGATATAAAGTAAGTAACCCTTCTTGCGGCAGTAGGTCTTTGGCTTTATACAAAATGGCTATAGTTTTTGACAATTTTGATTTCACATAATTTATATGTGGTTTCCAGCTAAGTTTATTATCAATTATAACACCTAAAAATGTATTCTCTGTTACTAACTCAATTTCCTTATTGTTTATAGTTAAATTTTTACATTTGGGTGCCTATTTATTTCCAAATATAATACATTTAGTTTTCCCAAGGTTGAGTGACAACTTATTAGCGTCAAACCAAACCTTAAATTTTTCCAGTTCTTTCTCCACTATGTCCAGAAGCTGTTCAAGATTTTCACCGCTACAGAACACAGTTGTATCATCCACAAAAAGGACACATCTCAATGAACTCGACACCCAACTTATATCATTTATATAGATTATGAACAACAAAGGACCCAGCACTGAGCCCTGCGTTATTCTACGTTATTATGAACCCGAGGAGCGAAAACACTGACTGAAGGACCCAGACGGCAGGTTCAGGGGCAAACAATCACGCAGAGGAGTCATTGAATTTCGGTGGCACCATACTCACAAGTGAAGGATGGACATCTTGATGAAGAGAAACTTTGTTTCAGATGAGCACCTGTTTGAACCATCAGTGATTTAGACCTAGGGGCCACTGTGCAGTGGACAGTCCATCAGCAACGTACCAGTTGCCACCCTCCAAAAACAAGACCCTTGGTGCTCTCCTGTGGTTTCATAATTTCCAGGTTCCAAACAGCTTTCCCCTAATGAATCCCATTCCAACACCTCAATAGTCACCATCTACCTGGTGCAGGTAGTCTACCTGGGTGGTTGCCATTCAATAAGGTCAAGTGGCCAGTTCCTTTTCTCGCTACCTTTTGTGCCCCCAACTGAATTTGGAGAAGTAGCACTTTTACTGCTGGCTGAGTAGGCAACATCAGGTGCCATTGCCACACAGGATGTGAACCAGCAACCTTAGGCTCAGTGCTCTCACCACGAAGCCAGTCATCTGACATTTGCCATGTAACTTCACAATAAACTATTTAGTGTGTTGTAACAACACTTTTGACAAGAGCACCGCTCACGCCTTGCTTCCCGTAAATCTGGACATCAGTCCGTCGAGAAGAAAGCGTCTGTAATCACCATCTTATGGAAAAACAAATCCAGCTTCTATACACTCATTCTAATGAT
The DNA here is from genome assembly GCF_902500255.1 of Thalassophryne amazonica. Classification (NCBI taxonomy): domain Eukaryota; kingdom Metazoa; phylum Chordata; class Actinopteri; order Batrachoidiformes; family Batrachoididae; genus Thalassophryne; species Thalassophryne amazonica. Next base: position 38,264,067 of record NC_047104.1, on the reverse strand, counting down.
GCTGCTTAGTTCTATATTTGTTTTTTTAATTTTTAATTCCTCCGGCTTTTTGTATCAAAGGAAATGTGATTTAGGGTTTTTACCTGCCGAGGGCAAGAGATCAAAAGTTTGCATTCAGTAAGTTTTGAGGCAGTTTTGATGTGGGTTTAAAACAGCTGCAGGTTTCTTTGATGCTGCTTGTATATTGTTTCCTAATTGCATTGCAGCAGGTTTTATGACCGTTTAAAGTGGATTTAACAAGCGAACCGGTGAGTCTGAATTTTTGCAGGTTTTTTTCACTGCTGGAGGTTTGGATCATGAAATCTGTGGGAGGTGGAGAACCAGAGGTGCTCAAAGACGTTTATTTTCATATGGGGGAAAAACTGTCTGCATTTTTTTTCCTCGTACGTGGACTCAGTAGATTTTAAGTCCATATGCTGGAGAGGTATTGATGGACTGCATTGCATTACTATAATGAATGGTGTGGAGAACGTGAATTCATTTGAGATGTTCAATTATGTATCCAGGAATTCCCATTAAGCCCTGCAGGACTATGACTCCTCCAGATGACATTCAGAGTGTCCACTGATATGAAAGCCTTCCTCCTGTGGACCATTATTGACTCCAAATGAAGTCCAACATTATTTTCATGTGGCCTGTTGTGAACATTTTTGCAAGTCCTCTTACCCAGAGTGTGAAACTCTCATAAAACAGGGACCTGAGCATCCAGAAGCTGAATCCAGGATCCAGCAACTCATAAGCTGTGACATTTGGCAAAGTCAAGGAGCACTGGGCCATTTTTACTCTGGTTCCCGGGACTCAGGGGCACTGATCCAGTTCTGATAACCAGCCCTGATGTCCTGGCACTGCAAGCAGACTTGGTTTCGATTTGTCATCCCAACAACTGGAAGAAAGGACTCGTCCCTCTCTGGAAACAAGATACTGTTTTTGTCTCCATATGTATCATTCTTTCTCTGGGTTCTTCTGTACCTTTTCAATTCATGGGGGTAAAGAAGAATGAGCAGCAAATTGCTGCTGCAATATTAAAAATGGCACATATTCTTACTGGTATGAGCCAGCGGTGACTCACTACAGTAATATATACAGACACAAGGATTTTTAAAAAGTGTTTGGATGACCAGACAGGATTCTGTTGTTGTGACATTCACACTACACAGCTGTCAGGAGATGACTCATCAGTTCACGTGTCACAAAGATGAGAGATGATGTTGATGTAAATTAGTCTTATTTTGGGAATATTTGGACTGACTGTGTGAACAGAAAGTGAGGTTGAGAAATATAATCCCAGAAAAGCAAATTTGATTCCAAATTTGTCACATTAATGTGTAACCGACAGTGTCTTATGTAATTTAAGTAATTAGTTAAAGACAACAGTAGAGCAGACAACATTAATTTTACAGTAAAATCATGCAAATGCTGATAAAAGCACTAAATCTGGCATCATGATTTCCAAGGTAGTGCTTACCAAGTGGTAGATTGTGCACTTGTAAATTCAAGATGGCCGGCAAAATGACCTACAGAAAATTACTTTTTGTTAGAAATGCTCCTTGATTTGTGTAATATTAATGGCAAATTGTATGTTAGTCATCACAATGGATCTGTTTTGCAGTATCGGTGAAATCCAAGATCAACTTCCAAATATTTTTTTTCTCACAAAAATGTCATGATTCAGCCCTTTAGGGCCGTCTGCCATAGGTATGGATTCGTATCCATTTCTGTGCTCTGAGCCCCTGTGTGGTTATTCATGTCATGTCTTGTTATCACGGTCATGCTTCCCTTATGAGTGGCTTTGTTTCATTTATTTTCTGTGTATTATTTGGTTGCCACGTATATAGTTTTGCCTTATTGTATTATATTACTTTTGTTTTGCTTCACTCGTTGTCCCTTTAGTTACTTCAGCCTTAGTTTAGTTTAGTTTTTCACATTTATTGTATTATGTCTTACTCACGGGTTTTGGTTATTATTTATCTTCAGTGTTCCATTTGTTATGTATTGCATTTACTGTTTATCAGTTATTTTGTTTTATGTATTGCATTATTCTGTAGTCTCTGGTTTTGTCATTGTGTTCATTTATTTTCGGTGTAGCCATTGTTTATGTTGTCATCTTACTATCAGTTATTGCATTTACTTTTATACTTTAATCAGTATCAGTTCGGTTCTAGTTTGGATTATAATTATTGATCTTCTTGTTTCCCCCTTTTCAGACTAGTGACGTTATTTCCTAGTTTCCCCCCTTTTGTTTTGTTCATGTTAATTATTGTTTGTCGAGCATGTCACATTTTGCACTGTTGGTTTTTTGATCACTGATGTATCTTGCCCCAGTTCGCTTTGCTTTTGTCTCACTACTCGCTCTTGCACTTACTTTTGTCTTCCCCGGCCATGCCTCCTTCCAGAGCCATCCACACACCTGCACCTCATCACACCTTGTTTAACCTGCTCCCTATTTAAACCCTCACAGTCTCACAGTCCCCCACCAGATTGCTGAATGTATTTCACTTTCCAGCCTTCACACCTTGCCTTGTTTTGCCTTGTGATCAGCCTGCCGATATTTGACCTTGTTCTGTCCACGACCACATTTTTGTCTTTGCCTCTGAACACCACTGCACTGTGTATTTTGACCTCAGCCTGTTTATTGGACCTAGCCTCAGTCTGCCGTCTGTCTGTACCTTTGCTTCACTGCTGGACCACACGTGTACCAAATTCCTGCCTGTTTCTTCCATTAAACCTTATGCATTCGCTGTGAGGGTTTGCATTTGTGTCCTCCTGGCTTGTGCCATGCCTGACACAAAAATGTCATTATTTATTCCATTTTTGTGATCTTGGTATCAAATTGTAGGTTTTTGTGCATGCCGAATTTAAATTTTCATGTTCCAACAACAATGTGACATTCCTAATGGCATGAATACCAATGCATGCCACTAAGAATGTCAGATGACCATGTTGACTGCAGATATTAAATATAACACAATGCAAAGATGTCCTCAGCCGTATGAGCATTGTCTTCTTTATAATTTGCAGTTGTTTAATTGGTATCCCAGTGCAAAGTGTCACATAGATATGTAATTAATTATACATTTATTGTTATTTGCATTAATTATTAAGATTTTATTGTCTTACATGTAGTCTGTGTATGTTTAATAAAGCCCCTCTATCAATCAATTGATCATAAACAAAATTTACATTTCAACTAGAAGCACTCGGAGAGCGCAAACCTCTGCCAAGGCCATAGGGTCACTGACGTCACATGGAATACTCTTTGGCAAAGAGACTTATTCCACATTGATTCATGCATCTACCGTCATGTTTCAGATTCAGTGGTTAACCCTCTGGGGTCCGAGGGCATTTTTTGGACAGTTCACTCGCCTGGCATAAATGTTTTATTATTGCTGTTAACAGCACTCCCTGCATCCCACAATCAAGTTTTTTGTCTCTTTTTTCAGGACAACCTGTACTTTCAAAATATATATATGCTATAGTTGTGTTTTATAAGTGTAATAAAGGTTTACAGTCAGAAATAAGAAAGGAAAAAGTTAAGCGGAAAATAATTTTCCACACACATTTACTCAAAACACACAGCAAACTGTTTTGACACTTTATAAAGGTAATTTAGGCTCTTGTGTGAAAGACTGCACAACAATAAACACAAATGCACATTTTGAACAATATATACAAAATGGTCTATGCGTTTTGTTTGTCTTCATCTCAAAGCAATTTCTGTCTGCTATTACACAGAGGTCACATCACAAACCTCTGCTATGAAGTTGACTGTGTGTTTGTTCTCTCCTGCTCTGAAAGCAACATTCACAGTTCGAGGCTCATTCAATTTGAGGAGTGGCCCCTCTCCCTCGCTCCATTGATATGGTAAACAGTGCTTTACGCTGGAGCGAGACAGCTTGCCACAGGCTTATCCAGTAACATTCACAGGAAAACTAGTCGAGCAATCCTGATACTCACACACTGTTTGAGCACGTGAGATTGTATGAGAGGCTCTCTGTCTGCTCCGTATGCTCACCTTCACTTTCGCTATGCGTAATGGCGCAGGGCGCATTGGAGCAGCCAGGGGGCTATTCAAACGGGCCAACTACTCAACAAAAATATAAACGCAACACTTTTGGTTTTGCTCCCATTTTGTATGAGATGAACTCAAAGATCTAAAACTTTTTCCACATATATAATATCACCATTTCTCTCAAATATTGTTCACAAACCAGTCTAAATCTGTGATAGTGAGCACTTCTCCTTTGCTGAGATAATCCATCCCACCTCACAGGTGTGCCATATCAAGATGCTGATTAGACACCATGATTAGTGCACAGGTGTGCCTTAGACTGCCCACAGTAAAAGGCCACTCTGAAAGGTGCAGTTTTATCACACAGCACAATGCCACAGATGTCGCAAGATTTGAGGGAGCGTGCAATTGGCATGCTGACAGCAGGAATGTCAACCAGAGCTGTTGCTCGTGTATTGAATGTTCATTTCTCTACCATAAGCCGTCTCCAAAGGTGTTTCAGAGAATTTGGCAGTACATCCAACCAGCCTCACAACCGCAGACCACGTGTAACCACACCAGCCCAGGACCTCCACATCCAGCATGTTCACCTCCAAGATCGTCTGAGACCAGCCACTCGGACAGCTGCAGAAACAATTGGTTTGCATAACCAAAGAATTTCTGCACAAACTGTCAGAAACCGTCTCAGGGAAGCTCATCTGCATGCTCGTCGTCCTCATCGGGGTCTCGACCTGACTCCAGTTTGTCGTCGTAACCGACTTGAGTGGGCAAATGCTCACATTCGCTGCCGTTTGGCACGTTGGCGAGGTGTTCTCTTCACGGATGATGCAAAGGAGATGTGTTGCACTGCATGAGTCAAATGGTGGTCACACCAGATACTGACTGGTATCCCCCCCCCAATAAAACAAAACTGCACCTTTCAGAGTGGCCTTTTATTGTGGACAGTCTAAGGCACACCTGTGTACTAATCATGGTGTCTAATCAGCATCTTGATATGGCACACCTGTGAGGTGGGATGGATTATCTCAGCAAAGGAGAAGTGCTCACTATCACAGATTTCGACTGGTTTGTGAACAATATTTGAGGGAAATGGTGATATTGTGTATGTGGAAAAAGTTTTAGATCTTTGAATTCATCTCATACAAAATGGGGGCAAAACCAAAAGTGTTGCGTTTATATTTTTGTTGAGTATAGTAACACATCACTCCTAAAAACAATCTTTGGTGTGTCACGTGAGGTGAATCTGCCCTACGATTGGATTTTGGAAAACCATGTGACGGTGAACCAATTCTGATTGGACACTCACATTGCTCACATCATCACACAGCTTCTATGAGGAGTAAACAGATGGTGGATGGTGGCTCGAAAGTCCGCGGAGTTAACTTTTCAGCAAAAAAGTAAGTTTCTATCTCATATCATTAAAAAGTTTTTTATAATTTATTAAAGCTTGGTCTCAGTTGTCGTATACGATAGCATTGGCCCCAGAGGGTTAAACCCTTAGATCTTCAGCAAATGTATTTATAAAGACAAACTGCATGAACTACACATTTTTTTAATTTTCTAATAAGTTTATTCAATGAGGAGAAACAAATGCTAAATTATTGTTGTGTCGTAACTTAATTTTTGTTCAGCCTTTGTGACCTGTCTTCATGAAGTTGTTGAAATTGGCCCTATCCTGCAATGATAAAGAATCCTTAAAAAATTACTGGATCAGGATCGCGTTCTGGATCATTACCAAAATTTAATGACTTCTAAGTTAGGCCAAGATACACCCCTGGTAAAAATTTCATTGAAATCTGTTGAGGATTTTTGAGTAATACTGTTAACAAACCAACCAACCAACCAACAAACAAACGGACGCGACCGAAAACATAACCTCCTTGGCGGAGGTAACAATGTGTGCAGGAGGGCATGCGTGTGTGTGCATACATAAGCTTTTGACATAGCGGATTTAGCGTGCACGCTGACATCCGCGAAATGTCGAGTAAATCACTCCAGGGGTGTTATCAGGTTACACAAACAGCATTTTCAGTTTTAGAAATTATTTATTTCTCGGTAGCTTTTACATAATATATGACAAAGAAGTTATATTTACACAGAAATGAAACAGAGTTTGCAACTAACTAGACCAGCCATTGATATCACAGTGCCACCCTACTCTGATTGGCTGTAAGAAAGAAAAGAAAACAGAACAGAATGTGACCTTTTAACCTCTTTAAATACCTCTTAAAATAGGTCAAGGTTAGCCATCTCTGAACTTGTCCAAGGTCTGTGTCCCACTGTTCCTTGTAAATTTGAAGACTCTGGCAGTAATAGAACTGGACTTTATGCCAAGCACAGACAGCCGAACAGATGGACACAAAGTCTTTGCAATATCTGATGGTTATATTTGATGAACTCGGGTAAAAATAAGAGCAATATATTAAACACTAAACACCTTTTAATAAGATTACATGCAGTAGTTTCAATAGATGAATGCTTTCAAAATGTGTGCTAGATGGACTAATTGTAATAAACTTCATTCAGCAAAAGCATCTTGTCTGAGGACATAAACAGGTGGCATGACTGGGAATGAACACTCGGTCCGCATGTTGGTGGCACAACAGTTTATCCCACTGAGCCACCTGCTCTGCCATGAAACTGATGAAGCCAGTTTTTAATTCCTATGAATAAAATGACCAATTTGACCGTCTAATAACTATAACTACTTTTATTGCCAGGTTTTGTTGCTGTGTCGACCTCAGATTTGGTGGTTTATTTAAAGACCTGTCAGTCTGATGGTATTTATGCCTGGACTATGGACTCTCTTTATCCCTGCTGGTCTTCTTCGTATCGTTCCATAAACGACTTCACAGAAACTCAGTGATAATTTTAGAATAGCAGAGGATTTCCATCCACAGTCACCTGAACCGGGATTTTTTTCCATGACAGGAACTGTGCAGGAAGCAAACGTCAGGTTGAAATGTCAGAAAGCAGAGAAGTGCTTGAGTAAAGTGAGACATGAATGGATGAATAATGTGGCGAAAACACAGCAGGCTGTGTTTATGGTGGGGGAGGAGAGACTGTAATGATTTCCAGCTGCCTCAGGCTAAACATCGGACGGCTCAGACAATCTGGATCTTAACACAACCGCAAACCTTTAAATATGGAATCTAGAAATGCAAATGTCCTGACTTACAGCACACCCTGCTAATGTCGTTTTTCTGTAAAATACAGCAGATGCCATTCCACTACACAACCAATACCAAGCCACACCAGCAATCACACATCCAGATCGTGAAGATGATGAGCGCATATGAAATCTAATTTTTAGATATCAGCATTTCACTTACATATCAGTATGTGTGTTATATTTCCCAATATGATAACTTTTATTTTACCAAATAAATGCTAGAAAACACTTTGGCTATTGGAAATGGTGTCATTATGCAGTGTTTTTTTCCAGCAGACGGCACTCTGACAGCTTTGCATTCAATGCTGCAAGCATGGCTGGGACTCCCATCACCAATTGGTCACATTAGCTACAAGAGATCGAGGAAAAGCATCCAGCTAGCTGCCATTTTTTAAAATCAGAGTAGGTGACAATGACATTAAGCCTATTTTATGCAAATGGAAATACAAATTCACAGAATTCCCAAAATATTCCTGGCCATCCTAACTGGTTTATATGCAAGAAGTGTAAGTGCTGAGTAGTTCTTCTCCCAAGTGAAATTGGCCAAACCGATTGTTGCAGCAGCTGTCCGGGTGCCTGGTCTCAGATGATCTTGGAGGTGAACATGCTGGATGTGGCGGTCCTGGGCTGTTGTGCTCATATGTGGTCTGTGGTTGTGAGGCTGGATGTACTGCCAAATTCAACACCTTTGGAGATGGCTTATGGTTGAGATATGAATGTTCAATTCACAGGCAACAGCTCTGGTGGACATTCCTGCAGTCAGCATGCCAATTGCACGCTCCCATCACTACTTGAAACTGAACATTTTAGAGAGGACTTTTATTGTGGCCAGCCTAAGGCACACCCATGCAATAATAATGCTGTCCAATCAGCATCTTGATATGCCACACTTGCAATGGTGGCCACAGTTCCGATAATACGATAACCGATAATTATCGCAGATAATGTTTTCATTATCGGATTATCTTTTCAGATAACTTTGAAAGCCATTATCGGACTAATTATCTTCCGATAAATTTTAGACCATTAATGTGGTAAACAAAGCTGATCAGCTACAAACATAAAATTTAAAATTAGTTGATCACCTACCTGTTAAATGTTTTTGCAGCAGATGTGTAGTCCTACCCTCTGCAAACAGAGGAGAGCTACTCCTAGAAGAAACCGCTCTATCCTCTGCAGACAAAGAACTGGTCACAAAAAAACATTTCTTTTAACCCCATACTGATACGAGTGCAATATCACCCAAGTCATCCAGAGGCATACATTTTTAACTTATGGTTCAAATTTTAACCAAACTAATTTCGGACAAGTTATTTAAATTATGTCATGTCTGAAGTTTTATAAAGTGAAAATATCAGATATATGTTATAGTTTTAAAGTAATGCATTCATTTTTAAGGATTTAGTGTGGATATGCTGTGTCCAGGTGCATTATGGGTAGGATAGGGTAATCTCAGTACGATAACGACAGGAGAAATGCATTTGAGACACTCTGATCAGGCTCCACGGACAACAGCATTAAACTCTAGTGCCTAAAACTCTCGTGAATATATTCTCTGGGTTTATAGACATTGTTATTGTGTTTGCATTTATTAAATTCCATGCATCTTAAATGTAGCAGATACAGATTATATGGAGCCGGAGTGGGCGTGGTCTGCGGTGCCATTGGCAGCAGCTGAGGTTCCGATGCGAGTGATCCGGAAGTGTTTATAGCAGCATCAGAGAGGGTGATATGAAGAGTCTTCTTCGGCGTGAAGCAGGAACAAAAACAATCAAAGAAAAAGTCACGTTCAGCAAAAATGTCCTTTATAGCAGCTAAATCTGCCGCTGTGACAGCAAGAAGTGAGCTTGCTGCGTCCATGTTTGGCCAGATCGTTCTACCAAGCGTGGCACAAACTGCAGGACACAACTGCAAACTCACACGACTGATAGAGTTCAAAAAAGGGTTTTAATTGGCTCAACAGGCAGGTTGTCGGTACACGTGTAGTCCAGCAGCGTGGCAGAGATAGCAGGCAGACAAGAAACAGATGCGTAGTCAAAAACAGGCACAGGTCAAAATACACAGCATACGGGCAATCAGAGGCAAGACAAAACTCAAGGTCAAAAACAGGCAAGGTCAAAATACCGATAAGCTGGACAAAACAAGGCATGAGACAGTGACAAAGTCAACGATCTGGCAGTGAACTGTGAGACTGTGAGGGTTTAAATAACTGGAGGCATTAACAGAAACCAAGGACAGAATGCAGAACAACTAAGACCTGGTAACAAACTAAGCACGAACATAAGAACTGAAAACACAAACGAGAAGAGCAAAATAAACAACTGAAAAACAGAGAATAAACAAACCCGGTGACTAGAGAATAATACAATTAATAAAACAAGATAACAGATAAAGAGGAAATGCAATAAATAACAAATGGAACACAATCAGATAAGAAGCACTGCAGATAAATAACAAAACCCTGTGACTAAAGTATAATACGCACAATGTGATAAACTGAATTAAACTAAGACTAAAGCAACATAAGGGACCAAGAGTGAAAGATAATAATAAACAAAGCAAAACTAAATACATGACAAAGAAAAGATACACAGAGACAAAAGAAACAAAACATTTGCTCATTTTCAAATGGATGCCTGCAACACGTTTCAAAAAAGCTTGGACAGTGGTATGTTTACCACTGTGTTACATCACCTTTCCTTCTAACAACACTCAATAAGCATTTGGGAACTGAGGACACTAATTGTTGAAGCTTTGTAGGTGGAATTCTTTCCCATTCTTGCTTGATGTATGACTTCAGTTGCTCAACACACCGGGGTCTCTGTTGTCCTATTTTACGCTTCATAATGCGCCACACATTTTCAATGGGCGACAGGTCTGGACTGCAGGTAGGCCAGTCTAGTACCCACACTCTTTTACTACGAAGCCATGCTGTTGTAACATGTGCAGAATGTGGCTTGGCATTGTCTTACTGAAATAAGCAGGGACGTCCCTGAAAAAGACATTGCTTGGATGGCAGCATGTGTTGCTCCAAAACCTGGATGTACTTTTCAGCATTGATGGTGCCATCACAGATGTGTACGTTGCCCATGCCATGGGCACTAACACACCCCCATACCATCACAGATGCTGGCTTTTGAACTTTGCAGTGGTAACAATCTGGATGGTCTTTTTTTGTCCTCTTTGTCCAAAGGACATCCATGATTTCCAGAAACAATTTGAAATGTGGACTCATCAGACCACAGCACACTTTTCCACTTTGTGTTGCCCAGAGAAGGCAATGGCGTTTCTGGATGTTGTTGATGTATGACTTTCACTTTGCATGGTAGAGTTTTAATTTGCACTTGTAGATGTAGCGACAAACTGTGTTAACTGACAATGGTTTTCTGAAGTGTAACTGAGCCTACACGGTAAGATCCTTTACACAATGATGTCTGTTTTTAATGCAGTGCCACCTGAGGGATTGAAGGTCACGGGCATTCCATGTTAGTTTTCAGCCTTGGCGCTTGTGTGGAAAGTTCTCCAGATTCTCTGAATCTTCTGATTGTATTATGGACTGTAGATGATGGAATCCCTAAGTTCCTTACAACTGAATGTTGAGAACATTGTTCTTAAACTGTTGGACTATTTTTTTCATGCAGTTATTCACAAAGTGGTGATCCTTGCTCCATCTTTGCTTGTGAACGGCTGAGCCTTTGGGGATGCTCCTTTTCAAAATCAAATCAATTTTATTTATATAGCTCCAAATCACAACAAACAGTTGCCCCAAGGCGCTTTATATTGTAAGGCAAGGCCATACAATAATTACGTAAAAACCCCAACGGTCAAAACGACCCCCTGTGAGCAAGCACTTGGCGACAGGTGGGAAGGAAAAACTCCCTTTTAACAGGAAGAAGAAACCTCCCAGCAGAACCAGGCTCAGGGAGGGGCAGTCCTCTGCTGGGACTGGTTGGGGCTGAGGGAGGAGAACCAGGAAAAAGACATGCTGTGGAGGGGAGCAGAGATCAATCACTAATGATTAAATGCAGAGTGGTGCATACAGAGCAAAAAGAGAAAGAAACACTCAGTGCATCATGGGAACCCCCCAGTAGTCTAAGTCTATAGCAGCATAACTAAGGGATGGTTCAGGGTCACCTGATCCAGCCCTAACTATAAGCTTTAGCAAAAAGGAAGTTTTAAGCCTAATCTTAAAAGTAGAGAGGGTGTCTGTCTCCCTGATCTGAATTGGGAGCTGGTTCCACAGGAGAGGAGCCTGAAAGCTGAAGGCTCTGCCTCCCATTCTACTCTTACAAACCCTAGGAACTACAAGTAAGCCTGCAGTCTGAGAGCGAAGCGCTCTATTGGGGTGATATGGTACTATGAGGTCCCTAAGATAAGATGGGACCTTATTATTCAAAACCTTATAAGGTAAGAAGAAGAATTTAAATTCTATTCTAGAATTAACAGGAAGCCAATGAAGAGAGGCCAATATGGGTGAGATATGCTCTCTCCTCTAGTCCCTGTTAGTACTCTAGCTGCAGCATTTTGAATTAACTGAAGGCTTTTCAGGGAACTTTTAGGACAACCTGATATAATGAATTACAATAGTCCAGCCTAGAGGAAATAAATTGCATGAATTAGTTTTTCAGCATCACTCTGAGACAAGACCTTTCTAATTTAGAGATATTGCGTAAATGCAAAAAAGCAGTCCTACATATTTGTTTAATATGCGCATTGAATGACATATCCTGATCAAAATGACTCCAAGATTTCTCACAGTATTACTAGACATCAGGGTAATGCCATCCGAGAGTAAGGATCTGGTAAGACACCATGTTTCTAAGATTTGTGGGGCCAAGTACAATAACTTCAGTTTTATCTGAGTTTAAAAGCAGGAAATTAGAGGTCATCCATGTCTTTATGTCTGTAAGACAATCCTGCAGTTTAGCTAATTGGTGTGTGTCCTCTGGCTTCATGGATAGATAAAGCTGGGTATCATCTGCGTAACAATGAAAATTTAAGCAATGCCGTCTAATAATACTGCCTAAGGGAATCATGTATAAAGTGAATAAAATTGGTCCTAGCACAGAACCTTGTGGAACTCCGTAATTAACCTTAGTCTGTGAAGAAGATTCCCCATTTACATGAACAAATTGTAATCTATTTGATAAATATGATTCAAACCACCGCAGCGCAGTGCCTTTAATACCTATGGCATGCTCTAATCTCTGTAATAAAATTTTATGGTCAACAGTATCAAAAGCAGCACTGAGGTCTAACAGAACAAGCACAGAGATGAGTCCACTGTCTGAGGCCATATGAAGATCATTTGTAACCTTCACTAATGCTGTTTCTGTACTATGATGAATTCTAAAACCTGACTGAAACTCTTCAAATAGACCATTCCTCTGCAGATGATCAGTTAGCTGTTTTACATCTACCCTTTCAAGAATTTCTGAGAGAAAAGGAAGGTTGGAGATTGGCCTATAATTAGCTAAGATAGCTGGGTCAAGTGATGGCTTTTTAAGTAATGGTTTAATTACTGCCACCTTAAAAGCCTGTGGTACATAGCCAACTAATAAAGATAGATTGATCATATTTAAGATCGAAGCATTAAATAATGGTAGGGCTTCCTTGAGCAGCCTGGTAGGAATGGGGTCTAATAGACATGTTGATGGTTTGGAGGAAGTAACTCAGACAAAACAATCGGAGAGAAAGAGTCTAACCAAATACCGGCATCACTGAAAGCAGCCAAAGATAACGATACGTCTTTGGGATGGTTATGAGTAATTTTTTCTCTAATAGTTAAAATTTTATTAGCAAAGAAAGTCATGAAGTCATTACTAGTTAAAGTTAAAGGAATACTCGGCTCAATAGAGCTCTGACTCTGTCAGCCTGGCTACAGTGCTGAAAAGAAACCTGGGGTTGTTCTTATTTTCTTCATTAGTGATGAGTAGTAAGATGTCCTAGCTTTACGGAGGGCTTTTTTTTATAGAGCAACCATACTTTTTCCAGGCTAAGTGAAGATCTTCTAAATTAGTGAGACGCCATTTCCTCTCCAACTTACGGGTTATCTGCTTTAGCTGCGAGTTTGTGAGTTATACCACGGAGTCAGGCACTTCTGATTTAAAGCTCTCTTTTTCAGAGGGCTACAGCATCCAAAGTTGTCTTCAATGAGGATGTAAAACTATTGACGAGATACTCTATCTCACTTACAGAGTTTAGTTAGCTACTCTGCACTGTGTTGGTATATGGCATTAGAGAACATAAAGAAGGAATCATATCCTTAAACCTAGTTACAGTGCTTTCTGAAAGACTTCTAGTGTAATGAAACTTATTCCCCACTGCTGGGTAGTCCATCAGAGTAAATGTAAATGTTATTAGAAATGATCAGACAGAAGGGAGTTTTCAGGGAATATTGTTAATTCTTCAATTTCCATACCATAAGTCAGAACAAGATCTAAGATATGATTAAAGTGGTGGGTGGACTCATTTACATTTTGAGAAAAGCCAATTGAGTCTACTAATAGATTAAATGCAGTGTTGAGGCTGTCATTCTCCAGCATCTGTGTGGATGTTAAAATCGCCCACTATAATTATGTGTATCTGAGCTAAGCACTAAGTCAGACAAAAGGTCTGAAAATTTACAGAGAAACTCACAGTAACGACCAGGTGGATGATAGATAATAACAAATAAAACTGGTTTTTGGGGACTTCCAATTTGGATGGACAGACTAAGAGTCAAGCTTTCAAATGAATTAAAGCTCTGTCTGGGTTTTGATTAATTAATAAGCTGGAATGGAAGATTGCTGCTAATCCTCCGCCTCGGCCCATGCTACGAGCATTCTGACAGTTAGTGTGACTCAGGGTGTTGACTCATTTAAACTAACATATTCATCCTGCTGTAACCAGGTTTCTGTAAGGCAGAATAAATCAATATGTTGATCCATTATTATATCATTTACTAACAGGGACTTAGAAGAGAGAGACCTAATGTTTAATAGACCACGTTTAACTGTTTTAGTCTGTGGTGCAGTTGAAGGTGCTATATTATTTTTTCTTTTTGAATTTTTATGCTTAAATAGATTTTTGCTGGTTATTGGTGGTCTGGGAGCAGGCACCGTCTCTACGGGGATGGGGTAATGAGGGGATGGCAGTTGGAGAGAAGCTGCAGAGAGGTGTGTAAGACTACAACTCTGCTTCCTGGTCCCAACCCTGGATAGTCACGGCTTGGAGGATTTAAGAAAATTGGCCAGATTTCTAGAAATGAGAGCTGCTCCATCCAAAGTGGGATGGATGCCATCTCTCCTAACAAGACCAGGTTTTCCCCAGAAGCTTTGCCAATTATGTATGAAGCCCACCTCATTTTTTGGACACCACTCAGACAGCCAGCAATTCAAGGAGAACATGCGGCTAAACATGTCACTCCCGGTCACTTTTATACCCAATCATGACACTCACCTGTTTCCAATTAACCTGTTCACCTGTGGAATGTTCCAAACAGGTGTTCTTTGAGCATTCATAAACTTTCCCAGTCTTTTGTTGCCCCGTCCCAACTGTTTTGAAATGTGTTGCAGGCATCCAATTCAAAATGAGCAAATATTAGCACAAAAACAATAAGGTTTATCAGTTTGAACATAAATATGTTGTTTTATGGTGTATTCAACTGAATATAGGCTGAAGAGGATTTGCAAATCATTGTATTCTGTTTTTATTTACATTTTAGACAATGTCCCAACTTCATTGGAACTGGGGCTGTATGTAGATGAGCACAGAACTTGCTGGCCCTCAGCACTGCACAACAGGAAAGTAAAACTAGAATTAAAGAATTGTTAGTACATGTAGGATAGAATGGGCCCAAAATTTTTCATCAGCTAAGCTGATGCTCCCGAACATTTCAGAGTATTTTTTACACTCATGATTCGAAACACTGTTGTGCAGTTTGTATCAAAGGAAGACAGCAGGTGCTGCACTAAATACAATGGCAAATGCACTAGATTTATATCACCCTTTTCCATCTGAATCCAAAGTGCTTTATAATGATGCCTTGCATTCACACCCCAGCAGCAACTTGGGGATTAAGAACTTTGCCCAAGGGTCTTTAGTGATTTTCCAGCCTGACAGAGGTTTGATCTTTGGATCCTCTGGTCTTAAGCCCACTGCTGCACCACTAGACCATCACCTTCCACATATTTCCAACTATCTGGCTTGACTTTACTTTCTCCTAAATGTTCACACGCGTGAGTCACAGTGGGCCTCATGTATCAACGTTGCGTACGGCGATATTTGAGCGTATATGGGGTGTACGCCAAAACGGCTGTGCTACTTGGCATTTATCAATGTGGTCGTTGGCGTACGCTGCGCTGAAATATACACCAGGTCGAGAGGTGGCGTAAATTATACACCAAAATGAACCAGCGCTGGAATCCACATAAAAATGAAGATTTTAAAAGATGATCAACATGACAAACAGTGCCATTATACAAATCAATGCATATGTTACATAAATAACACTTTCCTGATTATACTACATAATAGTCAATACAAATCCCGCCTTTGCGGGATTGTTATGGAGCACGATCCGTGGTCACAGCGCTGACTGCAAAGAAAGCGCTGTTCGCCTTTTTCTCCAGACTTCGAGCCTGGAGCCAGAGCAGCGCTGAGCTTAACTTCATGTGGTGTTATCGTTTTAGATAATGAAATTGATAATAACAACTGTAGTTTCGTCATTCCCTTAATTTGACCGTGCTGAAACCAGGTTTGTTGTCTCCATTCGGTTGTCACAATAAAATAAATACAGAAATACATTTAAAAAATAAAGAAATCTGACAGATTAGGCGTGTCTTATTAATTGAGCGAGCAAATATCCACATGTCAAGAATTATTGACATGTGAAAAGAGAATACAGTGGTCCCTCGCTATAATGCCGTTCACCTGTCGTGGCCTCGGAGTCTCGCGGAGTATTTAGTCCAATTTTGCATGCCTCTTTTTTTTTTTTTTTTAACAGTGTTCTGTTTCTGCGTATCTGTTTATAAGAATCTTGTTGCCCAGAAGAGAAAAGAGCGCCAACAATACTCATAACTGTGTTTGTCACACAGAAACAAACACCTGCTGCAGCGAGATGTGAGTGGGAAAAGGCGCAGCGCCAGGACGCAGAGGAGCGATCTGTGAAATACTGGTGAGTCACTATTAATAATTTCTTATGTGTCCGACCTCGTTCGTTGATCGTTAAAATTAATTCGTTAGTTCTAAATGCCATCATAATTATTTTAGGAAAACGTTCTATTTTTATTTCTCAAACAAATGTTTGGGCCTGAAAGAGTTTGGTATTATTTTCCTACTAAGGTTTGAACTTTGAGAGTGTTTACACACGAGAGAAAAGTGAGAAAATGTTCATGCCTGATTGAGAAAGTGTATAAACTGTGTAGTGAGGGGTTTTACAGCTTTGAAACGTCTATAATAATTGTAAAAAAACGCTGACTACGTCGCTGTTTCGCGTATTACGGGCTATTTTTTAGAACGTAACTCCAGCGATTAATGAGGGACCACTGTAACACTTTATTGATTATATACTACAAAACAATTGATATGACAGCCGCTTTTGACGTTCTATTGGCACGCGTCGTGATTAGTGGATTTCTTTTTCATTGCCGTCTTTCCGGCTTCCATGTCGTAAAATGAGGGTGTGTCTGAAGCAGAGTCTGAATATTATGGGCATGTTTATTATAATTACGATCGTTTCCACCCCCGCATTTATCAAGATCACGTCAGGCGTACGCCAGAAATGGGCAGGTGTGCACTGCTTGATACATGTCACGGTGACTTTGGTGTATTTCAAGTTTACGCCGTAAATTTACGCCACAAGTGTGCAACATTGATACATGAGGCCCAGTGTGTGTACACATAGGCACATTTTGCCATCTAGTTTGCTTTTTAAAAATCCCAGCGTATGTGTTTATGTTGTCGTGCGCCTCCTTTAGATTCCGTTTTGTCCAAAAACATGGAAATCATGGGCGTCGTGTCCTCTGGACAAAAGAGGAAAAAGACCATCCAGACTGTTACCAGCACAAAGTTCAAAAGCCAGCATCTGTGATGGTATGGGGGTGTGTTAGTGCCCATGGCATGGGCAACTTACACATCTGTGATGGCACCATCAATGCTGAAAGGTACATCCAGGTTTTGGAGCAACACATGCTGCCATCCAAGCAACGTTTTTTTCAGGGACGTCCCTGCTTATTTAAGCAAGACAATGCCAAGCCACATTCTGCACGTTACAACAGCGTGGCTTCATAGTAAAAGAATGCAGGTACGAGACTGGCCTGCCTGCAGTCCAGACCTGGCTCATTGAAAATGTGTGGCGCATTATGAAGCTCAAGACATGACAATGGAGACCCCGGACTGTTGAACAACTGAAGTCGTACATCATGCAAGAATGGGAAAGAATTCCACCTACAAAGCTTCAACAATTAGTGTCCTCAGTTCCCAAATGCTTATTGAGTGTTCTTAGAAGGAAAGGTGATGTAAAACAGTGGTAAACATACCACTGTCCCAGCTTTTTTGAAATGTGTGCAGGCACCCATTTCAAAATGAGCAAATATTTGCACAAAAAATAAAGTTTATCAGTCTGAACATTCAATATCTTGTCTTTGTGGTGTATTCAATTGAATATAGGTTGAAGAGGATTTGCAAGTCATTGTATTCTGTTTTTATTTACATTTTACACAACATCCCAACTTCATTGGAATTGGGGTTGTAACATTAATTGCTTGGCATTTAGAACATGTGTGGCCATTCACACTGTTAACACGACAACAGTCAGCAGATGATCACTGTCGAGCTGGATGTGAAATTTGTCTAAGTGCCCCATGAGTGTGGCTTTGCAAACAGACATAGTGACACGTTGGTCTGTGCACTGAACTGATAGTGAGCCGCTGACAGGAGCGGCTGTGGAGATCTGTGGTTCTGGCTGTCACGGCTGGGGAACACGTACTGTGTTTGTGACAGACATGAACTAACAACTGTCCACTGTGACGCATGTGTCTGCTTGCTGTCCTCACGTGGACATACATAAAAACATATATCCCTGTTGCAATGGGCTGCAGCGAGTGCGCGCACGGCGTGGACACTGACAGGCTTTCCCAGGTGAAACGGACTGTCAGATCATAACACGCAGCGGGCAATCTGAATGTCACATCACCCACATGAGCTCTGTTCCACATGACGCGGTGTCTGTCCTGCGGCACGCTGTCCAGAAGACACACGTGTCGGGTAGAACATGCACGTGGGGCCGGGATGAACATGCTGCCAGCAGATGTGGACATGATAAGAGCGCCCTGCTTCTCATTCATGTCATTTCATGACTGTACGTCTGTGACCATGGGTCATCTACAGAGGAACAGACAGATCATACTTGTCTTGTCCGCTTGATAAGAGGGATTCAATAAAATGGGGTGTTTTTATATGGTGTATGGATTTTTTTTTTTTAAATATGTCCATGTCCTTCTTGATGTAGGCATTTTCCCGTACCTTTTATAGGACAGCAATAGTAGCTCAGTGGTAAAGATTCTGGCTGGCAATCAGAGCTTTTGGAAAGTGCAGGTTTGAATCCTGTGGGTGGCATGTATTTTTTTTTTCACAGCAGCTGCGTGATGTGGTTACACACCGAGATCGTTCACGCCTGCTTGTCGGCTCGATGTTTTTGTGGTTCGCTCATACAAGCTGTTCCGCCGTGAGTCACCCTGATTTGTACTAATTCGTACCATGTGTGAAGGGGCCCTAAAACATTATACAGTAGTTAGCCTTTCCTTAGCCTAGCCATCTTCCTTGTCCTGTGACTGTTCCACAAAGTGCAAACAAGTCAGGTGCAGAGCAGTATGAAGGTTATTCCCTCTTTATTAAAGAATGTTGCCTTTCAGTTTAATAGCATGATTCCACTAGGACATCCTCTTCATTCAGTCCTGCTTTCTTTTTAGTGATTGGTATCCAGCTTAATGATGCGTTAAGGGAGAAGTACTATACATACTATACTCTGGGCGTGCATCATTTCAGTACCAGTTCTGCCAAATTGGGTTGGTACCCACTCTGAATTGATATACCAGGATCGGCTGAAAAGTTCTGCCTCCAATTTGATTACTTCAATGATAAGAAAGATATCGAAGTGCAACTGGTTTGAGAATAATCCTTTATTTTTTAGATGTTATACAACAAAAGGTTTTCACCTGGAATTTCAGGTATGCGCAGAATCCCCTTCAATGTAACACGTGCGCATGGTACTTGGTAAAAAAATGGTGCTGTACTTGGACATGCATTTGAAACATGCTGTTGTTGAATTCCTTGGGGCAGAGGGTTGTGCACCCATGGACACTCATCAAGGAACGAGTGTTGCCTGTGGAGCAGCCCAGTCTATGATGACATCATAGACTGTATATACAGTTGTACTCAAAGGTTTTCATACCCTGGCAGAAGTTTAGATTTTGGCCATTTTTTTTTAGAGAATATGAATGATAAAAGCTTTGCATTTTGTATCACTGGTTATCCATCTTCATGATGAAGTGGTATAGAGGAGGATTTTCTTAAAGACAAGACCTGAAAGTTTATCTACAAATTGCCAGAAGGTACATCTGAGATGCAAGTTTAGCTTTAATCTGTTTTGGTGAATGAATATCCTAAAAGTGGTGATGCAAAATGCAAAGTTTGCACTGTGTACAATTTCTCCAATCACAGCCCCAGAAGCCTATAACTTCTTCTGGGTTGTCTGGGTGTCTTGGTGGCTTTCCTCACTCTTCTTCTTGCACAGTCACTCAGTTTTTGAGAACTGTCTACTCCGTGCAGATTTACCATAAAGTGCCATATTGTTTGTATTTCTTTGTAATTGATGTAAATAAAGTCCAAGACATATTCAGTGGCAGCTTCTCCATCAGAGAGCCTCGTCCACAAAGACCACAAAAGACTCCATACTGTCAATGATGTTAAAGGGGGCAACACACAGTATTAAGAACAGGGGGATGTAAACTTTTGATCAGGGTCATTTGGGTAGTTTCTGTTGTCATTATGATTTAAAAAGAGTAACACAGTTGTTTGGCAATAAATGGCTTCACCCAACCACTAACCATGAGTGGAACCATCCATGAAAAATGGCCAAGAAACCAGAAATTCTGCCAGGGTATGTAAACTTTTGAGCACACCTGTATGTTGGACAAAGCCAGTGTGACCTCACTCATTGGTTTTCTGTAGAGACCCAGAACATCCTAAATGACACCCTTGTCTGGGCGTTGCCAATATTGAGAGGCCCGCCTGCACTGATTCACAATGAACTCATTAATGCATGAAGGGCTGGAGCGCGGTTGACTCAGTGTGAAAAAAAAAAAAAAAAAAGAAAAGCCTGACCACGCTCCCCGGCCCTGAAGCACCATCAGTTCAGGTGTTTATTACATCCACCAAGGATGTAATAAAAATTATCAGCTTTTATTTATTTATTTGTCTGTCTTTTAGCAGGATTACGTCAAAACTACTGCACGGATTTTGACAAAAGTTTCACCACAGATAGCTATTAGACCATGAAAGACTCCATGAAATTTTGGAAGTGATCCAGATCCGGATCCAGATTCTGGATCAAGTTTAACTTTACATAGGCTATAAAAGATTACTGTTAGCAAGATTACGTCAAAACTGCTGCACGGATTTTGATGGAATTTGCACCACAGCTACATATTTGGGCATGGAAGATTCCACTGAATTTAGGAGGTGATCCAGATCCAGATTCTGGATCAAGATTTCTCTTTAAATAGGCTTTGAAGGATTACGCCAAAACTACTTCACGGATTCTCACCAAATTTGCACCATGGATTGATATTAGGGTATGAAAGATTGCACTTAATTTTGGAGGTGATCCAGAACTGGTTCGGGATTCTGGATCAAAATTCTCTTTATGTAGGATTTAAAGGATTCTGTCAAAAGTACTTCATGGATTCTCATTAAATTTGCACCACAGATACATAGTAGGGCATGGAAGACTCCACTGAATTCTGGAGTTGATCCGGATCCGGATTGGTGGACGTCGGAAATCTCTGATTGCGCTTGTTAATTCATATTCTTGGGGACTGCATGGTGGTTCTCCTAATGATTTACTTTGGTGTGGCCAATAAAAGTTATCAGCCACGTACACTCAACAAAAATATAAACGCAACACTTTTGGTTTTGCTCCCATTTTGTATGAGATGAACTCAAAGATCTAAAACTTTTTCCACATACACAATATCACCATTTCCCTCAAATATTGTTCACAAACCAGTCTAAATCTGTGATAGTGAGCACTTCTCCTTTGCTGAGATAATCCATCCCACCTCACTGGTGTGCCATATCAAGATGCTGATTAGACACCATGATTAGTGCACAGGTGTGCCTTAGACTGTCCACAATAAAAGGCCACTCTGAAAGGTGCAGTTTTATCACACAGCACAATGCCACAGATGTCACAAGATTTGAGGGAGCGTGCAATTGGCATGCTGACAGCAGGAATGTCAACCAGAGCTGTTGCTCGTGTATTGAATGTTCATTTCTCTACCATAAGCCGTCTCCAAAGGCGTTTCAGAGAATTTGGCAGTACATCCAACCAGCCTCACAACCGCAGACCACGTGTAACCACACCAGCCCAGGACCTCCACATCCAGCATGTTCACCTCCAAGATCGTCTGAGACCAGCCACTCGGACAGCTGCTGAAACAATCGGTTTGCATAACCAAAGAATTTCTGCATAAACTGTCAGAAACCGTCTCAGGGAAGCTCATCTGCATGCTCGTCGTCCTCATCGGGGTCTCGACCTGACTCCAGTTCATCGTCGTAACCGACTTGAGTGGGCAAATGCTCACATTCGCTGGCATTTGGCACGTTGGAGAGGTGTTCTCTTCACGGATGAATCCCGGTTCACACTGTTCAGGGCAGATGGCAGACAGTGTGTGTGGCGTTGTGTGGGTGAGCGGTTTTCTGATGTCAATGTTGTGGATCGAGTGGCCCATGGTGGCGGTGGTGTTATGGTATGGGCAGGCGTCTGTTATGGACGAAGAACACAGGTGCATTTTATTGATGGCATTTTGAATGCACAGAGATACCGTGACGAGATCCTGAGGCCCATTGTTGTGTCATACATCCAAGAACATCACCTCATGTTGCAGCAGGATAATGCACGGCCCCATGTTGCAAGGATCTGTACACAATTCTTGGAAGCTGAAAATGTCCCAGTTCTTGCATGGCCGGATACTCACCGGACATGTCACCCATTGAGCATGTTTGGGATGCTCTGGACCGGCGTATACGACAGCGTGTACCAGTTCCTGCCAATATCCAGCAACTTCGCACAGCCATTGAAGAGGAGTGGACCAACATTCCACAGGCCACAATTGACAACCTGATCAACTCTATGCGAAGGAGATGTGTTGCACTGCATGAGGCAAATGGTGGTCACACCAGATACTGACTGGTACCCCCCCCCCAATAAAACAAAACTGCACCTTTCAGAGTGGCCTTTTATTGTGGGCAGTCTAAGGCACACCTGTGCACTAATCATGGTGTCTAATCAGCATCTTGGTATGGCACACCTGTGAGGTGGGATGGATTATCTCAGCAAAGGAGAAGTGCTCATATCACAGATTTAGACTGGTTTGTGAACAATATTTGAGGGAAATGGTGATATTGTGTATGTGGAAAAAGTTTTAGATCTTTGAGTTCATCTCATACAAAATGGGAGCAAAACGAAAAGTGTTGTGTTTATATTTTTGTTGAGTGTATTTCCTGTATTTTTATATGTTTTGGGGTTCACCTTGGGTCAAAGCAAATTTAATTGGTGCAATATTGATTTACAATGTAAACACTGCCATGAGCTAGTGAGCTAAACAATATTATTGTGTGGGACAAGACAGAATCACTTAATCTGTAATCTGTAATCTGCCTGTTGTTGCTCCTGGACAGGTGAACGTGTCATTAGCAGAGTCCAGTATCTCATGGAGCTGATTCCAGGAAATGTAAAGAAACTTTTTAAGACAATGATTATACAGTTAGTTAGCTTGTCACCTGCCACTGCGCTGCACTGAGTCATTACAAATCAGATTGTTGATGAGGAGCTAATCCTGTAAAACAGCACTTGTCATCATAACATAAGATATAACATAAGATATTCCATTATTAGTCCCACATGGGGAAATTTGCAGTGTCACAGGAACAGTAAATGGGCTGCATTTCCATCTGCATCAGACGCTCAAAGCACTTTACACATCAATGCCTCACATTCACCCAATGTGAGGGTGCTGCCATGCAAGGCGCCCACTACACACCGGGAGCAACTATGGGATTAAGGACCTTGCCCAAGGGCCCTTAGTGATTTTCCAGTCAGGCTGGGATTTGAACTGAGGATCCTCTAGTCCAAAGCCCAACACTTTAACCACTAGACCATCACCTCCCCAGTGGAATTTTGCACCAATTTTGCACCAGTTTTTTAAATCACTTTTAATTTAGCATTTTTGTAAGTTTTATTTATTTATATATGTATTGTTGTATTGCAGTTTTATTTGTGGAGCTGATCGGACATCTTTAATAGGAAATAACTGATTTTTTTTTATCACTTCTTATTCACACTGGCCACAGCATGTTTGAGTTCTTCAGATAATACTATACCTACTCAACCTCTCCCTTGCTAATCAAGCACCCTCCTCCATATTCCCTGGCCTTGTTGTCCTTCCATATAGTTTGTTGCACACACAACTCTTATCTCATTCCTCTCTCAAATCTGTAAACTCCCTTCCTTGTCCTTTCATTGTCCCAACATTCAGCGCCACAGTTCTCAACATCAGTGTACCCTTCTTCCCCTGCATCATCTTTTTGTACTTCTCAAGAAACAAATTGAGTCTGTCCTTGACCAGGTATCCTTTGGTCCTTTTCACATAATCGGGCGAGGTCTCTGCTGCTCGCTTACAGGTTATTTACCATTTACAGTGTTTGTCCTTGCATTTTCCAAAACCAAATAGATATGACTCAAGATTTGTGGTTTTGGCAAAGGTTTTACAGCCTGGAAGCCTTTCCAAGTGTGAAACATTTCAGATTATCTTGGCTTTGGAATAGTACCAAGATGAGCTAATTTGCCTCCATGAAATGTATTTAGAGTGTAACTAGTTCTTGTTTTCCAGGCCTCATCATCCGGTCATCATCGTCATCATCATCACCATCACCAGGTTTGCTGATGTATTAATCATTACTTTAATTTCATGTTTGCTGACTCCTCAGGTACCCGGAAATCAGTGCAGGTTCACGGAGGAAGTTCAATGATGTCCCCAGATCCACTTCTACAGAATTCTTATCATAACTAAAATTCTCCTTTACTGGGAATGTATCAGTTGCTGATTTGGAAACACAGAAACAATAGGAGAACCATGTCAGAGGCAAAAAACAAAACCAACAACAAACAAAAAAAAACTAGCAATAAAATAATTCATATAGCTGCTCTACAACTGTGTTACAGGTGTTTAACCTTATAAACTTAATAACACTGGCAGAAAGGGTTAATCATAGAGCTCAGCACTCACTGTGATCATTTTAAGAGACAACCTGCAGAGGGCAACATTACACATTCTGTTTTTAATGTCAGAAATCATTACAAAAGTCAGTGTTGCAGTAATTCAGTGCACTTTTTCTGTTTACACAGAATATCACCTAAAGTAAAAACGCTGCATGTGATCAAATGCCAGAGAAAACCAACAGACAACCTACAGTGACTATATAGACAGAAAAATGTCTTCATTTATAGGAAATTTTAAAGTATTTCTTACAAATACATTCATTCTTATTGTTCTGTTTGTATGTCAGAGCTGCAACTTCTGATATCATCAGCCAAATGCACTGCGTGGATTACACATCTAATATAAATCTGTCAAAATTAAATAAGAAACTGCAAGATAGCAAACAAAAAAGGCAATATTGTGACAAAACATAGTGCATGCCTCTACCCAGGCCCAACAGCTTTTTGCTTATCTATGCTGAAGTGGTCATTTAAAAACAGTCCTGGGTCAGATGTCATCTCAAAATCTACTAAACTATTCTTTCATGGAAGGTTTACCTTTCCACCCAGTTTCAGTGAAATCAGTTCATGTCGTTTTAAGATACATAAATAAGTAGTAAGTCAGGTACAGGCCCCAAGGCCACTGCTTACACTCGGGTACCATAGTGTGAATTTGGCACTGCAGTCTCTTTGATGGCGGGCGCTAAAGGGGTAAAATATGACACATAGAACGTGATTTCTCTACTTCCGGGGAACAAAAACACGGCATTTTCTTTGAGTTTTTGGGCAAATTACACGCAAAGTAAAAATACAAAGATAAAGTGACGACACGGTGGGAAAGCGGAGATGTGCTGCAGTTTGTTTATGACCTGGAGCTCAAACATGTTGAGGCGGTTTTACAGGCGATAGAACGCAGTTACTCTGGTTAGCTGTGTAGGCTAACACTTACCGACACAATGTCTCCCATCTGCCTCATCTTCCCTTCTCCACTAGGAACTGAAAAAAAAAACACTTCTCACAACTGTTTTGGTGATTGCAGCCGAAAACACAACAGTACACCATGTTTCCATGTGAAGTTATGCTGTGCATATATTGCACAATGGGACCGGCTGTGGTAAATGAGACTGCACTGCCCTATTGGATAAAAGTCTGCTACAATGCCTTAAAAGTGTATTGTCCAATTACACAAACAGGTAACCTGAAACACACACTGGAATCGAACCCTGGTCTGTATTGCTAGTCCAACTCCTATTCTGTAGAGCCACGTGTTCGGTTTGAGTTATCAAATGGCCAGGATGAAAATTTTTAACTTTTTTGGTGACGGCAATGAAATCAAAGGCAAACTTGCATGTCAGAAATGATTAAAGTGACAAAGTGACAAAGTTTTTTATTCGGCACACAAAATATTCAAATAGAAAAAAATGAACAATTCCACAAACAAACACAGACAAAACTAGTGAGTCCGAAAGGGTGTGGGCTGAAGCAAAGCTTATTAGCGCCCACTCCTGCTAGTACAAGTCCAACAATTCTAATCAGTCATATTTACATAAATATAAATTCACTACTACATGTCGACACACAGACATACACAATATACTATTCACTTATAATTATATTTATATAGTACCAGATCACAGAAAAGTCGAATCAAGGCACTTTACGCCAGTAAGGACTAACCTTACCAACCCCCAGAGCAAGCACCAGGCAACTGTGGTGAGGAAAAACTCCCTATAAGGAAGAAACCTCAAGCAGACCAGGCTCTTGGGGGTGACCCTCTGCTTGGGCTGTGCCATATATACCTATATACATACGTATATACTTTACAAACTAAATATATACATACATATACACAGTCACTTATATACATATACATATACACCTACCCATATCTATATATCTACATACGCATACACATACCCACACATTCAAATATACAATAAGTCCACTATAAATTGAACATTCCATATAAATCAAATTATATTGCTTCTTTATAATACTTAGACATAATGTTCTTTTTAAGTAGTTTCTTAAATCTCACTAAGGTACTACTCATTCTAACCTCTGTTGAACATTTGTTCCATTTCCTCACCCCAACCACAGACACACAAAAACCCTTTACATTTGTTCTTACTGGTGGTTTCATAAAAATTGCACAACCTCTTAAACTATATCTGGATTCCCTCAATCGGAACAGACTCTGGACATGTCTCGGTAAGGCTTGGTTTTTCGCTCGAAATAAAGTTTGAATTGTAATGTAACCGACCAGATCAATGAATTTTAATAAATTTAAAGACACAAATAGAGAATGAGTTCGTTCACGATATTGTTTATTGCAGATGATTCGTATGGCTCGTTTTGCAAAAGGAATATTGGATTGGTATTTGATTTGTAAGGTGTTTCCCCCATGACTCAACACAATATGTCAATATATGGTACCATCAGAGAATGATATAAAGTAAGTAACCTTCTTGCGGCAGTAGGTCTTGGCTTTATACAAAATGGCGTAGTTTTTTGACAATTTTGATTTCACATAATTTAGATGTGGTTTCCAGCTAAGTTATTATCAATATAACACCTAAAAATGTATTCTCTGTTACTAACTCAATTTCCTTATTGTTTATAGTTAAACTTTTTACATGTGGGTGCCTATTATTTCCAAATATAATACATTTAGTTTTCCCAAGGTTGAGTGACAACTTATTAGCGTCAAACCAAACCTTAAATTTTTCCAGTTCTTTCTCCACTATGTCCAGAAGCTGTTCAAGATTTTCACCGCTACAGAACACAGTTGTATCATCCACAAAAAGGACACATCTCAATGAACTCGACACCCAACTTATATCATTTATATAGATTATGAACAACAAAGGACCCAGCACTGAGCCCTGCGTTATTCTACGTTATTATGAACCCGAGGAGCGAAAACACTGACTGAAGGACCCAGACGGCAGGTTCAGGGGCAAACAATCACGCAGAGGAGTCATTGAATTTCGGTGGCACCATACTCACAAGTGAAGGATGGACATCTTGATGAAGAGAAACTTTGTTTCAGATGAGCACCCTGTTTGAACCATCAGTGATTTAGCCTAGGGGCCACTGTGCAGTGGACAGTCCATCAGCAACGTACCAGTTGCCACCCTCCAAAAACAAGACCCTTGGTGCTCTCCTGTGGTTTCATAATTTCCAGGTTCCAAACAGCTTTCCCCCTAATGAATCCCATTCCAACACCTCAATAGTCACCATCTACCTGGTGCAGGTAGTCTACTGGGTGGTTGCCATTCAATAAGGTCAATGGCCAGTTCCTTTTCCTCGCTACCTTTTGTGCCCCCCAACTGAATTGGAGAAGTAGCACTTTTACTGCTGGCTGAGTAGGCAACATCAGGTGCCATTGCCACAACAGGATGTGAACCAGCAACCTTAGGCTCATTGCTCTCACCACGAAGCCAGTCATCTGCATTTGCCATGTAACTTCACATAAACTATTTGTGTGTTGTAACAACACTTTTGACAAGAGCACCGCTCACGCCTTGCTTCCCGTAAATCTGGACATCAGTCCGTCGAGAAGAAAGCGTCTGTAATCACCATCTTATGGAAAAACAAATCCAGCTTCTATACACTCATTCTAATGATGCTGCTTAGTTCTATATTTGTTTTTTTAATTTTTAATTCCTCCGGCTTTTGTATCAAGGAAATGTGATTTAGGGTTTTTACCTGCCGAGGGCAAGAGATCAAAAGTTTTGCATTCAGTAAGTTTTGAGGCAGTTTTGATGTGGGTTTAAAACAGCTGCAGGTTTCTTTGATGCTGCTTGTATATTGTTTCCTAATTGCATTGCAGCAGGTTTTATGACCGTTTAAAGTGGATTTAACAAGCGAACCGGTGAGTCTGAATTTTTGCAGGTTTTTTTTCACTGCTGGAGGTTTTGGATCATGAAATCTGTGGGAGGTGGAGAAACCAGAGGTGCTCAAAGACGTTTATTTTCATATGGGGGAAAAACTGTCTGCATTTTTTTTTCCTCGTACGTGGACTCAGTAGATTTTAAAGTCCATAATGCTGGAGAGGTTTGATGGACTGCATTGCATTACTATAATGAATGGTGTGGAGAACGTGAATTCATTTGAGATGTCAATTATGTATCCAGGAATTCCCATTAAGCCCTGCGGCTATGACTCCTCCAGATGACATTCAGAGTGTCCACTGATATGAAAGCCTTCCTCCTGTGGACCATTATTGACTCCAAATGAAGTCCAACATTATTTTCATGTGGCCTGTTGTGAACATTTTTTGCAAGTCCTCTACCCAGAGTGTGAAACTCTCATAAAACAGGGACCTGAGCATCCAGAAGCTGAATCCAGGATCCAGCAACTCATAAGCTGTGACATTTGGCAAAGTCAAGGAGCACTGGGCCATTTTTACTCTGGTTCCCGGGACTCAGGGGCACTGATCCAGTTCTGATAACCAGCCCTGATGTCCTGGCACTGCAAGCAGACTTGGTTTCGATTTGTCATCCCAACAACTGGAAGAAAGGACTCGTCCTCTCTGGAAACAAGATACTGTTTTTGTCTCCATATGTATCATTCTTTCTCTGGGTTCTTCTGTACCTTTTCAATTCATGGGGGTAAAGAAGAATGAGCAGCAAATTGCTGCTGCAATATTAAAAATGGCACATATTCTTACTGGTATGAGCCAGCGGTGACTCACTACAGTAATATATACAGACACAAGGATTTTTAAAAAGTGTTTGGATGACCAGACAGGATTCTGTTGTTGTGACATTCACACTACACAGCTGTCAGGAGATGACTCATCAGTTTCACGTGTCACAAAGATGAGAGATGATGTTGATGTAAATTAGTCTTATTTTGGGAATTTTGGACTGACTGTGTGAACAGAAAGTGAGGTTGAGAATATAATCCCAGAAAAAGCAAATTTTGATTCCAAATTGTCACATTAATGTGTACCGACAGTGTCTTATGTAATTTAAGTAATTATTAAGACAACAGTAGAGCAGACAACATTAATTTTAAAGTAAAATCATGCAAATGACTGATAAAAGCACTAAATCTGGCATCATGATTTCCAAGTTAGTGCTTACCAAGTGGTAGATTGGGCACTTGTAAATTCAAGATGGCGGCAAAATGACCTACAGAAAATTACTTTTTGTTAGAAATGCTCCTTGATTTGTGTAATATTAATGGCAAAATTGGTATGTTAGTCATCACAATGGATCTGTTTTTGCAGTATCGGTGAAATCCAAGATCAACTTCCAAATATTTTTTTTTTCTCACAAAAATGTCCTGATTCAGCCCTTTAGGGCCGTCGCCATAGGTATGATTCGTATCCATTTCTGTGCTCTGAGCCCCTGTGTGGTTATTCATGTCAGTCTTGTATCACGGTCATGCTTCCTTATGAGTGGCTGTGTTTCATTTATTTTCTGTGTATTATTTGGTTGCCACGTATATAGGTTTTGCCTTATTGTATATATTACTTTTGTTTTGCTTCACTCGTTGTCCCTTTAGTTACTTCAGCCTTAGTTTAGTTTAGTTTTTCACATTTATTGTATTATGTCTTACTCACGGGTTTTGGTTATTATTTATCTTCAGTGTTCCATTTGTTTATGTATTGCATTTACTGTTTATCAGTTATTTTGTTTTATGTATTGCATTATTCTGTAGTCTCTGTGTTTGTCATTGTGTTCATTTATTTTCGGTGTAGCCATTGTTTATGTTGTCATCTTACTATCAGTTATTGCATTTACTTTTATACTTTAATCAGTATAGTCGGTTCTAGTTTGGATTATAATTATTGATCTTCTTGGTTTCCCCCTTTTCAGACTAGTGACGTTATTTCCTAGTTTCCCCCCTTTTGTTTTGTTCATGTTAATTATTGTTTGTCGAGCATGTCACATTTTGCACTGTTGGTTTTTTTTGATCACTGATGTATCTTGCCCCAGTTCGCTTTGCTTTTGTCTCACTACTCGCTCTTGCACTTACTTTTGTCCTTCCCCGGCCATGCCTCCTTCCAGAGCCATCCACACACCTGCACCTCATCACACCTTGTTTAACCTGCTCCCTATTTAAACCCTCACAGTCTCACAGTCCCCCACCAGATTGCTGAATGTATTTCACTTTCCAGCCTTCACACCTTGCCTTGTTTTGCCTTGTGATCAGCCTGCCGATATTTGACCTTGTTCTGTCCACGACCACATTTTTGTCTTTGCCTCTGAACACCACTGCACTGTGTATTTTGACCTCAGCCTGTTTATTGGACCTAGCCTCAGTCTGCCGTCTGTCCTGTACCTTTGCTTCACTGCTGGCACCACCGTGTACCAAATTCCTGCCTGTTTCTTCCATTAAACCTTATGCATCGCTGTGAGGGTTTGCATTTGTGTCCTCCTGGCTTGTGCCATGCCTGACACAAAATGTCATTATTTATTCCATTTTTGTGATCTTGGTATCAAATTGTAGGTTTTTTGTGCATGCCGAATTTAAATTTTCATGTTCCAACAACAATGTGACATTCCTAATGGCATGAATACCAATGCCATGCCACTAAGAATGTCAGATGACCATGTTGACTGCAGATATTAAATATACCCAATGCAAAGAGTCCTCAGCCGTATGCAGCATTGTCTTCTTTTATAATTTGCAGTGTTTAATTGGTATCCCGTGCAAAGTGTCACATAGATATGTAATTAATTATACATTTATTTTATTTGCATTCATATTAAGATTTATTGTCTTACATGTAGTCTGTGTATGTTTAATAAAGCCCCTCTATCAATCAATTGATCATAAACAAATTTACATTCAACTAGAAGCACTCGGAGAGCGCAAACCTCTGCCAAGGCCAGAGGTCACTGACGTCACATGGAATACTCTTTGGCAAAGAGACTTATTCCACATTGATTCATGCATCTACCGTCATGTTCAGATTCAGTGGTAACCCTCTGGGGTCCGAGGGCATTTTTGGACAGTTCACTCGCCTGGCATAAATGTTTTATTATTGCTGTTAACAGCACTCCCTGCATCCCACAATCAAGTTTTTTGTCTCTTTTGTTCAGGACAACCTGTACTTTCAAAATATATATATGCTATAGTTGTGTTTTATAAGTGTAATAAAGGTTTACAGTCAGAAATAAGAAAGGAAAAAGTTAAGCGGAAAATAATTTTCCACACACATTTACTCAAAACACACAGCAAACTGTTTTTGACACTTTATAAGGTAATTTAGGCTCTTGTGTGAAAGACTGCACAACAATAAACACAAATGCACATTTTGAACAATATATACAAAATGGTCTATGCGTTTTGTTTGTCTTCATCTCAAAGCAATTTCTGTCTGCTAGTACACAGAGGTCACATCACAAACCTCTGCTATGAAGTTGACTGTGTGTTTGTTCTCTCCTGCTCTGAAAGCAACATTCACAGTTCGAGGCTCATTCAATTTGAGGAGTGGCCCCTCTCCCTCGCTCCATTGATATGGTAAACAGTGCTTTACGCTGGAGCGAGACAGCTTGCCACAGGCTTATCCAGTACATTCACAGGAAAACTAGTCGAGCAATCCTGATACTCACACACTGTTTGAGCACGTGAGATTGTATGAGAGGCTCTCTGTCTGCTCCGTATGCTCACCTTCACTTTCGCTATGCGTAATGGCGCAGGGCGCATTGGAGCAGCCAGGGGCTATTCAAACGGGCCAACTACTCAACAAAAATATAAACGCAACACTTTTGGTTTTGCTCCCATTTTGTATGAGATGAACTCAAAGATCTAAAACTTTTCCACATATATAATATCACCATTTCTCTCAAATATTGTTCACAAACCAGTCAAAATCTGTGATAGTGAGCACTTCTCCTTTGCTGAGATAATCCATCCCACCTCACAGGTGTGCCATATCAAGATGCTGATTAGACACCATGATTAGTGCACAGGTGTGCCTTAGACTGCCCACAGTAAAAGGCCACTCTGAAAGGTGCAGTTTTATCACACAGCACAATGCCACAGATGTCGCAAGATTTGAGGAGCGTGCAATTGGCATGCTGACAGCAGGAATGTCAACCAGAGCTGTTGCTCGTGTATTGAATGTTCTATTCTCTACCATAAGCCGTCTCCAAAGGTGTTTCAGAGAATTTGGCAGTACATCCAACAGCCTCACAACCGCAGACCACGTGTAACCACACCACCCAGGACCTCCACATCCAGCATGTTCACCTCCAAGATCGTCTGAGACCAGCCACTCGGACAGCTGCATAAACAATTGTTTGCATAACAAAAGAAATTTCTGCACAAACTGTCGAAACCGTCTCAGGGAAGCTCATCTGCATGCTCGTCGTCCTCATCGGGGTCCTCGACCTGACTCCAGTTTGTCGTCGTAACCGACTTGAGTGGCAAATGCTCACATTCGCTGCCGTTTGGCACGTTGGCGAGGTGTTCTCTTCACGGATGATGCAAAGGAGATGTGTTGCAACTGCATGAGTCAATGGTGTCACACCAGATACTGACTGGTATCCCCCCCCAATAAAACAAAACTGCACCTTTCAGAGTGGCCTTTATTGTGGACAGTCTAAGGCACACCTGTGTACTAATCATGGTGTCTAATCAGCATCTTGATATGGCACACCTTGAGGTGGGATGGATTATCTCAGCAAAGGAGAAGTGCTCACTATCACAGATTCGACTGGTTTGTGAACAATATTTGAGGGAATGGTGATATTGTGTATGTGGAAAAAGTTTAGATCTTTGAATTCATCTCATACAAAATGGGGGCAAACCAAAAGTGTTGCGTTTATATTTTTGGTTGAGTATAGTAACACAGCACTCCTAAAACACTCTTTGGTGTGTCACGTGAGGTGAATCTGCCCTACGATTGGATTTTGGAAAACATGTGACGGTGAACCAATTCTGATTGGACACTCACATTGCTCACATCATCACACAGCTTCTATGAGAGTAAACAGATGGGGATGGTGGCTCGAAAGTCCGCGGAGTTAACTTTTCAGCAAAAAGTAAGTTTCTATCTCATATCATTAAAAAGTTTTTTATAATTTTATTAAAGCCTTGGTCTCAGTTGTCGTATACGATAGCATTGGCCCAGAGGGTTAAACCCTTAGATCTTCAGCAAATGTATTATAAAGACAAACTGCATGAACTACACATTTTTTAATTTTCTAATAAGTTTATTCAATGAGGAGAACAAATGCTAAATTATTGTTTGTGTGCGTAACTTAATTTTTGTTCAGCCTTTGTGACCTGTCTTCCATGAAGTTGTTGAAATTGGCCCTATCCTGCAATGATAAAGAATCCTTAAAAAATTACTGGATCAGGATCGCGTTCTGGATCATTACCAAAATTTAATGACTTCTAAGTTAGGCCAAGATACACCCCTGGTAAAAATTTCATTGAAATCTGTTGAGGATTTTTGAGTAATAACTGTTAACAAACCCAACCAACCAACCAACAAACAAACGGACGCGACCGAAAAACATAACCTCCTTGGCGGAGGTAACAATGTGTCAGGAGGGCATGCGTGTGTGTGCAATACATAAGCTTTTGACATAGCGGATTTAGCGTGCACGCTGACATCCGCGAAATGTCGAGTAAATCACTCCAGGGGTGTTATCAGGTTACACAAACAGCATTTTCAGTTTTAGAAATTATTTATTTCTCGGTAGCTTTTACATAATATATGACAAAGAAGTTATATTTACACAGAAATGAACAGAGTTTGCAACTAACTAGACCAGCCATTGATATCACAGTGCCACCCTACTCTGATTGGCTGTAAGAAAGAAAAGAAAACAGAACAGAATGTGACCTTTTAACCTCTTTAAATACCTCTTAAAATAGGTCAAGGTTAGCCATCTCTGAACTTGTCCAAGGTCTGTGTCCCACTGTTCCTTGTAAATTTGAAGACTCTGGCAGTAATAGAACTGGACTTTATGCCAAGCACAGACAGGCCGAACAGATGGACACAAAGTCTTTGCAATATCTGATGGTTATATTTGATGAACTCGGGTAAAAATAAGAGCAATATATTAAACACTAAACACCTTTTAATAAGATTACATGCAGTAGTTTCAATAGATGAATGCTTTCAAAATGTGTGCTAGATGGACTAATTGTAATAAACTTCATTCAGCAAAAGCATCTTGTCTGAGGACATAAACAGGTGGCATGACTGGGAATGAACACTCGGTCCGCATGTTGGTGGCACAACAGTTTATCCCACTGAGCCACCTGCTCTGCCATGAAACTGATGAAGCCAGTTTTTTAATTTCCTATGAATAAAATGACCAATTTGACCGTCTAATAACTATAACTACTTTTATTGCCAGGTTTTGTTGCTGTGTCGACCTCAGATTTGGTGGTTTATTTAAAGACCTGTCAGTCTGATGGTATTTATGCCTGGACTATGGACTCTCTTTATCCCTGCTGGTCTTCTTCGTATCGTTCCATAAACGACTTCACAGAAACTCAGTGATAATTTTAGAATAGCAGAGGATTTCCATCCACAGTCACCTGAACCGGGATTTTTTTTCCATGACAGGAACTGTGCAGGAAGCAAACGTCAGGTTGAAATGTCAGAAAGCAGAGAAGTGCTTGAGTAAAGTGAGACATGAATGGATGAATAATGTGGCGAAAACACAGCAGGCTGTGTTTATGGTGGGGGAGGAGAGACTGTAATGATTTCCAGCTGCCTCAGGCTAAACATCGGACGGCTCAGACAATCTGGATCTTAACACAACCGCAAACCTTTAAATATGGAATCTAGAAATGCAAATGTCCTGACTTACAGCACACCCTGCTAATGTCGTTTTTCTGTAAAATACAGCAGATGCCATTCCACTACACAACCAATACCAAGCCACACCAGCAATCACACATCCAGATCGTGAAGATGATGAGCGCATATGAAATCTAATTTTTAGATATCAGCATTTCACTTACATATCAGTATGTGTGTTATATTTCCCAATATGATAACTTTTATTTACCAAATAAATGCCTAGAAACACTTGGCTATTGGAAATGGTGTCATTATGCAGTGGTTTTTTTTCCAGCAGACGGCACTCTGACAGCTTTGCATTCAATGCTGCAAGCATGGCTGGGACTCCCATCACCAATTGGTCACATTAGCTACAAGAGATCGAGGAAAAGCATCCAGCTAGCTGCCATTTTTTAAAATCAGAGTAGGTGACAATGACATTAAGCCTATTTTATGCAAATGGAAATACAAATTCACAGAATTCCCAAAATATTCCTGGCCATCCTAACTGGTTTATATGCAAGAAGTGTAAGTGCTGAGTAGTTCTTCTCCCAAGTGAAATTGGCCAAACCGATTGTTGCAGCAGCAGCTGTCCGGGTGCCTGGTCTCAGATGATCGTGGAGGTGAACATGCTGGATGTGGCGGTCCTGGGCTGTTGTGCTCATATGTGGTCTGTGGTTGTGAGGCTGGATGTACTGCCAAATTCAACACCTTTGGAGATGGCTTATGGTTGAGATATGAATGTTCAATTCACAGGCAACAGCTCTGGTGGACATTCCTGCAGTCAGCATGCCAATTGCACGCTCCCTCAATACTTGAAACTGAACATTTTAGAGAGGACTTTTATTGTGGCCAGCCTAAGGCACACCCATGCAATAATAATGCTGTCCAATCAGCATCTTGATATGCCACACTTGCAATGGTGGCCACAGTTCCCGATAATACGATAAACCGATAATTATCGCAGATAATGTTTTCATTATCGGATTATCTTTTCAGATAACTTTGAAAGCCATTATCGGACTAATTATCTTCCGATAAATTTTAGACCATTAATGTGGTAAACAAAGCTGATCAGCTACAAACATAAAATTTAAAATTAGTTGATCACCTACCTGTTAAATGTTTTTGCAGCAGATGTGTAGTCCTACCCTCTGCAAACAGAGGAGAGCTACTCCTAGAAGAAACCGCTCTATCCTCTGCAGACAAAGAACTGGTCACAAAAAAACATTTCTTTTAACCCCATACTGATACGAGTGCAATATCACCCAAGTCATCCAGAGGCATACATTTTTAACTTATGGTTCAAATTTTAACCAAACTAATTTCGGACAAGTTATTTAAATTATGTCATGTCTGAAGTTTTATAAAGTGAAAATATCAGATATATGTTATAGTTTTAAAGTAATGCATTCTTTTTAAGGATTTAGTGTGGATATGCTGTGTCCAGGTGCATATGGTAGGAATAGGGTAATCTCAGTACGATAACGACAGGAGAAATGCATTTGAGACACTCTGATCAGGCTCCACGGACAACAGCATTAAAACTCTAGTGCCTAAAACTCTCGTGAATATATTCTCTGGGTTTATAGACATTGTTATTGTGTTTGATTTATTAAATTCCATGCATCTTAATGTAGCAGATACAGATTATATGGAGCCGGAGTGGGCGTGGGTCTGCGGTGCCATTGGCAGCAGCTGAGGTTCCGATGCGAGTGAATCCGGAAGTGTTATAGCAGCATCAGAGAGGGTGATATGAAGAGTCTTCTTCGGCGTGAGCAGAACAAAAACAATCAAAGAAAAAGTCACGTTCAGCAAAAATGTCCTTTATAGCAGCTAATCTGCCGCTGGTGACAGCAAGAAGTGAGCTTGCTGCGTCATGTTTGGCCAGATCGTTCTACCAAGCGTGGCACAAACTGCAGGACACAACTGCAAACTCCCACGACTGATAGAGTTCAAAAAAGGGTTTTAATTGGCTCAACAGGCAGGTTGTCGGTACACGTGTAGTCCAGCAGCGTGGCAGGAGATAGCAGGCAGACAAGAAACAGATGCGTAGTCAAAAACAGGCACAGGTCAAAATACACAGCATACGGGCAATCAGAGGCAAGACAAACTTCAAGGTTCAAAAACAGGCAAGGTCAAAATACCGATAAGCTGACAAAACAAGGCATGAGACAGTGACAAAGTCAACGATCTGGCAGTGAACTGTGAGACTGGTGAGGGTTTAAATAACTGGAGGCATTAACAGAAACCAAGGACAGAATGCAGAACAACTAAGACCTGGTAACAAACTAAGCACGAACATAAGAACTGAAACACAAACGAGAAGAGCAAAATAAACAACTGAAAACAGAGAATAAACAAACCCGGTGACTAGAGAATAATACAATTAATAAAACAAGATAACAGATAAGAGGAATGCAATAATAACAAATGAACACAATCAGATAGAAGCACTGCAGATAAATAACAAAACCCTGTGACTAAAGTATAATACGCACAATGTGATAAACTGAATTAAACTAAGACCTAAAGCAACATAAGGGACCAAGAGTGAAAGATAATAATAAACAAAGCAAAACTAAATACATGACAAAGAAAAGATACACAGAGACAAAAGAAACAAAACATTTGCTCATTTTCAAATGGATGCCTGCAACACGTTTCAAAAAAGCTTGGACAGTGGTATGTTTACCACTGGTGTTACATCACCTTCCTTCTACACAACACTCAATAAGGCATTTGGGAACTGAGGACACTAATTGTTGAAGCTTTGTAGGTGGAATTCTTTCCCATTCTTGCTTGATGTATGACTTCAGTTGCTCAACACACCGGGGTCTCTGTTGTCCTATTTTACGCTTCATAATGCGCCACACATTTTCAATGGGCGACAGGTCTGGACTGCAGGTAGGCCAGTCTAGTACCCACACTCTTTTACTACGAAGCCATGCTGTTGTAACATGTGCAGAATGTGGCTTGGCATTGTCTTACTGAAATAAGCAGGGACGTCCCTGAAAAAGACATTGCTTGGATGGCAGCATGTGTTGCTCCAAAACCCTGGATGTACTTTTCAGCATTGATGGTGCCATCACAGATGTGTACGTTGCCCATGCCATGGGCACTAACACACCCCCATACCATCACAGATGCTGGCTTTTGAACTTTGCAGTGGTAACAATCTGGGATGGTCTTTTTTTGTCCTCTTTTGTCCAAGGACATCCATGATTTCCAGAAACAATTTGAATGTGGACTCATCAGACCACAGCACACTTTCCACTTTGTGTTGCCCAGAGAAGGCAATGGCGTTTCTGGATGTTGTTGATGTATGACTTTCACTTTGCCTGGTAGAGGTTTTAATTTGCACTTGTAGATGTAGCGACAAACTGTGTTAACTGACAATGGTTTCTGAAGTGTAACTGAGCCTACACGGTAAGATCCTTTACACAATGATGTCTGTTTTAATGCAGGCCACCTGAGGGATTGAAGGTCACGGGCATTCCATGTTAGTTTTCAGCCTTGGCGCTTGTGTGGAAAGTTCTCCAGATTCTCTGAATCTTCTGATTGTATTATGGACTGTAGATGATGGAATCCCTAGTTCCTACAACTGAATGTTGAGAAACATTGTTCTTAAACTGTTGGACTATTTTTTTCATGCAGTTATTCACAAAGTGGTGATCCTTGCTCCATCTTTGCTTGTGAACGGCTGAGCCTTTGGGGATGCTCCTTTTCAAAATCAATCAATTTTATTTTATATAGCTCCAAATCACAACAAACAGTTGCCCCAAGGCGCTTTATATTGTAAGGCAAGGCCATACAATAATTACGTAAAAACCCCAACGGTCAAAACGACCCCCTGTGAGCAAGCACTTGGCGACAGTGGGAAGGAAAAACTCCCTTTTAACAGGAAGAAACCTCCAGCAGAACCAGGCTCAGGAGGGGCAGTCCTCTGCTGGGACTGGTTGGGGCTGAGGGAGAGAACCAGGAAAAAGACATGCTGTGGAGGGGAGCAGAGATCAATCACTAATGAGTAAATGCAGAGTGGTGCATACAGAGCAAAAAGAGAAAGAAACACTCAGTGCATCATGGGAACCCCCCAGTAGTCTAAGTCTATAGCAGCATAACTAAGGGATGGTTCAGGGTCACCTGATCCAGCCCGAAACTATAAGCTTTAGCAAAAAGGAAAGTTTTAAAGCCTAATCTTAAAAGTAGAGAGGGTGTCTGTCTCCCTGATCTGAATTGGGAGCTGGTTTCCACAGGAGAGGAGCCTGAAAGCTGAAGGCTCTGCCTCCCATTCTACCTTACAAACCCTAGGAACTACAAGTAAGCCTGCAGTCTGAGAGCGAAGCGCTCTATTGGGGTGATATGGTACTATGAGGTCCCTAAGATAAGATGGGACCTTATTATTCAAAACCTTATAAGTAAGAAGAAGAATTTTAAATTCTATTCTAGAATTAACAGGAAGCCAATGAAGAGAGGCCCAATATGGGTGAGATATGCTCTCTCCTTCTAGTCCCTGTTAGTACTCTAGCTGCAGCATTTTGAATTAACTGAAGGCTTTTCAGGGAACTTTTAGGACAACCTGATAATAATGAATTACAATAGTCCAGCCTAGAGGAAATAAATGCATGAATTAGTTTTTCAGCATCACTCTGAGACAAGACCTTTCTAATTTTAGAGATATTGCGTAAATGCAAAAAAGCAGTCCTACATATTTGTTTAATATGCGCATTGAATGACATATCCTGATCAAAAATGACTCCAAGATTTCTCACAGTATTACTAGACATCAGGGTAATGCCATCCAGAGTAAGGATCTGGTAAGACACCATGTTTCTAAGATTTGTGGGGCCAAGTACAATAACTTCAGTTTTATCTGAGTTTAAAAGCAGGAAATTAGAGGTCATCCATGTCTTATGTCTGTAAGACAATCCTGCAGTTTAGCTAATTGGTGTGTGTCCTCTGGCTTCATGGATAGATAAAGCTGGGTATCATCTGCGTAACAATGAAAATTTAAGCAATGCCGTCTAATAATACTGCCTAAGGGAATCATGTATAAAGTGAATAAAATTGGTCCTAGCACAGAACCTTGTGGAACTCCGTAATTAACCTTAGTCTGTGAAGAAGATTCCCCATTACATGAACAAATTGTAATCTATTTGATAAATATGATTCAAACCACCGCAGCGCAGTGCCTTTAATACCTATGGCATGCTCTAATCTCTGTAATAAAATTTTATGGTCAAACAGTATCAAAAGCAGCACTGAGGTCTAACAGAAACAAGCACAGAGATGAGTCCACTGTCTGAGGCCATATGAAGATCATTTGTAACCTCACTAATGCTGTTTCTGTACTATGATGAATTCTAAAACCTGACTGAAACTCTTCAAATAGACCATTCCTCTGCAGATGATCAGTTAGCTGTTTTTACATCTACCCTTTCAAGAATTTCTGAGAGAAAAGGAAGGTTGGGAGATTGGCCTATAATTAGCTAAGATAGCTGGGTCAAGTGATGGCTTTTTTAAGTAATGGTTTAATTACTGCCACCTTAAAAGCCTGTGGTACATAGCCAACTAATAAAGATAGATTGATCATATTTAAGATCGAAGCATTAAATAATGGTAGGGCTTCCTTGAGCAGCCTGGTAGGAATGGGGTCTAATAGACATGTTGATGGTTTGGAGGAAGTAACTCAGACAAAACAATCGGAGAGAAAGAGTCTAACCAAATACCGGCATCACTGAAAGCAGCCAAAGATAAACGATACGTCTTTGGGATGGTTATGAGTAATTTTTTCTCTAATAGTTAAAATTTTATTAGCAAAGAAAGTCATGAAGTCATTACTAGTTAAAGTTAAAGGAATACTCGGCTCAATAGAGCTCTGACTCTGTCAGCCTGGCTACAGTGCTGAAAGAAACCTGGGGTTGTTCTTATTTTCTTCAATTAGTGATGAGTAGTAAGATGTCCTAGCTTTACGGAGGGCTTTTTTTTATAGAGCAACATACTTTTTCCAGGCTAAGTGAAGATCTCTAAATTAGTGAGACGCCATTTCCCTCTCCAACTTACGGGTTATCTGCTTTAAGCTGCGAGTTTGTGAGTTATATACCACGGAGTCAGGCACTTCTGATTTAAAGCTCTCTTTTCAGAGGCGCTACAGCATCAAAGTTGTCTTCAATGAGGATGTACAACTATTGACGAGATACTCTATCTCACTTACAGAGTTTAGTTAGCTACTCTGCACTGTGTTGGTATATGGCATTAGAGAACATAAAGAAGGAATCATATCCTTAAACCTAGTTACAGTGCTTTCTGAAAGACTTCTAGTGTAATGAAACTTATTCCCCACTGCTGGGTAGTCCATCAGAGTAAATGTAAATGTTATTAAGAAATGATCAGACAGAAGGGAGTTTTCAGGGAATATTGTTAATTCTTCAATTTCCATACCATAAGTCAGAACAAGATCTAAGATATGATTAAAGTGGTGGGTGGACTCATTTACATTTTGAGAAAAGCCAATTGAGTCTAATAATAGATTAAATGCAGTGTTGAGGCTGTCATTCTCAGCATCTGTGTGGATGTTAAAATCGCCCACTATAATTATGTTATCTGAGCTAAGCACTAAGTCAGACAAAAGGTCTGAAAATTTACAGAGAAACTCACAGTAACGACCAGGTGGATGATAGATAATAACAAATAAAACTGGTTTTTGGGACTTCCAATTTGGATGGACAAGACTAAGAGTCAAGCTTTCAAATGAATTAAAGCTCTGTCTGGGTTTTTGATTAATTAATAAGCTGGAATGGAAGATTGCTGCTAATCCTCCGCCTCGGCCCATGCTACGAGCATTCTGACAGTTAGTGTGACTCAGGGGTGTTGACTCATTTAAACTAACATATTCATCCTGCTGTAACCAGGTTTCTGTAAGGCAGAATAAATCAATATGTTGATCCATTATTATATCATTTACTAACAGGGACTTAGAAGAGAGAGACCTAATGTTTAATAGACCACGTTTAACTGTTTAGTCTGTGGTGCAGTTGAAGGTGCTATATTATTTTTTCTTTTTGAATTTTTATGCTTAAATAGATTTTTGCTGGTTATTGGTGGTCTGGGAGCAGGCACCGTCTCTACGGGGATGGGGTAATGAGGGGATGGCAGTTGGAGAGAAGCTGCAGAGAGGTGTGTAAGACTACAACTCTGCTTCCTGGTCCCAACCCTGGATAGTCACGGCTTGGAGGATTTAAGAAAATTGGCCAGATTTCTAGAAATGAGAGCTGCTCCATCCAAGTGGGATGGATGCCATCTCTCCTAACAAGACCAGGTTTTCCCAGAAGCTTTGCCAATTATGTATGAAGCCCACCTCATTTTTTGGACACCACTCAGACAGCCAGCAATTCAAGGAGAACATGCGGCTAAACATGTCACTCCCGGTCACTTTTATACCCAATCATGACACTCACCTGTTTCCAATTAACCTGTTCACCTGTGGAATGTTCCAAACAGGTGTTCTTTGAGCATTCATAAACTTTCCCAGTCTTTTGTTGCCCCGTCCCAACTGTTTTGAAATGTGTTGCAGGCATCCAATTCAAAATGAGCAAATATTAGCACAAAAACAATAAGGTTTATCAGTTTGAACATAAATATGTTGTCTTTATGGTGTATTCAACTGAATATAGGCTGAAGAGGATTTGCAAATCATTGTATTCTGTTTTTATTTACA
Organism: Thalassophryne amazonica; assembly: GCF_902500255.1. Taxonomy (NCBI): domain Eukaryota; kingdom Metazoa; phylum Chordata; class Actinopteri; order Batrachoidiformes; family Batrachoididae; genus Thalassophryne; species Thalassophryne amazonica. The sequence continues at coordinate 38,220,880 of NC_047104.1, read as the reverse complement.
TTTTAGACAATGTCCCAACTTCATTGGAACTGGGGCTGTATGTAGATGAGCACAGAACTTGCTGGCCCTCAGCACTGCACAACAGGAAAGTAAAACTAGAATTAAAGAATTGTTAGTACATGTAGGATAGAATGGGCCCAAAATTTTTCATCAGCTAAGCTGATGCTCCCGAACATTTCAGAGTATTTTTTACACTCATGATTCGAAACACTGTTGTGCAGTTTGTATCAAAGGAAGACAGCAGGTGCTGCACTAAATACAATGGCAAATGCACTAGATTTATATCACCCTTTTCCATCTGAATCCAAAGTGCTTTATAATGATGCCTTGCATTCACACCCCAGCAGCAACTTGGGGATTAAGAACTTTGCCCAAGGGTCTTTAGTGATTTTCCAGCCTGACAGAGGTTTGATCTTTGGATCCTCTGGTCTTAAGCCCACTGCTGCACCACTAGACCATCACCTTCCACATATTTCCAACTATCTGGCTTGACTTTACTTTCTCCTAAATGTTCACACGCGTGAGTCACAGTGGGCCTCATGTATCAACGTTGCGTACGGCGATATTTGAGCGTATATGGGGTGTACGCCAAAACGGCTGTGCTACTTGGCATTTATCAATGTGGTCGTTGGCGTACGCTGCGCTGAAAATATACACCAGGTCGAGAGGTGGCGTAAATTATACACCAAAATGAACCAGCGCTGGAATCCACATAAAAATGAAGATTTTAAAAGATGATCAACATGACAAACAGTGCCATTATACAAATCAATGCATATGTTACATAAATAACACTTTCCTGATTATACTACATAATAGTCAATACAAATCCCGCCTTTGCGGGATTGTTATGGAGCACGATCCGTGGTCACAGCGCTGACTGCAAAGAAAGCGCTGTTCGCCTTTTTCTCCAGACTTCGAGCCTGGAGCCAGAGCAGCGCTGAGCTTAACTTCATGTGGTGTTATCGTTTTAGATAATGAAATTGATAATAACAACTGTAGTTTCGTCATTCCCTTAATTTGACCGTGCTGAAACCAGGTTTTGTTGTCTCCATTCGGTTGTCACAATAAAATAAATACAGAAATACATTTAAAAAATAAAGAAATCTGACAGATTAGGCGTGTCTTATTAATTGAGCGAGCAAATATCCACATGTCAAGAATTATTGACATGTGAAAAGAGAATACAGTGGTCCCTCGCTATAATGCCGTTCACCTGTCGTGGCCTCGGAGTCTCGCGGAGTATTTAGTCCAATTTTGCATGCCTCTTTTTTTTTTTTTTTTAACAGTGTTCTGTGTTCTGCGTATCTGTTTATAAGAATCTTGTTGCCCAGAAGAGAAAAGAGCGCCAACAACTACTCATAACTGTGTTTGTCACACAGAAACAAACACCTGCTGCAGCGAGATGTGAGTGGGAAAAGGCGCAGCGCCAGGACGCAGAGGAGCGATCTGTGAAATACTGGTGAGTCACTATTAATAATTTCTTATGTGTCCGACCTCGTTCGTTGATCGTTAAAATTAATTCGTTAGTTCTAAATGCCATCATAATTATTTATAGGAAAACGTTCTATTTTTATTTCTCAAACAAATGTTTGGGCCTGAAAGAGTTTGGTATTATTTTCCTACTAAGGTTTGAACTTTGAGAGTGTTTACACACGAGAGAAAAGTGAGAAAATGTTCATGCCTGATTGAGAAAGTGTATAAACTGTGTAGTGAGGGGTTTTACAGCTTTGAAACGTCTATAATAATTGTAAAAAAATAACGCTGACTACGTCGCTGTTTCGCGTATTACGGGCTATTTTTTAGAACGTAACTCCAGCGATTAATGAGGGACCACTGTAACACTTTATTGATTATATACTACAAAACAATTGATATGACAGCCGCTTTGACGTTCTATTGGCACGCGTCGTGATTAGTGGATTTCTTTTTCATTGCCGTCTTTCCGGCTTCCATGTCGTAAAATGAGGGTGTGTCTGAAGCAGAGTCTGAATATTTATGGGCATGTTTATTATAATTACGATCGTTTCCACCCGCCGCATTTATCAAGATCACGTCAGGCGTACGCCAGAAATGGGCAGGTGTGCACTGCTTGATACATGTCACGGTGACTTTGGTGTATTTCAAGTTTACGCCGTAAATTTACGCCACAAGTGTGCAACATTGATACATGAGGCCCAGTGTGTGTACACATAGGCACATTTTGCCATCTAGTTTGCTTTTTAAAAATCCCAGCGTATGTGTTTATGTTGTCGTGCGCCTCCTTTAGATTCCGTTTTGTGCGTGCACAATGTGACAAATGAGGCCCCAGATGTACAAAAGTTCAACATATTTTCTGTCTGAAGGTCTCGCACACAACATTTTGATCTCTGACCCCAAACCTGACTTACATTTCCATTTTTGGGCTGTTTTGTTCAGTTTGACAACGGAAGAAGCTGATAGTTTGTGAATGAGAGGAACTCTGCTCCCAGATTAAAATGAATACCAAATCTCTGGTCTCATCCTGTGTCCACTGAAACACTGCTCATTTATCTTTTCTATGGTAACTGATGGATGACTTCCTGTTTATGTTCAGTTTAAAGTGCACCTACAGACTCTAGAGTGATGACATCATCCACTCAAAGTTAAACCATGAAGACAAAACGATGTGAAAAGGCTTCAATGTACAGAGAATATGATTTATTTCATTTTTTGCTGGCCTGATGAGACGTTTGGACAAAACAGCCTCTTATTGTGCAACACTTCAATCACATTATGAATCAAAGACACAGCAGCAATCATCATGTATGGACATGTGTCTCCAGTGCAGAGTAAAGGTGGGCGGATCAATCCTAATAGCTATAATATTGATACCAGCGCTAGTATTGATATTGAACGATCCTCGTGTAAAAAGATTGATACTCAAGCTTTTTTTTCTCTCCCGCACCCACTGACTGCTGCGCACGCAGATTCATCAGTCTACTCTCTGTCTGTAAGAGCAGCGCTGCGCTCTGTCACACAACACGGAGCAGCGCACCCTTGTATTGTGGTTTGTCAGCCCTCTACCTCAGGAGATTTTGTTTTAAGTTGTGTTGAGTGATATTTTTTTTTAAACAAAAATGTTGATTGTGATATTTTGTTGTCATGTACAATGTTTGGCGAAATTCTATCCTAGGTCTTTTGGATCCTTTGGATCTATGAAGCTTAAATATGAAAAAGTATCAGTATCAGTATCGATATCGGCGATATTGGGCCTGTATTTACTTGGTATCGGATCAATACCAAAATTCCCGGTATTGCCCACCTCTAGTGCAGAGCCTGCAAGATGGTGGAGGTAAAATCAGGTCATGTCGGGGAGTATGCGCTGGTACTGGGCTGCATCCAACACAGGACATATCAGCACTGGATCCTGGCTGGTAACCACCCATGGAGACAATCGGCCCATCCCCAAAAACAGCCATCTACATGTGCATCTGTTTGTTCTTTTCCAATTGCTGGGTTCCGTATCACTGAGGAGCCTGTGTGTTGCATCATGTATCAGAAAGCCACATGGCCAAAATACCACAGTTGACATTCCCTCACTGTGTTGGTAAGTATGTTTGAGCCAAATCTCCCTGCTTCTCTGACCGAACAACCATGAAATTTCATTGGGCAAAGCTTAACACTGATTGGTCAAATTCACGTAGCAGAAAACAACAACAAACAATAAGCACCATTTCCAATAGTAAGCACAAAAAAAGGAAACAATGACTTGCAGAGGTGACAAATGGACCAACAAGGAGGTACAGGTGATGAATGAGGTCAAGTGAGGATTAGAATCCTCAAGGACAAATGAGAAAACTGCATCAGTGCAACTGGATAACCGCGGAATTAAACACACCACGAAACGTGCCAAGAGAAAAGCTGAAGGACTACAAACATATGATGGACCACAACAATTAAAGTAGGTTTGACTGCAAAACATAGCACAATACCCAGCACTATATTATGTTAACAGTCTAGCAGCAAGCCATATATATAAAAAAAACATGTTACCCCTGCTTTTGCCTGCTGACTAGTGTGCTAACATTGAATGCTAGCGATAGCTAGCAAGGCAACTTCTATGTTGTCTTGCATCTAATATAAAAGTTTGGCTGCTAGCTATTGCTAGCATTACATGTTTGCTGTCACTGAGAGCCCAGTGGAGAGATAAGTGCTGAGAAGCCCAATTACCGGGCTGTTCCTGAAAATATCTGCAAGATCTGGGGAGTAGGTCAAGTTCCTGTGGTGGAAACGGGGCTCGTGATACTCTTCGTCTGAGTCTACCCTATTAACTAGGGTTGGGACCCCTAAACAAAATCATTAGTAGACTATTTGGGTACCATGTCTGAACACGGCTTGAAAAATAAAGGTCCCGTCTTTTAATCACGGAAATATAGTACCCACTTTCCTCAAATCGGCGAGTGTTAGTGCATTTCATACCTCTGTTACTAGGCACGTCCAGAGTGCTTTGTCCGGTACATGCACGGGGTTTAATGAAAATGCATTGCGATCTGACAGGACGATTTGTGTGATGTGACCGAAAATTGATTTTACAAAATCTGTTATATACAGTGTTTATTACATGGAAAAACCATACCAAACCACTGGGACATTTGCTTTTTCCAGTGAGTGCGAATATCCGGCTTATACGATGACGGTTTAGGCAAGTTTTACTGTATTACAACTAGTCTTCCCGTCCCTACTATTAATCATTTATTTGACACAAAGTCATTCCAGTGTTACCCAAGGATCCTCTGATGAGACCTAGTACCAAAGACATCCAGTCGTCACCTTAGTTCATTGGTTAATGTCCAAGTGCCACAACCATACAAAACAAGAAACATCATGACCCTAAAGACTTGGACCTTCACTGCCCTGAAAAGAAACTGGCATCACCACATGCTTCTGTATAATGACCTTATGACTTGATAAGCTCCTCCCTGGCGTCTTCTCACTCTCAAAGGCCAAAGACACAAATGTCTCAACATTTTTCAAGCTTTCACCACAAACAGACATGTCTTGTGGCTGAGTCCAGGAAGTCATTGAAAGCTTGGATGTTGGTCTTGATCTAACATGTTCTCAAACCTAGACAGTGCAGCTCCACTCAGTCTGCCACAATCTGCACAGCCATTGGTCCACAAACATTGCAGCATTGTTCACAAAGTCAAAGGTTGGTGAAGCTTTCTTCACCAAAAACATACCCAAGTGATTGGACTCCACGACCTTACCCCAAACACCCAGTCCATGAAAGTACTGAACAAAGCAGGAGCCAGGACACCATCCCTGACAAATGCCAGATGTCAGTGTGAAGACATCGGAGACTTTGTATCGACTCTGCACAGAACTCACAGTACCTGAGTGTTGATAAAATGAAGCGAGTAAAATACAGAAACACCTGATCTGGTCTGTAAAACCGTAAGAGAAATGAAACCAAATCTACACAGAGAAGACTTAAAAACATCAGGAGCCTCCACATGAGAATTTCTGTCCAGATGCAAAATGTCTCAATAAATCAGTTCACACCTTTGACAGGCTGATCTGTCCGGTCTTACAACTTGGGGTTGCAACCTTTTTTTTGTGTCGTGACCCCTGAAATATTTTGAATTATGAATTTTAATGAGTTTACAGTGGGACATGTGATCATATGACCTCATGGTCTTTTTCCAAATCTCACCTATCACTTCTAATGCTCAGCCTCTTCTTTCAAAATAAAAGCCATCCAGCAACACAGTTCAGGCAGCTGTAGTTTACATTACTCGGGGGGGATTACCCATGAGGCCTCTTGATCAGCGCCGCCTCCTCAGAGCTGGTTCAGAAACACGTCATCACGGATGGCCCCAGAATCTTACCAATCATAATACAGCCTTTTTTCTTTTTTTTGAGACAGGAGCTGAAGATGGAACATCTGGAAGTCATCAGCAGCAGCAGCAGCTTCAGCTGCAGAATATCAGCGTCACCAAGGTAACAGAGAGTGTTACTGCGTATGTGTTCAAACATTTATGCTGTTTTCACTTTTGTTGCTCTGCAGACACATTTATCATCCTCCTGCAGGGGAGCGGTCCCGTCTGATGTCCCTGGACACAGTCCTCTTCTGCTTTTGAAAGGAACATTTTCAGGGTTTTGTCTTCTGTCTTTGGGGACACACATAAGGGGGCCTCACTAATGTTATAAGGGATCCAGATCAAATAGTCCACCTGGATCTGGCGGGGAGAAAGTTCTGATCATGTTTTAACACCTCATCACAGTTTATGGATTGAAGCCATCAGGCATATTTTACTTTGGAAGACAGCGGTGTCACCTGTCAGTCATTGTTTTACTCTTTCTACTGTTAAACTATTTTTCACCCAATGTTGGACATGGAATAAAAAAAAAGCTGTAGCACCCTCTGCTGGTTTAAAATGGGAACTTTATTTTTATACATAGAAAAGATTTCACAGAATTCATGTGTTATATTATATTGTGGACACACAATATTCTAAAAAGTGTCACCAAACTTTGATTTACACTGAAAGCAAAAGTCTGGTGTCAAGAAGACTTAAACACATTAATGCTGAACATACACCAAGACCAGAGTTCAGATCTCCACCGAGCTCCAAGTCTTCCTCTGTTGAAATGTTTTGGTTTTCCTTTGATCTTTAACCTTCTTACATCCTGATTGCTGACTTTAATTTGGATTCTGGTCTTTGAACCTCACCAAGGAATGGTTTTCATTGCTGGTTATCTGTGCCGTTTTGGGATTACCTTTCATTGCTATGCTGATGATATTCAGTTATACGTACATGCCGATAACTGCTGGTAATCTCATACACATAAAATCCTTAGAGAATTTCCTTGCGTCAGTGAAAAGGTGGATGTCCAGCAATTTCTTACCTTTAAACTTGGAAAAGACTGAAATGATGGTTCTTGGTCCAGTGAGAAATCAGCATCAGTTTGATCAGTTTTCACATGAGAATTTCTAGGACATTGTAGCTGCCAGACTCTTGACAGGAAGTAGAAAGTTCAACCACATTACACCCATTTTGGCATCTCTTGACTGGATTCCAGTCTCTGTGAGGTCAGACTTTAAGGTTCTGTTACTAATCTATAAAATTATTCACTGATTAGCACCTCCCTACTTAGCTGACCTAATTAAACCTTACGTACCTGCCCGGCCTCTGTGTTGTCGGGGTGCAGTACTACTTTGTGTCCCTAGAGTGAATAAAAAGTCTGCGGCCACAGAGCTTTCGCTTATTGTGCACCTGCTTTGTGGAATGATGTCCCTATGGAGATGAAAGTCTGATTCTGTAGAGACATTCAAGTTCAGACTTAAAACACGTTTATTCTCCCGCTAGCATACTGACATAGTATGGAACTATGCTTCCTGTCTTTTTAAATTCAGTTCATTAGTAATGGAACAGGTCTCGGCCTCAACTTTATCTAAATTCTGGGTCTGTTAGTGAAGCTTAGGGCTAGCGACTGGCGATCACCTTAGTATTTTCTCTACTTTCTTGTTGATTTACTGCTGATTAATTATACCTTATGTGTGCTTTTTCTCTCTGTCCGAGGTGTAGAGGGAAATGCAGGGGAGTGGCGTCTGTGGATAAGGGGATGCTGGACTGACTGCAAGATGCCCTGCCTGAAGCTGATGCAGCAGATGCTTTGACTTCCTGTTTCTTCAGCTTTGTAAATCCCTTGTAACTGTTACAATGGCCTAAGCAGTGTGCCACCCCTCTGAGTCTGGTCTGCTTGAGGTTTCTTCCTCAATATGATCAGAGGGAGTTTTTCTTTACCACTGTCACCTGTGTGCTTGCTCTAGGGGTTGGTAAGGTTAGACATTGCTTGTGTGAAGCGCCTTGAGGGAGCTTTGTTGTGATGTGGCGCTGCACAAATGTAATAAACAGAATAGAATTAAACTGATCTATCTTTATTACTTTGATCCTGCCATTGTAGTCAAAGGAATCAGGATTACTGGACAGATCTAGGATCAAATGTATTGTAAGAGATGAGTGACAGGATCAAAGGAATAAAGATCAAAGCACAAAGATCAAATGCAAGAATCACACCAAATATAATCCCCTCTGCCTTTACACCTACCTCCAAATTACACTCGAATCAGCTCATGTCCTTTTCAGATATCCTGCTGAGAATCTAAATGTCAGACAAATGGCAATGAAAACATGACCCCCTTGATGACTAACTCCATACTGCAGACCACAAGCTGTTTGCCAGTTCTGGTGCAGTGGGAGCCCAGAGACAACACCTTCTCTGAGATAAATCTGCTTGTTAGCCAGGCACAGTGGTGGGACAGGAGCATCAGGTGAGTCAACTGGAAATTCATGACAGAAATGAGCTATTTCCCAGTTTCCTTTATACTTCTTTCCTTTGCAGTGTTTTGCACAAAGATGTCAAATTTGTTCAGTGTTCTTACATCTGCAATGTCATTTACTACCTCAAGGTAGTTGTGAATACGCCTCACACATCCAGATCCTGGTTCCACTCCACCACTTCCACTTAATCTCGAGGAATCCTTGGACTGGTCAAACATCCCAGACTGGGCTCTTGTGTGTCCAGTTGGACTAAGTGTACCCATCCTTGGTTTCTGGTTGTCTGTAGTGTCCAGGTGTGTGATTTGTGTGTCTTCCCTGGTGTGACACACTGCCATGGGTACAAAGAATCTATCCTCATCACGTAGACACACGGGCTGTAAAACTGGCAAGAATAAACCTAGTAAAAGTAATCAGATCAAAAATCCGCTAACACGGGATAGGGCAACAGTAGACCGTTAAGGGCCAAGCGCTACAGGTTGTCCTTGCAACAGATCACTTTAGCAGGTAAATCCACTCATGATCAGGAGAAGGGAGGAGCTCTTGATTTGACCACTGAGGCACAATGTTGAACATACAACAGGGATGAATACGGTCTTCAGCAGATTGTCAAGTAACGCTGATCCAAGAATTTGGGGGAGTTTCACAGGGAGTGGAGTGAAACTGGAGTCACTGTGCATTAAGAACCACCACGCACAGATGTGTCCAGGAAATGAGTGACAAGTGTCACATTCCTTATGCCAAGATACGAGAACCACAGAGAATGTCAAGTCGAGTTAAGGAGAAAAAGAACTGGACCACTGCTCAGTGGTCTGAAGTTCTCTTTTCAGATTAATGTACATTTTGAAATTAAAGTTCCAGAGGAAGCGTGAAGAGGCACAGAATCCAAGTTGCTCTAAATCCAATGTGAATTTTCCACAGTCAGTGATGATTTGGCGCCATGTGGCTGCTGGTGTTGGTCCACTGTGTTTTATCAAGTCCAAAGTCCACAGAACGTCTACCAGGAGGTTTTAGAGTACTTCATGTTTCCATCTGCTGATAAGCATTAGGGAGATGCAGATTTCCTTTTCCAGGGGCACAGTGCCAAAAATACTAGTAATTGGTTTACTCACCACGGAATTACTGTACTTGAGTGGGAGTGTAATCCACCCAACCAATGTACATTACGTTGTCATCATGCTGCCTTCACTCGGATGGGCAGCTGCCTTGTATCACTCAGCATGATCTATATGTGCTTGTGTGGTGTAATAATAATAACATGAATTTATTCTGGGCCCATGGTTGATTATTGGCCCTCGATCTGTGGTTAGCAGCCAAAGGCCCATAATCAACCATATCGCCCTCCCCAAAGTCACATTACCGTATTAATTAGCTTAGATTAGTTAGGCTGCTAACATTAGGCAGAGCACGGCCATTCACCCTTTAAAAGTAAAGTTTTTTAATCAATATACAGTAGTGTTCAGAATAATAGTAGTGCTATGTGACTAAAAAGATTAATCTAGGTTTTGAGTATATTTCTTATTGTTACATGGGAAACAAGGTACCAGTAGATTCAGTAGATTCTCACAAATCCAACAAGACCAAGCAGTCACGATATGCACACTCTTAAGGCTATGAAATTGGGCTATTAGTAAAAAAAAAAGTAGAAAAGGGGGTGTTCACAATAATAGTAGCATTTGCTGTTGATGCTACAAATTCAAAACTATTATGTTCAAACTGCTTTTTTAGCAATCCTGTGAATCACTAAAGTAGTATTTAGTTGTATAACCACAGTTTTACATGATTTCTTCACATCTGCGAGGCATTAATTTTGATGGTTTGGAACCAAGATTTTGCTCGTTTACTAGTGTGCTTGGGGTCACTGTCTTGTTGAAACACCCATTTCAAGGGCATGTCCTCTTCAGCATAAGGCAACATGACCTCTTCAAGTATTATGACATATCCCAACTGATCCATGATACCTGGTATGCGATATATAGGCCGAACACCATAGTAGGAGAAACATGCCCATATCATGACGCTTGCGCCACCATGCTTCACTGTCTTCACTGTGAACTGTGGCTTGAATTCAGAGTTTGGGGGTCATCTCACAAACTGTCTGCGGCCCTTGGACCCAAAAAGAACAATTTTACTCTCATCAGTCCACAAAATATTCCTCCATTTCTCTTTAGGCCAGTTGATGTGTTCTTTGGCAAATTGTAACCTCTTCTGCACGTCTTTTATTTAACAGAGGGACTTTGCGGGGGATTCTTGCAAATAAATTAGTTTCACACAGGTGTCTTCTAACTGTCACAGCACTTACAGGTAACTCCAGACTGTCTTCGATCATCCTCGAGCTGATCAATGGGTGAGCCTTTGCCATTCTGGTTATTCTTCTATCCATCTTGATGGTTGTTTTCCGTTTTCCACGTGTCTCTGGTTTTTTTGTCCATTTTAAAGCAATGGAGATCATTGTAGATGAACAGCCTAGAATTTTTTGCACGTGCGTATAAGTTTTCCCCTCTCCAATAAACTTTTTAATCAAACTACGCTGTTCTTCTGAACAATGTCTTGAATGTCCCATTTTCCTCAGGCTTTCAAAGAGAAAAGCATGTTCAACAGGTGCTGGCTTCATCCTTAAATAGGGGACACCTGATTCACACCTGTTTGTTCCACAAAATTGATGAACTCACTGACTGAATACCACACTACTTGTTGGGAAGGTGTCGTAACACGGACCCACAACAGTTGAACGGCCAGTGGAACATCTACATTAGGCCCCGGGCCAGCAGGAGGAGACACTGCAGCGACGCTCGACTCGCGTGCTTCCACTCTGGCGGTGAGAGCCTCCATCCTCTGATTGAGGATTGCATTTTGCTCAGTTACCAGCTGTAACTGAGCAGTGAAAGCGGTAAGGATTTGCTGCAGATCACTTACCACGCCTCCTGCTGACGCCTGCACTCCTTGTTCTCCCATTGGCTGTTCAAGCTGTGGTTGACGCCCCTCGGGATCCATGACGAATGGCCGAGAAATCCTGTTGGGAAGGTGTCGTAACACGGACCCACAACAGGGGGCGCAAATGAACGGACAATGGATAAAAGAAGGAGTAACAATTTAATGTTGCACAAGAACACAACGTAATATAAACAAGAGTGCTGCCAATCATACACAAGAGGACTGCGGGCAGGCTTGAAGATAGGAGACCTCGGATGAACGAAGAGCCGGGGCCCACACCGCTTCTACCACCAACGGCCTGAAGAACACCGAAGCCGCCAAGCCCTGAGTCCCCAGGTGGTCTCTGTCCTCCGTTGTCGGCCCTGGTACTGCTGGCAGACAGAAACAGAAGGTGGTGAGTGTGAATCCTCACACCCAGCAACCTTGATTAATGATTCCTCTGGGAGGGAGAACCTCCACCTCCAATCATACACACGTGCAGCTCCTGTTTACCACTTATCGGTTTTGGGGTGTGAGGCGAAGTCGTCGCAGTCACACCAAGCGCCAAAAATCCCAGATAAGGAATACCAACAGGAAAAACAGCTGCAAAACAGATCAGATTATTATTCGCAATAATCACAGCAGAGAAGTTTACCTCTAATCGTAGGAGATTTCTCGGCGAGGAGGTGGAGTCGCCGTCCGGCCTTTATGGTGATGATGAGATGAATGAGTGACAGCTGGTGTTGAGGATGATTGACGGCTGTCACTCCCAGTGGTTCTGGCGCCCTCTTGTGCTTGAAGCCCGCACTCCAAGCAGGGCGCCATCTGGTGGTGGTGAGCCAGCAGTACCTCCTCTTCAGCGGCCCACACAACAGGACCCCCCCTCAACGGGCGCCTCCTGGCGCCCGACCAGGCTTGTCCGGGTGTCGGTGGTGGAAATCGACCAGAAGGGCCGGGTCCAGGATGAAGCTCCTCTTCACCCAGGAGCGTTCTTCGGGTCCGTAACCCTCCCAGTCCACCAAGTACTGAAAACCCCGACCCTTCCGACGGACGTCCAGGAGCCGACGAACAGTCCATGCCGGCTCCCCGTCGATGATCCGGGCAGGAGGTGGGTCGGGTCCGGGGGAGCAGAGCGGTGAGGTGTGGTATGGCTTGAGTTTGGAAACATGAAAAACCGGATGGATCCGCAGTGAAGCCGGGAGTGTCAGCTTCACTGCGGCCGGACTGAGGATCTTGGCGATGGGGAACGGCCCGATGAAGCGGTCCTTGAGTTTGTGGGATGTCACCTGGAGCGGGATGTCCTTGGTGGATAGCCACACCTCCTGCCCTGGTTGGTATGTAGGGGCCGGGGAACGCCGGCGATCTGCATGGGCCTTGGCCCTCGTCCGGGCCTGCAACAGGGCAGAACGGGCGGTCCGCCACACCCGGCGGCACCTCCGCAGGTGGGCCTGGACCGAGGGTACCCCGACCTCTCCCTCCACCAGTGGGAATAACGGGGGCTGGTAGCCCAGACACGCTTCAAAGGGGGAGAGGCCGGTGGCAGAGGATACTTGGCTGTTGTGAGCGTACTCGATCCAGGCCAGATGGTTACTCCAGGCCGCCGGGTGTGTGGAGGTGACACAACGAAGAGCCTGTTCAAGGTCCTGGTTCGCCCGCTCTGCCTGGCCGTTCGTCTGTGGGTGATACCCGGACGAGAGACGCACGGTGGCCCCCAGCTCCTTACAAAAACTCCTCCAGACTTGCGAGGAAAACTGGGGACCACGATCCGAGACGATGTCCGACGGTATCCCATGCAGACGCACGACGTGGTGGACCAGGAGGTCTGCCATCTCCTGGGCCGTCGGGAGCTTCGGGAGGGCCACGAAGTGGGCCGCCTTGGAGAATCGGTCCACTACCGTCAGAATGGCGGTGTTGCCCTGGGACGGCGGGAGGCCCGTGACGAAGTCCAGGCCGATGTGGGACCAGGGGCGATGAGGCACAGGCAGGGGTTGGAGAAGGCCCCTGGTCTTGCGATGGTCCGCCTTGCCCCTGGCACAGGTGGTGCAGGCCTGGACGTAGTCCCGGACGTCGGCTTCCAGTGACACCCACCAGAAGCGCTGCTGGACCACTGCCACGGTCCTACGCACTCCAGGATGACAGGAGAGCTTGGATCCGTGGCAGAAGTCCAAGACGGCAGCCCTAGCCTCTGGTGGGACGTAGAGTCTGTTCTTCGGACCGTCTCCCGGGTCCGGGTTCTTTGCCTGGGCCTCCCGGACGATCTCTTCCACGTCCCAGGTGAGGGTGGCCACGACAGTGGACTCGGGAAGGATGGTGTCGATGGGGTCCGACAACTCGGCCTTGGCCTCCTCTTCGTGCACCCGGGACAATGCATCGAATCGTTGATTCTTGGTCCCGGGGCGGTAGGTGATCCGGAAGTCAAAGCGCGCGAAGAACAGGGACCAGCGGGCTTGCCTGGGGTTCAGCCGCTTGGCGGTCCGGATGTACTCCAGGTTCCGGTGGTCCGTAAAAACCGTGAAAGGCCCCGTAGCTCCCTCCAACAGGTGTCTCCACTCTTCTAGAGCCTCCTTCACCGCGAGGAGTTCTCGATTGCCCACGTCATAATTCCGTTCATCGGGGGTCAACCTGCGGGGATAGTAGGCACAAGGATGGAGAACCTTATCGGACTCCCCGCTCTGGGACAGCACGGCTCCTATTCCTGAGTCTGAGGCGTCCACCTCCACTACAAACTGGCGAGTAGGATCAGGCTGCACCAGAACTGGAGCAGATGAAAACCGGCGTTTCAACTCCCTAAACGCGGCTTCGCACCGGTTCGACCAGGTGAATGGGACTTTGGTGGAGGTCAGGGCGGTCAGGGGGCTAGCAACCTGACTGTAACCCTTAATGAACCTCCTGTAGAAGTTTGCGAAGCCGAGGAACTGTTGCAGCTTCCTACGGCTCTTTGGTTGGGGCCAATCCCTCACCGCCGCAACCTTGGCCGGATCCGGGGCGACGGAGTTGGAGGAGATGATAAACCCCAAGAAGGACAGAGAAGTGCGGTGAAACTCACACTTCTCGCCCTTCACAAACAACCGGTTTTCTAACAACCGCTGCAGGACCTGACGTACATGTCGGACATGGGTCTCAGGATCCGGGGAAAAGATGAGTATATCATCCAGATATACGAAGACAAACCGGTGCAGGAAGTCCCGCAAGACGTCATTAACCAAGGCTTGGAACGTCGCGGGGGCATTAGTGAGGCCGAACGGCATGACCAGGTACTCAAAATGACCTAACGGGGTGTTAAATGCCGTCTTCCATTCGTCTCCCTTCCGGATCCGAACTAGGTGGTACGCATTCCTAAGATCGAGTTTGGTGAATATTTTGGCTCCATGCAGGGGTGTGAACACCGAATCCAAGAGGGGCAATGGGTATCGATTGCGAACCGTGATCTCGTTCAATCCCCTGTAATCGATGCATGGACGAAGTCCGCCGTCTTTCTTGCCCACAAAAAAGAAACCAGCACCCATCGGGGAGGTGGAGTTCCGGATCAATCCGGCGGCCAAGGAGTCCCGGATGTAGGTCTCCATTGATTCGCGTTCCGGACGTGAGAGGTTGTACAGTCTACTGGACGGGTACTCAACGTCCGGAATCAAATCAATGGCACAATCGTACGGTCGGTGCGGTGGAAGGGTGAGCGCCAGATCTTTGCTGAAGACGTCAGCCAGATCATGGTACTCCCCTGGCACCGCCGTCAGATTGGGAGGGGTCTTAACCACCTCCTTAGCCGTGATTCCGGGGGGAACCGAGGATCCTAAACACTCCCGGTGGCAGGTTTCGCTCCACTGCACCACGACCCCAGACGGCCAATCGATCCGGGGATTGTGCTTCACCATCCAAGGAAAACCCAAAATCACTCGGGAGGTAGAAGGTGTCACGTAAAACACTATCTCCTCCCGGTGATTCCCAGACACAACCAGGGTCACAGGCTGGGTCCGGTGTGTGATTAGCGGGAGTAGAGTGCCATCTAGTGCCCGTACCTTCAAGGGCGAAGGCAGAGCCACTAGAGGGAGCCCTACTTCCTTTGCCCATCTGCTATCCAACAGATTCCCTTCGGACCCCGTGTCCACCAGTGCTGGGGCGTGAAGGGTTAAATCCCCACTCAGGATTAACACTGGGATTCGTGCTGATTTGCGGGGTCTTCCCGTGCACATGTTATGGCCCACCCTTAGCCCAGTTTCTAAGGACGGGCGTTGGTGTTTGACCGTTTGGGGCAGTCTTTTAACATGTGTTCACATGAGCCACAGTAAAAACATTCCCCGCGGGCCAGTCTCCTTTGTCTGATATCAGATCTCACTTTAGCCCTGCTCGTGTCCATAGCTTCGTCAGCAGGGGGAGCTGTTGCCACACGGAGCCCACTGGCAATGGAGCATGGGGACGACGTCACCCTTTCAGACCCGGAAGAGAGAGGGACGGCTTGTGCCCGGCCACGCCCCCCGGCCTGCTCCCGACGGTGTTCATTCAAGCGGTTGTCTAAGCGTATAACCAGAGTGACAAGCCCGTCGAAAGTCTGCGGTTCGTCCTTAGCCAGTAAATGCTCCTTCAGTACTGGAGACAGTCCGCTTATGAAGGCAGCGCGGAGCGCAACATCATTCCAACCCGACCTCGCAGCCACGATGCGGAAGTCAACAGCGTAATCAGCTGCGCTCCGACGCCCCTGTCTCAGTGACAGCAGCACGGTCGAGGCGGTCTCGCCTCTGTTGGGATGATCAAACACCTGTTTGAATTCCCGTATAAACCCAGCGTATGACGTCAGAAGCCATGACTGCTGTTCCCAGAGCGCTGTAGCCCAAGCACGTGCCTCACCTCGAAGCAGATTAATTACATAAGCCACCCGGGGTGGCGTCTGCTGCGTACATGACTGGACGCTGTGCAAAAACGAGCGAACACTGCATCAAGAAGTCTGCGCACGTTTCCACACAGCCTCCGTACGGTTCAGGAGGACTTATGTAAGCTTCAGGGGACGGTGGGGGGGGGGTAGTTGAACGGCCAGTGGAACATCTACATTAGGCCCCGGGCCAGCAGGAGGAGACACTGCAGCGACGCTCGACTCGCGTACTTCCACTCTGGCGGTGAGAGCCTCCATCCTCTGATTGAGGATTGCATTTTGCTCAGTTACCAGCTGTAACTGAGCAGTGAAAGCGGTAAGGATTTGCTGCAGATCACTTACCACGCCTCTGCTGACGCCTGCGCTCCTTGTTCTCCCATTGGCTGTTCAAGCTGTGGTTGACGCCCCTCGGGATCCATGACGAATGGCCGAGAAATCCTGTTGGGAAGGTGTCGTAACACGGACCCACAACAGGGGGCGCAAATGAACGGACAATGGATAAGAGAAGGAGTAACAATTTAATGTTGCACAAGAACACAACGTAATATAAACAAGAGTGCTGCCAATCATACACAAGAGGACTGCGGGCAGGCTTGAAGATAGGAGACCTCGGATGAACGAAGAGCCGGGGCCCACACCGCTTCTACCACCAACGGCCTGAAGAACATCGAAGCCGCCAAGCCCTGAGTCCCCAGGTGGTCTCTGTCCTCCGTTGTCGGCCCTGGTACTGCTGGCAGACAGAAACAGAAGGTGGTGAGTGTGAATCCTCACACCCAGCAACCTTGATTAATGATTCCTCTGGGAGGGAGAACCTCCACCTCCAATCATACACACGTGCAGCTCCTGTTTACCACTTATCGGTTTTGGGGTGTGAGGCGAAGTCGTCGCAGTCACACCAAGCGCCAAAAATCCCAGATAAGGAATACCAACAGGAAAAACAGCTGCAAAACAGATCAGATTATTATTCGCAATAATCACAGCAGAGAAGTTTACCTCTAATCGTAGGAGATTTCTCGGCGAGGAGGTGGAGTCGCCGTCCGGCCTTTATGGTGATGATGAGATGAATGAGTGACAGCTGGTGTTGAGGATGATTGACGGCTGTCACTCCCAGTGGTTCTGGCGCCCTCTTGTGCTTGAAGCCCGCACTCCAAGCAGGGCGCCATCTGGTGGTGGTGAGCCAGCAGTACCTCCTCTTCAGCGGCCCACACAACACTACTATTATTGTGAACACCCCCTTTTCTACTTTTTTTTTTTACTAATAGCCCAATTTCATAGCCTTAAGAGTGTGCATATCATGAATGCTTAGTCTTGTTGGATTTGTGAGAATCTACTGGTACCTTGTTTTCCATGTAACAATAAGAATATACTCAAAACCTGGATTAATCTTTTAGTCACATAGCACTACTATTATTCTGAACACTACTGTATTTTATTGAGTATCATAAGAAAATGGACAAAAACAATCCCCAAGAACAGACCAAAGGGGAAAAACCCCACACAGAAAACAAACAATCAATACAACATACGAGGTCTGTTAGAAAAGTATCTGACCTTTTTATTTTTTTCAAAAACCTGATGGATTTGAATCACATGTGCTTGCATGAGCCAACCTTGAACCTTCGTGCGCATGCGTGATTTTTTCATGCCTGTCGGTTGCGTCATTTGCTTGTAAGCAGCCTTTGTGTGAGGACATGTGCAGTGCGCTCAGCGGATTTTCATTTCAAGGAAATGGCGGAACGACTAGAGCAGCACGACCGGATCATTTCCAAAGTGAACGCTGTGGTGATGTGGGACCGTCGTGTGATTATCCGAAAATTGCGGAAGAGGTGGACATCAGCACTTTTTCGGTACATTCCACTGTGAAAGAAGATTTTGCCATGAAAAGAGTGGCGGCGAAATTCATCGGCACAAAGCTGATGGCGCAGCAACAGCGCCTCTGTGTTGAAGCCTCACAGGACATGTTGTGCCCAGCTCGTCAACCATTCGGAAGATTCAGACGGCTTTCGGTGGCTTTTCAGTTGTGTGACTATCTGAGAAATTGTGGACAAGCTGGACATGTCAGCTGGACATGTTTTTCTATATTCAAGTTATATGTCAGCTCCATAAACAGTAATGCAAAAAGGAGATGAAATATAATCAAAGTCACTAAACACATTCTTATATTTGTTCGGTTTTTATTTTTGAGGACCAACACACGTCTCTGACAGATGTGCTTGTCCTGGTCCAGATCTGTGGTTTCTTTGTCACTTCCTCACATACTGTAAACACAATTCAAACAGACATTTGGTCGGTTTAGTGGCACATTGGTTCGGTATCACTGAGGCAATCAGATCTCATCCAAAATCCCCAAAAGTCCAAAAAATAAGAAATAAAAAAATTCAGAAAAGTGCATTATGTTCCTATAAAATACATGTTCTTTATTCCTAGTAGAAGTGCAACATATATTTATGTCCATTATCAATCAATCAAATTGAACAGTGTGCTAAATAAAGTCATTCATTCATTCATTCATCAATCAATTTTGGAAAACTGTTTTAGAGAAATTTTTCAGAGTATTTACTTCTAAAACTGCATGTCTATTATCATGATTATTATTATTATGAAAAAGTGATATAGAAAAGGAAACAAGGAAAGAGGCCACACCTTTGTAGAGGCAGAGCCTGAAGTGAGACACGGCCGAAAGATAAAGATTTTCAGGATGCAGCTCTGTTGATGACTGGACGGATGTTTATGCGGAAAAAGAAATTAAAATACTTGAACTAAAGGAGCCGTTCTACTGTCAGGGTGATGTCACAGACGTGTCATAGCACCAGCGGGGACAGGAAGTCTTTGGATGCCTCACAGCTTCTTGGCCGGTTTCAGGAAGCGCTTTGACTTCTGTCTCGCCATTTTGTGCTGCTGCTGCGCCACCTGGGCATCCGATACGGCCGTGAACAGTTTCTGTGGGTAACCATGGTAACCAGGTGAGACAACACACATGCACTCATACAGCAAAGAAATGGAGCCAATCAAAGAGGGTCCCACTGTGTAGAAACGCCTCGTGAAAGAACTTCGAAAGGTCATGTTTGTGTTACCTGTGCAGCGCCGACGTCTCTGAGCTCGAGCTTCCTCACAGCATCTTGTCCATCTTTCTTTGGAAGTTTTAGCTTCTGTGTCTCCTGGACACAGGGAATAAAAATAATAACTATGACTGCAAGCAGTCATGGATGGGTCCTCACATCCACACAACACTGCATTCCCAGGCCACTGCATCCCCTTGCTACTGTGACCCTGTGCCACTGTGGCAGGTTCGCAGTAGGACTGAGCAGTGATTTTTGGATTGTTCAAGAGACCGAGTTGCAGGCAGACAGCTGTGCATTGAAACTGAGAACGAAAATGTCACTGAAATGAACAAATTGCCATTAAAGAGTTACTTCCAATTAAGGATCGCGGGGGACTAGAGCCTATCCCATTAGTCATCGAGCGTGAGGCGGTGTACACCCTGGACAGGACGCCGGTGTGTCACAGGGCCACAGAGAAACAATCAAACACATTCACACCTGCACACACACCTACAGACAATTTCAAGTTTCCAATCCACCTAACCTGCATATCTTTGTATGTGGGAGGAAGCCGGAACACCTGGATAGAACAGGGAGAACATGCAAACTCCACACAGAAAGGCCACAGGTGGGAATCGAACCCATGACCTTCCTGCTGTGAGGCAACAGTGCTAACCACTAAGCCACCGTGCAGCCCCAAGCAGCTGACGATGAGTGAGTGAGTGAGTGAGTGAGTTACTTCCAAATAAATAAATTTTCATTCATTCATTTGGTTGTTGTTTTCTGTTTGGAAATCACACCAAAATGACATGAAAATTCAAAATGCCTGAGTTGCTGTTTGGAGTAGACCAATGGTGCAATAGACTTTTTTGTACATCTGTGCAAGTCACACATATGTACCAATTTTCCTCTCCCTACTCCAAAAAAAAAAAACTTTCCAAGCTCCAAAAAAAACTTTCAACTGCCAACTTGGAAGCCAGACATCTGTAAGGTTTTGGGACTCCTGAGAACCACAAGAGGAACCACAATGAGAACTATGAGAACAGTTACAGTTGTGGCCAAATGTTTACATACCCTGGCAGAATTTTAGATTTTTTTTGTACATTTTTCAGAGAATAGGACTGATAACACAAAACCCTTTTTCACTCATGGTTAGTAGTTGTGTGAAGCCATTTATTGTCAAACAACTGTGTTTACTCTTTTTAAACTATAATGATGACAGAAACTACCAAAATGACCCTGATAAAACGTTTACATACCCTGGTGATTTTGGCCTGATAACATGCACACAAGTTGACACAAAGAAGTGTCAAAGGAAAGGTAATTGAACTGTATAAAACAGGAAAAGGACATAAAAAGATATCTAACTGACTGAGAATGCCAATCAGCAGTGCTTAAACTCTAATGAAGAAGTGGAAAATGAGGGATTCTGTTGGAACCAAACCATGGACAGTTAGACCAACAAAAATCTCAGCAACAACTGCCAGGAAAATTGTTTGGGATGCAAAGAAAATCCCACAAATAACTTTAGCTGAAATACAGGACTTGCTGAAAAAAGTGATGTGGCTGTTTCAAGATGCACAATAAGGAGGCACTTGAAGAAAAATGGGCTGCATGGTCGAGTCACCAGAAGAAAGCCATTACTACGCAAATGCCACAAAGTATCCCACTTACAATATGTCAAACAGCACAGTGAACAAAGCCATTTGAAGTGATGAGACCAGAATTTGACATGTGGTCACAAACATAAACATTACATTTGGAGAAGAGTCAACAGAATCTATGATGAAAGGTACACCATTCCTACTATGAAGCACAGAGGTGGATCACTGATGTTTTGGGGATGTGTGAGCTACAAAGGAACAGAAAGCATGGTCAAAATTGATGGCAAGATGAATGCAGCATGTTTCAGAAAATTTGCACTCATCAGGCCAGATGCTGTGCATGGGACGTACTTGGAAGTCCAACAAACACAAGGTCAAGCGGACCTGTCATTGGTTACAGCAGAATAAAGTGAAGGTTCTGGAGTGGGTATCTCAGTCTCCTGACCTCAATATCATTGAGAGATCTCAAACGTGCAGTTCATGCAAGGCAGCCCAGGAATTTGCTGGAACTAGAGGTTTTTTGCCAAGAAGAAAGGGCAGCTTTACCATCAGAGAACATAAAGAGCTTCGTTCACAAGGACCACAAAAGACTCCAAGTTGTCACTGATGTTCAAGTGGGCAATACACAGTATTAAGAACTGGGGTATGCAAACTTTTGATCAGGGTCATTTGGGTAGTTTCTGTTGTCATTATTTTAAAAGAGTAAACACAGTTGTTTGACAGTAAATAGTTTCACCCAACCATTAACCATGAATGAAAAAAGCTTTTGTGTTATCATTCATATTCTCTGAAAAACAGCTTAAAAAATACCCTTAAAAATTCTGTGAGGGTATCTAAACATTTGAGCACAACTGTATCTCTAAAAACTTGGAAACTGCTGTCAATCTTTCCCAAACAGTTATGAGCGTATATCAACAACTCATCCCAAAAGAACCCAGAGGAACATCTGAAGAACCTCAAACTTCAGGTGGAGCTCATGATTCATTTATGAGGTGCTCCTACTCTATGTAACTACACATCAATAGGTTACATTCATGTAACACAAAAGGAATAACTCTACCATATGTCAGGAAGACTTCTAGAGGAGTTACAACTAACAGAAAATCTGAATAATATTAAATTTAAGAAAATTCTCCTTTTGCATTACTTTTACTGATACACAATCATCCTGTCTGTTCCCAAGAACCCCCACCTCCCTCTTACTGGAGTGGAGACCTGCGTACCTCTTTTGTTTTTCCATTACCTTGCAGTAGAGCTTCAGTTCAGATCCGGTCAGGGCTGGAGGACGATAGAAGTTCTCATACAAACACTCCCACTCTTTGTTGAAGGTACTCACAAAGTCAAGCTCCTTAATGCAAAAAACTCTCCTACAACACACAAGTGTTGACAGTCAGTGACAGACTGGATGTTCCACTGTTTTTAGTGAGAGGCTGATGGGAAAATTATATTTTTTATCTTAACGGGCAGGAACAAATGGATTATTTAACTGCAGAGTCGCCTGGATTTAAACAGGTTGGAGTTTTTTTTTTTAATCTTCCATGAGAGACAGAAATTTCTGTTTTAATACAACGCTGTGCAAAATGTTTCAGTAATTTAATTTATTTAATTTATATTGTGCCAAATCACAACAAAATTTCCTCAAGGCGCTTCACACAAGTAAGGTCTAACCTTACCAACCCCCAGAGCAAGCACACAGGCGACAGTGGCAAGGAAAAACTTCCTATGAGGATTTGAGGAAAAAACCTCAAGCAGACCAGACACAAAGGGGTGACCCTCTGCTTGGGCCATGCCACTGACACAACTGACAATACGAATATGCAGGAAATTTTGGGAGTCCATGCTGGTGCACAGGACGGGAGACCTGCAGAAGAAGACTCCCACTCCCATCTCTGGATGGAGCCGCACCTCAAACAGAGAGAAAAAACAGAATCAGGTGGCAGAAGGACAACAAATACAGTATAATTGTCAGCATTAAGCAACAAAAAAAAAACAG
Source organism: Thalassophryne amazonica (assembly GCF_902500255.1). Taxonomy (NCBI): domain Eukaryota; kingdom Metazoa; phylum Chordata; class Actinopteri; order Batrachoidiformes; family Batrachoididae; genus Thalassophryne; species Thalassophryne amazonica. The sequence goes on along the minus strand of NC_047104.1, from coordinate 38,198,162 downwards.
AAGAAATACTAAGATGATCGCCGGCCACTAGCCCTAAGCTTCACTAAAGACCCAGACTTTAGATAAAATTGAGGCTGCGACCCGCTCTGTTTACTAATAAAATGAATTTAAAAGGGTAGGAAGCATAGTAACATACTATGTCAGTATGCTAGCCATACGGAAGGGAAAAGAAGGGCATCTTAATTGAAAGTCTCTACAGAATCTGATCGTTTTATTTTTGTTTTATCTGACTGTTTTATGTAGACAATTTACTTCTGTGAAATAAATTATCTGCGTGGTTAACACTGAAAACTGATCATACATCACTGATTTTTTTGCCGCAGATAAAAAAAAAAGCACCAGATAGAAAGATGGTTCTATTTCATTCCTCCTGACCACCAGAGGGCGGTCACCTGGATTATTGCATGCGCAGAGGTCAAGTCTTATACTAACAAAGTCATGCCAGTACGTGTGACCTGGGTGACATAAGCGACAGTATATGAGCGCACGTTACCCAGCATTCAGTTCTTCCATCTCTCGCATGAGAAGCAGAAGGTCAAACTTTTAGGGATCTCTTGCTGATCAGAGCCTTGGAACCTTCTGTGGTTGGAGCTGCACATACATGCCCTCCAGAGGCTGCAAGACCACGAGTACTTTACTGTGTTCTGCTTCCGCTTTGAGTGAGTAACCCCACTTGGTGCGGGTGTTTGGTTGAATTTGCCACAGCTCTCGGTGAGTAACTCTGTTTTGCTATGAGTGACCGATTGTGGCTTCACTTGTTTTATGCTACTGTGTGTGAGACGTGTTGCTCTCATTTTCCTACAAGTGTGCAATGCTAATGTGTGTGGGACATGCCAGGGCACGTCACGCTGTAGGACATGCCGCATTGTCTTGACCCTGTGATATGAATGTTAAGTCATCGGTCTGAGTTTATGCTCTTTTTCACAGCGCTGTTCGCGTCCACATGCCTGCTTCGCTTTGCTGCTGTGAAATTACATTGTTACCAGTTTGGATGCTGTTGTGATTGTTTTTTTTTCCACTCCCGGTTATTCTGCTCCAAATGTGCAGCTTGCTGGCGCTTTCTTGAAATTGACGCTGCTGCACTTGCAAATTGATGCTGCTGCACTTGGACATTGACGCTGCTACGAGTGGTTTTGCTCCTCTGCAGCTCTGTTCCACGTGCTGAGTTTGGATGCTGTGCTGCGAGTGTTTTTCCGCTCCCTGGTCACTTGCTCCAAACCTGCAGCTCGCTGGGGTCTTCTTTGAAATTACGCTGTAGTTGTGAGTGTTTCTCGCTCCTGCTCTACGGCTGTTGCTCCAGCTTGTTGATGTCTTCATTGAAATTATGAAAAGCTCCTACGCTACGGCTGTTACTCCACATGCTGAGTTTGGATGCTGTGCTGCGAATGTCTGCGCTCCTGTTGCACTGTTGTTCTAAATGCAATTTTGGAGTATTCTCTGACTTCCCTGCTGGTTGCGAGTGTGTTTTTGTGCCCTTTTCTGACAGCAGCTGTTTTCACAGGCTGCGCCACTGCTCTGTGAGTGCCTTTACAACGTAACTCACAGCTACTTTGCCATTTAGTGGCTTTCAATTGTAATGCCTAGGTGTGAGTTTGTGGGGCTGTGGGTGCTACCGCTCACTACTGTTCTTTACAATTAACACCTGGGTGCGAGTCTGGGAAGCTGTGAGTGCTCTTGCTCACTGCACCTCCAACTGGGTGTTTCTCTTACTGCTACACTCACATTCCCTAATGTCTATGTTGGTGCATGCGTGCGGTAGCTGTCTGGTACCTCTGAGCCCAGAAGATGGCCATACTTTATTCCCATCCTGTCTTGGACATGGACACTTGAAACAAGCACTCAGAGACAATGCTTGCTTCAACTGGGTTTCTATGCCATTGACTGACAGATTGGCTAGTGTGAAATCGTCTGGCCATTAGCGATCGGATATAGGTGAGACAGAGGCAGAGGCAAGATGACGTGGTCCACAATTTTAATTTTTTCTATATTTGTTTTTCTATATTTGAGTAGTCTCTTTCCCAGCAGCCAAAAAAAAAAAAAAACCAGAGTGATCTTCCAGGCACCTTTTTATCTGGTCTGGCTGATTGGGTTGAACCATTAGAATCTAAAAAGGTAAGAGCTGAAAAACTAACTCACAAAACCTGTTTGAAAAACCTCCATAACTTTAACTAAGCCAAACCCATTTAAAGCCCACCATTTCTGTACATAAACCCTAAAACCAAGCACCCCTGCTAACTAAAATCCATAAACCAATAAACCCCTTAACCTGCTCCCCCCCCTCACATTCTCCTGCCCTGGTCTGGCCTGGAACCTTTATCATGGGGACATGTTGCTGGTGGGACCTCTTTGCCACCTGGACACAAGACAGAAGGTAAGGGAGACAGATTACAACTATTCACTAAAACACCACAATACACATCAACACATACACCAAACACTAAAACAACCTAAAACATATTGCACAACATTTTTGCACTTCCCAATTACAAATGATTGGTGACCTAATGTCTCCCTCTCTCCTCCAGGGCCCACTGCCTCCAAATCTAAACAATGGATGAAAGAAAGACATTCAATAAAATTTATATTTCTTTAAAACCAATCATGTGCAAATTATTCAAATGTGCAAAAAGTTGTTAAAGTGCTGAGTGCAGTCCATTGTGCAAATGTGCATCAAAGTGCCCAGTGAACAGAGTAAATGTGTAAGTATGAAATCACTTAGTAACAAATTGTAACAGCTAGACTGTCCAGGCTTGAAGCAGAGATGTCCTCTGTGACACTGGCATCACACTCACGTAAGCGACTGCATGCTGAGCCCCTTACTCCTACGGCAAAGAAAGGTGCCCATGATTTGATCTTGTCTGACAAGGTTGACAACCTGGCCTCTGAATTTGCACAGATAAAGTCATTGCTTCTTTTTCTGCAGCCTTCTGAATCTTTTGCTGCTCCTCTCACAGAGCAGGTGACACCTTCCTGTGACTATAGTGAAGAGGGGCTGAGCTTCCCACTTCCAGCCATCATGATGATGATATAATGTCAATTGCATCATCTGATTCATTATTTGCGGGGACCCGCAAGGTTGGATTGGAGCTCAAGGACAGGGGGAGCGTTCCCCTGTCCTTCCACCATGAAATCCCACACTTTAGACGGTGATGCGCCTCAGGCATCTGAGTCTGGCCTGTTTGTTGCTACATGGGCCATTCAGTTGGCCTCATGACGGCTTGGTGTGGATACTTCTCCCATGGAGACTGCCTCTTCTAGTGCCTTTTTTAGGGATACTCAGAAGCCAGCGTTCAGTGTCCCACCCTCCTTGCCATATATTGAAGTGCTGCAGAGGTGCTACACTTCAATCCTTCACCCATATGCTACAAGATTGCAGGGCGCTGTGCGCAATGTCTGATACACTGCAGTATGGCTTAGACCATATCCCTTCAGTGGACAGCGTTGTTAGTAGCCTGATTGTAGCACCTGCTGATGCTGCCAGGCCAGAGGCCCGTTGCCCACAACCTCAATGTAGGGTCACTGATGACCTCCATACCAATAGCTATGACACTGCAGCTTGAATTGGTCATCTGGGGAACTCCCTGTCTCACCATGCCCTTGCACTTTCCTGATCTCTCCAAGATAATGGAGCTGAGACTGACACACAGAGCCTGAGTGATGCTTCACTCCGGGCTTTCGCTTACATGTCACGGGAGCTTGGCAGACTGATGTCCACTCTGACCATAGCCTGGTGCCAGGAGTGGCTGGCTCAATCCCCTCTGTCTGAGGCTTGCAGGGGATCACTACGCACTCTGCATGTTATCCTGGGTCAGGTTTTTGGCCCTGTGGCCCAGCAGACCCTGGGGTGTGCTAACAGGTCTCAGCAGCAATTTACTGAATTATAGCGCACTCCCAGGCACCAACCTAAGCGCGCAGGTGGCTTCCTTCCAGCTAACAGACGTGCTCCCTGGAATTGGGGTCTACCGCGTCAGCGCTCCCAGCAGTCTACCTTCTGCCCACCCATGGGTGACAAGCCCATCATGCTTGCCCCTCAAAATCATCACAGGGCCGCAGTAGTCAGGTTTGACGCCCAGTATGGGGCCACCGGTCATTTCTCCAGGACAAAGTTCGAACTGTGGTAGGAATTGGTCTCGGATCAATGGGTGATTTCCACATTGGTCAGGGGCTACAATATTCAGTTCAATCTTCACCCCCTCCCCCACATTCAATGGTGTAAAAGTCATAGCTGATACAGACCCAGAGAGTTCTCTTGTTCTCAGGCAGCAGATTCTCAAGCACTTGAAGAAAGGAGCCATAGAGCAGGTCCACAGTTCAGATCACCTAAGGGGATTCTATTCAACTTATTTTGTAGTTCCAAAAAGGATGGTGGCTTTCGCAATTGCCCTTGACTTCAGGAAGTTAAATCAGTATGTGAAAGTGCTGCGTTTTTGCATGCTCTGCACAATAGAGGTTCTCCAGGCAATCTGGCTGGGGGACTGGTTTACCAGTGGACCTGAAGGATGTCCATTTTCACATCCCAGTGTCAGTTTACCACATGCAAGTCCTCCGGTTTGCGTTGAGGGACAGGCGTACCAGTTCAAAGTCCTCCCCTTTGGGCTCTCACTCGCTCCCCATACCTTCACCAGGTGCGTGGCAGCAGCACTCTCTCCCTTGCAGGCTTGTGGGATGTGGATTCTTCTGTATGTAGACAACTGGCTTGTATGCTCACAGAGCCAGCAGCAATACTCGAGGACACTCGCATGTCGCACCCTACTGCAGCACGTCGCACCCTACTGCAACAGCTAGGGGTCATTGAATTTTGCAAAGAGCTCCTTGACCACATGCCAACAGGTGGTATTTATTGGCATGGTGCCTCGACTCACTGACAATGACGCCTGCAATGATGCCTGCAATACATTTCAAATAAACTGGGACAGGGGCAACTCAAGTCTGGGAAAGTTGATGAATGCTCAAAGAACACCTGTTTGGAACATTCCACAGGTGAACAGGTTAATTGGAAACAGGTGAGTGTCATGGTTGGGTATAAAAGGAGCATCCCCCAAAGGCTCAGTCATTCACAAGCAAAGATGGGGCGAGGATCACCACTGTGTGAACAACTGCGTGAAAAAATAGTCTAACAGTTTAAGAACAAAGTTTCTCAGTGTTTGATTGCAAGGAATTTAGGGATTCCATCATCTACAGTCCATAATCAGAACATTCAGAGAATCTGGAGAACTTTCTACATGTAAGCGGCAAGGCTGAAGACCAACTTTGAATGCCTGTGAACTTTGATCCCTCAGGCGGCAGTGCATTAAAAACTGACGTCACTGTGTAAAGGATCTTACTGCGTGGGCTCAGCAACACTTCCGAAAACCATTGTAAGTTAACACAGTTCGTCGCTACATCTACAAGTGCAAGTTAAAACTCTACCATGCAAAGTGAAAGCCATACATCAACAACATCCAGAAATGCTGCCGCCTTCTCTTGGCCCAAGCTCATTTGAATTAGACAGACGCAAAGTGGAATAGTGTGCTGTGGTCTGATGAATCCACATTTCAAATTATTTTTGGAAATCATGGATGTCGTGTCCTCCAGACAAAAGAGGAAAAAGACCATCCAGATTGTTACCAGCGTAAAGTTCAAAAGCTAGCATCTGTGATGTATGGGGGTGTGTTAGTGACCATGGTATGGGCAACTTACACATCTGTGATGGCACCATCAATGCTGAAAGGTACATCCAGGTTTTGGAGCAACACATGCTGCCATCCAGCGTCTTTTTCAGGGACGTCCCTGCTTATTTCAGCAAGACAATGACAAGCCACATTCTGCACGTGTTATAACAGTGTGGCCTCATAGTAAAAGAGCGAGGGTACTGGACTGGCCTGCCTGCAGTCCAGACATGTCGCCCATTGAAAATGTGTGGCGCATTATGAAGCGCAAAATATGACAACGGAGACCCCGGACTGTTCAACAACTGAAGTCATACATTAAGCAAGAATGGGAAAGAATTCCACCTACAATGCTTCAACAATTAGTGTCCTCAGTTCCCAAACGCTTATTGAGTGTTGCTAGATGGAAAGGTGATGTAACACGGTTTACCACTGTGTTACATCACCTTTACATCACCACATACCACTGTCCCAGCTTTTTGCAGGTATCCATTTCAAAATAAGGAAATATTTGCACAAAAGCAATAACGTTTATCGGTTTGAACATTAAATATCTTGTCTTTGTGATGTATTAATTGAATATTAGTTGAAGAGGATTTGCAAATCATTGTATTCTGTTTTTATTTACATTTTACACAACGTCACAACTTCACTGGAACTGGGGTTGTACCATATAAACCATCAAGGAGGCACCGGGTCTGTTCATTCCCCCAGAGAGGCCCAGAAACTTTGCCAGTGGGCTTTGCCTCGCATGCTGAGTCTCAGGGCTGTGCATCTGCCAGACGTGCAGAACTACACTGCAGTTTTTCTGTCACATCAGAAACCACCATCGGGTGAGTGGCGCCTCAAGCCGGATGTAGTTCAACTGATCTGGGACAGGTTTGGCAAGGCGGAAGTCGATCAGTTTGCCTTGACCGCCACAACACACTGTCGCCTGTGGTTATCTCTCTCAGAACCACACAGCCCACTGGGCCAGGATGCACTGGCTCACCCTTGGCCAGCCTGTGTACTATATGCATTTCCTCCTCTTCCGTTGATCACTCTGATACTACACAGAATATACATGACTGATCACACAGTGTTGCAAGTAGCCCCGTACTGGCCGGGCAGGACATGGTTCCCCATAATTCTAATCCTCCTCAGTGGAGAGCCATAACCTCTCCCACAGAGGAGGGATGTTATGTCACAGATGGATGGAACATTTGGCATCCTCATCCAGAGCATCAACTGTATGTGTGGCCCCTGAAGGAACAAACTCTTGTGATCAAGCTGTCACGCAGACTATACTGAATTGCCATGCGCCCTCCATTAGAGCATTATGCAACAATAGATGGGAGCTTTTTACCCGTTGGTGCAGTATGCAAGGCGTGGAACCTGAGCGTTGTCCTGTGCCAGTGCTGCTGAGCTATCATCAGTCATTATTTGACAGCAGTCTTTCTGTCTCTACAATTAAAGTTCATGTTGCTGCTGTCTCTGCTTGCCACATTACAGTAGATGGTCAATCAAGCCCCTGATATGTCACTTTTTAAGAGGTGCTTTTCGCCTTTGGCCTCCGAGGATTGCACATGTGCCATCCTGGGATCTTCCAGGATGGTTCTTGAGGGTTTATGCTGTTCATCGTTTGGGTACCTGTGACCTCAGGTGGTTGTCCTTGCTTTTTCATCTGCAAAGCGCGTTGGAGAGCTCCATGCCTTGTCAACTGCTGACAACTGCGTGAGCTTAAATTCTGATGGGTCAGGGGTTACTATATGGCCAAACCCCTCCTTTTTAATCAAAGACTATTTTGCCCTTCTGTGCTAACAAGCCAGTTTCCTTGGTTGTCTTTACCCCTCAATCTACTGCAGAAGCTAATTCTAGTTTGTTGTGCCCTGTTCATGCACTTAGACATTATATTGAATTGACTGCTGCGTTTCGCAAAACTGATGCTCTGTTTGTCTGCTATGGGAGCCCCAGGAAGGCCTGCGCCTTGTCCAAGCAAAGACTGTCACAATGGGCTATAAACGCTATATTGCAAGCTTACAGGAATGGTAACAGTCAACCTCCTCCAGTGAAATGTCACTCAACTTGAGGCATATCCACCTCCTGGGCTGCCCTGAGAGGTGTGCCACCTCCTGACATCGGTATTGCAGCAATGTGGACTTCCTCCTGTACTTTTGCCCGCTTCTACAAAGTTAATGTAGCTGCTCCTCAACCTCTGGCGACAGCCGTATTATTGGCCTCCTCGAATTGCAGCTGAAGTTGGTATGTGCACATTTGAGGTTTAATAAGTGCACACTCCTCGTGACCTTGTAGGTATAAGGTCATCCAGGTGCTAAAGCACCACAGAATGAACTAGAACGAGAGTTACGTATGTAACTATGGCTCTATGAATTCCAGATGACTGCCAGAGTTGGTTGTCACTCGGAGTCTAGGTGATAGATTCCAAAAGAACTGAATGGTGGGTGGCGTGCTCTCATATTCTGTCACTGATGTCACCCAAGTCACACCTGCTGGCGTGACTTTGTTGGTATAAGACTCTATGCCTGTGCATACACGCATGGAATAATCTAGGTGCTAAAGCACCGCCCTCTGGCGGTCACCCGGAATTCATAGAACCGTAGTTACATACATAACACTCATTAAACACCCACCCGAAAAAATTTCTTTTAAACGAGTTTATTAAATGCCCACTTAAAATAAATTAATTCTGTGACCTCCAGCATATTGTAAAATGCAAACACCAATGAGTTTTCACAATGTTTTCTCGTCATAAGTTTGTCCTGTGCTCTTACTATGAAAGACGTTCAAGAAACAGGAAGTATTCTGTGACGTTATGGCAAGCTTTGTACTAACAGCAACAAAGAGATAATTTAACTGCACAGTTGTCTGGATTTAAACACATAGGAACTTTTTTAAGCTTCCATGAGAGAAGCTTAAAGAGAAGTTTTCTGTTTTAATTTCAATGCTGTGCAAAATGATTCAGTGAAATAAGTTATTGTCTGTGTGGTTAATACTGAAAACTGACTGTGCACGTGACATTTCTTCTTTTTGCTGTGCCATACATCAGCTGACAAGGAACACATTTATTTATTTGACCGAGCCTGTGCAAACGCGCTCCCCCACCCCCCACTTCAAGCAGAATTTTGTGTGGAGCACAATATATAATTTGCATTATATATTTTTTGTGTAACTGATTATACCCAATTATGTGTTTGCCATTATATGATTCTTTTTACGTCTGCGCCAGTGTGTTCACATTTTTCCAAAAAGTTACAATTTTTCTGTGAAAATCTAAAAAAACAAAAACAAAAAAAGTCTTCTGTTGAAGCACGTAGCATGTTTTTCACAGGCTTCATGTTGCAGAAGAGAATCCTACTATGCTTACTATTTTTTCACCACAATTCAACCTACTGGTTCTGAATACTGCATATTGTACCGTTTGTTACACAAGATACACTAATTAAATCCAGTTATTCCCTTTTTTTGGATCTTGATTTAATCTGGTGTTGCCAAACAAACGTTTCTACAACAATTGTTTTCACATAAATTCAGCATTATTTCACAATAAAAGACAGGGGAGTGATCAGAGCGCCACAGCAGCATGTTAGATGTGCTGGTGCTGTACCTACATAATTTTGGAGCATCAGTAGTGATTCATCAATTATCGCCTCGTTTCTGCTTAAAACTGACTTTAGAATGATTTAAGAGGTTTTAATCATCTGATGGTTAATAATCACATTATTCCATTTGATCGCTTTGGGTGTAGAGGGTCAGACTCAGAGAGTCAGTCTCAGACGTGCTGCTGTGGCGCTCTGATGGCTCTCCCGCCTTTTATTATGAAATAATGCTGAATTTATGTAGAAATGATTGTTGTACAAACCTTCAGATATCTGTCGCTGAGATAGATGATGACTGGAGAGCAGTTTGAAGCAGAAACAAGGCGATATTCTGTGAATCGCTGCCAATACTCCGAAATGATAAATGCACAGTGAAGGAAGGGCGGACCAATTTTTAAAAGGGGGTTGTTTGGTCGGCGAGACCAGCATCACAAAATTTTTAAACATGTTTAAAAGCTTCCCAGGTGCTCACAATGTTCTACAATGCCACTTTTTTTTAAACCACAGATTACACCCAATTTCAGGACCCAAAATCATAAACAAGTACAAACAAAAAAAAAAAAATCATCAATGAGAGACAAACTTAACATAATAAAATTAATTTTGGAGTCTTCATACTCATCAAAATGGACATCTGTTTGAACTGACAGGAAAAATGTGCATTTTGCAAGAATGGCCCTGATATTCCCTGAGGGGATGTTGTTCCCCGACACCACCCCGGAAAACCTGCAGTCAGCAGATAAAACACGTGGTGTGTTTGTGTTTTGTACCTGTTGGTGACAATGATGTTGGACTTTCTGTGTCCAGGAAACGGACAGTAGTCCCTGAAGGCCTCACCAGGCAGCTGTTTGACCTCTGAGCGCTGAATAGAAAACAAACCTTAGTCAACAGAAACTTTCAACTGGACCAAACCCTGTTATTTCTGTGCATGTGTTTAAAGAAAACAAAGGCAGAAAACCTAACCTGATGAAGCAGTGTTAAAAATAAATGTGATGCATCAGTCTTCATTAATTAGTTATATAAGGGCAAATCTTTAAACATTTACTATTTATAGCATGAAAAGTAAGGGCACTGATTATAGGTGCTGCTGAAAGTTATATTATTGTATATTATTTTATTTTTTTCTTGGTGGTGTGTGGGGAGTATTTTCCTCTGGCTTCTGTGCGCAAAGTATCCTTATCTCCTAAATGTAATTTATAGTTGTCTGGGATGTTGTGTATATTGCATCTGACAAATCCATAGATTGGGTGGGTGGGGGATGTTAAGGGTGACTGTAAGCCGGGAGTTAATAAACCAACATGAAATAACTATCACGGTGTAGAGACGTTTATACTTACATTATTTCAATGGAAAATTGTTTGGGGGTGCCTCAATCATTTCTTCATTAAGATTTTTTTAATGTAACAATTACATGAGCTTGATATGAAGTTATGTGAATATGTATACCTAAAGTTATCAAAACATCAATAGGACCACAGGCAGTAGTTCTTTAAAATGCAATCAGACACATCTACAAAGATTTTTAAACAGAAGTGACAGAAAGGATGAGTATAGGTTAGGTTGGAGCAGCAAGGACACACTGCACACAGTGGAAAAGACCAAAAAAAGTGATCTGGGCTGACTTCAAAAACTTGCTTATTTAGGGTCGCTTCTTTTATCTGTCCCTGACCAAGGCAGCATCTCTTCATCTGGAGTTGGTCCCCCGGGTGCTGGACTGTGCCTGCCCCCTAGTGGTTGGATTGTGTCTAACTGTACTTAGGGTTAAATGCAGAGGACAAATTTCACTGTATGTATGTACAATGACAATAAAGCCATTGTACTTCTTTGAGCACCACCTATATCCAGTAATTCTGCATTTACTAAAAATAAAACTAAAGATTTGCTTTGATGTAACTGATAATTGTGGAATGGCACTTGGAGACACAACACCTTTAATGGTGGGCAGCCAAAGATTTCTGTCATAACACCTGTTGCATTTGAGTAATTTTGGTTGTAACGTTTGGTGACCTCTATAAAGGTCACCAATGGAAATGTTGTAAAAAAAAAATATATATATATATATATATATATATATATATATATATATATATATATATCCATCCATCCATTTTCTTCCGCTTTATCCGGAGTCGGGTCGCAGGGGCAGCAGCTCAAGCAAAGCCGCCCAGACCTCCCGATCCACACACACCTCCCCCGGCTCCTCCGGGGGAACCCCAAGGCGTTCCCAAGCCAGCCGAGAGATGTAATCCTTCCAGCGTGTCCTGGGTCTTCCCCGGGGCCTCCTCCCAATGGGACGTGCCCGGAACACCTCTCCAGCGAGGCGTCCAGGGGCATCGGGAAAAGATGCCCAAGCCACCTCAACTGACTCCTTTCGACATGGAGGAGCAGCGGCTCAACTCCGAGCTCCTCCCGAGTGACCGAGCTCCTCACCCTATCTCTAAGGGAGCGCCCAGCCACCCTGCGGAGGAAACTCATCTCGGCCGCTTGTACCCGCGATCTCGTTCTTTCGGTCATGAGCCAAATCTCATGACCATAGGTGAGGATCGGAACGTAGATTGATCGGTAAATCAAGAGCTTTGCCCCCCTACTCAGCTCTCTCTTTATATATATATATATATATATATATATATATATATATAAAAATTATTGAGTGGTAAGAAAAATTTCAGCAAAAACAAACAATAAAAAATAAACAATGGAAACCCACCCTGTGGCGTGTGTGTGGAATGTCAGAAACAAGCTGGATTTTTGCTTCTTCTTGAGTTGGGTAATTACTAAGGTACTGTGGATGACAAACACTGTGTTGAGTCAGTCATCATTGTGCATGCGGCACCAAAAAAAAATGCTGTTACATGTTCACTGTTGCTCTGGCATTGAGATGGACTGAGAATTCCTGCATGACTGTGAACGTCTCACTGCACCATAATTAGCCACTGATATTCTTATAGGCGTGCATGTTGTAAACGGTGCACTGTGGACAGATTGACGTGCACGTACAATAAATCAAGACTAAATGGATTTTCTTCCTACTGTATGAAGCCAGAGAAAGCAACAAATGTGGGGAGAAAAAAGAGCCAGGGTTAGAGAAAGGTAGTGGCCCCCAGGTATTTGGAAGCTCAGAGCCTCAGCGTAGCTTTAATCATGCACATGTATTCAATCAATATTGTATTTGTAAATCTATAGCATGATAGAATGTTTTCTTTTTCTATTGAATGTATGTAAAGTAATAAACATTTGCTTACACGATCCTCTGCTTTCATGTGAATGTACTGTGCACCTTATACTTCTCTTTTCTGTAAATTCTGGCTTTGTGCTTGTCTTATGCAGCCCAAGCACAGCCTTTAGGGCGCCTTCACACATAACATGATGTTGGGGCAAAGAAGCACAAACCTGAAGAAAATCCGCAAACAAAAAAACTAAATGGGGGACTGCGAACCATTCCACCTGCTGTCGGGAGGGACACACGGTCAGACAGGCGTATATGATACTGTGGTGACTGTTTTGTGCACGTTCGCAAACACAGTGCAAGCAGCTGGAGCATGTGGCACCACATCATGCCGCTGTTGTGGAGAAAAAATAAAACCATGCATCATATAAAAACACCACAAGTTCTAATATTTAATCCCTCTTATCGAGTAGACAATACAAGTATGCTCGTTCTGTTCCTCCGTATATGACCCATGATCATAGACATATAGTCATGATTAGTCGTGCATGTCCAGTGAGCGGCACGCTGAAGGACACCGCGTCATGTGGACCAGAGCTCACGTGGGTGACGTGACATTCAGATCACCAGCTGAGTGTACACATGATCAGATGGTCCTTTGCACATAGCACAGCCTGCCGACGTGCGCTCCCTCCAGCCTGTTGCACAGGTGATATACGTTTTTATGTATTTCCACATGAGGACAGCAAGCACACCCACACATATCTCATGGTGTAGAGTTATAATGTCATGTCCTTCAAAACCCGGTATATGTTCTCCAGCTGTGACTGGCAGATCCAGATATCTCAGCAGCTGCTACTTTGTGTGGCCACGCCCACCTGTCCGTTCAGCCCACAGAACAAAGTGCCACTCTCCGTTTCTTTGCTCTGTGATTACTTATTATACTAATTGTGCATGTAGTTACTGTAGTAATAATTATTTCTATACTTGTCCTGGCTGTGGTATCTATGTTTTTAATGTAACACAATGTCTGCACTGAGCCGTCATTACCAGCTGTCAGTGAGTGGCTGGCTGGCGATCAGCTGAGAAGTGCCTTGCTGTGCTGTGTGCACTCAGACGTGGCTGGCCGGTCCCCATGTGATCTTGTCTGTCCATAATTATCAGCATGTGATGCAAGTGTGGCCCCCTGCACGCCATGTTTGGGGGGGGGGCAATAGACACGCATGCCACATGTGTTGAGGGGGGAGCTGACACACTGGCACGCCACATGCTGGAGGGGTTTGGCACAGCCATACCCATGTGTGTTGCTTGGTGATGCCACATTCGTGTAGCATTTAGACAATTTTCACAAACAGCTCGAACGTGGTCAGCTGCTGTCTACTCTCATACCAGGAGCGCAAATAGCCCCGCCTTTTCTAAGTGTCCCGCGAGCAGTGCTGGATGTTCATATGTGCCACATGGAATGTGACCGACACCTGCCGAGAGAGGGGTTGAATGAGCACTCGCAGTGCACTCGCTGTCTTTCGGCTGCTGATGTACGCTAATGGTTGTGGCAACAGCTGTACGCGGTGTTTGAGGCAGCTCCAATTTTTCACAAGTGGCATGCAATTCCTCCTCCATGCGCCAGTCGGCCTCAATCATGTTATGTGTGAAGGCACGTTTACTCTTGTTACTTAATCCACTTGTCTATTCTTGCTGTGTAAACTCTATAATGTCTCTGATTTGTTGGACAATATTTATATCTACTGCTTCTTAGACTAGTATGACAAAAATTTTATGACTGGTGGTGCAAGAACCAGCATGTCCGCTAGATGGGGAGTATGCTTTGGCCGAAGACGGCCGAAGTCTACCGAGCTGGGCCCGGAACGTGCGGCTTGTTTTCACTGACAACTATACAGTCAGTTGCTCCATCTCACTCACACACAGTATACATGTTTATCATGCTACTAGCGTGCAGTACACTGACTGTATTCAACATGGAAACAAGATTTATTTTAAAGCTATCTGATATTTTCAGTTCCTCACTTGGTATGCAGGTGCTGTATGTGTCATTTTTCAGGTTTGAAATTATGTTGTATGCACCTGTTTCAAAGAAAGAAAAAAAAAAATCCACCCTCCTCACCACTTGTGTCAAGGATGATAAACTAACGTTCAGTTTTTTTTATTATGGGGCCTAATATTCAAATAGCTTCATTCATGAAGTCAGTGGTTTGATTCAGCGGCTCGGTTATTTAAGGCGCAAGTTTGAAAAAGTCGCCTGTCTTGTCGAACATCTTTCATCAGTAGACTAACAAGATTTTTAACATCGGTCTAGCAGGGGAAAATATCAACTAGACATAGGCCAAAAGTTACTTGTCTGTGTCCTGGGACAAGTGGATTTCTCTACCCTTGAGAGCAGTTTACAAAAAGGAAGAGGAAATTTTTTTTTTTTTTTTTAAATGCACTTTAATTCATTATTAGACTTGTTACAGATCACACACGCGCGCACACACACGCACGCACGCACAGGAAACAACAGTGAGGAGATTCAGAGTCAAAAGTCAAAGTTCATGCTAAACACGCTGATGTTTGTTTGCATAATATCAGCTCAGAAACAGGCCATATAATTGAGTACACAAAGAATTTGTCAAACGAATCTTAATTACATTTAATATTCACAAACAAAGGAAACAGTTGACAAGGTAACACGACAGAATTTTACAAAAATATAACTCGGTTATTTATGTATGAGACACCACATGTACGTATCGCAGGATTACAGGAAAATAATTCTCACTGGCTGCCAGTCAGAAAATAAAACAGCAAAATGTTCTGTATAGCAAAAAGTAACAAAGGCAAATGTTTGAAGTATTGCTTTAAGCTTCAGCATGCAAGAAACCTGAATAACTGGAGCACAAAATGTAAAAAGGACAGCATCAGCTGAGAGAATGAAAGCCAAGAAAAGTGAATCAGTCAAACCGTGATTACTCCTCATCACGCTGCATATGAGAGAAGAAGAGGGAAAAACATTATTATGAAGGCAGAACTATACAGCAACAAAGAGCGCAGACACACAAACACTCAAGACTACAAGTCTCCTTTACCCACGAGTCACCTGTACAAGTTTCATCACCACAAAGCTGATCAGCATTGTAGTTGATGCCGGAGCCCTCAAGGTCGAGGGTTTGACCACTAAAGGCCAAGCTATAAATATCAACAATAATTCTAATAATAAAAAGCACAGAGTGAACACTAAACTCCAAGGCATCCACTGTCAAGACCAGGACAGCCAACACCAAGGCATCCAACCACAAAGCCAAGGCATCTAACACCAATGCATCCACTGTCCAGGCTAATAAATGCAACACCAAGGCATCCACGGTCAAGGCCAGGGTATCTAACACCAAGACATCCAACCCCAACACCAAGACATCCACTGTCAAGACCAGGACATCCGACCCCAAGGCATCCACTACCAAGGCTAGGAATCAAATGGCAAGTCATCTGACATCAAGGCATCTAAAACCATGGCCAAGGCATCCTCCGCCAGGGCATCCACTGACATGGCTAACAAAACTAAAGCAAAAGCCTGGAAAAAAAAAATTGGGCCTTTAAGATGTCTTAAGGCCAAGAGAGTGTAAAGGATAAGCTTCATTTCCCATGTTTCATGAATTTTTCTGCTTCACAGCATTACTAAATACTGTTACAGGAGTTTAAGTAGTGATGGGTTTTGAGCTTTCTGCATATGTTAGTTTGACTACTTGCCATACTCTGCAGCAGAGGTAGTTATTACTACAAGAGGTAAAGGTCAGGGGAATTTACTGTCTTAACTGCTTTTATAGTCAAACATGTTTGAAAGCAGTTTTACACTAGACAACAGCATGCATTTTCAATAATTTTGTGAGTTTCAGTTATGCTAAATTAGTTAACTGTTAAATCAGTCACGTCAGCTAGCCTTAATCCAGGTGAAAGTTGTTTTACTAGCAAATGCTCAATCTGGAATTTCTGTTATTGTACATGAATATATTAATTTTAAATTAACCAGAGATAACCTAACTATGTATACACAGCTTATGGAACAGAGGAGATTGGAGATGCCAATATTTTTGTAGGACAAGCAAGGTCCAAGTCTTTAGGGTCCTGGTGCTTCCTGTCTTACTGTATGGCTGTGAGACTTGGATGCTAGCCAGTGACTAAAGGAACAACTGGATGTCTTTGGGGTGGTTCCGTGGTGTGGTGGATATGGCGATATGTTCCACTAGCGCATGCTCCCAGACTTGACTTGATGTGTGCTCACAGGAAGGTCAGTTATGTATGTGGGTAATGAGAAGCCAAAGGGCTGGACTGGGCCACGGCAGCCATGTTTAAGCAATGAGTCTAGACCGTCGGCTAACCTTGGCAGTCATGTGACAGTCTGTGGAAATGGTGTTAACACTGTGGTGAAACGTGCATTGTGATTCTCTTGACTTTGGACTCAGTTGCAGTGTCAAGACAAGGTCTTGTGAACAAACCTGGAAGAGGTCATAACCCTGTGCCTCAGTCATGTCGTACGGTCTGATGATCCCATCCTCCCTTATCAGTCTGACCGGCCTTTGTTTGGTCACTTCTTCTGTTGACTCTGCCACCCTGACAAAACAACACAGAACACATCATCCTGATGACAGCAGCTATTAACCCAGGAATCTGCCTGCAGCTTACATCCAACTCAATGTCAGTCATTACCACACGCTTATAAACATTAGATGGCAAACATTTACTCATCACTCACCTTAGAATCACTGACCTAAAACTGACCCATATTGGCAATGGCCTTTATCTAAAAGGTGGCTTATATTGGAAATGGCCTTTATTTAAATTTGATCTGTATCAGCAGTAGGTAGCATCTATATCTGCGGAATAAAGAGTTGGGCTACCAATACGTACACCTTGGTTTGATTATCGGTCATGCTACTTGTCTGTATCCTTGGACATGACACTTCTCCTGGATTGTCTTAGTCCACCTAGCTGCAGCTATAAATGGGTACTGGACTTGCCTATGGAAGTAACCTAAAATTGGTGTCCCATCCAGGTGGGGTTGTAGACTCTCACCCACTGCACACTATGGTATCTGGAAATAAGCACTGTTTTGATGGACCTTAGGGGCTGTATATGACTTGCTTCTCTTTCTTTAGCTAAAGCTAGTTTATACTGCAAATTGCCTTTATTTAAAGACTACAAGTGTTACATCGATACTTTTCTGTCGACGGAGGGGTGTACAGGGTCCTGGATTACCAGGAGCACACAACTCCTCTGAGAAGCAAAAGACAGAAGAAAGAACATGTGGTTAGTTTGGGTGTCCCCGATCTTTTACTGTTGATCTGACTTTACCATTTTAAGATGGTAATAATCACCAGCTGCATGATTTCTCTCACTAATGCCAAGGCCCTCAATAAGACTGTTGTAAGGCAAAGACCAATTAGGACCTTCCTTGATGACATCCTGATAAAAACTCAAAGAACGACACCATCTGGCACAAAAAACAAAACACCCAGAACTGCCCGACTGCTTCCAATTAACATCAAAGCTCAATCCCTCTCCAATGACAATAGACTTTTTCAATCATCTTGGTGTCGTCACGTGCTTATGCCCAGAAACTAACTGTAGCATGAACCAGATGAGAATCCATGACTCCCTGTGGATAGGTTGGTCTTTTATTCAGTGCATCTTATATAACTTGTTAATTGAAAGAGCCTTGGAAACATCTAGTGCTGAGTCATATCTCAGATGAAATAAACTGAACAAAACAAGTTTTCTCAGCAAATTTCAAGATCAAGTGACTTTTCTCTTGTTCCATTAGCAGATTGTTAACATGAAATCAAGGTGTTTTTAATGTGCAACACTGGGGGGAATCCAAATTAAAAAATTTAAACTCTTGTGGTGAGTCAATAAAAATGTTTAATCTCGGTTAAGACTAGAGATGATGTTTTTAAGACTCTTTCACATAACATTTTTAAGATGTATTATCTAAAACAAGTCCTTATATCTCACTAAAATTCTGCTAAAATGATTGTATCTTACATTAGTGTCATTACATATTTTTAAGTAGAAATTAGTCAAAATATACTTTGTAAGATTTTATGTTTTGGCAGTGCTCAAAGGCTAAAATCTGTTCCCTTCCTCATCTTCAAGTTGAAATATATGTTGTTTTACTGACAGCAGCTTCACAAACAAAACAAAGCAAGCAGGAATAGAATTCATTAATGAAGAACCACAGTATGGTCAGGAGTCAGTATGACGTGAGTGTTACAGAACTGATGGAAAAGTGAGTGAAAACTGATTAGCTAAGATAACTAATATTTATTTGTGTGGATCAGGATCTTTATTTTTCCATGCCAGCTCTTTTTGATAGTACAGTTAGCTCATTTAAGTCATTGCTGAACTGGTACATGCTTTAAAACTGTCCCCAGATTCGGACAGTTTCAACTCTTCATCCTCATACTCTATGTTTCAGTGCAAGAGCCGCGCACGAGGTGAAACATTTGGTACAAACTGAGCATTCAAGTGCATAGCAGAGACCTGGAGGAACATTCAGACTGATTGTCATTTTGTGCACACAAGATGCCGCTTTAAAATCAACAAAAATAACAAAAAAGTGCACCAAAGCAAAAAAAAGAAAAAAAAAAAAAAGAGGAGAAGAAGCATATGCCATGGTTACATCCGAGCACAGAGCTGCAGGTAAAAATTTCTCACCTTTCATTACTTCTATAGTGAGAGCATGGAACAATAAATTTTACAGGTTATGAAGAAGTGAAGCAGCAGTGTGACAGGGGTGTCATATTGGGGGGGCGTGGCCGGTGTCAGAGATCACAGGAACAGGAAGGGAGTGTTTTGGTGAAGTGACATGTTGACGGATGACAGATTTATATGTTTGCTCAGTGGATGAATGTGACCTTCAGGATTGACATAATGCAGAAACTTACCATCCGCTGGCTGCCTGTCCACACAAACATGCACATATGTGAAAACACAAAACTGATCTCTTTAATGTTTTGTTACACAACAGTTACTCTGCAATTGCAATGAGAAACTTCAGAGACATTCATTTCAAAGTGAAAATATTCAGAATGTGTCCTTTTATCTGGTTTCAATGGAGAAACAAAAATCACCACAAGCAGGAGTAACTTCAAGCTGGTATTTTTTGTGGTACTTAAAATGCTTATTGAGCATGTGTTTGATATATGTGTACCAATGCAGAGCACACAGTGTAGAAATAACTGGAAATCAGCACGTTTGAGAGCAACCACCCCGTTGAGCATCATTGATCTCAAAAACAGCAGTGGACCCAGGACAGTACCCTGGGGTTCCCCAGTCTTAACTGCAGAAAATTCTCTTGCAATGCCATGACATATGATGATGCAAGAGAACAAAGTTCCATATTTTTAGGGTTCCAGTGCTTCCTGTCTTATTGTGTGTTGATGAGACATTGATGCACCCAATCATCCAAGGTAACAAACTGGATGTCTTTGGTACTAGATCTTTTTGGATACTGCTGGAATGACTGTGTTAAATGAATGGGTAATTAGGGAGACTCCTATGAGGTGCATCACTTGCATTGTGAGGGAACGTCACAACATTTTGGTCACATGCTTTTCTGGGCATGGTCCCAAACACACGTGCCTCAGTGTTGAGGACCTTAACAAGTACAACAGGCTAAGGAGACAGATAACTTCTTTCAAGAAGGTGAAGATGGACTGGTTGTCTGTGTGGATGGTTGCCATCCAGGACCCAAGGGGGTTTCATAGTGTGGTGGATGCAGTAACACACCGCACCAAGTCAACAAGTCAAATCTACCTACGAGTACAAAAAAGTCACCTGAACCTGAACCAGCACATGCTCCCAGATCTGACCTGTGGCAGACGACAAGGAGATGCTGTCACAGTTTCCACTTCAGATCTTATTTTCTGGTTATCAAACCCACTTTTTTGTTTCAAGCCAATTAATATTTGGTACCAATTCCAAATTTATTTCCAAAACCAAGCCTGAACCCATTCTTCAATTTCAATTTGTTTCCTTTATATAGCGTCAAATCACAACAGAGTTGCCTCAAGGCGCTTCACACAGGTAAGGTCTAACCTTACCAACCCCCAGAGCAACAGTGGTAAGGAAAAACTCCCGCTGAGGAAGAAACCTCAAGCAGACCAGACTCAAAGGGGTGACCCTCTGCTTGGGCCATGCTACAAACATAAATTACAGAGATAATTCACAGAACAATTCACGGACGAATACACAAGAACTGCTGTTGGTGCACAGGACAGGAGGATCGCCAACACAAACACAACTCCCATCTCTGGATGGAGCTGCACCTTAAACAGAGAAAAAACAGAATCAGGCATCAGAAAGACAAAAATACTGTATAATTTGCCAGCATTAATCAACAAGAAAAACAGAAGAAATACTAAGGTGATCGCCGGCCGCTAGCCCTAAGATTCACTAAAAGACCCAGAATTTAGGTGAAGTTGAGGCTGCGGCCCACTTCAATTACTAATAACATGAATTAAAAGAGTAAAAAGTGTAAAACAAAACTGCAGCAGTATGCTAGCCATATGAAAGGGAAAATAAGTGCATCTTAAGTCTGGACTTGAAAGTCTCCACAGAATCTGATTGTTTTATTGATGCAGGGAGATCATTCCACAGAACAGGGGCATGATAAGAGAAAGCTCTGTGACCCACAGACTTCTTCTTCACTCTAGGGACACAAAGTAGTCCTGCACCCTGAGAACGTAAAGCCTGGGCCGCTACGTAAGGTTTAATTAGGTCAGCTAGGTAGGGAGGTGCCAGTCCATGAATAATTTTATAGGTTAGTAGCAGAACTTTAAAATCTGATCTCACTGGGACAGGAAGCCAGTGAAGAGATGCCAAAATGGGTGTAATGTGGTCAAACTTTCTGCTTTGTGTCAAAAGTCTGGCTGCAGCATTCTGAACCAATTCTTAGTCTGAACCCATTCCTTGGTGGTGGAAATGCCACAAAAGTATACTTGTGGTAGGTTCAACTCTTGGAGTGTCACTCAGAGGGGCTATTTTTTTACATGAAACAGAATTAAAGAGTTCAGCTTTAATGTTTCCTGTCTGCTATAGAACAAAACGACCACAAAAAAGAAACTCCAGACAAAAACAAAACATAAAATATAAAAATTAGTCAACACACCAGAAGAACAACAGATGAAAGCTCACTGTCACAATGTTCAACAGAAAATAGTACAAAGAACATGAGGTACAAATGACCACGTTAGACACAAAACTCAAAGAACTGAAACCATGTTTGTGCTGCAACACAATACTTAAATACAAACATATTTAAAGGCGGTTAAGTTGTGTCTTTACCTTTGGATGCCTTGAAAGGTGCTGCTGGCCATGTCCACAATGCCGCCAGTTGGTCGGGCCACCACGCCCACCAGCCCCTTTCCAATGCCTTTGAAGAAGCCTGCAGCGCCCTCCTTTTTCGCCCCTGCAAAGTTTGGACCAGAGTTCAATGTCAGTCAAGAAAACCTATTCAGCTACTGCTCTGACTTACAGGTCTTCACAGAACTGCTTGGCTCTTATTAACCTGTGAAGTGCCTTGAGGCAACTTTGTTATGATTTGGTGCTATAGAAATGAAAATAAATTGAAACTGAAATTGACCCAATTCACAATCAGTGCCACATGAGGTTGGTGTAAATATTACAACAAAGAAGCAGTTTTCTTTAGTCAACATCCTTGGGAAGACCCTTACCTTCCACAGGTTTGGTGATGATGCCAGTAACTCCACCAACAACTCCCTGCAAATGCACAGAGGGTGAACCATTACAAACCATGTGTGTGTGTGTGTGTGGGGGGGGGGGGGGGGGTCAGCGCTGTCAGACACACAAGGCATATACACTGACAGGTGTGGTGCCATCTATAGACAGTGCACCCAGAACGTATTCACAGTGTCACTTTTTCCACATTTTTTGGAAAACGATCATCCTGCTGGCTCCCAAAAAAGCCCCACAAGATCAGAGAACAATGTGATCAGGAATTAATAAGCCAGGGACAGAAACAGCAATTCAAACTCACAACAAAGAACCTTTACCCATTATTTTCTATAACTGGCATGCCTCATAATACTATGTTGTCCATCTACATCTGTGTCCTAAAGCACTGGAGTTCCACTGTAATGACAAAAAAAAACTGAAAACAAAAAACTATCAGAATAAAAGTGAGTGATTGTTTAAAAATTGTCCACAGAATCAAAGGGTCCTACTTGCCAGATGGCCTTCTCAGCCATCTGGCATACGCCTTTAGAAACACTGTGTTTTTAAAGGCATATGAGGGACCATCAGTGAGCTGAAGACCTGCTGGCTAATGCAGAGATGCATAACCATGTAAGGCTCTAAAATTTATCAAGTACTTTAAAATGAAAGATTAAATTCATTTGTAGGTAAAAGATTAAAAAAGTAATATCGTGGACTCTTCAATTTGATTAAAGTCATGCAGCAGCATTCTGGATGATTTGCAGATGGTTCTGAGATGCCTTAAACTCAAATATGAAAGAAATTTGATCTTTTTTTGACAGAGTTATGAATTTTTGAAAATTTGTTAAATCTTGGAAATTTGGAAAAATCCCTATTGTTGTTGGATTTCCAAGATTTTTCCTGACTTTAACTTTGACCTATGAGCTTGAAAATTTAATCACTTCTTGCCTATCAGGATATGAATCTTCTATGAAATAGTAGCATCTGCTGTTGACGCTACAAACTCAAAACTATTATGTTCAAACTGCTTTTTTAGCAATCTTGTGAATCACTAAACTAGTATTTAGTTGTATAACCACAGTTTTTCATGATTTCTTCACATCTGCGAGGCATTCATTTTGTTGGTGTGGAACCAAGATTTTGCTCGTTTACTAGTGTGCTTGGGGGTCATTGTCTTGTTGAAACACCCATTTCAAGGGCATGTCCTCTTCAGCATAAGGCAACATGACCTCTTCAAGTATTTTGACATATCCAACACCATAGTAGGAGAAACATGCCCATATCATGATGCATGCACCACCATGCTTCACTGTCTTCACTGTGAGCTGTGGCTTGAATTCAGAGTTTGGGGGTCGTCTCACAAACTGTCTGTGGCCCTTGGACCCAAAAAGAACAATTTTACTCTCATCAGTCCACAAAATATTCCTCCATTTCTCTTTAGGCCAGTTTATGTGTTCTTTGGCAAATTGTAACCTCTTCTGCACGTCTTTTATTTAACAGAGGGACTTTGAGGGGGATTCTTGCAAATAAATGAGCTTCACACAGGCGTCTTCTAACTGTCACAGCACGTACAGGTAACTCCAGACTGTCTTTGATCATCCTGGAGCTGATCAATGGGTGAGCCTTTGCCATTCTGGTTATTCTTCTATCCATCTTGATGGTTGTTTTCCGTTTTCTTCCACGTGTCTCTGTTTTGTTTTTTTTTGTCCATTTTAAAGCATTGGAGATCATTGTAGATGAACAGCCTATAATTTTTTGCACCCGCGTATAAGTTTTCCCCTTTCCAATCAACTTTTTAATCAAACTACGCTGTTCTTCTGAATAATGTCTTGAACGTCCCATTTTCCTCAGGCTTTCAAAGAGAAAAGCATGTTCAGCAGGTGCTGGCTTCATCCTTACATAGGGGACACCTAATTCACACCTGTTTGTTCCACAAAATTGACAAACTCACTGACTGAATGCCACACTACTGTTATTGTGAACACCCCCTTTTCTACTTTTTTTTTACTAATAGCCCAGTTTCATAGCCTTAAGAGTGTGCATATCATGAATGCTTGGTCTTGTTGGATTTGTGAGAATCTACTGAATCTACTGGTACCTTGTTTCCCATGTAACAATAAGAAATATCCTCAAAACCTGGATTAATCTTTTTAGTCACATAGCACTACTATTATTCTGAACACTACTGTACATGCCCTGAGGCATATCAGGTTAGTGCTTATCCCAGACAGTGTGAAGCAGATGAAAAGTCTATGACTGCTCCCTGGATGGGATGCCAGGCCACTGCAAGTTACCTAAGAGGCTAAGGCCAATACCCACTTACAGATGGTTTGAGTGAGACAAAGTATTTTATACAAGGACAGTGACAGGTAGCAGGAAGCACGGACCTGGTCTGTAGATTGGTAATCGAACTTCTATCCCAGAGAGCCACCTATTCTGTTTAGTCATGCTGGGTTGGTGTCAAAATGTCCTAGAATGTTCATACCTTCAGCAGTCCTTTGCCACCTTTGGCCAGACTATCTCCAAAGTCTTTGGGTGGTCGATTCATCTCTTCACGTCGTTTCTGCTGGTACTCCTTGTCCATGGTAATAGCTGCAAGGCCTTTACCCACTGACCCTGTGATGCGGGATACCACGCCTGCAGCGCCACCTACAAGAAAGATTTTTGGAAGGTATTAATCAATTTGTGTACACATTGATACTTTGTTAAATGCCACAATAGATTTTATCGATGTCAGTCCATTCATCATCTTAGGGTATTAGGAGCTACAGTGGTTTCCATTCTACACTGGTTGAGAGATGGAGGTCACAGTGGACAGTTTAGATTGACATTTTATTGTGATAAATTAGGAAAATAATCATTGCCAGACATGTAACTGATGATGATGGTTACTTTTTTGAAAAATAACATCACTCCGTGAATCCAGTAAGTTGAAGTGGCACTGACTAGCACCTTATTTGTCTTGTACCACATTTCTTTTTGAGGCAAACTCTACTTGATTGGTCCTGGCTACGGTCTGGCATGAAGTTGGACTGTTCCCATAGCAAAATGGGGTTCTATTTTTTGCTCATTTCTATTTCAGCACACAGAATAGGTGTTGTAAGAGAGAGAACAACAACAGACTCTTAAGTTATTGGACATCTCAGTCTACATACCTGACCTACAGTCAATGTGTGTTTAAAACTAGGAACTTAGGAACTATTTGCATCCATTTTTGAAGGTGATTATATGTTATTTGATGGCTTGTATAATTGAAATTTAGAACGTTTGTGTTCTTTAAAACTGGTCAGTCCCTCAAATCGCAGAAGTGAATATTGCTTACCAACAGTGTGACCCAACAGACTGCGGACTCCGATTACCAAACCTTCAGCAAACTCCTCTGGGCCCTGCACAGCACCCTGAGGAACACAAGGGAACCACAACACTTTAATTCATAGCTCTGATATTATCGTAAAACAAATGTTCAAGAACTGACATTATGTATACACAGAACTGTTTTTTTCCACCTGCAAAATATAGCGAAGATCCATCCCATCCTGTCTATGGCTGATGCAGAGACCCTGATCCATGCATTTGTTTCTTCTAGATTGGACTACTGCACTGTTCTATTTTCTGGTTTCCCGCAGTCCAGCATTGGGGGTCTCCAATTGGTTCAAAATGCTGCTGCCAGACTCTTGACAGGAAGCAGAAAGTTTTACCACATTACACCCATTGTGGCGTCTCTTCACTGACTTCTCTCTGTGAGAGCCGATTTTAAGGTTCTGCTATTAACCTATAAAATTATTCATGGACTGGCACCTCCCTACTTAGCTGACCTAGTCAAGCCATATGTACCAGCCCGGGCTCTGTGTTCTCAGGGTGCAGGGCTACTTTGTATCCCTAGGGTGAATAAAAAGTCTGCGGGTCACAGAACTTTCTCTTATCATGCCCCTGATCTGTGGAATGATCTCCCTGTGTCAATAAAACAGTCACATTCTGTAGAGACTTTCAAGTCCAGACTTAAGACGCATTTATTGTCCCTTTCGTATTGGCTAGCATACTGGCATAGTATGTTACTATGCTTCCTACCCTTTTAAAATCATTTTATTCGTAAACAGAGCGGGTCTCAGCTTCAACTTTATCTAAAGTCTGAGTCTGTTAGTGAAGCTTAGGACAAGTGGCTGGAGATCACTTCAGCAATTCTTCTGCTTTCCTGTTGTTTAATGCTGAATAATTATACCTTAGGTGTAATTTTTCTGGCCAACTGATTGTTTTCTTTTTCTCTCTGTCCGAAATGCAGTTGGATCCACGTGCTTGGATTTCTGATGATTTCTGGAAGAGACACGGAACAAATTCTGCTGCAGGAACAGATCCAACAAGTGGCTCTATGACCCTCAAACCCCCCCCACCAATGGTGGACTGGATACCTACATGTGGTATTAGGGGGCATGCACACGCAGTGACCGGCAGCAAGAGTTTGGCGTTCGAGTTTATTGTTTTAATACTTGTTTTTAAGAGTTTATTCCCCTTGTATGTCTATCATTGTGTAAATGCTCATTCTGCTGCTAACTGAAATGGATCTCCTTTATTTTGCCACATTGTGGCTTTTATTTTATACCCTGTTTGTGAGGGATCTCACCGGAGCTGTTAATCCAATAGGGGCACATCATAGTCATACTTACACCAGAGACGTGTTGATGCAACTGAACTGTGTCAGTCTGAATCGTGTGACAGATGTCACATTACCAGAGTTTATCCTGAGGGATTTTAATCATCTGTATTTTAACAAAAGTGATTTGACAAGGAAGAAGAGGAGAAAGCAGGGGAAACTAGGTGGTGTTAGGCTGCGTTTGCGTAAACAGCAGCTCACCAGGATTTCCCTGCCCTCTGTGATTATAGGAAATGTCCAGTCCCTGAGAAATAAAGTGGATGAACAATAGAGAAACGTCCACTTCCAAAATGATTTTAGGGACTCTTGCGTCATGGCCTTTACAGAGACGTGACTCACTGAGGAAGACAGACGCCAGTCTGCTCATCAATGGTTTTGGAGCTCCCTTTTGTCTAGATCATCAGGCTGAAGTGACAGGGAAAGCACAAGGAGGCGGGGTATGTTTGCATGTCAACAACTGATACAGCAGCTCTGAGACTGTCAGATAAAATCTGCACACCAGATGTTGAACTTTTATCTGTGTCACTGCGTCCTTTTCATCTGCCCTGTGAATTTCCACAACTTTTTATAACAGTACTACAACTCCTGGCAAAAATTATGGAATCACCGGCCTCGGAGGATGTTCATTCAGTTGTTTAATTTTGTAGAAAAAAAGCAGATCACAGAGATGACACAAAACTAAAGTAATTTCAAATGGCAACTTTCTGGCTTTAAGAAACACTATAAGAAATCAGGAAAAAAAATTGTGGCAGTCAGTAACGGTTACTTTTTTAGACCAAGCAGAGGGAAAAAAATATGGAATCACTCAATTCTGAGGAAAAAATTATGGAATCATGAAAAACAAAAGAACGCTCCAACACATCACTAGTATTTTGTTGCACCACCTCTGGCTTTTATAACAGCTTGCAGTCTCTGAGGCATGGACTTAATGAGTCACAAACAGTACTTTTCATCAATCTGGCTCCAACTTTCTCTGATTGCTGTTGCCAGATCAGCTTTGCAGGTTGGAGCCTTGTCATGGACCATTTTTTTCAACTTCCAAAGATTTTCAATTGGATTAAGAGCCGGACTATTTGCAGGCCATGACATTGACCCTATGCGTCTTTTTGCAAGGAATGTTTTCACAGTTTTTGCTCTATGGCAAGATGCATTATCATCTTGAAAAATGATTTCATCATCCCCAAACATCCTTTCAACTGATGGGATAAGAAAAGTGTCCAAAATATCAACGTAAACTTGTGCATTTATTGATGATGTAATGACAGCCATCTCCCCAGTGCCTTTACCTGACATGCAGCTCCATATCATCAATGACTGTGGAAATGTACATGTTCTCTTCAGGCAGTCATCTTTATAAATCTCATTGGAACGGCACCAAACAAAAGTTCCAGCATCATCACCTTGCCCAATGCAGATTCGAGATTCATCACTGAATATGACTTTCATCCAGTCATCCACAGTCCACGATTGCTTTTCCTTAGCCCATTGTAACCTTGTTTTTTTCTGTTTAGGTGTTAATGATGGCTTTCATTTAGCTTTTCTGTATGTAAATCCCATTTCCTTTAGGCGGTTTCTTACAGTTCGGTCACAGACGTTGACTCCAGTTTCCTCCCATTCGTTCCTCATTTGTTTTGTTGTGCATTTTCGATTTTTGAGACATATTGCTTTAAGTTTTCTGTCTTGACGCTTTGATGTCTTCCTTGGTCTACCAGTATGTTTGCCTTTAACAACCTTCCCATGTTTGTATTTGGTCCAGAGTTTAGACACAGCTGACTGTGAACAACCAACATCTTTTGCAACATTGCGTGATGATTTACCCTCTTTTAAGAGTTTGATAATCCTCTCCTTTGTTTCAATTGACATCTCTCGTGTTGGAGCCATGATTCATGTCAGTCCAGTTGGTGCAACAGCTCTCCAAGGTGTGATCACTCCTTTTTAGATGCAGACTAACGAGCAGATCTGATTTGATGCAGGTGTTAGTTTTGGGGATGAAAATTTACAGGGTGATTCCATAATTTATTCCTCAGAATTGAGTGAGTCCATATTTTTTTCCTCTGCTTGGTCTAAAAAAGTAACCGTTACTGACTGCCACAATTTTTTTTTCTTGATTTCTTATAGTGTTTCTTAAAGCCAGAAAGTTGCCATTTGAAATGACTTTAGTTTTGTGTCATGTCTGTGATCTGCTTTTTGTCTACAAAATTAAACAACTGAATGAACATCCTCCGAGGCCGGTGATTCCATAATTACTGCCAGGGGTTGTATACATTGACACAAAGGCAAATGCTGTCTGTGCCTCTGGCACTGTTTTTGATGCTGTAGAACAACTGCAGTCCATCTCACCTGATGCTCCTGGTTTTATCTTAGGTGATTTTAACCATGTCTCTTTACATTACCTGCCCAACCAGATGTGGTAAGACTTTGGATTTATGTTATGGGTCAATTAAAGATGCTTTTAAATCACTCCCTCTTCCCCCTATGGGTTCTGCAGATCATAGTTGTGTGCACCTTCTGCCAACCTACAATAGATAGATAAACTTTATGGAGCTCACAGAGGAGAAATTTACATGTTACGTCAGCTCTTAAGAAAACACACAAGGTGGGTGCAAGTAGAGGAAAATGTTCATCAAACAGCGTGTGCAAGGATAAGCAATAATAATAATACTTGTAACAGTACAAGACATAAGAAATGAGGTAGAAATAGAATATATATATATATACACACACACGCACTCACATACGTGCGTATATATATATATATATATATATATATATATATATATATATATATATATATATATATACACACACAAGGTCTGTGATAAAAAAGCGGTCCTTTTTATTTTTTTCAAAAAATAAATGAATTTGATTCATATGTTTTTACGTCAGACAAGCTTGAACCCTCGTGCGCATGCTTGAGTTTTGTCATGCCTGTCGGTAACGTCATTCGCCTGTGGGCAGGCTTTGAGTGAGGTGTGGACTCCCCCTCCCGTCGGAATCTCTTTGTCTGAGACGCTGCAGGGAGACGGCGCGCGTTGCTTTATCAAATTTTTTGAGGACCGGTGAGGGATATCCGTGTGGACACTATTCGAGAAATTCAGCTGGTTTTCGGTGTAAAGTTTAACGGCTGATGAGAGATTGTGGAGTTTCTTTCGCTTTAAGGACAGTCCACAAAGCGGATCGGCGCGGCGCGGTCGGAGGTGGCGTCCGTCTGGCTGTTTTGAGCTGAGAACATCCTAATTTAAAGCTCTGTTCACCCAGGACGTCGTCAGAGAACAGAGAAGTTTCAGAAGAGGCCAGCATGAGGAGTTTATGTGGACATTCCACGTTAAAGGAGATTTTGTAATAAAAGAACGTGCGGACGAGTCGGGTCCGTGACAACGCCCCAAATCCGTCTGCGCCGCGACAGGAAAAACACCTCCGTGTCGAAAACCATTTGTAAAATTCAGGCGGCTTTTGATGGCTTTCAACAAGTGAGTATCTCAGAAATTGTTTAACAGCTGGGCATGTTCCAACTTGTCCGTTAAGGTTTCCAACGGAGGTGTTTTTCCTGTGGCGACCCCCCCGCGGTCGGGTCCGGCCCGACATGCGAATCTGCCCGCACGTTCTTTCATTACAAAATCTCCTTTAACAGTGGAATGTATGGATAAACTCCTGATCCCGAATTCTTCTGAAAGTTCTCTGTTATCCCACGACGTCTTGGGTCCACAGAGCCTGAAATTAGGAAGTTTTCAGCTTGAAACAGCGAGACGACGCCGCCTCAGAGCGCAGATGGCCGTCAGGCGCCATGGGCCATCCTTACGGCGACAGTAAAACTCCAAAATCTCTCATCAGCCGTTAAAATTTTCACCGAAAACCAGCTGAATTTATCGAATGGTGTCCACTCAGTTGTGCCTTACAGTTTTTGAAAACATTTTTATCAAACAAAGCAGCAGTCTCTGAGCCATTCCTAAACAATGAAAAAAATCGACGAGAGGGTGGGCCACTCCTCACTCAAAGACTGCCCACAGGCGAATGACGTAACCGACAGGCGTGAAAAAACTCTTGCATGCCCACGAGGGTTCGAGCATGTCTGATGTAATCACACGTGTTTCAAATCCATATAGTTTTTGAAAAAAATAATAAGGTCCGTTACCTTTCTCACAGACCTCGTATATACACACACATACATGCATACACACATATACACCCATGTACATACCTATATATATGTATACATATGCATATACACATATACATACACATACTCCCATACAAGAGTGTTTTAAAGAGGGACAAAGTACAAACCAAGGAGGTGAAAGGCTGGACTGTTGATTCTGAGTTCTCCCTGCAGGAATGTTTTAACTGTACTGACTGGGATATGTTTAAGCAGTCTTGTGATGACTTAGATAAACTCAATGATGTCATATGCTCTTACATTGCTTTTTGTAGAGATATCATTGTTCCCTGTAAGAGAGTTAAAATTTATCCCAACAACAGACCATGGGTCACTAAATCAGTGAAATCCTGTTTAAAGAAAAAGAAGGGTGCCTTTAAAAAGGGAGTAGCTTCAGGCCTTTTTTTAGCCACCTAGGAGCTTAAAATAGAGATTCCTAAAGCAAAACAGAGGTACAAATCTGAGCTGGAGAATAAGACGCCTGCTCACAACCTTGGGTCAGCTTGGTCTAGTATGAAGGCTATTGCGGGCCTCCAAAATATGAAAAATAGCAAAAGCATCACTTTAAATAGTTTCAACTCAGATAATGAACTACCTAATGCTCTTAATTGTTTTTACAATCGTTTTAACACATCTGATTTTAGCAAAGAAACCCAGGAACTTGGTCTCAAGCTCCATGACCCCCGACATTTTTCCTTTAACCAACGGGATATTGAAACAGCCTTCCTTAGCACAAAAGTAAACAAGAGTCATGGTCCAGACAAAATCTGCAGCCATTTACTCAAATCTTGTGCAAAAGAGCTGAGCTGAGTTTCTTTTATCATATTTTTAATCAGTCCTTGGAAACACAGCATGTTCCCAAAGTATGGAAAGATGCTGTTGTGGTCCCAGTTCCTAAATCCAGCAATCCCACAACCTTGAATGATTTTAGGCATGTTGCCCTAACATCAATCCCGATGAAAATCTTTGAGAAATTGTTATGGTCTGAAATGCTAAAAAGTACTAGGGATGCACTTGATCCGTTACAATTTGCTTACAGGCCTAACAGAGGAGTGGAGGACGCCACACTCACGCTGCTTAATCTGCTTTTTAGGCATCTGGAGGGAAATGGGTGTTACGCCAGGCTTTTGTTTATTGACTTCTCCTCAGCTTTTAACACAATTCAACCCTGTATTTTAACCCAAAGGCTTTTAGAACATTTTAAACTAAACAGTATTCTTGTGGGCTGGATTTTAGACTTTAACAAACAGAACACAGAAAGTCAGAGTGAATGGGCTTTTATCAAACAACATGTGTTCTTCTACTGGCTCGTCACAAGGGTGTGTGCTCTCACCTTTGTTATTTATTCTTTATACCAATATGTGTCAGAGCACTTTTAAAATCAGGTTCATTTTAAAATATGCAGATGACAGTGATTGTCAGTATGCTGTGGGACAATAAGAACGGCCACGGCCGTGTAAGTTGACCCCTTTGTTAAAGGTGTGAGGACTCATATCTTCAGCTCAATACATTAAAAACTAAAGATATGGTCACTGATTTTAGGAAGCATGCCAGCACACCTGACAACACAATAATTAATGGCCAACCAAATTGTGCAAACTTGTAAATACCTTGGGACTATCACTGATAATTCACTGAAGTTTGAGGCAAACTGTGAGGTGGTGTGCAGGAAGGGGCACCAGCGCTTGTTCTGCCTCAGGAAACCTTCCTACTTCCACATCGGCCAAACCATGTCAACACTATTTTATTGTGCTTTGATTGAATCTCTTTCATCCTTTTATTTGGTGGCATGGTTTGGCAGTCTGACACTGAAGGAAAGAAACAAACTGGGTCCGATTATTAAATGGTCCAGTCGGCTGATTGGTGAGTCCCTGCTGAGTTTAGAATTACTGTACACCAAACAATTACAGAGGATAGCCAGCTGCATTACAAGTGATGACTCCCACCCTCTGGCTAATGAATTCCAGCTCCTACCTTCTGGTTGTAGATTCAAAGTCCCAAGGTGCAGGACAAAACGCTACAGGAGCAGCTTTATTCCAGCAGCAATTGTCCACTTGAATAAATCTTAGCAGGGTTTGCACATATTTATCTATTTATTTATTTATTTGCCTTTTGCACATCTATTTCATGCTGGCTGTGTTTTAGTGATTTCTCTTGATGCCTGTTTTAGTCTTTTAGTAAGCTTGTGAATGCCCAGTTGTGTCTGTGTTACGCTTTTGTTTTGCATATGTTCTTTGTTAGTGTTTCAGTATTTTTATTGCTATTGTTGTGCCTGACTAACATGGACACCCTTTTCTGTTTGCTACAAGACAAAGCTACCTACGGGTACAAATAAAGTCACTTGAAGCTGAACCTGCATGGGCTCTCATCAATTGTTGTGTTGCGTATTGTAAACCTTTTTGGTAGAATGGCCTAAGCAGTGGGTCGCCCCTTCGAGTCTGGTCTGCTTGAGGATTCTTCCTCCATATCATCAGAGGGAGTTTTTTCTTACCACTGTCACCTGTGTGCTTGCTCTAGGGGTTGATAAGGTTGGACCTTACTTGTGTGAAGTGCCTTGAGGCTGCTTTGTTGTGATTTGGCGCTATATAAACTAAATAAATTGATACTGAATTGATGTATACACAGAATAGTTTTCACCAGGTGTAACCCAGGTGTTATTGTAGGTCATCCATGAAGTAATAAAAATGTACACAAAGGTAGACACTGGTCTACGGCATTCCAAAGGTGAATAAGTGGTCAGTGGGTAGAAGGGGATTTTCTTATCACGTCCCTTTTTAGTGGAACAATCTGACGACTGATTTTGTTGGGGCTTATAAATCGAGAGTTACGAATGTAACTACAGTTCTATGAATTCCGGATGACCGCCAGAGGGTGGTGCTTTAGCACCTGGATAACTACATGTGCGCAGCACAGAGAGGTCGAGAATATATACCATCAAAGTCATGCCATTGGATGTGACCTGGGTGACATCACTGGTTGTCTTTATATACCAGACGAACCCAGCGATCGTTTCTTTTCGGAATGAACTCGCAAGACTCTGAGTGACAAGCAACTCTGGCAGTCATCCTGAATTCATAGAACCGTATTTACATTTGTAACCCTTATTCTATTTCGTTCCTCCTGACCGCCAGAGGGCGGTGCTTTGGCACCTGGATGACTTAATACCAACAAGGTCACAAAGAGTCACACTCACCTAGCATCAGCAGTGGGGAGTGGAGGCAGACAACACCACCAAAGTCACTGCAGGAGGAATGGCCACATCCAGTCTGTAATAGCGGGCGAAGTACAGGACGAAGCCCACATAACAGCAGCACAAATATCACTCAAAGGAACACCTCTCAGTGCAGCCCAGGAGGTGGACATCCCTCTGGTGGAATGGCACATAACTTTAGGAAACTGAAGACCCCTGGACTTGTATACTTGTAACATGGCATCCACAACCCAATGTGAAAGTCGCTGCTTTGATACAGCACAGCCTTTTTTGTGATCACTGTAACCAACAAACAGGGCATCTGTTTTCCGAATCCAAGCAGTCGCACTAATGTACTGCTTCAACATTCGAACAGGACACAGGGAACCTGAGACAGACAATCCTGGATCAGAATGCGGGGCATACACAGCCAAGGAAATTGGTTGGTTAATATGAAAGGCTGAAATACTCTTAGGTAAAAAGGATGGATTAGGCCACAGCGTAACACCAGATCCGTCAGAATTCCATCACAAACAGTTCTCAGCGACCGATAGGGCATGGAGCTCTCGCACTTGCGTAGCCAAAGATACTGCAAGTAGAAAGGCAGTTTTCACTGACACCCACTTAAGATCAGCACTTTCAACTGGTTCGAAAGGAGATAAGCTTAAACCCTCCAGGAAGGTTCCATGAAGATACGCGTGCAAGCCTTGGAGGCCGCAAATGTAGAGCACCTTTCAAAAAATGACACACTAAGGAATGCGAACCCAGTGACCAGCCGTCAATGTAGATGTGCCGGGCAGAGATTGCAGCAACATGAACCCTTAAAGTAGTGACAGAAAGTCCTTTCTCCAGCGGTTCTTGTAAATATTTGAGTAGAATAGGCACAGGGCAACACTCTAGGTCTAACTTTCAGTTCTCACACCACCGGACAAACAGCTTTCATCTGTTGCCATACAAAGCCCTGGTAGAAGCAGCACGCAAGTTAAGGATAGTCTGAACAACAGACTGGTCAAAAGAACCTAACAAGGAGTTCAGCCCTTCAACGGCCACACATGCAATTGAAGGCGTCCTGGATGAGGGTGCCAAATCCTCCCCTGTAGCTGTGACAACAAAGCCTAGGTTGTTGATCCAAATTTGTAGGGGACACAAGAACAGAAATCCCAAAGGTACCACTAGTGACACTGCAGTCAGTGTGCCCATCAACTGGAGCAGCACTACTCCAGTTACATCGCCCACTCTCTGCAGGGATGGCGATGCAGTCATAGTTAGGGAGTTGATGGCAATGCCGATGAAGGTTGTTTGTTGACTGGGAACGAGAGAACTCTTCGCAAAATTCACTGTGAGTCCTAACTGAATCGATGTGCGCCTGCTCCTGAGTCGGAGCGCAGACAAGCCAATTGTCTAAGAAGGTTAGGATTCTTAATCCGAGAGTTTGCAGTGGGGCTAGTGCTGCAGCACGTCTGACAGGCTGAGGCCTGGACTTCTGGCGTAGGTCAACAAATTGTTGCCGAGATTTACTAGCCTCAACAGCACGCTCCAACGTTTGTTGGGCTGCAGGTCCAAATACTTGGCCTGGAAGAACCGGCAGTGAATGGAGTGTACCTCTGCAGGATTCAGACAGAGGGGACTCTGCAAGCCACACCTTACGTCTAGTGATGGTAAGGGTTGACATCAGTCTGCCAAGCTCTCTGGACATATAAGCAAAAGTCTGGAGTGAGGCATCACTAAGACTTTGAGTAGCATCATCAACCTCTGCCTCCCTCAAAGACTTTGAGAGGGCAAGGGCTAAATGGGACAATGAGTTGCCTAGGCGACCAATGCGAGCAGCTATGTCATAGCTTTTGGTGAGGAGGTCATCAGTGAGCCTACACTGAGGTCGTGGGCAGCGGGCATCTGGGCGAGCAACATCAGCCGGAGCCACAACCAGGTTCGAAATAATGCTGTCGACGGCAGGCATATGGTCAGACCATACTGAGCCGAATCACACACAGAGCTAAGGGCACTGCAGTCCCACGATAGATGGGTCAATGATTTGCGGTCTGCCCAACATTGGTGAAGCTCCTTGATATATGGTTGCGAAACTGTAACATTGAACTCAAGTATCTGAGTGACTTTGAAAAAGGCACTTGAAGCGGTGGTTTCCCCAGGGGGATTGTCGACCCCAAGCCTGGATAAAGCCAACTGAACAGTTGCTTGACAAAGGATAGCCCAGGTCCGGTTTGCAGCAGGGACTCAGCCTCAGAGGTGTGAGAACCCACTAATGAATGGCTTGGAGAGAGACTCCTCTCATCCTGATCCTCCACACAATTTGCATCACTTGTCATGTACAAGGAATCACTCACAGCCACAGACTCAACACGAGGCATGGAGCGTGAAGCACTCACAGCGTAAAAGCTAGTACAATGCACAGAGCATGAAGCACTCACAGCCCAAGTGCTAAGTCACTTACAGCAACGACGACAACAGTAGCTGCTAGCGGAGCTGTTGAACTTAGTAAAATGGCGGCAGTGCAGATGAAGTACTTCAAGGAGTGGAAAACACTCATGGCAAGCCCAACACAGTACACTACCACACAGCTAACGGGGTCAGCGACACAACTAAACAAGTAGCCAGCTTTCATCGAAACAACACAACTAAAGGGTTAGTGGCTAGCAACTAATGACTTCAACTGTGCACAGAGGAAAATACCCCTCAGGGAAGCAGCGAAAGCGCGCACCCGGCAAGGGAGGTGTACTCACGACAAAACGGTGAAGCCGCGTCTCGCAGCCTCTGGAGGACGTTCCAACCGAAAGTGGGTTGCGAGGCTACAAGTGAGAGCAGCAATCGCAGCTAAATGCGTTCTCAACCTCTTCAGAATGCGAGAATGTAGAAAAGAAACGATCGCTGGGTTCATCTGGTATATAAAGACAACCAGTGACGTCACCTAGGTCACATCCAATGGCATGACTTTGTTGGTATATATTCTCGACCTCTCTGTGCTGCGCACATGTAGTTATCCAGGTACTAAAGCACTGCCCTCTGGTGGTCAGGAGGAATGAAACAGAAACTGACTTAAGACACAGCTGCATTTTGAGGTACTATGGGCTTTAATGATTTAATGATTTGAGTTTTAATGAAAATCAGAATTCAAAAATTAGTTTGCAGGGAGAGGTATTGAAAACAGTGAACAAGGTTAAATATGCAGAATCAGTGTGCGCTGAAGATGATGAATTGGATGCAGAAACAGTCAAGAGTCAAGTCTGGATGGAACAAGTGAAAAAGGTCATCAGTGCACGAGAAGAAGTTGGGTGTGTCAGAATTGAGAATGCTGCTCTGGATGTGTGGACTTGCAATGAGTCACAGAAGAACACATGAGGGAACCAGAGGAACAGGCAATACCTAAGTACAGGATGGCAGATTGAAGTAGTCTGAGAACTTGATGAAAAGAGATAAACTTATTGTTGGTAAAGGAGCCATAAAAATGGAAGTACAGGAGAAGACTGATGTGCAGGTAGATAGGTAGACTGCAGGAAGAATTCTGATTAGGGAGGAGGTTCATGAGCAGAATGTGTGAAGAAAGCCCATTAGAACCACCGACACATGTAGACTCAATAAAAGATCAAGAGAAAAAAAAATTCTCAAACATTTCTTTCAATCTGAAGAAATACTAAATGGTGAATGATGAGCATTTCTACTGTGTTTCTGATTTGACAGGACTCGCCAGTGATGCGTGCAACTCCGGATATCACTGTGGATGTGAATGGATGAATGTAAGGCATCACTGGATAGTACGCATCCAATACACAAACTGGAATGAACCAGGCAGAAAGTTCTGCCTTTGGATATACTTTAAACGGTTTGTAATCCTGTAAGTATACCTGGAAAGGCTCGTAGAAAAAGGCCTCCACTCCTTCAGACAGACCCCGAATCAGTCCAAATGGGTTTCCCAAAACGTCCAAACCAAGAACAAGAACATACATCTGCTTCAGAAACTGTAATTAGAAGACAAAACTTGTTAATTAGTTTTGGAAATGTTGCACAACTGCATTGTAGTACATTTTCTGGAATATAAGTCACAGTTTTGTTTTTGTTACTAGTTGGGGAGGTCCTGCAACGTATATACCAGTGCAACTTACACACCAAATAAATCTGAGGGTTTTACATATGCCTACTTAATCCGAAAGGGTTTGTGGTGATGTTTTCCTGCAAATTATCATGTCTTTGCATCACTGTGAAGCAATCTTGCAGGAACAAATGTTCTGACGTGTCTATACACTGAGAGACAGAGGTTAAAAAACCTACAAAAATGTTAATTTTCCAAAAATTAACAAAACGTGTAA
Organism: Thalassophryne amazonica; assembly: GCF_902500255.1. NCBI lineage: Eukaryota > Metazoa > Chordata > Actinopteri > Batrachoidiformes > Batrachoididae > Thalassophryne > Thalassophryne amazonica. The sequence continues at coordinate 38,159,713 of NC_047104.1, read as the reverse complement.
AATTTTAATTGCCTCTATCATAAGACCATTAATCGATATTGATCTGATTCTTTTCTTCTAGATACTCATTTTTATAGGTATATTGCACTATAAGATCAATGTTAATTTTTGTTCACGTGTGGTAACAGCTTCTTTGCAAATTTGATGATTTTGTATGTTCTTACTCAAAAACTATTCCTGTATGGTTTTCCCAGGAATCAAAGCACAAAACAAAATAAACTCCAACAATAACAGTACCTGAAAATAATTAAAGTACATAACAGCAACACACAAATATCCAAAATTAAAAAGCTGATAAAAAAAAAGAACAAAAAAAAAGAAAAAAAAATACACCAAATGGACTCATGTTGTTACTGTAGTGTTTCTAATACTGTGGACCAGCAATCCATTTCCATCTGACAATTCTTCTGTCCAAACTGTATCAAATAACATCTAATATGTTGTCCAACGGATGTTTATTTGTCTATCTTGCTTTTTGTGAAATGTAAAAATCCTTCTACTAAGTAGGAGCACATGCTGTGGTGTGCATCTGTCCTACACTGAGTTCATGTTTAGTCTTTAACTTGCCCTCAGGGAAACGCTGTGCTATAAAATGAGTTCCACATACAGAAAAAGGTGGAACTTATTCTTTGACGTGACATATAAGTGCTTTTTCCACTTCAGAATGCATTTTCGGCCAGATACGACTTATACTCCACAGTGACTTATAACTTTGAAAATACATTACCCATTTCTATAAGGTTACTGGATGTGTCCTTTCTGTCATCTTACATGTTTTAAACAGTTTACCTGGTCGTAATGTTACAGATTATATAAGGCTATCAATTTTTTAATTAATTGGTTTTGTGAGGTTGCCAGTTATGTACGGTTACCAATCAACAGACTTGCTATAAGTAGAAAAACTCTTATAAATTATGTTAAATCTAAAATGTCAAAAGTTATCACAATTCTGTATAAAGCACAATACTTCCTCTCCCAGCATTCTTTGGTTACGCTGTATCATTTATTGCTTGTCCCATATATGACCTATTGTATTGAGGTTTGGGGAAACACATATAAAACAAACACAAACCCAATATTTCTGTTACAAAAGAAAGCTATAAGAGTTATAAGTAAAAACCCATATCGTGAGCAAAGAAACCCACTGTTTGCATGCTTACACATTTTCAAATTTTGGGACTCGGTTGATTATATTACGATACAGACCATGTATAAAGTTAACAATAAACTCTTGTCTCAATATGTCCAGGAACTGTTTAAAATGAGGGAGTCCTGTTATCATCTGAGAGTAACAGTATTTGACAGCTTAAAGATTCAAACTACTGTAAAAAGTCACTGCATCTCCGTAAAAGGTGTTAAAATCTGGAATAACTGTTCTGACAGTATTACTTTGGCTGGCTTGAAAAGACTTTATAAAAACAATATAATTACTTATTATAGTATGATAAATTAGGTTAACTGACTTTGTTACTGTTTTATCTGTGCGTTATAGTGCTGTTTGTTCTGCTGTGTACAGATATTTTAGTTTACAGATTAATCTATATTGTCTACACCCTTTCGGCCTCACAAAACTTGTTTTCTTTGTATTCTTTTGTTTTATGAGAGATTCTTTTGTTAAGTATGTGTGTGTGCGCGCGCGCCCCGAATAAAAATTCATTCATCCATTCATAAGATTACCTGTTCACTGTAGTGACGGATCACAGCCCACATCAGCTTCTCTCTGCTGTAAAACTGGTACTTCATCTCAAAGAAGGCCAGTCTAGGAAAAAGAAACCATCACACACAGAGATCAGATTGCGTCTAGCATGTGGTGATGCTGTGATCTGCCATATCCACAACTTCACAAAAACAACCTGATCTCCTACTGGCAACCACACAGGCAAAGCAGCAGTTCATCCCGATCCTCCAAAAGTAACCATCTACCTTTAGAAGGCAGGTCATACATGGGCATTCTTGTTGCCTCATTCTTTTTAGGCCTTGGGTAACATCCTAATTACCACTTAGGGTGGCAAGATTTACCATCCATAATTTACTAGCTACATATGCCTAGTTAATATTTATGTATGATTGCTAAGGGCCCTGTCCCACTGGCGTTTAGGAGGATTTGCGTATGGATTGCGCACAAAATTGGCCCATATTCGCCAAACATCCGCAATATCCATGTAACATGCCTGTATGAGTCGGCCGTCATCCGAACACGGCCATGATCATCCTCAGAGGCACGCATGTCCGCAGCCAGGATTTTTGAGCTGTTCAAAAATCTGGATGCGGATAATATCCGCCTTACATACTTCATATATACTCAATTCATACACAATACATACTCACTCTATGCGCTGTAAATCTGCCGTTAACTGCTGATATCCGCAACTGACGGGGATTTGCGGCTTGGCAGCGGACCGGGACAGTGTGTAAAACAGATATATATCGTGCCTATCACGTCCACATCACAAACTAAAATATGTTGTAGCGAATGCATACAGATTGGCCACAAATAAAGCATTTTTATTACATCTGCTTTGCAGCTGATTTGCGGACAATCTGTGAATGCATAACAAACACGTCACGTAAACCCAAAGTATTATATGTGGCAGAAAGCGACATACCTGCCAGTCAGTGCCGGTCCAGCTGTGTAGATCCACAAAGACGTAATAGCTGCTGCAATCCAGGACTTTTATTTAACACCAACAAAAGGAAGAGTTGCTGTTTAGCCACAACTGTGACACTCTCAAAAAAAAAAAAGAAAAAAAAAGAAAACACCATCTGACACCCCGAGCGGCTTCCCCCCTCCCACTCCCCAAACTCATGAACAGTTAACCCTCACATGACAAAATAAACATCGACTCTGTGATCAACTTGTCCAAGTCCAGCAAATGCTCCAGAGGCTGTATTGTTGGTGTGAATAGTGATGCCGAAAGGAGCGAGTGCGCTTCTTTTATGACCGCAATGCAGATGCCGTGCACGCGCAACACGTGCGCGATGCATTCATAATACACCCGTAATACTGCCGTGATAATCTCAATGTGTCGGATCAGTTTCCTCACTACATGTGTTATATAACCGTGATTGTTCATCATATATTCGCTATATATTATTAATATATCTGTAATTCATACTGGGACATTTGTCATTTTTGGCCATTTTTGTTGCGGACGACAATGAACGCCCGCAATTTGTATACTCAATTCATGCGCAATTAATCCTCTCCCCAGTGGGACAGGGCCCTAACCCAAGGTGGTAGCTATAGCCATTTGGGAGGTGTCAATGAAGAATTACACAGGGGTCAATTCAGTTCATTCATATAGTACCAAATCACAACTTAAGTCACCCCAAGGCAATTCACACAGCTAAGGTCGAATATTACCAAACCCCTCAGTAACAGTGGTAAGGAAAAACTCCTTCGGGCCTTTTTAGAGGAAGAAACCTCAAGCAGACCAGACTCAGAGGGGTTGTTTAGGCCATTCTAACAGTTACAAAGAACAAATAAACCACAAAGAATTTTCAAACAACAAAAAAAATTTCAACATTGAAAAATAATGCCCAAATCATATTGAAAAGTATACCACATGATTTGAATGATCATAAAGATTCCACAAAGGTAGAGTTTAGACTAACAATGTTGATGTTATGCAGTTATGGGGTAAAAAACAACATAGTAACAAATAGTCCAAATAGTGACAAAGGTCAACTTCAGTTAGTTGTTGTTTGTGTTTTGGTCGCCCCCCATTTTTTCTTTAGGGTTGCCACAGCGTAGCAGGTACAGACCCATGCTGGGAATTGGCACAAGTTTTATGCTGGATGCCCTTCCTGACACAACTCCAGTTCTACCTGGAGAAACACACACAGCTGCTGGTCTTCCCAAGACGTCTCCAAACAAGTACTTGCGAGGACCTAGCCTGCTTAGCTTCTGAGAACTGATGGGATCAGGCTGACACAAATCAAATGGGTTCTGTCAGTTTCAATTAGTAAAAGTGTCAAAAGTTTAAGTAGCTCCAATTTAGGAAAAAAGTGGTGCAAATTATTGATCGAGTTGGCTGAGTTGAGTAATTGAGTAAACCTGTCTGGAGTACGCAGTTGTGTTGGGCTTTGTTTTTTAGAGTCCTGTTGCTTAGAGTTCTACTGTTTGGTTGAGAAACCTGGATACTAACCAGTGACCTAACATGCAAACTGGATGTATCTGGTAAAATACAGTAGGTAAAATAAGTATTGAACACATCACAATTTTTCAGTAAATATATTTCTGAAGGTGCTATTGACATGAAGGTTTCACCAGATGTCAGTAACAACCCAAGTAATTCACACATACAAACAAATCAAACCATAGATGTCCATAAATTAAGTTATGTGTAATAATGTGAAATGACAAAGGAAAAAGTATTGAACACTTGAAGAAAGGGAGGTGCAAAAGGGCATGAAAAGCCAAGACACCAGCTAAAATCTATCAGTAAATAGAAAGCAGTTCTGCCCCTTGTCAGTGCAAATTAATATCAGCTGGTTCAGTCCCAAATGATGGCCTATAAAAAGGTGTCTCACTACCAAGGTGTCACACAAACATCTCATGATGGGTAAAAGTAAAGAACTCTCTCAAGATCTTCGCAACCTTATTGTTGCAAAACATATTAATGGCATTGGTTACACAAAGATTTCTAAACCTCTGATTGTTCCAATAAACACTGTTGGGGCCATAATCTGGGAGTGGAAAGAACATCATTTCACCATAAACCGGCCACGACCCATCACTCCTTGCAAGATTTCTGACAGAGGACTGAAAAGAATTGTCCGAAGAGTTGTCCAAAAGCCAAGGGCCACTTCAGAAAGACCTGGAATTAGCAGGTACAATTGTTTCAAAGAAAACAATAAGTAATGCACTCAACCTCCACGGCCTGTATGCTCGCTCATTATGCAAGACTCCAGTGTTGAAGAAAAAGCATGTTGAAGCTCGTTTAAAGTTTGCTGCACAACATTTAGAGAAGCCTGTGAAATACTGGGAGGAGTCTGGTCAGATGAGGACAAAATTTAATTCTTTGGATGCCATAATACACACCATTGGGGTGACTGTGAGGCATTATTGTAAAGCGCTTTGAGCGTCTGATGCAGATGGAAAAAAGCACTATATAAATGCAGTCCATTTACCTTTTTTTTTTTTTTTTACCATGGTTGGAGATCAAATGGCACTGCCCGTCACCCGAAAAACACCATACCAACAGTGAAGTTTGGAGGTGGGAACATCGTGGTGTGAAGCTATTTTTCGGCATCCAGCACTGGTAAACCTCATATAATTGAAGGAAAGATGAATGGAAAAATTTACCAAGACATTCTTGATAAAAAAAAAATCTACCAGGATGATCAAGATGAAATGAGGGTGGACATTTCAGCAAGACAATTACCCCAAACCCACAGCCAAGGAAACTCTCATTTGGTTTCAGAGAATGAAAATAAAGTTGCTAGAGTGGCCCAGCCAATCACTTGACTTGAATCCAATAGAAAATCCATGAAAAGAACTAATGATCAGAGTTCATAGACGAGGCGCACGGAACCTTGAAGATTTCAAGACTTTTTATGTGGAAGAATGAGCCAAAATTACACCTGACCAATTCATGAGACTAGTTTCTCCATACAGGAGGTGTCTTGAAGCTGTCATTACCAACAAAGGCTTTTGTACAAAGTATTAAATAAATTTAAGTAAGCATGTTCAATATTTTTCCCTGTCATTCCATTTTATTACACATAACTTAATTTCTGTACATATTTCTTTTGGTTTCTTTGTATGTGTGGATTACTTGGGTTAGTACCAACATCTGGGGAAAATTTAATGTCAATAGCACCTATAGAAATATATTTAACTGAGAAACATGGTGATGTACTCAATACTTATTTTACCTGCTGTATCGCCAGTGAATCAGTGGGCACTACTGCAATTATTTTGGGTCAAACAGTGTGAAATAAAGGGACTTAGATGAGGCACACTAGTGTCTTTGTTCAGGTGTTCCATGTGCAACATTACAATCATGAATTTTCTTGAGCACAATCCAGCAGGCAGTGCCTCATCATTGAGGACCCCAGTGATTGATTGATGATCAAGGCCAAGGAGACCCAAGTATCATCAGACTGCATTAGATAGATGTTTACTTTCAGTAGATAGGGATGCACCATGAGTCTGACTGAGTGGCTGCCAGTGGGGATGTGTGTCAAGTCTGTGAGTCCAGGCTCCTCAACCTGACCTGACTCCGACCTGCTGGATGGTATAACTCAGTGGTGTCCAAAGTAGTCCAGAACGGGCCGAGAGGGTGCAGGTTTTCTTTGCAGCCACTGACTCCAGCAGGTGATTTCACTGATGAACTCATCCCACCTCCTCAAAGTGATGTTAATCAGTGAAATCACCTGCTGGAGTCAGTGGCTGCAAAGAAAACCTGCACCCTCTCGCCCCTTTCTGGACTACTTTGGACACCACTGGTGTAACATAGTTTTTAGTTAACCCTGTGATCTATGACTCTGTCAACAAAAAGTTTCTCACTTGAAGATGAGGTCATCTACGTCAGTCAGCGTGGCTCCGATGCTCTTCAGTAGCAGGTTGAGTGACTGGATGGCCACTGCCTGGGAAGAGTCCTCATCACTTGAACCCATAGACAGACTGAGATGGAGCTTTACAAAAAAAAAGGGTTTTGATGTTTAGACAATAAGCAAAAATGACAGTCCCACTGTTTGAATCTAAACTAAATCTGTAGGTATATTTTTTTTATATATTGGTCATGAAAGAGGAAATTATTGTGGGGATGATCAATTTGATTCAAATCAAATCCAAAGCACAGCATGCAACATGTTTTCATATTGAAATTATTTCATTTGGTTTGTTGCCTTTGTTAGCAGTTGGCAGTTATGATGACTTCATCATAGATTCAAGTAGTAACTTGTAAGAAACATCTGTTTTTGAATAACCTTTGGTGGGATTTATGTATGTTATTTTTAACCAGTATTTTTAGTATGCATTCAAACTGCTATACCAACGTGTAAACTCACATTGGTAAGACAAATTACTGTCCCACCCACAGCATGACTGCCTGCAACACAGAAGCATGTAATACTCGATAAATTTAAAAAGTGACATTTTCAAAATGAAGTGAAAACATGCATTTTGTCTCCCTGCAGAACTGAGTGAAATGATCATTCTTTGTGAAAAACTGTCTCAGACAAAAAGGACTAAAAAAAAAAAAAAAAAGCTATGAAGGTCTGGATGAATCTGGGTTCTGAATCTCCAGTGAAACATGTTCTATTTCATTCCTCCTGACCGCCAGAGGGCGGTGCTTTAGCACCTGGATAACTACATGTGCGCAGCACAGAGGTCGAGAATATATACCAACAAAGTCATGCCATTGGATGTGACCTGGGTGACGTCACTGGTTGTCTTTATATACCAGACGCACACAGTGCTCGCTTCTTTTCTACATTCTCACATTCTTAGAGGTTGAGAACGCATTTAGCTGCGATTGCTGCTCTCGCTTGTAGCCTCGCAACCCACCTTCGGTTGGAGCTACGTGCACTGCACACATCCTCCAGAGGCTGCGAGACACAGCTTCACCGTTTTTTGTATCCTCTGACTTACGCCTGTCGTGAGTACACCTTCCTAAATGCCGGGTGCGCGCCTTCACTGCTGCCCTGCTGGGTATTTTCCTCTGTGCACATTAGCTGTGTTGTTTCAACGAAAGCTGGCTATTTGTTTAGTTGCGTCACTAACCCTGTTAACTACGCGGTAGTGTGTGCATCAGAACCAGTATAGAGTACTGTGTTGGGCTTGCCGTGAGTGTTTTCCACTCCTTGAAGTACTTTGTCTGCGCTGCCGCCATTTTGCTAAGTTTAACAGCTCCACTAGCAGCTAGTGTTGTCGTCGTTGCTGTAAGTGACTTAGCACTTGGGCTGTGAGTTTTTCGGCTGTGTGCATCATGTTATTACTGTGGCTGTGAGTGTTCATGCTCCGTGCCTTGTATTAACTTTTACACTGTGAGTGCTTCACGCTCCGGGCCTTGTATTAGCTTTTACACTGAGTGTTTCACGCTCCGGGCCTTGTATTAGCTTTTACACAGGGAGCGCTTCATGCTCAAGTCTGCGGCTGGAGTGCTTCACGCTCCGTGCCTCCTGTCAAGTCGATGGCTGTGAGTGCTTCACGCTCCGTGCCTCGTGTCAAGTCGACGGCTGCGAGTGCTTCACACTCCGTGCCTCTTGTCAAGTCGACGGCTGTGAGTGCTTCACGCTCCGTGCTTCGTGTCAAGTCGACGGCTGTGAGTGCTTCACGCTCCGTGCCTTGTGTTACCATTACTCTGCGAGTGATTTATGCTCCGTGCCTTGCGTTACTATTTACACTGCTTGTGATTCACGCTTTGTCTTTCTATCTGTAACCGTTAGGGCTTGCGTTAGCCATCTGCACGCAGTCCACAATGTTGACAGGGCCTTTGTTGCATGGCTGTAGTACCTGTTTGGCTCCCTTGAGCCCAGATGATGGACATATTTTTTGCCCCTCATGTCTTGGGATTGGACACCTGAGGGAAGCCCAGACTGGCGATGCCTGCCTTAATTGTGCCAGCATGCCACTGGCAGAGAGATCTGCTAGACTTGCAGCATTGGAAAGTGGAATGTCTTGTGCGACTTTGGCCTCCAGCCCCAGGAAGGAACCAAAGCGCCGTAAACGCCCACATGCAGAAGCCCCTTCTGCTAAGAAGGTTACTCATGACCATGCTTTGGCTGAAAAGGTCGAAAGGTTGACTTCTGAGTTTGCTCAGCTTAAGTCCTTGCTTCTGAATCTACAGCCTAGGGATGCCGTGACAGTTCCTGTTGTCCCTAATAAGGCTGATCAGACCAATGTAGTTACTCAGCAGGAGGAAGATGTCATGTCTATTGCTGCGACTGATTCCTTGTACATGACAAGTGATATAAACTGTGTGGAAGATCAGCATGAGAGGGGTCTTTCTCCAAGCCATTCATTAGTAGGCTCTCACACCTCTGAGGCAGAGTCCCTGCCGCAAACCGGACCTGGACTATCCTTTGTCAAGCAAGCTGTTCAGTTGGCTTTATCCAGGCTTGGGATCGGCAATCCCCCTGCAGAAACCACCGCTTCAAGTTCCTTTTTCAAAGTCACTCAGAAGCCTGAGTTCAACGTTCCAGTTTCACAACCATATATCGAGGAGCTCCATCGATGTTGGGCGGACCCCAAATCATTGACCCATCTATCACAGGACTGCAGAGCCCTTAGCTCTATGTGTGATTCGGCGCAGAATGGTCTGAACTGTATGCCCGCCGTTGACAGCATTATTGCGAACCTGGTTGTGGCTCTGGCTGATGTTGCTCGGCCGGATGCCCGCTGCCCATGACCTCAGTGTAGGGTCACTGATGACCTCCTCACCAAAAGCTATGACATAGCTGCTCGCATCGGTCGCCTAGGCAACTCACTGTCCCATTTAGCCCTTGCCCTCTCAAAGTCTTTGAGGGAAGCAGAGGTTGATGGTGCTATGCAAAGTCTTAGTGATGCCTCACTCCAAACCTTTGCTTATATGTCCAAAGAGCTTGGCAGACTGATGTCAACCCTTACAATTACTAGACGTCAGGTGTGGCTTGCGTAGTCCACCCTGTCCGAATCCTGCAGAGGCAAACTCTGTTCACTGCCGGTTCTTCCAGGCCAAGTATTTGGACCTGCGGCCCAACAAACTTTGGAGCATGCTGTTGAGGCTAGTAAATCTCGGCGACAGTTTGTTGACCTACACCAGTCTTCCAGACCTCAACCAGTCAGACGTGCTACAGCTTTTCACTCTACACCCAGGCTCCCGCCGACTCCCAGAGCTGAACGTGCTTTCGCAGTTGAGGGCCAGCTCTCCCAACGGCCTGCCTTTTGGGAGTCTATGGGCAGACCCACAAGAACTGAACTGTTTCACAGAGCTTCCAGTAATGGAGCCCAGAGGTCCTCAGGGATGCGAGGCAGAGGTGGTTGGGTCTGACTACCCAAAACGTTTGGCCCTCAGCCGTTTTTCACGAAATCATCTCAGACACTGGGAGGCTCAAGTTCAAGACCCATGGGTCATTTCAACCTTGTTCGAGGGTTACAGAATTCATTTCGGATGTCGTCCTCCAAAGTTCAATGGGGTGAGGATGACTGTTGTTTCCGACTCGGTGCAGTCTGCCGCCCTACAACGGGAGATTTTGGAACTCCTGGAGAAGGGGGCCATAGAGCCAGTTCACAGTTCAGACCAGCTCAGGGGGTTCTACTCCAATTTACTTCCTTGTTCCAACGAAGGATGGTGGCTTTCGTCCTATCCTCGATCTCCGACATCTTAATTGTTATATCAAAGTGCTGCAGTTTCACATGCTCCGCACAGTAGATGTCCTTCAAACTATCACACCAGGAGACTGGTTCACAAGTGTCGACTTAAAGGACGCCTATTTCCATGTGCCAGTGGCACCTCGTCACAGGCAGTTTCTCCACTCTGCTTTCGAAGGTGAGGCATACCAGTTCAGGGTGCTTCCTTTCGGCCTCTCTCTCGCCCCTCGTACATTTACCAGATGTATGGCTGCAGCACTAGCCCCACTGCAAGCTCTTGGATTAGGAATCCTACCCTACTTAGACTTGTCTGCGCTCCGACTCCGAGCAGTCGCACAACGACCTGCTCTCCTACTGAACCATGTCTCTCAGTTAGGACTCACAGTGAACTCTGCAAAGAGTTCTCTTGTTCCCAGTCAACAAACGACCTTCATCGGCATTGCCATCAACTCCCTGACTATGACTGCATCGCCATCCCCGCAGAGAGTGGACGATGTAATTCGTCTCGTCTCACACATTTAACGGGCTGTGACGCTGCCCTTTGGTTTGCTGCTCCGGTTGATGGGCAATCTGACTGCAATGTCGCTTGTGGTACCTTAGGGACTTTTGTTTTTATGTCCCCTACAGATTTGGATCAACAACCTAGGCCTCAACTCAAAGTTGCACGACTCTCCAACCAGTGCCTTCTGCACCTCAGACCCTGGGGGAACGTGGACTTCATCTGCAAGGGTGTCCCTCTAGGCTCTGTTCCTTCTCGCCAAGAGGTGGTTGTTACAGATGCATCACTCAAAGGTTGGGGGGCTGTGTGGAATCACAGGATGGTGAGGGGTGTCTGGAGTCCTTAGGAGAGACTCCAACACATAAACTTGCTGGAGCTTCGCGCTGTGCGACTGGCTCTCAAGAATTTCCTCCCGGCCCTGAGAGGAAGACATGTTCTGTCCGTTCGGACAACATGTCAACAGTCTATCACATAAACCATCAGGGGGGCACCAGGTCTAATCACTCATTGGCAGAAACTCGGAGGTTTCTCTTATGGGTGTTGCCTCGCCTTCAAAGTGTCAGAGCAGTTCATCTGCTTGGCGTACAGAACAGCACTGCGGACTTACTCGCCAGACAGAAACCACCACCGGGAGAGTGGAGACTGAACCCGATTGTGGTCCAAATGATCTGGCAGAAGTATGGTGTAGCGGAAGTGGACCTTTTCGCTTCAAGCACCTCGACACATTGCCCACAGTGGTACTCCCTCTCGGAAGCAGACAGCCCGCTGGGGCAGGGTGCATTGGCTCACCAGTGGCCGGATTGCCCCCTTTATGCCTTCCCTCCTCTCCCGCTGCTAATGTTGACACTGCACAGGATAGACCACAGCAGCCACAGGGTGCTGCTAGTTGCTCCATTCTGGCCGGGGAGGATTTGGTTTCCCATGATTTACAAACTCCTCAAGGGGGAACCTTGGGCTCTCCCGGAGAGGAAGGATTTGTTGTCACAGCTACAGGGGAGGATTTGGCACCCTCACCCAGAATGCCTTCAACTGTATGTGTAGCCGTTGAGGGGCCGGACTCCGTGTTAAGTTCTTGTGACCAGGCTGTTGTTCAGACTATCCTTAATTCACGTGCTGCTTCTACCAGGGCGTTGTATGACAACAGATGGAAGCTGTTTGCGCGGTGGTGTGAGAACCAAAAGTTAGACCCGGAGCATTGCCCTGTGCCTATTCTCCTCAAATATTTACAAGAACTGCTGGAGAAAGGACTTTCTGTCACTACCTTGAAGGTTTATGTTGCTGCAATCTCTGCCCAGCACGTCTACGTTGATGGCCAGTCAGTGGGTTCACATCTCTTAGTGTGTCGTTTTTTGAAAGGTGCTCTACGTTTGCGGCCTCCAAGGCTTGGACGTGTACCTTCATGGGACCTTCCTCTAGTCATGGAGGGTTTAAGCTTATCCCCTTTCCAACCAGTTGAAAGTGATGATCTTAAATGGGTGTCTGTGAAGACTGCCTTTCTACTTGCACTGTCTTCGGCTAAGCGCGTGGGAGAGCTCCATGCCCTGTCAGTCGCTGGGGACTGTTTGCGATGGAATTCTGACAGATCTGGGGTTACGCTGTGGCCTAATCCGTCCTTTTTACCCAAGAGAATTTCAACCTTTCATGTTAACCAGCCAGTTTCCTTGGCTGTGTGTGCCCACATTCTGATCCAGGATTATCTGTTTCAGGTTCCCTGTGTCCTGTCCGAATGTTGAAGCAGTACATTAGTGTGACTGCTGGGATCCGAAAAACGGATGCCCTGTTTGTGTGTTACGGTGATCACAAAAGAGGCTGTGCTGTCTCAAAGCAGCAACGCTTACATTGGGTCGTGGATGCCATTTTACAAGTATACAGGTCCAGAGGTCTTCAGCCTCCTAAGGTTACGTGCCATTCCACCAGAGGGGTGTCCACCTCCTGGGCTGCACTGAGAGGTGTCCCTTTGAGTGATATTTGTGCTGCTGCTACGTGGGGTTCGTCCTGTACCTTCGCCCGCTATTACAGACTGAATGTGGCTGCTCCTCCTGCGGTGACTTCGGCAGTGTTGTCTGCCTCCACCCCCCACTGCTGATGCGAGGTGAGTGTGACTCTTCGTGACCTCGTTGGTATTAAGTCATCCAGGTGCTAAAGCACCACTCTCTGGCAGTCAGGAGGAATGAAGTAGAACGAGAGTTACAAATGTAACTACGGTTCGATGAATTCCGGATGACCGCCAGAGTTGCTTGTCACTCAGAGTCTTGCGAGTTCATTCTGAAAAGAAGCGAGCGCTGGGTGCGTCTGGTATATAAAGACAACCAGTGATGTCACCCAGGTCACATCCAATGGCGTGACTTTGTTGGTATATATTCTCGACCTCTGTGCTGCGCACATGTAGTTATCCAGGTGCTAAAGCACCGCCTTCTGGCGGTCATCCGGAATTCATAGAACCGTAGTTACATTCGTAACTCTCAATTTCATGCTGAGCTTCACATCAACTTATGTCACCAATTCTCACCTTGACGGGGGAAATGTGGAAATGTTCAAAGAAGTTCAAGCCCAAGTGGTCACTCAGTGATGCATCTATCAGCTCGGCCTGCAGCAGTTCTAGATCGCTCTGTATCAGCTTGGTCTGAAAACACAAAATTATTTACATGTGCATTATGCCCAAAATTATTTACAGATCCCTGGACAAAGCACCAGAAACACATCAAATTGTTGTGGTGATTGTACCTCAAACACTAACAAATCCATTCAGTCATTGGTGTGACAGCATAATACAGTTTGTGTAAAGAGGTTATCATCCAAATGTTGGTGTCTGAAAATGTCAAATAAGTACATGAACTAAAGGAGATGGTATCGTCTGTCTGTCATACTGAAGTGAAGTATTTTAGACAGCAGATGGCTTCACATAAAGGATAATAATCTATGAGAAACTGGCGGCCTAACTGAGCGGTTTTCCTCAGCACCATGTTTCACTTGTCATTTTACTTATGTCTCACCTCCACCACAGAAGAAACGGCATGATAAAATTCAACAGGAGCAAGTTTTTTTTTGGGGGGGGGTGTCAGCTGGCCAAACACCAGGACGCAGATGATCAGTCCAGAAGATGTGTGCAGGTGTTGCAGTAGCGTTACAAATTTTGTTGGGTTTATCCTCTTCCTTTGGTCTGGTCTCAGAGTATGTGCTGCTGCATAGCCATCATTTCACAGAACTGCCCCTGGTCCTGACTGACACTCACCCAGACAGCCCAGCGGTTCAATCTCCCAAAAGTAGCGGTCTATCTGCGGCATCAAACTCACACCTGGCCTCGTGCAATTGCTGGGGTCCTCGGCATTTTGGCATCTGCATGCTAGATCGTGCTTAGGAAAACATGCCATACAGCCATAGTGCCTTAAGTGACATTACAATGCATGTTGCACACCTCACCTGGGGTCTCATTAATTAACATAGGTTCATTTGACAAAGTGATTCCAGCAGAACCCAAGGACTCTCCAGTGAAATCTAGTAAGAAAGACATCCAGTTGTCATCTTAGGTCAGTGATTAGCTTCCAGGTATCATAACCATACATTAATAATGCTGTATTTACCATGTTTGATACACACATTTTGTGAGTCAGGTTAAGTCCAGAACCACCAGGACTCCACAGACTGAGACCTTCATCCTTTTGCAAAGGTATTAGCTTTCCCAAACATGTGTCTCTGGTGGCCTCATGACACCATAAACTCTCCATAGATGTTTCTTGATCTCAAAAGCTGAACTCTCAGAGATGCGAATATTTGTGCAAAAATAAGCTAACTTGTTTCATAGTTCAAGGGTCTGATGCTCTCACTACATGGAGATACTCTGCTGACAGCTGAGTCTAGGAAGGCATTAAAAGCCTGGACCTAAATTGTGAACAGTTACAATCCAGTTAATCCAACTCTTCACTCATTTTCTCGGGCGTGTCACCAGGAAATCCATTGATTATGTGAAGATCACAATGCTAAGAACAACTTGCTGAACCTTTCCTCAGCAACAGTGGCAAAAGGTCACTGGACTCCATAAACCTACCCAAAAACCCAGTCCATGCAAGCAATAAATAGGCCAGGGACCAGACCACATACTTGACAGATGCTGTAAATCACACAGAACAAGGAGGGAAGTTTGCTTCCTGTCTGCACTCCACTCACAGTTCCTTTGTGTAGGCTGGTCATAACATCCAGTAACTTATAAGAAATCCACCAAATTCTCAGTATGTCCCACAAAGCAGGTCTACGACTCTAACCAAATTAAGTCAGGGATACACTGACTTCATCTAATTCTTTAGGGAAACAACAAGCCTGTGGTCAAAATCTATTTTGGTTTTGAGCCGAGCAGAAAGAGTTCTTCTAAAGGTACCCTGACACTTGCACAAATTTGATCCTCACAGTGGCACACAATCTGTCGTGCCAGAGAGTGAAATCATTGTAAACCGTTGTAAACTGTGCACGGCTATGTGCAAGTGTGCAAAGAAAATTTAGAAATCTTCAAAATCTCTGGCACGCAATAATTTCATGCCACTTGCGTGAACATTGCGCAATCTTTCCAAAAACACTGAGCGCTAGCATGAGTCATTGTGTCAGTGCAGCGCATCACAGCGTAGATCATCTTAACAATTATGATGAGATGCTAAATCTATCATAAACATAATTTTACACACTCATAAGGAATGAATGAAAATGGAACCGTTTTACCAAGCCATTACAATATAAATATGAGGTCTGTGAGAAAAGTATCCGACCTTTTTATTTTATGCAAAAAAATATATGGATTTGACTCATATGTTTTTACGTCAGCCAAGCTTGAACCTTCGTGCGCATGCGTGAGTTTTTTCACGCCTGTTGGTTGCGTCATTCGCCTGTGGGCAGGCTTTGAGTGAGCACTGGTCCACCCTTCTCGTCGTTTTTTCATTGCGAGGAAAT
Organism: Thalassophryne amazonica; assembly: GCF_902500255.1. Taxonomy (NCBI): domain Eukaryota; kingdom Metazoa; phylum Chordata; class Actinopteri; order Batrachoidiformes; family Batrachoididae; genus Thalassophryne; species Thalassophryne amazonica. The sequence continues at coordinate 38,143,979 of NC_047104.1, read as the reverse complement.
GGCGGAATGATTTGGGCTTTGTTCCATCAGAATTTTTTCAGAAACTGTTAGAGACAGGCAGCTGGAAACCATTCGGAAAATTCACATGGTTTTCGGTGAAAATTTTATGGGCTTCACAGAGATTACGGAATGTTACTACCGCTTTAAGGACGGCCCACAATGGCGCACAGCGCACCGCGCTCCGAACAGCGATCGACAGGCAGAAACCTGTCGATGTCCAGCTCTCCACAATTTCTCTTATACTCACTCGACTGGTAAGCCACTGAAAGCCGAGATAGGCATGTCCCAACTTGTCCTCTGACACTCCAAAACGGAGGTGTTCTTTGTCTTGCTCCATCAGCGGCTCCGTCGTGACATGCGAAGCCTCTGCGCGGCTTTCCATGACAAAATCTCTTGTTAAAAGTGAAATCTGCCGGAAAATGGCTGATGTCCAGCTCTTGTGATAACCAGAGAAACTGCACACGACGGTCCCGGATCGACACAGCCATCTGTTTAGAAATTAAATGATGGTTTCTGCCTGTTGATCGTGGCTCGGAGCGCGGCGTGCCGTGCGCCATTGTGGGCCGTCCTTAAAGCGGTAGTAACACTCCGTAATCTCTGTGAAGCCCATAAGATTTTCACCGCAAGCCATGTGAATTTTCCGAATGGTTTCCAGGTGCCTGTCTCTAACAGTTTCTGAAAAAATTCTGATGGAACAAAGCCCAAATCATTCCACCATTTCCTCGCAGTCGTTTCCGTGATGACTCGGTGAATCTGTGTGCGCCGCGACAGGAAAAACACATCCGTGTTGAAAACCATTTGTAAAATTCAGGCGGCTTTTGATGGCTTTCAACAAGTGAGTAACTGAGAAATTGTTTAACAGCTTGGGCATGTTACAACTTGCCTGTTAAGGTTTCCAACAGAGGTGTTTTTCCTGTTGCGACCCCCCGCGGTCGGGTCCGGCCCGACATGCGACTCTGCCCGCACGTTCTTTCATTACAAAATGTCCGTTAACAATGGAATGTCCGAATAAACTCCTCATGCCGACTTCTTCTGAAAGTTCTCTGTTCTCTAACGACTTACTGGGTCAACAGAGCCTGAAATGTGGAAGTTTTCAACTTGAAACGGCGAGACGCTGCCGCCTCGGAGCGCAGATCGCCGTCAGGCGCCGTGGGCCGTCCTTAAAGCGACACTACCAGACCAAATTCTCTCATCAGCCGTTAAAATTTTTACAGAAAACCAGCTGAATTTATTGAATGGTGTCCACTCAGTTGTGCCTTACAGTTTTTGAAAAAAGTTTTATCAAACAAAGCAGCAGTCTCTGAGCCATTCCTAAACAATGAAAAAACGAGAGAGTGGGCCACTCCTCACTCAAAGACTGCCCACAGGCGGATGACGTAAACCGACAGGCGTGAAAAAACTCTTGCATGCCCACGAGGGTTCAAGCATGTCTGATGCAATCACACGTGATTCAAATCCATATGGTTTTTGAAAAAAATAAGGTCCGTTAATTTTATCACAGACCTCATATGAATCAAATCCATATATTTTTTGCATAAAATAAAAAGGTCGGACACTTTTCTCACAGACCTCGTATTATAAATAATTACCTTTGAGACGATTCCAAATGTGTTCTCCATGTCATGAAGTGCACAAGAACAGCTGCAGTTGCAGAAAATTCCTCTGTGATGTCAGAAGTGATTAGAGGTGTTTCATCAGCCAAGTTCTGAGAGCAAATGATTAATCCGCTACGAAATAATTATTTTGTATAACGCAGCATCCAGCAGCACAAAGTGCGGCATCCAGAGGGACAAAGCAGGTCGTACTGGCACAACGAATTGCCCGGTAGTGTGGGGATTAAATGTGTGCAATTGTCAAGGTGCCTTAAGGATGGATGAACACCTCCAGAGCCTGATGCAGTTTAAGGCCACACCTAGTAAAACGTATAACCCCAATTCCAGTGAAGTTGGGACGTCATGTAAAATGTAAATAAAAACAGAATACAATGATTTGCAAATCCTCTTCACCTATATTCAATTGAATACACCACAAACACAAGATATTTAATGTTCAAACTGATAGACTTTATTGTTTTTGTGCAAATATTTGCTTATTTTGAAATGGATGCCTGCAACAAGTTTCAAAAAAGCTGGGACAGTGGGATGTTTACCACTGTCTTACATTACCTTTCCTTCTAACAACACTCCAAAAAGCATTTGGAAACTGAGGACACTAGTTGTTGAAGCTTTGTAGGTGGAATTCTTTCCCATTTTTGCTTGATGTACGACTTCAGTTGTTCAACAGTCCGGGGTCTCAGTTGTCGTATTTTGCGCTTCATAATACGCCACACATTTTCAATGGGCGACATGTCTAGACTCCAGGCAGGCCAGTCTAGTACCCACACTCCTTTACTACAAAGCCACGCTGTTGTAACACGTGCAGAATGTGGCGTGGCATTGTCTTGCTGAAATAAGCAGGGACGTCCCTGAAAAACACATTGCTTGGATGGCAGCATGTGTTGCTCCAAAACCTGAATGTACCTTTCAGCATTGATGGTGCTACCGCAGATATGTAAGTTACCCATGCCATGGGCACTAACTCGCTTGATGTACGACTTCAGTTGTTCAACAGTCCGGGGTCTCCATTGTCGTATTGGGAATGCTCCTTTTATACTCACCTGTTTCCAGACAGGTGTTCTTTGAGCATTCATCAACTTTCCCAGTCTTTTGTTGCTCTGTCCCATTTTTTTGAAATGTGTTACAGGCATCCATTTCAAAATGAGGAATTATTTGCACAAAAACAATAAAGTTTATCAGTTTGAATATTAAATATCTTGTCTTTGTGGTGTATTCAATTGAATATAGGTTGAAGAGGATTTGCAAATCATTGTATTCTGTTTTTATTTACATTTCACACAACGTCCCAACTTCATTGGAATTGGGGTAGTAAGGTTTTACATGAAATTAAATTTCTTATTACAAATTATAGTAAAAGTTGTTTTTTTTGTAGATGAAAATCATGAAGAGTGTTTTATGCAGATCAGAACAGGAAAGTGAAAAGTGTGTTACAAATGATCAAATCCCTCAAATATACGAGGTCTGTTAGAAAAGTATCCGACCTTTTTATTTTTTTCAAAAACCATATGGATTTGAATCAGGTGTGATTGCATCAGCCAAGCTTGAACCTTCGTGCGCATGCGTGAGTTTTTTCACGCCTATCGGTTGCGTCATTCGCCTGTGAGCAGGCTTTGTGTGAGCAGTGGTCCACCCCTCTCGTCGTTTTTTTATTGCGAATAAATGTCTGAACGATTTGGAGCTTTGCTGCATCAATTTTTTTCCAGAAACTGTGAGAGACCTCCAGGTGGACACCGTTCGGAAAATTAATATGGCTTTCAGGGCCGATTTTATGGGGATTACACAGATTAAGGAGTGATCCAGACGGTTTAAAGACTGCCCACAACTGCTGAGAGCGCGCCGCGCTCCGAGCGCAGATCAACAGGCTCAAACCCCGCTGAAACAACCAGATCATTTCCAATGTGAAGGCTTTGTTGATCCAGGACGTCATCTGACTTTCACAAAAAGGCAGAAGGTGTGGATATCAGCACTTTTTCGGCACATTCCACTGTTATAGGAGTTTTTTTTCATGGAAAGAAAAGCGGAGGGACGCACCACGGAGCCGTTCATTACGCGGCACAAAACCACCTCCGTGTTGGTCTCACAGGGCGGCTTTCAGGTGGATTTCAGATGGCTGTCGGTTGCTTTTCAGTCGTGTGATTATCCGAGAAATTGAGCATGAGCTGGACATGCCAGAACATGTCCTATAAGGCTTTATCACGGCGTTGCCTTGCACCATGCGGCTCTGCCGCGACAAATTTTTCCAGAAACTGTGAGAGACAGCCAGGTGGAAACCATTCGGAAGATTCAGATGGCTTTCAGGGATGATTGCAGAACGATGATGGCAGAAGATGTGGACATAGCACTTTTTCAGCACATTCCACTGTTACAGGAGTTTTTGTCATGAAAAGACGTGCGGAGGAATTTGCGTGTCGGGACGGAGCCGCGGAGAACAAAAAGCAACGCTGTGATGAAGCCTCACAGGACATGTTGTGGCATGTCCAGCTCATCCACAATCTCTCAGATAGTCACACGACTGAAAAGCCACCGAAAGCCATCTGAACCTTCCGAATGGTGCAAGAGCTGGGCATGTTACAGCATGTCCTGTGAGACCAACACGGAGGTGCTTTTGTCCCACGCCATTAACGGTTCCGTGGCGAATTTCTCCGCTCCTCTTTCCATGACAAAAACTCCTGTAACAGTGGAATGTGCCGAAAAAGTGCTATGTCCACATCTTCTGCCATTTCTGTAGTAGTCAGACAACGTCCCGGATCAAAACAGCATTCACTTTGGAAATGATCTGGTCGTTTCAGCCTGTCGATCGCCGCTCGGAGCGCGGCGCACCCTCTGCCATTGTGCGCCGTCTTTAAACCAGTTGTAACACTCCTTAATCTGTGTGATCCCCATAGAATTGTCATGTGTAGCTGAAAAAGTTAAATGTTTGTCAGTTGTTTGGAAACAAAGTGCAATTCACTCGCAAACCAATGTACAGCTTGCACTTCAAGTTAGGTAGTACTTGCATGTCCTGTATTGGCATTTACTTTGGGGAATTAGACCCTGAACCCTTGTCGTACTGATGTCTGCCTTTACCCTCTGTTGGTTGGCCTGAGGGTCAGCCACCGGTGTGAACAGGGCCAAGATGGATGCCAGGAAGCCTTGATCGATTTTCACTGCCATCTCCTGGACCAGGGCCATGAAGTACCTGCAAACAAAGGTTCAATCAGGAGTGAGCAAACCTGGTGTCGCCGACCGAATGGTCCCCTTTAAAAAAATCGGTCTGCCCTGCCTTCACTACGTATGCATCATTAGTTCATGGATTATCACCTCGTTTATGCTTCAAACTGCACTCCAGTCATCATCTATCTCGGCGATAGATATCTGAAGCTTTTGAACAACAATCATTTCTACATAAATTCAGCATTATTTCACAATAAAAGATGGAGGAAGGGATCAGAGCACTGCAGCTACACAAGTTGCTAGCTGCAGCATTCACTGCGCCTCTGTCATTTCAAAGCGTCACTGAATATCGCCTCGTTTCTGCTTCAAATAGCCTTCAGAATAATTTAAGAGGCTTTATCTTGTCATCTGATGGTTAATAATCCCATTAATTCATTTCATCACTTTGGGTGAAGAGAGCCCATCTCAGAGGAGCGCCTGAGTTCCAAAATGACGCATGCGTAGTGGAGGCAGGGCGGACCAATTTTTTTAGGGGCGGACCGTTCGGTCTGCGACACAGGTTGACATCCATGTACATACAGCACACATATCACATTACATGCATTTAAATTTCTTCACACCAGCATAAATAGCTTAACGTCTCAAGTGCTTTATGCCCATTGAAACTGCTTTAGATCTAAGTGGGGTTTCAACAATTTTCACAAACTATAAGCCAAACTACCCTGAGATGTAATTCAGTAGCAGGGCACTTGGTTTGGGATAGTGCACCACCCACCATGCTGTCACGACAATACCAGAGTGATGTTATTGTCATTACACTGCAGCAGCATTGCGAGACACTCCACGGCCTCCCTTAGAACTGACAAAATGTCGGCAAGATTCATCAATACAAAATATAAATATGTTAGGATGACAGTACAACACTGCCACAAACTGTGAAGATGTTGACAAGATGTCGTCACAATAATGCCACAGCTTGCATACCAGGAAGAGTCAAAACTCCTTAAAACATATGGTACATTATGTATTATCATTATGAAATACAGACAATGACTATGAATGACACATACTGCTGCAGCTGATCGGGAAGAACTTGATGCTTACCACATCTTAGCATGGCAAGTTGTTTTAACATTTACTCAATAGAGATAAAAGCAATCTGAGATCAACTGCTTGTTGACTAGGTAGAATTCCAATTCTAACATATCCATAATGGAATTCTGACTAAAAGCAATTTAATTAAAACAGCTATGATTCATTTCTCACTAGGCACAATATTAATTCTTGATTTAATGCTTATTTAGTGTCTGCTCCTTTCTCTGCCCTGAACCAAGGCAGTGTCTCAACATCCGGAGTTGGTCCCCAGGTGCTGGTCTGCGCGACTGCTTCTAGTGATTGGATTAATAACTTCCAAGACTCGATCATCAGCAGAGTATCTCTGGGAATCATCGCCTTATTGTGGTGGAGAGGTTTATGTGCCCCTATGAACCGTTGTTTGGAGCCTTTGTTATCCTGATAGGGTCTCCCATGGCAAATTAGTCTCAAGTGAGGGGCTAGCCTAAGAATGGTTCACAATGACTCCATGGAAAATTGAGGAGGAGGAAATGTGACACAACCCGGAGGAAGTCCAGGGCCCCCATCTGGAGCCAGGCCTGGATGGAGGACCTATAACCAAGCACCTGGTGGCCGGGCTTTGCCTGCTGGCACAGCCCAAAAAGGCTATGTGGACTTTTCATCTCCACCCTGCTGGGGTCGGGTGCGCTGTTCCATGGCTGCTAGTGAAGGTTGAGGGTGTCGACGGACCAGACCCCAGTGGCAGAGGCTAACTCTGTGGGTGTGGAAAGTCACCTCGTTGTGAGGGAAGAAGGCACGCTACCAGTTAGATCTAGTTGGCCTTGCCTCCACACACAACCTCAGCTCCAGAACCACTCTGCTCGATTGGGGTTAGACCAGTGGTGTCCAAAGACATTCCAGAAATGGTAAAGAGGGTTTAGGTCTTCTTTGCAACTACTGACTCAACCAGGTGATTTTCACTGATGAACTCATCCCATCTGCTCAAAGTGATGTTAATCAGGGAAATCACCTGCTGGAGTCAGTGGCTGCAAAGAAAACCTGCACCTTCTGGGCCCTTTCTGGAATGTCTTTGGATACTACTGGGTTAGACCTTATTCTTCTCTGGATTTGGCCAGGGTATGAGGCGCTGGGTGGGTGTGGGAATACGGTGGAGATGAAAGGGTAGATGAAAAGGTTGTCTCCCTGTGCCTTTAGGTGGCAAAGGGGAAAACTCTGTTGGATGTGTGCACAGACCGAACAACAGTTCAGAGTATTTGGCCTTCTTCGAGTCCCTGACTGGAATCACTAAGGACCCTTGGACAAGGTCCTTAATCCTCTAGTTGGTCCCAGTGTGTTGTGAGTACCTTGTATGGCAGCACCCTGACATTGGGGTGAATGTGAGGCATTATTTACAAAGCGTTTTGAGCATCTGATGCAGATGAAAAAATGCTATATAAATGCAGTCCATTTTCCATTTCCTGGAGTCCTGCATGGGGCTCCAGTGGGGGACTTCAACACACACGTGGGCAATGACGGACACACCTGGAGAGGCGTGATTGGGAGAAATGGCCTCCTGGACCTATACCCGAGCGGTTGTTTGTTACTGAACTTCTGTGCTAGTCATGGAGTGTCCATAACAAACACTTTGTTCAAACATAGGGATGCTCATAAGTGTGCATGGTACCATGGCACCCTGGGCCGAAGGTCAATCGATTTTGTGATTGTATCATTTGATCTGAGGCAGTATACTCTGTACACTCGGGTGAACAGGGGCAGAGCTGTTAACTGACCATCATCTGGTGGTGAGTTGGATCAGAGGATGGGGAGGACTTTGGACAGACCTGGTAAGCCCAAATGGATAGTGTGGGTAAACTGGGAACATCTGGAGGAGCCCACTGTCTGACAGATCTTCAACTCCCACCTCTGTAGGAGCTTTTCTAGCATCCCTGTGGAGGTTGGGGGCAATGAACCAGAATGGGCAATATTCAAAGCTTCCTTTGCTGATACTGCAGCAGGGAGCTGTAGCCTGAAGATCTTAGGGGTCTAAAGGGGTGGCAACCCTTAAACACTGTGGTGGACACCAATGGTCAGGGAAGCCAACCAAATGAATTAGAGTCCTTCCGGGATACGTTAATTTGGAGGACTACGGAGGCAGTTGCAAGGTACCGACAGGCCCAAAGGGTGGCAGCTTCTGCTGTGAGGTAAGCAAAGCAGTGGGTGTGAGGGGAGTTTGGAGTAACCATGGAAAAGGACTTTCGGTTGCCACCAAGGTGCTTCTGGCAGACCGTGAAGCACCTTGGGGGGGGTGGGGGTGGGGGGGTAATGGGGAACCATCCAAGCTGTTTATAGTAATGACAGGACTTTGTTGACCTCAACTAAGGAGGTAATTGGACACTGGAGGGAACACTTTGAGGAAGTCCTACATCAGACTGGAGCGTCCTCTGTGGTGGAGGCAGAGCTGGAAGCTGATGGGGGATCATCATCAATTTCCCTGGTGGAAGTCACTAAGGTAGTCAAATAACTGCGCAGTGGCAAAGCCCTGGGGGTTGATGAGATTGCTGATGGCTCTGGGTGCAGAGGGACTGTATTGGATGAGACGTCTCTTCAACATTGCGTGGAGGTGCCAAAGGAATGGCAGACTGGGGTGGTGGTCCCCATATTTAAAGAAAGGGACCAGAGAGTGTGTGCCAATTACAGGGGCATCACACTACTCAGCCTCCCTGGTAAAAATAATTATATGAAATAATTATTTTATACAGTGGGGGAAATAAGTATCTGATCCACTGTCAATTTTGCAGGTTTTCCCACCTACAAAAAATGGAGAGGTCTGTAATTTTTATCATAGGTACACTTCAACTGTGAGAAACAGAATCCAAAAAAATATCCAGAAAATCACAGTGTATGATGTCCAGATCTTTCAAGTCTGGAGTTTAGGCTCCCTCCAAAGATTTTCTATTGAGTTCAGGTCTGGAGACTGGCTGGGCCACTCCAGGACCTTGAAATGCTTCTTACGGAGCTCTCCTTAGTTTCCCTGGCTGTGTGTTTGGGGTCATTGTCATGCTGGAAGACCCAGCCATGACTCATCTTCAATGCTCTTACTGAGGGAAGGAGGTTGTTTGCCAAAATCTCGCATTACATGACCCCATCCATCCTCCCTTCAATACGGTGTAGTCGTCCTGTCCCCTTTGCAGAAGAGCACTCCAAGAGTATGATATTTCCACCCCCATGCTTCACGGTTGGGACGGTTTTCTTGGGGTTGTTGTCATCCTCTAAACACGGCAAGTGGAGTTTGATTCCAAAAAGCTCTATTTTGGTCTCCTCTGACCACATGACCTTCTCCCATGCCTCCTCTGGATCATCCAGATGGTCACTGGTGTACTTCAAACGGGCCTGGACATGTGCTGGCGTGAGCAGGGGGACCTTGCTGCCCTGCAGGATTTTAAACCACGACAGCATCATGTGTTACTAATGTAATCTTTGTGACTGTGGTCCCAGCTCTCTTCAGGTCATTGACCAGGTCCTCCTGTGTAGTTCTGAGCTTTCTCAGAATCATCCTTACCCCACAAACTGAGACCTTGCATGGAATCCCAGGCCGAGGGAGATTGACAGTTATCTTGTGTTTCTTCCACTTTCTAATAAATAATCATAACAGTTGTAGCCTTTTCACCAAGCTGCTTGTCTGTTGTCCCGGTAGTCCATCCCAGCCTTGTGCAGGTCTACAGTTTTGTCCCTGGTGTCCTTAAGACAGTTCTTTGGTCTTGGCCATGGTGGATATGTTGGAGTGTGATTGATTGAATGTGTGGACAGGTGTCTTTTATACAGGTAACAAGTTCAAACAGTAGCAATTAATACAGGTAAAGAGTGCAGAATAAGAGGGTTTCTTAAACAGGTCTGTGAGAGCCAGAATTCTTGCTGGTTGGTAGGGGATAAAATACTTATTTCATGCAATAAAATGCAAATTAATTATTTAAAAATCATACAATGTGATTTTCTGGATTTTTTTTTTTTTTTTTTTTTTAAGATTCTGTCTCTCACAGTTGAAGTGTACCTACAACAAAAATAACAGACCTCTCCATTCTTTGTAGGTGGGAAAACCTGCAAAACTGACAGTGGATCAAATACTTATTTCCCCCCACTGTATAACGTGACATCCAGCGGCATAAAGGGCAGCATCCAGTGGGACACAGCGCGTTGCAATGGCACAACAAAATGCGTGGCAGCACAGGGGTTAAATGCGTGCAAGTGTCAAGCTGCCTTTACAATTTGGCACGCAATGTGTTAAATACTGTAAAGGTGGGCAACACCCCCGCCCCCAATATATTTAACCAACCACTGATTCACAGATATTTAACCAACATTAACCGTGCAGTGACTCACTTAAACTGGGTGACGTTGCTGTGCTGGTTGAACCTCGTGATGATGGACAGGTCGATGAAGGGTTTTGGTTCTGTGGAGGTAGGGCTCAGTTTTACAACTCATCAAACTCATGCTGTGTGTGTGTGTGTGTGTGTGTGTGTGTGTGTGTGTGTGTGTGTGTGTGTGTGTGTGTGTGTGTGTGTGTGTGTGTGTGTGTGTGTGTGTGTGTGTTTTACCTGAGTCAAGTGCAATAGATTTTGGGGGAGGAACAGGATGGAAGACAACAGGGAAGATAGCACCTGGCATCTGGTTGTCCACCTGGATGTGAAAACAACAAGAAGTTGAGCAGTTATGTGCTGTGTGTCCGTGGTGTCTGATTGCGTTGTGCGTCGGTGCTGTGAGTTTGTGACCTGTAGGCGGTGCAGTTGAGCCCTCAGACTCCGTTGGTGCAGTGACTGTTTAAACTCCACTTGAATCCCAGACAGGAAGTTCCGTCTCACAGGACAGGAAATTGGTTGGCGCATCCTCATGTTTGTGCTGCTGAAATTCACCTGCCAACCAATGCCATCACACATTCACATACAGCTCATTGGACAATAGATCTGTATGTGGGTTTTTAAATCACAGCTATGTGATGACCTGACCTCCAGGTTTGAGTCCAGTTTGACCCAGTCCTGCTCTACACCCCCTTCCAAGTGCTTCTGGTAAGCTTTCTCCAGCATGTTGATGTTCTTCAGGCTGAAAGACTTCCAGCGGTTCTTTGGCTTCATCTCCCAAACCACGCCAGAGCTAAAGCGCAGACAAACTAGTTCACTGACAATAACTAAAACACTGAATTTTGAATTTATGAAACAGTGCACAGGATTCATATTAAACATAGATTGTATGCACGAACACAAGGCAAAAATGGCAAAAAATAGACATAAATAAGCAAAATTAAAGTAAAACTGTCTTTATAAATCACACATCACTTTAAAGTAACCCAGAATGCATTCCATTGCCGACATATGAAACAGAAATTGAGCTGCTTGTGTGTTGTCATAGCACTGCGATGACAAAATAGTAACTGCAATAAGTGGCAACACTGGATGACAATAGTGAGTCTTCAAGTAGTTTTTTCCCAAGGACCTGACTCAAGGTCCTTAAGGACAAACTCAAGACTACTTGAGTTTGATGTCACAATCACTTTTGGACATAACGTTAACAATTGTCAACAAGCTCACCACAGGAACCAGCATGAAACTTTCCAGATAAAAGAAGAACTTGACAATTATTTATCATCATACTTGTCCTAGAATCCTTTGCGCTGCTGTGACATAATCACACTGCTGTTTTTAAGATAAATCTCTCCTAATGAAATCTGAGCAGTGAAAAATAATATGGACTCATTTTTTTAAAAGATAAACTTTCAGAAGAGCAAGGATTTGCTTCAGGCCATTAGCAGCAGGTAGGACTTCTTGTCCAAATTATGCTGAGAATCCAGTCATTAACTCCACTGACATACTTGCATTTCAACAACTGGAGTGCACTGAGGACATATTAAACATGTGGTTTGACATAAGATCTGAGTCAGCTTATATATTTAACAACTGAACAGTCCCTATGGAACAATGATGGATCACACATTTTGCTAGGTTTGCTTTTATGATAAAGTACATGTATATGTGATATGTGTTATTAAGTGGAACTAAATGAACCAGCTGTGACTCATGAGCACAAGGAATCATAATATACGTAAAGATGCTACTCACATTTTTCCCACTATCTAGCTCGACTTCAGCCTCTCCAAAAGGTTCATACACATGGGTCAGTTTATGTACATTGCACACATTTTGCATCTAGTTCTTTTGAATAAATCACAACTTGACTGTTAAAACAGGTCTCGCTTGTAAATGAGACATTGAGTCTCAAGAGATTTTCCTGTCTAAATAAAGGATTAAATAAATAAATAAATAAAAGTATTGTGTGTACACAGCATTTATAAGTAAGGCCCCTGGTCTTCAGCATGGGTGGAGCCTGCAGGTTGCTGCGATTAGAAGTTCAATATTCTGCACTGAGATACAGCCTGGTGGTTTACCTGGTGATGCTAATGTAAGAGAGCTCCTGCCGGCTGGTGTTGTTGATGAGCGACAGCCCGAGGTTCTGCAGGGACACCTTAACCTCCTGGTCAAACTGCTCAAGTTCTTCAGCCTGTCGCGCCTTGGTCACCACGGCAACATCTTCTGTGAAGATCAGGACTCGCTGGCGTCCATCCAGGAAGGACACCCAATGGACCTGAGAGAGGCCTTTGTAGGTGAACTGACCACACTCATCCTGAAGAAGAACAAACACCACACAAACCCACAGTTTTACTGAGTGTGAGAATGTGCATGAATCTTTGACAATGTGAATGAATGTGTGAGAAAATTTCCTTTTGGCGTGAGGTGCCAAGAATCTCTGCATGGAAGCCAGTGTGTGTTTGAATGTGACTGATTCAGACCTTCAGCAGGTCCAGCTCTCCAGAATGTTCTCCGCAACTCCAATGGAGCATTCGCACACCGGTCGGATCGTCCCACACAAACCGCTGACCCTCACTGGGCTTAAGCTGGTGAACCAGCGAGGAGCTGCTGGATCAAAGAAACGAAGAGTGTCAGATAATGGACTTGCTTCAATTTCTGACCACATTGGGACAAGCTGTGTCTACTGTAGGTTTAGTGCCAGATTTACTAACTGCACCAACACAACCCCTACTGGCATGAAAAAGCTACTGTTGGGATTTATTAAAGAGGCGCAGTGACAAATTAGCGGTGGAAAGGACAGTTACTTTTGCGGCTGGCTTCATTAGATATGCATTTTAGGAGTTTCTTTTTCAGGCAGCAAAATGTGTGGTTATTTAATACAGACAAAGAACACGTGATAACCCATGTGTAATATTCTCTATGAATATGTCAGAATAATGTTCACTCTAATATTTGTGTTATATCCTTGAGTTAGATTGGCCAAATCTGTCACATGGTTTGTCATGCTCTACAGTACGTGACGCTAGGCCCCCCTGCCTGTACACTGTGTTCATTACGCTACATGCTCAGTAAAAGTCGGTCTCAAAAGTGATCTCTCGTCGTACAGACAAGTTTGGACATGTCTATCTCGGCTTTCAATGCTTACCAGTCCAGTAAGTATCAGTGAAATTGTGGAGAGCTGGACATGTCCAAACTTGTCCTCTGACATGCCGAAACGGAGGTGTTCCTTTGTCTCGCTTCCAAAGCGAATCGGTCGTGACACGCGAAGCCTCCGCGCGGCTTTCCATGACAAAATCTCTTGTTAAAAGTGAAATCTGCCGGAAAATGGCTGATGTCCAGCTCTTGTGATAACCAGAGAAAGCGCACACGACAGTCTCGTATCCACAGAGTCATCCGTTTAGAAATGGTCCGGTGGCTTGTGCCGCGTCATCGCAGCTCGGAGCGCGGCACGCCGAGCGTCCTTAAAGGGGTCCTTAACGCTGTAGTAACAGACCTTATTCTCTGTGAAGCCCGTAAAATTTTCACCGAAAGCCAGATAAATTTTTCGAATATTTTCCAGGTGCCAGTCTCTAACAGCTTCTGAAAAAATTCTGATGGAAAAAAGTCCTTTTCATTCCGCCATTTCCAGACAATGAAAATCCGACGAGGGGGCGGGACGACTCCTTCCCAAGGCGTGCTCACAGGCAAATGACGTCACCGACAGGCGTGGAAAAACTCACGCATGCGCACGAGGGTTCAAGCATGTCTGACGTAAAAACAATTGAATGAAATCCATATAGTTTTTGAAAAAAATAAAAAGGACCGTTACTTTATTGACAGACCGCGTACTACAACATGGTGTCAGAGTAAACAATAAATTGGCAGAATATGGACGCCTCAGGAGTGCCTTCGTCCTGCATGGACTGGAATGCAAAGAACTTGCCCGAAGCATGGCGAAAGTTCAAGCTACACGTCAAGCTAATGTTTACCGGACCTCTGAAGAGAAAGAGGGAAGACGAGAAATGCAGCTACCTTCTCCTTTGGGTCGGAGAAAAGGGCAGAGACATTTATAACACCTGGACGCTAACTGAAGATGAACATAAGACCTTAAAAGAATACTATGATCGCTACGAAGCATATGTTATGCCAAAGAGCAACATTATCTTCGCACGCTATAAGTTCAATGAAAAAGTAAAGGGACCAAACGAGTCATTTGAACAGTTTGTAATGGACCTTAGGCTGCTTGTGAAAGACTGCAACTACGCTAACAGTGAGGAAATGATAAGAGACCGCATTGTTTTTGGGATCCGCTCTCCTAGAGTTAGGGAGAAGGTACTCGACGCTGGGTCAGATCTAACATTAGACAAGCCAACAGACAGTCCGTTCACAGGAAATGGCACAAGAACAACTGAAAACCATATCAGGCGGCAGTGAACAGTCAGTACATGCAGTTAGCCGACAGCCACCGAAAACAACACAGTGTAAATTGCGCCAGTTTAACAAAGGAAATGGCGGAGCTGCAGGCTTCACCAGAGCCGATGGTGACAAAAGGCACACAAACACATGTGACTACTGTGGAAATAAAACACATTCACCAAGGAAAAGCTGTCCAGCAAAAGGAAAGCAGTGCAAGGTATGCAATAAATGGAACCATTTTGCAAAAGTGTGTCGAGCTAAACAAAGGAAATCAGTACATACTGTTAGTGACAATCACAATGAACCAGACAAGTACACAGACGACGAAGATCTGTTTATTGATGCAGTGACACAAAATGATGGCAAAAATAAAGAGCAGGTTTTTGCAGACATTCTTGTTGGTCAAAACAAATGTACAGTCAGATTTAAGTTGGACACTGGCACCTCTGCTAATGTAATCCCTACAAACGTCTTCGAAAAGTTGGGGATTCAGCACACACTACAGCAGTCATCTCGCCCCCTCTATGGATATGGTGGTGAGCCGCTTGCGGTCAAAGGCAAGTGCAACATTGAATGCCAGTACAAGGACATTAAACTACAACTGGGTGTCCACATTGTTGACACTAATGCACCATCAGTGCTGGGACTTAAAGCGTGCCTTGAATTTAAACTCATTAAACTGATAATGTCCGTTTCTAACACCCCAGACATGTCTATTATGGATGAGTTTTCTGACGTATTCACAGGAATAGGACAATTTCCTGGAGAGTGCACCATCCACATCGACCCCGAGGCTGTTCCTGTCATACACCCGCCAAGACGTGTTCCCCTTGCACTACGTGACCGTCTCCAGGATGAGCTGAAAAGCATGGAAAGACAGCAGATTATTACCATGGTCACAGAACCCACTGAATGGGTGAACTCGATGGTTGCAACTGAAAAGCCACGCACAGGTAAACTCAGTTTGTTTGGATCCTAAAGATCTCAACAAAGTGATCAAGCGCCCACATTATCCTCTGGTGACACTTGAGGACATCACATGCAAACTAGCAGGAGCCAGCGACTTCAGTGTAATGGATGCTAGATCTGGATACTGGGCAATTAAACTAACAGAGGAGTCCTCTAAACTGACTATGTTTAACACTGTATTCGGCAGGTACAGATTTCTATGCTTACCGTTTGGACTCAAATCATCACAGGATGAGTTTCAGCAAAAAGTGGATGAGACTTATAAAAGTCTGGAGGGCGTTACTGCCATTGTTGACAACGTTCTCATTTATGGCAAAAGCAAAGAGGAGCATGACCAAAATCTTCGTGCAATGCTACAGCACTCCAGAGAACAAGGAGTCAAGCTCAATCCTGACAAAAGCATTATCTGTGCCACAGAAGTCAGTTATTTTGGACATTTAATCACAAAAGATGGAGTCAAACCGGATCCAGCCAAAATCAAAGCTGTCAGAGACATGGAGCCACCCAAAGATAAAGGTGAGCTGGAAACCATACTTGGCATGGCTAACTACTTGCCCAAAGTTTGCTCCTATGCTGTCAGAAATCAACGCCCCACTCCGCCAGCTGTTGAAGGAGTCAAGTGAGTTTGCGTGGGATGCACAACACGACACAGCATTTCAGAAAATGAAGGAGCTCATCACACGTGAACCTGGACCAGTTCTCGCATACTATGACCCTAGAAAGGAGCTCAGGTTACAAGTTGACGTCTCCAAACATGGGCTTGGTGCAACTTTACTGCAAGAAGGTAAACCCATTGGTTATGCTTCAAGATCACTCACTGACAGTGAAATAAACTACGCACAGATTGAAAAAGAGCTCTACGCCATCTTGTTTGGATGCAAGCGTTTTCAACAGTATGTGTATGGACGTCGCACCGTCGTAGAAAGCGACGACAAACCTCTGGAATCCATACTGCGTAAGCCACTCACTGCAGCACCCCCCAGGTTGCAGAGAATGATTCTCCAATTACAGAGATATGATGTAACGATCACCCACAAGCCTGGTAAAGACATTCCCCTTGCAGACGCACTTTCCAGAAAGTCACTACAGGACCCTGACAACAGCCTTGCAGAAGGCATGGACTTACAGGTACACACAGTATACAGCAGTCTACCAGTCAGTGACTCCAAACTGAAAGAAATCCAAATGGAGTCAGGAAAAGACAAACAGCTCGCGCTTCTCAGAAAAGCCATAAAAGATGGTTGGCCTGAGGAGAGAAAACAGTGCCCTCAGAGCATTGCGGAGTATTGGAACTATCGAGATGAACTGTCTGAAATGAACAATATCCTTTTCAAAGGAGAAAAGATAATAGTTTCAGCTTCACTACGTAAAGAAATGTTATCACGGATCCACACAGGCCACATGGGCATGGAAAAATGCAAACAGCGAGCCCGTGATGTTTTGTTTTGGCCTGGGATGAACAAGCAAATAGAGGACCTTGTTGGAAAATGCTCAGTGTGTCTGGAGCACAGGCCCTCAAACACCAAAGAACCCATGATAAGCCACCCCATCCCAGACAGGCCATGGCAAACGGTTGCCACTGATCTCTTCCTGTGGAACAACGAAAGCTACATGGTTACTGTGGATTACTACAGCAGGTACTTTGAGTTAGACAAGCTCCACAGCACAACTGCATCTGCAGTAATACACAAACTCAAAGCAAACTTTGCCAGACACGGTATTCCACAGACTGTAAACTCTGACAATGGCCCTGAATACAAATGCCATGAATTTGAAACATTTGCAAGCAAGTGGGAGTTTAAACATATAACATCAAGTTCGCACTACCCACAGAGCAACGGTCTTGCAGAGAAAGCAGTTCACATAGCCAAGTCGCTCATGCAAAAAGCCAAAGCTGACCGCAAGGACCCACATTTGAGTCTACTTGAGTATCACAGCACACCCGTGGACAACTTCAAAATGCCTGCCCAGTTGCTGATGAGCCGTTGGCTTTGCGCCATCATTCCATGCACATATCAGCAGCTTAGGCCCAAAGTTGTAAGTTGTCGTGATACCCACAACAAAAGAGACTTTTGTCAAAACCTTCAGAAAAGGTACTATAACAGATCCTCCAAACCATTGTCAACTCTACATGCAGGACAGAGTATACGTTTTCAGGAAAATGGACATTGGAAGCCAGCGGTCATCGCAAAAGCTGCTGACACTGTCCGATCTTACCACATCCAAACACCGGATGGAGCTGAATACCGGAGAAACCACTGTCACCTTATGGATACTAGAGAAGTGGCTTCTACTCACTCCACTGATCACTCCAATGTTCAGCACACACCTGAGAAAGCAGAGCACACACCTCCAACACAGACTTCCCCACAGACTGCCACTTATTTCACCCGGTCTGGTCGCCAAGTCAAGCCTAGAGACATCTTAGATCTCTAAACGTAATACATGCTCACCTACTGTTTGTTGCTAAAAGCAAAAAAAAAAAGTTGCACTATGTGTTCTGGTGCTATGTGTTATTAAAATGCAGTAAATGTTCTAAACCTTTAAGTTTGTCAAGGCTGTAATTCTGCTAAGTGTTACATGAAGGTTTTGTGTTGTTTATATAAGCCAACCTAATTCAAAGTGTGAGCAGTGTTTTTTTTTTTCTTTTGTCTACCTATTCAATTTATTTGAGTGGATTAAGCTATGGCTATAGCTTTTCAAAAGAAGGGGGATGTAATATTCTCTACAAATATGTCAGAATAATATTCACTCTAATATGTGTTATATCCTTGAGTTAGATTGGCCAAATCTGTCACGTTGTTTGTCACGCTCTACAGTACGTGACGCTAGCCCCCCTACCTGTACACTGTGTTCATTATGCTACATGCTCAGTAAAAGTCGGTCTCAAAAGTGATCTCTCGTTGTACAGACTTTTTGTACACACCATACACTTACATACTACAGGTCCTAAGCAGAATATATGGGTGCCATCTTTGGTTGGGGAAGCTACCCGTAATGGACTGGTGTCCTGTCCAAGGGGAGTTATAGACTCATCTGCTTCACACTATGGTATCTGGGAATAACTACCAGCCTGTTGGGCGTTAGGACCTGTATAGGACTTACTACTTCTTGAGGTCCTAAGATCACTAGTATGAAGTGTGAAGAGCCATACAAGATTCCCAAATAGCCAGGAGGCTCTCCAAGCTGAGTCCAGGGAGCATGTAACACCACACCCCAAACTACTATGGATTAACCAGCTATAAAAGTCATGACTACATATACAGTGTCCTTTAACAATGCCTTGCCTTTCGAGGATGGCAGTCTTTTCCAGAAACTAAGAAATGGAGATAATGGTGATGGCTGACAAGTAGGTAACTTCAAAATGTCTTCACAGTTCATTTTATCACAACACACAACCCCACTCTCTACGTGTATAGTGAAAGTGTCTGTGAGTACCCTTTATAATCCTAGATCTGACTCTGGTCCAGATCTCAACATCACCTTCAGAAGATAGCTACAATTATATGTCAGTACCCAAAATATGACAAAACACTCATTTGCTTAAAAAAAACTGTTACCATGTCCTTAACAAAACCAGGGGATCGCATCGCTAAAGACCAAAAAAAAAAAAAAAAAAAAAAATGTCTACTAAACTGCAGTTCAATGTTTCACACTTCACAACATGCAGAATGTCAAGGCAGTTGGTGAGGTAACACATGCAGATATACAGTACCAGTCAAACATTTGGACACTTTTCCTAATGGGAAAGTGTGCCAAAACAGTTGACTGGTAAATACAAAGCAATTAACTGGTGAAGACGGGGCAACTAAATGGGCCAATGACATTACAGAAGAAACTTTGACTAGGCGGATAAATAGTAAATATATGCCAGGCTCGCTCGTCATTATCTGCTGTTTGCTTGAGAATGGTGGGTTTCAGACATGCAGCAACAACCTTTAGAACACCAGTTTAAGGAAATGGTTCAACAGGTTTATGGTGGGTTAGCCTGACACCCAGTGCTGAACCAGGTCATAGGTGAAAACATTTGGAAATCTGGCTGTGAACTTCCAAATGAAATCTCAGTCAGCTGACTGTACGTACCACTTTGTGCATAGGTAACGACCATATGATCACTGGTAAATGCAACAACAACAATTATACAGTGAGCATTCAAATCCTGAGACCTCACAGCCAGTTCCTGTGTAAGAGGTGGTTGTTTAAAAAAAGAGCTATGGTGCGTGTTAACCTCTAACCTTTGACAGCAGATGATTCTTTGTGATGACGTGTGGTTTAGCAGCAGGGCGGGAGCAGCACCTTTGTAATAGTCACTGAAACTGATGATGGCTGAGTGATCTGAGATGTTCACATCCACGATGATCCCACCACACTGTAACAAAGACACACAAACTGTCAACAAACATCTAAATAACTGTGCATAACTACAACATACAGATCAAAGGTTATCTGTGTGACCCAGCAAACTTAATAAAGTACCAAATTGGCAACTATTAATTAAACATTATGACAACAAGGTAAAACATGGGCATCCCCTTGGACTTATCCAGCTGCTCGGGTCCTCAACAATGAGGCACGTGCATGCTGGATCATACCCAGAGAAACACTGCACATGACAAATATGTCATACCCAAGGCTCCCTCATAATACAAATAATACTCTAAATCGGAGTCTGTCTTTGTAACTGTTTGTTTGACAGAAAGCCATTCCAGCAGTATCCAAGGATCCACAAAAGAGACTACAAAAGACACAAAAGACATACCTACAGACATGGACTTTCAAATACATAGGCATTACCAAACACGTCTGTCCAACGACCACACTACTCCATAAAATCTTCCCAAACGTCTCTCAAACTCAAAGTCCAAAAACCCCAGAAAAATAAGTGCTCACTGGAAATATAAGTGAATGTCTTTACAAGTTCGACACTTTCACAGCCTACCAACACAATTCTGATGGCCAAGGTGAAGAAACCAAGGAAAGTCTGGATCTTAGCCTTTGTCCAGAACAATTAAAACCCAGAGACACTCCAATTCATCACTTAGCTTCTCAAGTACTGCAGTCAGTCAACACCAGAGACCTTGTCCACAAAGACATACTTATACCAACCCTATCGTACCAACATCAGTGTCATGGCTGAAGCCCAGTTACAGAGCACAGAGTGTGTCAACACCAAGAACCAGCTTCGGTGGGTGGGTCATGTCATTACGATGGATGACGGTCGACTTCCCAAGCCGATCTTCTACTACCAGCTGAGTGAAAGGTTGAGAGAAGGGCAGAAGAAACAGTACAAGGACCTCCTGAAGCACAACCTCAAGAGCTGTTCCATCAACTGGAAGACTTGGGAAGAACACGGGACGGACTGAGCTAGCTGGCGAGCAATAATCCACACGGGAGTGGAACTCTTTGAAAAATTGTGGACAAACAACAGAGGAGAAGATGAGAAAGAGGAAAGAGAGAAAGTAAGATCCTGACCGACAGAAGCATCCTACAGCTACCACAGGCAGTGTTAACACTGTATGTCAAAACTACCCTGTTCATCCTGTTCAGGAATCAATCAAAAGACCATTTTCCTCACCACGAAGGATTGCCACGATGACTGCAGTCAGCGTATTGATTCAACAAAGGTCACAGCACCATCTGTGAAGTCAATGTTAGTAAATATTTCCAGCAAAGGCACACAACCCAACCTCACACCTGGTCAATGTGAGGATTTAACAAAGTAGGAACCAGAACTCCTGTATATACTGGAAATAGTCAGCGATCCGTGCTCCCGCTCCTCACAGCAGTCACAGTACCTGTGTATAGGATGGCTATGATGTACAAAAACTTTATAAGGAATTCTCAGGTTGTCCTAGAGAGTAGCAAGGTCAACCAAATCCAACACTTTGGGAAAATCAAAAGAAGCACTGCCAAAACTCACACTTGCCTTCCATGAGAACTCACAGAGCTAGGATGTGGTTGAATTCTTGGGGGTAAAGCCAGACCATTCCGGTCACTAATTAGAAAGTAACAGCAAATGGAAGTGTTCTCGTCACTGAATACTTGTACTGAAAATGTATTTTTACAAAAACACTTTTAATACAGAATTGTAACTAAATCAGTCTCTAACATAAGAGACTCCTCAGAAAAAATGATAAAATAACTGAAGTACTGACCACATCCATGCTGAGTAAGGTGCCGCTGTCCTGTCTGTTGAAGAAAAAGAACCTGGAATACGACTCAGATCCAACCACACGAACACACAATTTGCTCACATTGTTCTCTGGCCACAGAGGAAGGCACTGCAACACAACAACAGCACAAACAACACAAAGGAAAGAAATTACAGTTTTGCTATAGAATAGACTGTTTCTCTACTAAGAAAACAGCACTGGACTGAAAAAAGTAGAAGAAAAACACTTCAGTCATCATCAAAAATGAACAGTGGAACCAGTTGCAGCAATCAGTATCCCTTTTGGGTCTAATTAGATATAAGGATACAGTTATGTGTACATTTTGAAAGAAGGGTACAGGTGGATTTTGATTTAGATTTACATTGGAGAATACAACCAGGATTAGATTAAAGCCCCCATCACACATAGCAAGAATGTGCAGGAACCAGGTCAAAACAGCAAATATTACCATCATTGGACGCAGCTGGGAGGAAAAGAGGTCAGAACGCATCCACATTACCTCATTCACACTTGCAGGATGGCATCCAAAGTGCATGTAGACAGCAGGTAGATAACACAGACTGCTGTCAGAAGGCCATAAAAGACTGCCCGATGTCCAAACGTCTGGATGGCAAACACAGGACTGAAGTGGGAGGCGGAGTGTGTGTGTGTGTGTGTGTGTTTGTGTTCAGAAAGGCTGCATGAGCCACTAAGCGCGTCTGTAAACCATGATGGTGGTTGGATTATCACATGGGATTTAATTTTTGCGGCCGAGGTGAGAGGCTTTTCACCGCAGGCTGTTGTTTGGTTCCTGTGCACTCTGCACTGTGAAAGGATCATGATTCCGTGCTGGAGGTGAGTTTCATGTTCATTAACGTTGTCACGGCCTGGGATACAGTTCCACGTCACACCTCCTGCAGAGTTTAGATGGTGACAGGTAATAATATGTATATTACAGAGGTGAGATCCATGCCTGATGTACGCTATGGCGCATTAATGCGTATGAGACCACAGAGAGGCACAGCGGCACACGGTGCTTTCGGTTTGATTGTGTACTGTTCACATTCACTGTATATGATGAATGTGTGCCACATAAATGTTATTACATATCGACATTTCCTGGGCAGGTGTCCAGTGGAGGTGGACATCCCATAACATGGTGTGACCGATCGATCCTAGAGCTCAATCAACCACGATCAGATAGTTTCAGATGCTGTTTTGATGCCGTCAAAATATGTAGACTGCAATCAGATGATGCAAAAACTGCATATAGACCACCTTCAGATGTGCGTTTCATCTCGATGGTGCCAAGCATGTTTTGAACATGTGCAACACAGCCGAACAAACGGGACCAAATATGTAGATGCTCACAGACTGCTGTCCGTTGGTCTTCGGACCGCAAGTCAATATTTCCAGATTGTGGCCAGACGTGTCATTCTGATGCAATTCAGCCTCAATTGGCATATGTGTGATGGGGGTATGAGGCTGGACAATGCTTCTGTACTTTGGTCATGATGACATTAAATTTAGATGGTTAAAGGCTAAAAATTAGGCTAAAAATTAGACTGGATGATATCATCTGATTTAGACTGGGGACTGTAGGACAATGCTCTAGGTTAGTAGTTCTTAAAAAGGCTCCAGGTTTACATGAGATGATACCGGTGGACTTGGACTTGTATCACAGACACACCTTGCAGCAGTCAGATTTACCTCTTTGGAGATGACATAGTGCCACCTGATAACTTTATTGGTTAGGCTGTGGACCTCTCCAATCTCCAACTCATATAAAGACTTGTTAAACAGAGTGTAGAAGGGCCTCATGGTAACAATCCTGGTTAGGTTGAAACTGCTCATCTGGATGCTCACGCCCACCTGGAAACATAAAAAATGTATGAAAGAGATTCTGTTTGAGTAACTTTGCAAACTGAAAGCTATGTTAGAAACCTTACAGAGTTTGATGTTGTGCCATGTCATTCACTTCCATCAAAGACCAAATAATCAATTACAAGCCCATTTGCCTGAAGTCATTACAATGTCAACAAAGGATCTTAGTAATGAATTAGATTTATTTATATACAGCCATAACACAACATAAGTCACAGCAAGGAGCTTCACAAAGGTAGGTTCGACCATTACTCACCCTCTGAGCAAGCACACTGGCAACACTGGTAAGAAAAAAACTCAGGCATTTTTTTTATTGTAGGAAACCTCAAGCAGACCAGACTCAGAGGGGTGACCATCTGCTCTGGCCATACTACCAATAACAAATTAACAAAGAAGATAAAGCACAACAAAAAATGGTCAAATACACAAGACAGAGACAATGCAGCTAAGCATCTAACTACTCATAAGGTCAGTGGTTATATTAACCAGTTGTCCAAGCAGTAAAGATAATTGACCCATGAAATAAAACACAAGTGGAATCATCAGTCAGTTAAAAAAAATCTTAAAAACATTCCCAATGTTCAGTCTCCCGGAGTCACAAGTTAGCAGCAGGTTCAAGACCTCCACAACCTCACTGCCCCCACCACTGTCCAAAGAAAGCACGGCCAACCCACACCATAAGCACAATGCTGAAAGAGATGGTCCTGGGGACTGACCAATGGAACCAGAAGGATCATTGCATCATGTCGCTGTAGGACCACCACTGACTGGGCAGTGGTCGTCTGCAGCCTCTTTATCAGCCAATAAAGGTAAGCGATACCCAGTGGTGGGAACAGTTCTGCTAATCTTCTAACCGCTAATTAGCGAAGATAACTTTTTTGTTAGCAGATTAGCTTTTCAGCTAACTTGACAAATCACCAGTGGACTAATTAGCTTCAGTTAAATTTAGTTCTGCTAACTTTCAGTCCGCTAACATTTTTTTTGCTGGTATAGTGAGCAAAGCTTAACAGTCAAAAACATTTGTAAACCTTAAAATCATACATGTTAGTTCCTGCATGTTGTGTGTCTGCAACAGTCAGGCCGCTGTGAGGAGCTCAGCCCTGTCCCAGCAGAAGGGGGCGGGCCGGCTGCCGTAGAGTGCCTTGATTAGAGAGAATGGCATCCACACTCATCCACACACTAGTTTAGCTTATGACAAGCTAAAAGTGGACGCTCTCGTTATGGCTGAACAAATTTCCAGTTTCTGGGGATTCTGTGTTAGTACGCGCCCACGGCCGATGTGCTTGATGAATTCCTGCTCAAAAAGTAGTTCCCAGATAATTGTAATATACTGCTGTGAGATAATGAGTATATATCATCTAAATCAATTCTAAAATTTACCAGTAATAAAATTATAAAGAGAACTGAAGTTTTAAGAGTGGCCATAATAAATATTTAAGAAACTTAAAAGTTTATGAGCTGTAAACATTGACACGATGGAGTTTGATGCGGAAGAGTTCAGAAAGATATGACTGGAATGTTTTGATGACTATTTACAGTTGGCGATGAAAGACTTGGGTGCTAACAACACACTCCCAGATAATTGATAATGAGTATATCTCATCAACATTAATTCTAAAATTTACCAGTAATAAAATTATAAAGACAACTGAAGTTTTAAGAGTGGCCATAATAAATATTTAAGAAACTTAAACTTTATGAGCAACTTCACCTGTTATTGCTCAAGCACATTGTAAACATCAACACGATAGAGTTTGATGTGGAAGAGTTCAGAAAGATACAACTGGAATGTTTTGATGACCATTGACAGTTGGCGATGAAAGACTTGGGTGTTAACTTCGTGTTAAAGTCAGAACAAGAAGCTGCACTGAAAGAGATCTATCTGGGAAGAGACACGTTCTGTGGGTTGTCGCGCCAACGAGAGCGGTACGCTGAGCAGGGTGGCGAAAGTAGTCCGGTGAGCTCAATCTGTGGGTGGGAGTTATCCCACAGTTCCATAATAGCAGAGATGTCGGTCCAATGAGAGCGGCATTCTGAGCAGCGTGTGGCATCAACTGAGAACAAGGCGTCATTTTGGTTCCAACTGCGCTGAACTACTGAATGAACCTTTTATGTTTTCAACAGTTTTTAAAATCATTTAACCACATACAGCAACACATCCAGGTACAGGTGCTATCGAAATAAATATAAAAATAGTTAAGCTATCAAATTTACATAAATTTACAATTTATGATGATTTATTTAATTAATTTAAAGCCTGATTTATGTAGCTGCAGCTAAGTAACTCCGGTCATGCAAGTCATTGCATGACAGTTTTAAAGTTCTCCGTCTCTGGATTATGCTTTGAACTAATCTGACCCTCAACAAGCTTTTCTTTCTACAATCATCACCTCCAAATCAAAGGTAAGCTGTACAATTTCATCTTTTTTCGACTTTGTGCTGTAAATGTGCGGACTTTTCTGATCCATTTTTCAGCGTGCACACTATAAAAACTACTATAACATGATGGGAAACGAAGGATTGAAAGCAGTAATGTGTCAAATCACAGCTGTTTGTGTCTGATTTAACAGGTGCGTGTCAGGCTTGGTCACATGATTTTTTTTTCGACTCATCATGTCTCCACTCTATCAAAGCACTCTAGGCTGCCGCAAAACAGTGTCATTTCCTTTTCACACACAACAACACAGACGGTTGCAGAAGACATCAAATGCAAGACACTTTTCACTCATGGTCACAACATAACATTTCACTAAGATAACTACACTACTTGAACTACAAAAACAACAAATCTGTAACACTAACACTACTAAACCAACATGTACTAAAATAATAATAATAATAAAAACCAAAACCAAACTCGCATAATGCATTGCAGCAGCAGCTCAACAATTCAAGAATGGCTCACCTGTGTTGCGTTCAATTTGACTGGTAAAATCTACACCCCAGCATGAGCTTCCCCACAGAAAATAAAACACACAAGTTTTGTCTTGACATAAAAATACAGCAATAATTCTTTTTACATAAAAAAGGTAAAGATTTGCATGTACACGCTGTCTTTAAAGCAGACACACCATTGATTGCTGCTGCAATGCATTATGGGAGTTTTGGGTTTGGGTGTTTGGCAGGGTGCATAAAGACAAAAGCTCTGGCTCGTTCTTCCATGCAGCTTACCACTATAGAGATAAACTATGTCTTCTTTTGATAAAGATGATGACAGTGTTTGGGGTTTAATTTTATTTATTTATTTATTTATTTTTCCGTGTGCTCATTTTTGGGTTTGTGATCACCTTCAAAGCTAACGTTTTGGTTAGCTGAGCCCACCACTGGTGATACCCACAAATGAGTGGAGAATTGTCTTGAAGATTTAACAAGTCATCCAGTAGGTTTTGGGCAAACTTGTAGAAATCAAATTCAATCTAAGATCAAGCAATCTAATATGGTCTTAATTTATATTGTAGAGGTAATTCTGTGGTAGGAGTTGGACAAACAATATATAGATTCGAGTTTAATAATAGGTCTGTACCCCTTGTTACCTTTGCCCTTGGACAAGACACTTCAACTGCATTGTCCCAGTCCATCCAGCTATAAATGGGTACCAGCCCTGGCTGGGAAAGTAACCTGCAAAGGGGAGTCACTGACCCTCATCCCTATCAGGTTAGGGTATCCAGAAATAAGTACCAACAGGTTACAAACATAATTACAGGATAATGGCAAACTTTAAATTTTGTTACCAGGTAGTCCATGTTGGTGGCAGGACAGCGAACACAGCCATAACTTCCCACTGTGTCCAAAGAGAATCCATCAGACCAAGAGCTTGTAGAAATACAAAGCTGGAGCTGCAAAACACAAACAGATCAGGGACACCAATGGTAAGAAAGCCCCACCATGATCCCCAAAACAAAAAGACCCACAATGCACTGAGACATAATTTCAAAAGTAAATTAATCCTTCATTAATCTGCAGCATGAAATACAACCCCAATTCCAATGTAGTTGAGACATTGTGTGAAATGTAAATAAAAACAGAATACAATGATTTGCAAATCCTCTTCAACCTATATTCAATTGAATAGACCACAAAGACAAAATATTTAATATTCAAACTGACAAACTTTATTGTTTTTGTGCAAATATTTGCTCATTTTGAAATGGATGCCTGCAACACATTTCAAAAAAGCTGGGACAGGGGCAACAAAAGACTGGGAAAGTTGATGAATGCTCAAGAACACCTGTTTGGAACATTCCACAGGTGAACAGGTTAATTGGAAACAGCTGAGTGTCATGATTGGGTATAAAAGGAGCATCCCCAAAAGGCTCACCCATTCACAACCAAAGATGGGGCGAGGATCACCACTTTGTGAACAACTGTGTGAAAAAATAGTCCAACAGTTTAAGAACAAAGTTTCTCAACGTTCAATTGCAAGGAATTTAGGGATTCCATCATCTACAGTCCATAATATAATCAGAAGATTCAGAGAATCTGGAGAACTTTCTACACATGAGCGGAAAGGCCGAAAACCAACACTGAATGCCCGTGACCTTCGATCCCTCAAGTGGCACTGCATTAAAAACCGACACCGACATCATTATGTAAAGGATCTCACCATGTGGGCTCAGGAACACTTCAGAAAACCATTGTCAGTTATCACAGATCGTCGCTACATCTACAAGTGCAAGTTAAAACTCTACCATGCAAAGCGAAAGCCATACATCAACAACATCCAGAAATGCTGCCGCCTTCTCTGGGCCCGAGCTCAATTGAACTGGACAGACACAAATTAGAAAAGTGAGCTGTGGTTTGATGAGTCCACGTCAAATTATTTTTGGAAATCAAGGACGTTGTGTCCTCCAGACAAAAGAGGAAAAAGACCATCCAGATTGTTACCAGCGCAAAGTTCAAAAGCCAGCATCTGTGATGGTATGGGGCTGTGTTCATGTCCATGGCATGGGCAACTTACACATCTGTGATGGCACCATCAATGCTGAAGGTACATCCAGGTTTGGAGCAACACATGCTACCATCCAAGCAATGTTTCTTCAGGGACATCCCTGCTCATTTCAGCAAGACAATGCCAAGCCACATTCTGCACGTGTTACAACAGCATGGCTTCATAGTAAAAGAGTGCGGGTACTAGACTGGCCTGCCTGCAGTCCAGACATGTTGCCCGTTGAAAATGTGTGGCACATTATGAAGCACAAAATACGAGAATGGAGACCCCTTTTTTATGGACTGTTGAACAACTGAAGTCGTACATCAATCAAGAATGGGAAAGAATTCCACCGACAAAGCTTCAACAATGTGTCCTCAGTTCCCAAACACTTATTGAGTGTTGTTAGAAGGAAAGGTGATGTAACACAGTGGTAAACATACCACTGTCCCAGCTTTTTTGAAACATGTTGCAGGCATGCATTTGAAAATGAGCAAATATTTGCACAAAAACAATAAAGTTTGTCAGTTTGAACATTAAATATCTTGTCTTTGTGGTGTATTCAAGGGCCATCCATCTCTGTACTCACAAAGTGAGAGCTGTATTTGGGTGCTCAGCAGTCGGACTCGTTTCTGGTGGGGGTTGGCCTCCGCCAGGGCTGTGCCATGTTAAAAATCCTGTTTGTGATATTCATGGACAGGATATTGAGGCAGAGTCGGGGGGAGGAGGGTTTCCAGTTTGGTGGGCCCAGGGTTTCATCACTGCTTTTTGCAGATGATGTGGTCCTGTTGGCTTCATCACTCTGTGACCTCCAACACTCACTGGATCGGTTCGCAGCTGAGTGTGAAGCGGCTGGGATGAGGATCAGCACCTCTAAATCTGAGGCCATGGTTCTCAGCAGGAAACCGTTGGATTGCCTACTCCGGGTAGGGAATGAGGTCTTGCCTCAAGTGAAGAAGTTCTAGTATCTTGGGGTCTTGTTCACGACTGAGGGGATAATGGAGCATGAGATTGGCTGGAGAATTGGCACAGTAGGGATGGTCTTGCATACGCTCTGCCATACTATTGTGATGAAAAGGGAGCTGAGCCAAAATGTAAAGCTCTCGATCTACTGATCAATCTTCTTTCCTACTCTTACCTATGGTCATGAGGGTTGGGTGATGACCGAAAGAACTACAGTGGGGCCAACAAGTATTTAGTTAGTCCCTGATTGTGCAAGATCTCCTACTTAGAAAGATGAGAGAGGTCTGTAATTTTCATCATAGGTACACTCCAACTATGACAGACAAAATGAGAAAAAAAAAATCCAGGAAATCACATTGAAGGATTTTTAAAGAATTTATGTGTAAATTGTGGTGGAAAATAAGTATTTGGTCACCCACAAACAAGCAAGATTTCTGGCTCTCACAGACCTGTAACTTCTTCTTTAAGACGCTCTTCTATCCTCCACCTGTTACCTGTATTAATGGCACCTGTTTGAACTCATTATCTGTGAAAAAGACACCTATCCACAGCCTTAAACAGTCAGAATCCAAACTTAACCACGGCCAAGACCAAAGAGCTGTCGAAGGACACCAGGAAGAACATTGTAGAACTGCACCAGGCTGGGAAGAGTGAATTTACAATCGGCAAGCAGGTTGGTGTGAATAAATCAACTGTGGGAGCAACTGTAAGAAAATGGAAGACATACAAGACCATCGATAATCTCCCTCGATCTGGGGCTCCACGCAAGATGTCATCCCGTGGGGTCAAAATGATCATGAGAACGGTGAGCAAAAATCCCAGATCTCCACGGAGGTTGCCTGATGGAGTAATAAAGGCTACACACTACGCAGAGAGGGACTGAAATCCTGCAGTGCCAGGCGTGTCCCCCTGCTTAAGCCAGTACATGTCCAGGCCCGTCTGAAGTTTGCCAGGATGATCCAGAAGAGGACTGGGAGAATATAATGTGGTGAGATGAAACCAAAATAGAAGTTTTTAGTAAAAACTCAACTAGTCATGTTTGTCATATTTACTGTGAAGCATAGGGGTGGAAACATCATGCTTTGGGGCTGTTTTTCTGCAAAAGGGACAAGATGACTGATCTGTGTTAAGGGAAGAATGAACGTGGCCATGTATCATGAGATTTTAAGCCAAAACCTCCTTCCATCAGTGAGAGCATTGAAGATGCTACGTGTCCTAAAATGGAGACTGTTATGGTATTGGATAGCTTTGTCACATAATCAAGTCTTTAGATACCATCAAGGATTACCAGTAATTAATGAATTACTTAATTAATGTGAACGGTAATGCAACATGATACGTGATAGGTGCATTGTCATTGTAATGTGTATCATATCATGGAGTTAGTCTATCGTTCCACCCCAGTTACATCTGACCTACCTACATAACCTAATCTTTTATCACATAATGCTAGTCTAATACTTAGTAAGTATCTTACTTAATGATTACACCTTTCACTAATGACATTAAATATAAAATAATCTGTAGTACGACAAGGGATTTATTCTGAATCTTTAGAAATGATCAGTAGGTATCCTATGTCACTTTATGAGCATCTGTTCTGAATTTGTGTCATCCTACCTTGTTCTTGCTGAAGATGTTCTTCTTTTTGAAGGAGAACAGGATGACATCTCTGAAGTCTGATGGGTGCTTCATTGCAATGTCTTCAGCTCTATACTGCAACACGCGAGATGTCTTATTGATGATCCAGTACGGACTGAAAAGGGACATCACCAGGCGGCTCGGTGTCCTCGATACATGCATGCTCACGTCTACAGTCATACTGCTGTCTGAGTCACAGATGAGACAGACGGAGAAGAACTCAGGCATTTCTGGATCGATACATATGTGTCCATACCAGTCGCGGCCCTGGTATCTGAGCAGCACCAAATCCATCATCTCACTTGCAACATGAGCATTTAGAAGGTCAGATGTGCTTCCTTCCTGGAGCTCGTAGGAATCTGCTGAACGCTGTAAAAGAAAGATCCAACTACATCAGATTATAGATCAGTATGAACTGGATTTGGCGAATCCATATTAAAGGATTATTATTATCCAGCTCATGTGCTGTTAATTCCATCAATGGTCCTCTTCATTGCTCATAACTTCTTTGTTCGCTTTTTGTTTTATTTCGCACCGTGAACATTGTAAACAAACTTGCAAAACTGATACGCAATCCAGACCGATGGTAACTGATATGGGAAAATATCAGACAGGAAATCAGTCAATCAGAGCGTGTGTGCCGTCGTAGCCATATAATAATAGATTATATTGATTAAAGACTAATATTACAGCATGAAGATGATCATTATTCACTCGTACTCAAACTGTGCTTTAACATGCTTAATGACTGATGCAGTGCAATTACTTTGCACAGTTGAGAATTCCCTTTGCAAGTACTTCACCTGGCACAAAGTAGAGTCATTCCACTTATTTTGTACGTCATTTCAAAATAAACAAAGTAAAGTGATTTCCAAATGTTTCTGTATTAAACTAAATGCAGCTACTGTCTGTCGATTGTCTGAACTGAACACACCTCCAGCATGTAGCGGACAGTGTAAGGCAGCAGGTTGCGCAGTGTGGCAACAGGATGGAGGTGGATGACATAGGCAGGGTCCCAGTCCTCCTCGCCATGGCTGGCAATATGGCACAGTTCATCAGGCACGGCCAACGTGCTGACCATCAGTGGGAGTAAGCTGCTGTCATTCGCCGGGCACTGTAGCACAGAATGCACCTCTGAGCTATGGTGGATCTGCTCCTTCCATGAAATGCAGGAAGATGACGGGCCATACTGATTGGCCAGAGAGCCAGATGGTTGCACAAATAGCTGGGACCTGAAGTACAGAGGGACCACGCCAGCACAACATGGAAACTGTTACAACCCACTATATACCTGAAGACAAAATCAAGCTGAGAAACTGTACACCATAGGTTAACCACACAACGACAAATTAATCATGCTCTTGCTCTCAGTACTTTTATTCTCCCTGCTCCTGGAGATCACCTGCCCAGCATGTCCTCCATGTTTTCCACGTGTACCTGCTGCAGTCACGGCTGATTCATCAGGTCTGGTGTTTTCTCAATCCTGATTGGCTGAGCAAATCTAAATTAGCTAATTATCAGTAGGCTGGAAAACATACAAGGCAGGTGATCTTCAGTAGCAGGACTCGTAACCCTTGTGCTAGGAGATACATCTAGAAACAGATAAGGCAAAAAAGCAAGGGACATCACATTATAAATAATATTTGAGACTGAAATGGACATCAGCAATAGTGTTGCCAGTTAAATAACCCATATTCCCTACTGCCCATGAGCAGAAGAGTGTGTGGTTACTATGAGGATTACCTGTAGCTGTCTAAGATGATGTGAAACTCTGTTTCAGGTTGAGCCTCTCCAACTTTCTTAAAGTTCCTAGATTCTGGACAGTATTTCAGAATGATGAATGGCACCAAAAAGTGATTCTTTATCTGAAAAGTTAAACACAAATAGAAGTGATCTGTCAATTTCACTTGGATGCTCATATCAACCATGTATTTGTCTTTTCAACTTATATTCAATAAACAGTGGTAGTTTTTCCTTACCACTGTTTATCACATATTACAACAAAAACAAAGAACAAGAACCATATAATTATAATCAACTCCACTTAATAACAACTCATTTACTCACTATACCAACAACGTTCATTCAACACTTGTGCTAATAATAAGTAGCATAACACAGTAGGTCTGATCTATATACACAATCATCAAAATAATTAAAAAATAATCATACACATGAATCATGTAGAACAAATAACGCAGGTCAATCATGTAGATTTACCTGCATGTAAATTATGGAATGTTCTTGTGTCTCTCTATAAAGTCATGAGTGTCCTCTTCACTAAGTTCTTGGTGTCTCACAACTTTAGTATGAGACTCAGGTTGTAGAATTCTCTCTGCTTCGGAGACTAAAACTCACCTTGATCAGACATCTTGGTTGAATGAAATGATGTGGATCCTGTATCAGGATCCTGCACTTGTCACCAGGGTAACACAAAATGGGGGTGTGACATTGGTGGGACTAAGAAATGGGGGCTCCTGACTGGA
This sequence comes from Thalassophryne amazonica, assembly GCF_902500255.1. Lineage (NCBI taxonomy): Eukaryota > Metazoa > Chordata > Actinopteri > Batrachoidiformes > Batrachoididae > Thalassophryne > Thalassophryne amazonica. The sequence goes on along the minus strand of NC_047104.1, from coordinate 38,110,385 downwards.
TGAAAAGCAGGGCGATACAAAAACTGGTATTTTCGATGTCTTTTTTGTATTGCCCTGTTTTAAGATTTGTATCGCCCTGACTTCATTGCCGCAATTTCCGGGGCAGTAAAATTGATAAGACAAGTGTATGATTGATTTTTTTCTTGTATTTCATGAAGGCTGGTTTATGAGTATACAACAGATTTTTTGTTGTAATATGTGATAAAACCCTTATATTAGGAATAAATAAACAAAAAAATGCACCTAACTGGCTATACATATTTCTTCAAATGTCATTGTACATGTTGACAATTCAACTATACATTCTACTGGAGTCATTTTGTTGCCATCTTGAGGGCAGTGTGGGGGTAGTCATCAGTGCATTTGCTTTCACACAGAAAGTTCCCAGTTCAAGACCGCTCATGCCACTTCACCATGTACTATGGTATTATCGTCTTAAATCTGTCTCATTAATACTTGCAAATGCACAGAGGGTGATTTACAAATATCCCTTGATTTGTACACATGCTTTGTGATCCACAAACACAAATTTCTGATTTGTAACTTGTGTGTTGGGTTTTACAAATAAATGTCTATTTGTAAATGTATGTTTTTTTTCATTTGTTAAAGAAAGGCATCTGAAAACTGAAAATTATGTTTGTGAAGTATGATTCAGTATTTGTGGATAACCAAACACACGCATTCATCGTGTTGCTCACTTACACAATATTGAGACACTCAGCGCAAAACTACACAAATCCACAAATAAAACAGCTCGCGATTCACACAAAGCAACACTGTCATACCCGCAAATGCACAGAGGGTGATTTACAAATATTCCTCAATTTGTACACGTGTTTTGTGATCCACAAACACAACTTTCTGGTTTCTAACTAGTGTGTTGGTTTTTACAAATAAATGTGCATTTGGAAATATATAGTTTTTTTCATTTGTAAAAAAAAGCATTTGCAAAACTGAAAACTCTTGTGAAGTGTGATTCAGCATTTGTAGATCATCGATCACACGCATTCATCGTGTTGTTCACTTATGCAATATTGAGACATTCTGAGCGCAAAACTGCTCAGAGTTTCACAAATATACAAGTATAAGTTGCAATTCACATTTCCATCCAGTAGATGGGCGTGTTGTTTTATGCATTTTGACAGGTGGGGGGTGTTGTGCCGAATTCAGAACCCCTGCCGTGAAAAGCACCCACTTCGTGGGAATGTGCATTTGCAGCTCGTCACCTTAAACTTACATTTAACTGCACAGATACACAGTTTGCACTGACAAAAACATACACAAATGCTGAATCACACGTCACAAACAGAATTTTCAGTTTTGCAAGTGCTATTTTTTTTTTTTTTTTAAACACATGAAAAAACAATATGTTTCCATATACTGATTTATTTGTAAAAATCAACACACTAGTTACAAATCATAAATTTGTTTTTGTGGATCACAAAACGTGTCCAAATTGAGGAATATTTGTAAATCACTCACTCTGCATTTGCAGGTATGACAGTGTTGCTTTGTGTGAATCGCAAGCTATTTGTTTGTGGATTTATGCAGTTTTGCACTGAGAATGTCTCAATATTGCGTAAGTGAGCAACACGATGAATGCGTGTGTTCGGTGATCCACAAATGCTGAATCACACTTCAAAACAGAATTTTCAGTTTTGCAAATGCCTTTTTTTTTTTTTTTTTTACAAATGAAAAAACTATATATTTACAAATAGACATTTATTTGTAAAACCCAACACACAAGTTACAAATCAGAAATTTGTGTTTGTGGATCACAAATCACATGTACAAATCAAGGGATATTTGTAAATCACCCTCTGTGTATTTGCAAGTATTAATGAGACAAATTTAACTCCATATGGTACTGCGTCAGGAAGGACATCCTTGAGTAAAACTTGAGCCAAAACAACATGCAGATCCATATTGATTCCGCTGTGGTGACCTTGAGCGAATAAGGGAGAAGTTTAAAGAAGTTAACTGTTTAATACAGATTAATCAATCTGCCATGGTAGCTGCTCTATTCACTCATTCTGAAATTAATATTTCAAAAAAGGATTTCTCATGAATGAAGCAGCCATTAAGGGTTAGTGGAACAATCACAGGCTTGAATTCAGACAATGATTAAAAATGACCAGTGTGGTGAAAAAGTGATTGATCCTAGTGATTGATCCAAAACTAAATTTCAGTCAGTCTACTCTAGAACAGTGTTTCCCAATCCTGGTCCTTAAAACCCACAGCACTACACATTTTCCATTTATTCCCGATTTACTCAGGCCAGTGTTCAGCCAATCAGCACTGGGCAACAGAACAATACAACACACCTGATTTGGCTCATTATGTGCAGTTAGAGTAGGAATGACTGGAAAATATGCTGTATTTTGGGTCCCAAGGACCAGGATTGGGAAACAACGCTCTCGATGACTTCTTTTGGCCGCTCCCATTAGGGGTCTCACAGCAGATCGTTTCCATCTCACACCGTCCTCTGTATCTTCCTCTGTCACACCAACCACCTGCATGTCCTCTCTCAGCACATCCATAAACCTCCTCTTTGGCCTCTCTCTTCTCCTCCTGCCTGGTGGCTCTATCCTCAGCATCCTTCTCCCTATATACCCTGGGTCCCTCCTCTGCACATTTCCAAACCATCTCAAGCTCTCTGACTTTGTCAAATGTCAAACAATGTCAAATGTGTATGTGCTGTCTTTAATTCTGATGTGTGCCATTATTACGGTAAACAAGTAATAATTGTGGACTAATTGCTGTCTGAGGTAACTGGAGTGTAAACATAATTTCTCCACTGTGAGATCAATAAAGTATATATCTCTCTCTCTCTCTCGTCTTCACATCGTCCCACTTCAGCTGTCCCTTTGATATGTTCATTGTTGCCGCTCTCAAAGAGAATCACACCTCCAGCTGTGCCTCCTGTCTTTTTGTTAGTGCCACCGTCTCTAAGCCGTACAACATCTCACTGTCTGTCACCTTCATATATTCTTCAGTCACAAATCACTCCTGACCCCATTCTCCACTCACTCTACCCTCAATGCACTCTCTTCTTCACCTCTCTACCATATTGCTTTTGAGAGTTAACCCTAAGTATTTAAACTCATCTACTTTCACCACTTCTACTCCTTGTAACTGCACTTTTCCACTGGGCTCCCTCTCATTCACACACGTACTCAATCTTGCTCCTACGGATGTTCATTCCAATGCTCTCCAGAGCATACAGTATTAAGTATTTGATCCACTGTCGATTTTGCAAATTTTCCCACCTACCAAGAATGCAGAGGTCTGTAATTTTGCTCGTAGGTACACTTCAACTGTGAAAATCTTAAAAAACAAAACTCAGAAAATCACATTGTATGATTTTTAAATAATTAATCTGCACTTGCATGAAATAAGTATTTGATCAGCTACCAACCAGCAAGAATTCTGGCTCTCACAGACCTGTTAGTGTTTCTTCAAGAAGCCCTCCTATTCTGCACTTTTTACCTGAATTAATTACACCTGTTGTTGTTACCTGCACAAGACACCTGTCCACACAATCAATCAATCACACTTCAACCTATCCACCATGGCCAAGACCAAAGAGCTGTCTAAAGACACCAGGGACAAAAATGTTAGACCTCCACAAGCCTGGGATGGGCTACAGGACAACAGGTAAGCAGCTTGGTGAGAAGGCAGCAACTGTTGGTGTAATTATTAGAAAATGGAAGAAACACAAGATAACTGTCAATCTTCCTCGGTCTGGGGTTCCATGCACATGTCCAGGCATGTCTGATGTTCACCAGTGACCATCTGGATGATCCAGAGGAGGCATGGGAGAAAGTCATGTGGTCAGATGAGACCAAAATAGAGCTTTTGGTATCAACTCCATTCACCGTGTTTGCTTTTCTGTAAAGGGGACAAGACGACTGATTCGTATTGAAGGGAGGATGTATGGGGTCATGTATCATGAGATTTTAGCAAACAACCGCCTTCCCTCAGTAAGAGCATTGTAGATGGGTCGTGGCTGGGTCTTCCAGCATGACAATGACCCTAAACACACTAAAGGCCCAGTCACACAGCACTAACGAAGGGCAATGAAGCCCAAGTGAAACAAGAAATCTGGACTTTGACCTCCATTCAGCTTCATTCCTGCAGCTGGCTGGAAAAATTTCAACGAATGCCGCCGAAAACCTCAATTCGTCCATATTTTGTTTCGCTGTCGTTCTTGACAGTTTCTTATCATTTGCTTAGTTTTTGTAAGGCTTTTTTTGTAACGACTTTGTTTACACTTCTTTCAACCTCACAAGTCTGACGTATTGAATGAACGCAACAACTGAATGAATCAATAACTAAAGCCTAGACCAGCTGAAAGTTTTCATACATTAACATTATTGTTAAGAACGTTTTATCAACTATGTACGGATGTTTCAAACGTTTGTGGCTGGCCTGTGTGTGGGTGTGGCATTTGTTTGAAATAAGTTCAGACTGACACATTTTGGCTGGAAAAGGTGCGCTGCGGAGCTGCTGTTTGGCTCATTGCAAATCCACTGTTTTTAGCAAAGACACACAGACCGGCTCAGGAAAAACAAACCATAAAAATAAGATGTGATGCCGGTAACGGTATCACAGCTCCTCAGGACAAGTACAGACACACCATGATAAGAATGTGAAGACAAACAAATCACGCACCTGGAAGCCCTGTGGAAATGAGGGAAAGGTTGGCTGCGTGTGGCTTTTATAGCTGCCGTCAGTCCCGTGATCGTGAACGTTTCATTTAAAGCGTTGAGGTCAACGTTAGCTTTGGTTTTGTTTCGTTCTTTTGTTCCTTTTTCGCTCTTGATTTGCAGGCTATTCTGTGATGGGAAAAGTGAAAGCTCATTTGTTCACTTTTTCTCGATGATTTGCGACTTTGTTTTTTTTTTTCCTTCGTTCACGAATCGTCGTATGGCCTAGCCAATCTCCAGACCTGAACTCAATAGAAAATCTTTGGAGTGAGCTGAACCTTGAAACCTGAAAGATCTGGAGAAGATCTGTATGGTGGAGTGGACCAAAATCCCTGCTGCAGTGTGCACACTTGGTCAAAAACTACAGGAAACGTCTGACCTCTGTAATCTTAAACAAAGGTTTCTGTACAAATACTAAGATCTGTTTTTCTACTGTATCAGATACTTATTTCATGCAATAAAATGCAAATTAATTATTTAAAAATCATACAATGTGATTTTCTGATTTTTTTTTAGATTCTGTCTCTCACAGTTGAAGTGTACCTATGATAAAAATTGCAGACCTCTCCATTCTTTGTTGGTGGGAAAATTTGCAAAATCGACAGTGGATCAAAGACTTATTTGCCTCACTGTATCTCCATATCTCCAGGTTAGACTCAACCTGCACTCTCCTTTCACGACAGATCACAATGTAATCTGCAAACATCATAGTCCATGGAGACTCCTGTCTGAACTCATCTGTCAACCTGTCCATCACCTTTGTGAACAAGAAAGGGCTCAGAGCTGATCCTTGGTGCAATCCCACCTCCACCTTGAACGAGTGTCATTTCTAGTGCATATCTCACTGCTGTCACACTGTCCTTGTACAAGTCCTGCACTACACTCACATACTTCCTCATACAATACCACAACTCTTCTCTTGGCACCCTGTCATAAACTTTGTCTAAATCTACAAACACACAATTTAACTCCTTCTGGCCTTCTCTATACTTCTCCATCAGGACTCTCGGAGCAAACATTACATTGTTGTGCTCTTTCTTGGCATGAAACCATATTGCTGTTCACAGATCTTCACCAATTTTCTAATCCTAACTTCTATTACTGTTTCCCATAACTTCATGCTGTGGCTGATCATCTTTATCTCTGTAGTTCTGCACATCACCCTTGTTCTAAAAAATAGGAACGGGCACATTTCGTCTATAGTCCTTAGGCATCCTCACTTCCAAGATTTTATTAAGCAATCTGGCTAAAAACTCCACTGCCATCTCTCCTAGACATGCCTGTTCTAAATGTCTGTCCAAAAAACAAAACAAAACAAAAAACATTCTCCACATCCATACATGGACAAAAGTACACCGGTGGACAGGCGCTCACTTCATCCTGAACACTCACCTTTGATCCTAATTGATCCTGACCACTCACTTTTGCATGATTGGTAACCTGTGATCCTGATCACTCTTCTACTGATTTGTGATCCTGATTGCTGGTCTTTGATCTGTACTCTTGTTTTTGAGTCTAACATTTGATCACAACTGTTCACCTTTCATCCTGACTGCTGACCTGTGATACCAATCTTTGATTCTAAATATTAATCTCAGGTCCTGATTCCTTACACTGAGGTGTGACCCTGACCTTTGATTCTGATCACAAACTAGCCGACGCAGTGAGAAATTTACTGGCTGCTGGAACAAAGACTTAATAATGCCGTCCACTGAGACTTTGTGAGACAGACCTGCAGTGGTGAGCGCACAGTGATGACCTTGTTGCCTTCAGCGGCATCAATCTGCAGCAGCACAGAAACTGCCTCCTGCAGCATCGGCCCTCGGATATTATAGAGTCGCCGACCTGGTTTGTCCACAGAGATGTTGGAGATCTCGCTGAAGCCAGAGGGAACTGTAGGTCCAAAAACAAGTCAGCCATCTTCACACTGTATGCACATAGTACCCATTTTTACACACAGGCTTGATACTTCCATCGATTTTGACTGGATGACTGGAGTCTGTTTATAAATTAATCTGTGCTTTTAATACTGTGCAGTCATGAGAACGAGACTGATGTTAGCGCAAATCACAAAAGAATAAGTAGTTTACGTTTAAGTCACACAGAATTATGTAAGCCATTAGAATGCAAATCTTACCAACGCTAAGGCTGAAGAGGCCACTTTCCTGGCGTTGCAGGGCTGATAACTTGCTACGGGATGAGGAATGGAACATACAGTGCTCTAGATCCATGCTCTGATCCACCGACAGTTCATGCAATTTTCCCTGAAACCATGAACCCACGGGTCTCAGGTTGGCACTGTGCTGTATGATGAGAGGAATTCCAAGGGCATTTTGGATGGTGTAGGGTGCTTTCTCCTTCAGAGAGTAGTTGGAGGTGGAGGCTGTGCCCTGAGAAAATCCCTGATAAAAAAAAAAGTAGGTACTTCAAATCCACTAAGGTGAAAGGCAAAGGGAAGTCCACAACTTCCCAAATCAGAGATGTTAATGTTTTATAACTCGTGTGTCACTATAGCAGATGTTCTAGTTTGTATTGCAGAGTTAAGGATCTCTTGTGTTTTTGTTTCACATGTCCTCAGATGGACCACACTATGTGTGTCAGTGTTCTGGATATGGCACGCTGCTTGGGCTGCACCATGCATTAGAAATGATTAAGACCTAGTATATCATAGTGATACCTTTTCTATACCTAGTGCTGTATACCACCGGTACAAATGTTCAGTACCTTGCAAAGCAGTGTTACCGATATCCAATACTTTGAATGTCATCATTCTAGGTATTGGTGGCACGGTGGCTTTGTGGTTAGCACTAGTGCCTCACAGCAAGAAGGTCGTGGGATTGCTTCCCGCCCTTTCTGTGTGGAGTTAGCATGGTCTCCCCATGTCTGCGTGCGTTTCCTCTGGGCACTCCGGTTTACCTCCGACAATCAGAAAACATGCTTATTTAGGGTCTGCTCCTTTCTCTGCCCCTGACCAAGGCAGCATCTCTACATCTGGAGTTGGTCCCCGGGTGCTGGACTGTGGCTGCCCACTGCTCCTAGTGGTTGAATTGTGTAAATGCAGAGGAAAAATTTCGTCGTATGTATGTATGCATGCATGCACAATGACAATAAAGGCTCCATTCTGTTCTATTATTGATGACTGATGCCTAGTACATCAGCATTATGCATGTTTGTTAGTCAATCACGGTTACAAATAAGTGTTAACTAGTACACAAGTGTTATAGAAGACCAATAGAGTACATCGGCATTACAGGTATTTGATATGCAGTGTACTAGTTTTATGGATGCGTGCAACCTTAACCTTAGCTTGTCTCTCTTTTATATCTGATATGTCAGTGTCGTACCTTGGAAAGATTTTTGAAGATGTTGAGGCTGCACTGGGAGACTGTGATGTTCATTGTGTCCTTTGAGCATATGCTGATGACCGTGCGTGGTTCAGGAAGTACAATGAAGTCATCACCATGAACGGGGCTCTTGTCTTGGACTGGGTTGTTCTTCATCTATTGAACCAGCAATGACAGTGATATGTATTTCCAGAAGGTGATGTAACCAAAGTGCAATCAAATAAATCACAGACTGACTGACAGATTTACCTCCACTTCCAAGTTCCATCTGCGTTTTCCATTGTCTACTCTTTCTATCAGCGGCTCCCACACTGCGTGGATCTCATTGAAGTAGTTCACCTACAACCAAAGGTATAACTGACATGTCACAAATAAAATCAGTGTAGTTTAAACTTTAACCAATGAAGGTTTACTGAGGTCAGATCAGGTCTGGTCACAAGCACTGGTGCCACATGTTGCTGCATCCATCATACCACAGAACAGCTTTGAGTCATAATAGGCACATACCCAGGGAGTCCAGTGGGCCATCCCCACATCTAGAAGGTAGGTATTTATATCCCACAACCAGGTGAAATGTGATCATCCCCTTGGCCTTTCGTAGATCCTGGTGAGGTCAGCCGTGAGATGCACAGTGCATCCAGAATGTATTCACAGTGCTTCACTTATTCCACATTTTGCTCTATTACAGCCTTATTCCAAAATGGAGTAAATTCATTTTTCCCCTCAAAATTGTACTCCCAACACCCCATAATGACAACATAAAAACCTTTTTTTTTGCAAAGTTATTAAAAAAAAAAATCACATGCACATAAGTATTCACACCCTTTGCTCAATAATTTCTTGATGCACCTTTGGCAGCAACTGTGGGACCTTATATTGTGGTGTAATTTTTACCAAAGAGCAATGTGCTAATAACAAACATGTTATGATGATATGCAAATGCCAGAAGACGATTATGTTGTGTGTTACTGATGACATTTAACAAATGTTTAGAAGGATAAAGTATATAGTCTTTTTGCACAGACAAGGTAATAGCTTTTAGAAAAACACACCTGATATATTCAAATGTATGCAAAAGCATATCTTGTGTGAAAAATGTATGCTGTTTTTTTAAAGAGCATGACAGAGAACTGAATCTAAGGGTGTAGATTTAAATAAACAACTTTAAAAAAAAAAAGAACACTGATTTAAATCCAACATATCATTGAAAAATTACGATAATTTTGAATTTCCATGTCCCAGAGTTGAACTCTCCAGGCCTGGGGACTTTCCAGAAAAGTGATCTCACACACTGGGTTCTATCCACAGTGGGCAAAAAAAGCCAAGTGGGCCAAAAAGCTCAGTGTTTGAAAAACAGCAGGTGCGTGAGAGATCAGAGAGGGATGGGGGCTGGAGAGAGAGAGGGGGGGTGGGGGCACAGCGTCAGTGAAAGAGGAAAGTGAAAAACTGACTCAAAGTTTTTCATTTAAAACAGTAGGTTTGATAAATCAGTCCAGATTCAGCTCTTGTTCAAACAAGGCAATTAGGTGTTATATTGTTTAAAAATAAAAAGTAATGCAATCCCACTCAAATTGTTGAACAAACAAACAAAACTGTCAGATGACAGAAGTGCCTGCTTCACTGGATTAAAAATTACTGTGTGACATTTTTGAAGAAGAGAGTAAATGCTATGTAAATATTAATGTTTTTAACATTTTCAATGTTATTTATTAACTTAGATATGCAAAAAAAGAATTTTGATCATACAAATATTACAACATAAATATAATTTTTCATTCATTATTCTTGAATTCAATTCATCTCAAGCCACCCAAAATTAGTTAAAATAAGGCTTGCCAAGAATGTTTTAGTGGTATAAAACCCTATAGGGGATATTTTTAAACTATTGAGCCCAGCTAAAACACTTAGACGCTCATCTGGTGATCAAGCACTCTGTCCAGTGTCTCCATGATGATATGTAGACAGGTGTGTGTCTTTCCAAATACTGTCCAATCAACTGAAATTAACCCAGTTGGACAAATAAGCTGTAGAAACATCTCAAGGATGATCAGTGGAAACAGGATGCACCTGAGCTCAATTTTGAGCTTCATGGCAAAGGGTGTGAATACTTCTAAAATTAAAAAAAAAACTTTTTTCAGATAATCATTATGGGGTACCGCGTGCTGACATACATACCCTCACAGTGAAAGTAGTATGCCCCATGCAAGTCTTACTAAATTACATAAAATCATTCTGGCAGCACATATGGATTCTCCAGAGTGACCTCGTACCAAAGACAACTAGTTGCTGCTTGAGCCCAAGTTTCACAACCATACAGTGATATAAACACCAGGTCCATGAAGACTTTGACTTTCATTTTCCTCCAAAGATATCTGCATTTCAAAAGTCTCTCGAACTCAACTGAAGAACTTCAGCCTCAGTAGTACAGATCCCTGCAGCTTTAGCTGACGTCAGCTGGTTCAACACTTACGCAATCTCGCTGACATTCAGTGGCTTGCAGCTAAATGGTGGATCAACCACCAGAATGCTAGCATCAATGTTGTAATTACACAGATGGAGTGTTGCTTGCACCTCTAACAAAGACCTGCTTATGTACCCTCACTGCCAAGATAGTGGAGCAGATAAGTTCACTTGGTGATACAAGCATCAGATTTGGCATAAATGTTCTTAATTTGCACCATGTCCAACATATCATCTGATCTGACATCAACTTTTGACTCCTGTACAAACTGAACTTAACCTTTGTCACCATTCTTAATGTTTTTACCCCATTATAACAGTCAGTCATAGTTAGTCCAAACTATACCTTTTTGGAATCTTTGTGATTAGACACATAATGTGGTATAGCTTTCAATATGACTGAAGCATTTAATTCAACATTAAATTTTGACCTCTGTGTTATTCTTCATTGACCCCTAAATGGCCGCCATATTGGATTTCCAAGTGGCCAGCACTTTTTTCCTCAAACACTGAATTATGAAGAACATTCATGGCAAGTCTGATGCTCGTATCACCATGTGAACGATAGCTGCAATTATCTGCTGCACTAAGACAGCTCATTTTATCAGCTCCCTGAGAAGTGTTGAACTGCCACCAAGCCATCCACGTCCCATTTAATCCCTATATGTTTGGAGGGTAGGACTCCGTAACAACCATGTATTTGCAGGTTACAGAGACCCTGTAAATACTTTGTACTTATGAAGGACCAATAAACTGACCCCTTTACAAATAAATGAGTGACTCAAAATCCTCTCCCATTTGCATGTTAAGTCAGTGGGCACTTTGGTGTAGAAATAGGTAAAATAACACTTGTAAGTCTCTAAACACATTTTCTGTTCCTTGGGTACATCTAGCCAGCCACTAGTCTTCTGTGGTAGATCTGGACTAGATGGCCATCTGTGATGATGGAAGCTATGATTTACAGTAACATAGTTAGCACATTGTTTGTAGATTTTACACTGGACTTTAAAAGTTTTATATATCCATTACAAAACAGAGAAGAGGAAGGACGTCTGTGATAATTCTTTGTCATCCAGGCCATGGTCTCCAAATAAGTTAAGTCCAGTTAACTGGACCAGTTTAGTTGAAGATGTTTCGCTTGTCATTCAGAAAAGCACCAGAGTCCAGCATCCAGAGTGAAGTAGCTGGCATGATCCACACAGCCCGCAATGCCTCTGCGTGCTTACAACAGATGATCGAACTGGCGCACGTGTGCTTGCTCAGAACAGGTAATCAAACTGGTGCACGAGTGTGTGATGAAATGATCCCTCAGCCTAAACCAAATCTGCACGATTTTCTGGCATACTCCATATGTATCACAACACAACTGTATGCAAGCCCGGTGTGAAAGGCCCTTTAGGTCTGGTACTATAATTTTATCTTTACCAAACAAAAAGTGCAAAGTTGCAATGCCATGTGTCATCATTTCAGAAAAGGGTGAACACAACGATCACAAACGTGGCAGATCAAAGTACAACCTGGAAGGTCGGCGCATCAGAAGATATATGACATTCCTAAACCAATGTGGATAAAATGTTATTATCTTCACAAGCGTTGTGGTCATGTGACCTCTTGCTTGTTGACCTGTTAAGCCCATTTCACACCGGGGGTGCTCCCGGTTGCTCCCAGTTGCGCTGTGCGTCATTATGATGACGCCGAGTGGAAGCAACTCAGTGCCGAGAGGATGCAGCTCGGCGCCACAACAGCGTGAGGGGCGCAAAGGAGGAAGTAAGTCAGGCGCCAAAAAATTAAACCTGTTTAATTTTTTTGGGGTCCTGTGCTTGACGCAGAAAGGAAGTGGTTCAAGCGCAAGTCGGGGCAAAGACGCGTAACTCGGGACAAAGAGGCGTTACCCGGCGTGACTCAATTTATGATTCCTGCTGTGTTCCATTGTTCCCGCAGTATAAATCATGCAGGATGCAGTAAAAACTACACGCTGAAAAAAAAAAAAGACCACAGAAAAAAAATGCAGACTGACTGCCAGAAATATCCAGTAAAAAGTCCGGACATCTCTAGTCCACTCATGGACATTCGTTCACGCGCGCACATGTGAACAATTAAAAGAAAAAAAAAGTCTGGATGGATGGATGTTATATGACACAGTTTGGATAAAAGGAATCATTACATGGACATGGCTGGAGACATAATGGATTTTTGCAGGAACACTTCAGCCTATATATTAAAAGGACTTTTAAATTCTAAACATGAGCAAGATGGACAAATAAAAAGATGTTGGACAACATACTGGATGTTATTTGATGCAGAACAACACTGACTGATGGCCCACAGTGTTGTAAAAGCGAGAATACAAACTACACTCAACAAAAATATAAATGCAACACTTTTGGTTTTGCTCCCATTTTGTATGAGATGAACTCAAAGATCTAAAACTTTTTCCACATACACAATATCACCATTTCCCTCAAATATTGGCGGTGGGGTTATGGTATGGGCAGGTGTCTGTTATGGACGAAGAACACAGGTGCATTTTATTGATGGCATTTTGAATGCACAGAGATACCGTGACGAGATCCTGAGGCCCATTGTTGTGCCACATCCAAGAACATCACCTCATGTTGCAGCAGGATAATGCACGGCCCCATGTTGCAAGGATCTGTACACAATTCTTGGAAGCTGAAAATGTCCCAGTTCTTGCATGGCCGGCATACTCACCGGACATGTCACCCATTGAGCATGTTTGGGATGCTTTGGGCCGGTGTATACGACAGCGTGTACCAGTTCCTGCCAATATCCAGCAACTTCGCACAGCCATTGAAGAGGAGTGGACCAACATTCCACAGGCCACAATTGACAACCTGATCAACTCTATGCGAAGGAGATGTGTTGCACTGCATGAGGCAAATGGTGGTCACACCAGATACTGACTGGTATCCCCCCCAATAAAACAAAACTGCACCTTTCAGGGTGGCCTTTTATTGTGGGCAGTCTAAGGCACACCTCTGCACTAATCATGGTGTCTAATCAGCATCTTGATATGGCACACCTGTGAGGTGGGATGGATTATCTCAGCAAAGGAGAAGTGCTCACTATCACAGATTTAGACTGGTTTGTGAACAATATTTGAGGGAAATGGTGATATTGTGTATGTGGAAAAAGTTTTAGATCTTTGTGTTCATCTCATACAAAATGGGAGCAAAACCAAAAGTGTTGCGTTTATATTTTTGTTGAGTGTAAGATGATTTGATTTTTTTAATCAGTGCTTAATTTTGTATTTTTGTCCTTTGTTGAAGAAGAAGTTGAAGTAAACTTTTGCAATTCCCATTTATTATTTTATTCTTGCGGCTGATTTTGTGTAAAGCCCTATTTAATAGTTATTATTATTACTGTTAATGAATATGGAATTATTTAGCATATAAATTGCACTGGAGTATAAATAGCTAAACAAACAACAACAAAAACCAAACAAAAACTGTGACTTATACTCCAGAAAATATGATATATGCATTCTGGATGCATCCCTGAAGATCACAGTCGATAAATGTGATGAACCCGTGTGTGAAGGTCACAGCTGCCCGTGAATGTATACTCATGTGCAGTGTAATGACTGAGTGCGTATGAGTTGTTCCATGTGCAGTGTACAAAAACAACCATAGCACACCCATAGTATAACTTGAACACAACCTTGGGACTGGAGAACCTCCCAGCAATGTCACGGCATGTACGACAACGCTACTGTGTCTATACAAGTGCAAGACATTAGCAAATTATGTCAGTTCATGAAAGAAAAAAATTATTTTCAAAGACTATAAAAATCCTGCCAAGGCTAAAAAAAACACTACGGCAAACAACAGATTATACTGGTTAATCACAAACACCCTCTCAGAAGCTGTAAGGTGCTTTAAGGTATGGATAAGGACAAAACTGTGACCTGTTGAGATCTCTGTGAGAGCGAGAATGGGGCTTCACCTCTGCTGTTGAGTATCTCGTGTGACTGCTCATAGCTTTGGCCTTGTTTCAAACAGTGTGTCATTCTGATGATTCATTCTCACCTCCAGCGTCATGTTGGCTCTTAAATGCAACAGAGATGACCAGTTCTTGGCTTCACCATCAAAGGAGGACTCAGCCAACAGCAAAGGGATGGTCCGGTGACCCAAACCAGACTCCAAAGTCACCTGGACCACCTACAGATTAATTAAAAAAAGAAGGCTTGATTAGGACAACAGGTAGAACAGGTGAGCTGACATCGCAAGACTTCAGTGAAATTTAAAAGTCACAAAATCTATTTCAGTGATGTAGAAGACCATCACAAGTATGACATCAGCTTCCCTATATACAAAGATGTGGTGAATCTGTCACAGAATGTCAGCTTGTCCATTCTACTCAAAGCTACAGCATCTTCATTTTACCCGCAAAATCTTAACAGACCTAGTTTTAAAAATATAAACTACTAGCGCATTGCCTGTGGGGATCCACGGGCTCTAGATTTGGTAGTGTTTATAAAATAGGTAGCTGACATTTTTCAAGGGTGGTAATAAATTATGCAAAGTTTCTATAATGAGTTGGAATGGCGTGTAGGTCCAAAATGTTTTTCGAACCTTAGACCTCAACAGTTTTTAGAAGAAGAACTCAACTCTTGGTTCCTGTTAATTATGTAATTTATGCTAATTTACTGTCTTAATGTATTTATAAACTGTTTAGGTTTTTGTTATCATATACACAGTATTATTATTACTTCTATTTTGTAATTTGATTTTTAAATGGACCACAATGCAAATGAATGCATGGATGACATAGGTATTTTCACTTCTTGGTGTTTTCATTTCTTGTGTCATCCATGAATACATGGATGACACCCATGACTGTATCATCCATGGGGTCAGGGTGCAGACTAATACATTAAATGTGAAACGGTTTTAATATTTTGCCACCGTTTCCGCGATATTGTATGGTCTGAAATCTCACAGGATTAACCAATCTGATTTGCAGAAAAATGTAATGGGACTAGAATTATATTATTATACTTTCTGGAGGTGCATAGACATTAACTACTGTAATCATCGTGTCATCCAACCTCCCTTTGACTATAATGTAGAGAGCTTCTTTTCCCTTTATCTCCTTTTTTAGTTCAAACTTTGTAGAGTTAGATATCAAAATTGCAACTCCACGTTTATGACCTTGTTTAAATGAGCTGTAGTATGAATTTCTGAATCCTAATTTTTTAAGTTTTTCATGTTCTTGATCATTTAAATGAGTCTCCTGCAGTAGAGCAAACTGAATTTTTTCCTTCTTCAATTTATGTAAAACCTTCCCCCTTTTCATTGGAGTTGTTAGACCATTTACATTCAAAGATATAAACTTTAGCATATTCATATTTGTAGATTTGCTTCAATACGTGTGCCCCCAGACAGTGTAAAACAACAGAAACAAACCAAACAAACATATGAACAACCTGAACAAGGAACGTGCGACTTCCACAGTGAGGTATATTCCAAACCTCTCCCATTGTCCCTGTTGGTGGGTGGGCAGGGAGTCCCCACAAAAGGTGGGGGCGTACTCCTAGACTCACGAGCACATCCTGGGGATGGAATCAAAGGTCTTGCAATGTCCAACATAAAACAACCCAAAGCCCCCCCCCGTCGGCATTTTTGCTTAATTAGGCCTGTCTCCCCCCTCATTGTCCACTGCTTAATCATTAATTGTTTACTTACTACTGTATGGGGCGCAAAACAGAAGTCCATAACATAGCCTTAATCAATCAAACAGTAGTTATTTTACTACCGCTGGTATTCCCGGAGTCTCTCGCGTGTGCGTTGTGCCATATCTTTGCTGGTTCCCCCGCTGCCGGCGCGCTGCCACTCACTCGCTGCAGATGTCTGCTCTCTTCCTCCATCTTCGCCGTGCGGCATGGGCACGGGGACTCCTTTGTCTCTCATGTCCCGCGCAGCACTCTCAACGGTGTCATAGCTCTTAACGCTGTCTTTCCAATGGATCCTAATCCTTGTGAATGGAGTTTGGAAACGAATTCCTCGCTCTTTCAGCACTCTTTTAATATCCAGGTAAGCGCGCCTTTTCTGGACAATTTCCGCTGGATAATCGTGGTCAAACTGAATAAGCTGGTCTGCGACTCATATTTTCTTTTGCCAGGCCTTTTTCAACAGCATTTCTTTAGTTTCAAACGTCAGAAAATTGACCACTATATGTCTGGGTCGCTCACCTGGCTTCGGCTTGAATGGGGGGGGGGGGGGGGGGGGGGTTCTGTGAGCGCGTTGTATCTGAAGTTCCACTCCTTCAGGTATTTCCAGTTCTCTTTTGATTAATTGGGTCAAATACGCAGCAACGGAATCCCCCTCACTGTTCTCTGGCAGGTTAAAGATTCGAATATTGCACCTTCTTGATCTGGCCTCAAGATCTGTTATCTTTTCCTGCATCAATCCAGTTTGTTTCTGTAGTTTATGCAGCAAGTCATCCGCGTCTGTATTCCGTTCCTCCAGCGCTGCGATGCATGCTTGTGCCTCGGTCAAACCCGCTTTCTGATCTTCCAATGCCTTTTTGTTTTCTTGAAGTTTTCGATCCATATCTTGTCTAAGAGATGTTATTTCTTGCTTTAGCTCGTCTTTCGCCGCAGTGAATTCTGCTCAGAGCTTCATGCCAAGATCTTGAAAGTCATTGCTAAGCTTCGCTAGTCCTTCTAGCATTAGCTTTGATGCGGTTTGGCTTCGCTCTTCACTTAGCTTTGCTTTGCTAGCCTCGCTAGCTTCGCTAGCCACATCCTCGACGGCTTCATAATCGCTCTCGTCTTGTTCAGCAGTGGACATATCAGAATTGTCCTTCCTTATTTTTCGGCCTTTACATTTGCCACCTCCACTCATTTTTGTTTTTTATTTTGGATTTGTTTCTAGCTATGTGGAGTTTTAGTTAACCGACTTCAGGGGCTCACAACTACACGTCTTACTCTGTCGCCATCTTCCAGGAAGACGCGGCATTCATCCTTGACCCAAAATACATAAGCATACCAAAGAGCAAACTTCAGTTCTCCCCAGTTTGCCCGTGATCACAGATATACGCATGCATGCATGCAGAGCTTTTTGTTTTTTCTGCATTCTGCCACAAGCAGGTGCTTTTATTTTTACACACCCACAAACAGAAGACGGTGGTGGAAGACATCAAATGCACTACACCTCTCATTCATGGTAATGGAGAAATGACACTTAACTAAACTGTCTAAACCTACTTAACTACAACCCCAATTCCAATGAAGTTGGGACATTGTGTCCCAACTTCATTGGAATTGGGACACAACTGGGACAGTGGTAAGCATATCACTGTCCCAGTTTTTTTGAGACGTGTTGCAGGCATCCATTTCAAAATGAGCAAATATTTGCACAAAAACAATAAAGTTTATCAGTTTAAACAAATATCTTGTCTTTATGGTGTATTCAATTGAATACAGGTTGAAGAGTATTTGCACATTATTGTATTCTGTTTTTATTTACATTTTACACAACGTCCCAACTTCACTGGAATTGGAGTTGTACAAAAACACAATAAATCTATAACACTAACAGCAACGTTAAACTATAACATTTATAACAATACCAATAACAACACAGTCAGACAAACAGAAGTGAATCTGCCTTAGACTGCGAGTTTGTGGATAAAATGTCATACCTGAACCACAGCAGTGAAGCTCTCGCCCTCATTGCGTCCATCCTGTTCCTTGAAACTCTCAGTAACCTCAATGGCCTGATCTACACCCAGAAACCAAAAGTTGTTGTCATATATGTTCATGACAGACCAGAGGTCACTAATGTCTGGTTCAGCATCCTGGTGTTGCTCTTCACTCTTCCCCGTTGTCATGGCTGCTGTTATTGTCATCACCGTGTTCAGGATAAATGGAGAAATCTGGAAAACAAAGACATGTCAAGCTTTACAGAGGTTGCCTGGTTTGGGGATGGCCAACTTTCCTTATTGTGGATTAGGGTTAGATGCTAGGACTGAAAATATCTGACATCAGATGGCCAATAAAAAATGCATAGTTCAGCCAAGGCCCCATAGACATCTGTTCATATGGTCTCTGTTGAGAGGTTTTCTTTTTTATACTAATTTCTCATCTATGATGCTCAAATTTGATTCCGATTGTTGACCTTTGACTATGGCTGTCAATCGCCTGTCTATTGTGTATTAATTGTCAACAGGATATTTAAAAAAACTGCTCAAAAACATGATCAAAGATCAAAGGCTGGCTCAGGAAGAAAATAACCAGAATCCTTGATTTAAGAACAAAAATAAAAAGCAAGATCCACCCCTTGATCAATTTATAAACCCTGACACCCATAGGTGAATCAGATGGGAGCTTAGGAGTCCCCTTGGATAAGCTCCCAGTCCAAAGCAGTTACTTCTCCAGCCAAGGCTGGTACCGATTTACACCCGAGTCAGTGCAGATTAAGTGTCTTGTCCAACCTAACACAGGACTACATTTTGGTAATGCAACTCCTATCCCACTGACCTATTATCTCAGTGGATCAAGATCAACCAAGACTTAACCAAATATTCCTGGACACAGGGTGTACCTCTGTTCATGTCCTTTTACAATAGTCTGCTTACAATACAATAACCAAACACAAAAACCCAACCTAAAACAAATCCTCCTTGAAGATGAACACACCTTGATAATAACTTCCTCAACAGTCACTGATCCACTCAGTGGTTGATTTTGTTGGGTTATTGTTCTCAAGTTGACTGAACATGGCCTCAGCACCTGTTGGACAGAAGTTAAATATGTCAGGAAAAAAATTGATTCATTACATTCATCTGTTTTCTGCCGCTTATCTGGGTTGCGGTGGCAACATATGAAGCAGCTCATCCCTTTTCGTTCTCTCTCCCATGGGGTATCCCGATGCGTTCCAGAGACAGCTAGGAGATATAATACTTCCAGTTTGTCTTGGATCTTCCCCAAAACCTCCACCCAGTTGTGTGTGTGTGGACCACCTCAACCCACCTCACCTGGCTCCTTTCGATGTGAAGAGGTGTTTACTTTATCCAGAGTTCCTCAAGCTTCTAACCCTGTCCGTGAGTGTAAAACCAGATATCCAATGGAGAAACCTCACTTCTGACACTTGTACCCATGAAACTCAATCTCCATTCTACACACCAATTACAGTGCTTGCCTGATGGCCGGATATGATATCCAGAAAGTTACAGGGCATTGCATGGGTTCTTACAATGTTGGTCAACCAACTCAAACACATTACGAAAATCAACGAAGGCTGCAAAGATGTCCTGCTGATATTCACACTGCCATTCAGTGAGTACTTACAGATCTAGGGTGCTGACAATGGTTGACTTCTTTGGCATAAAGGCAGACTGGTCTCATAGTTAAATAGCTAACATTCTCAACAGTCCTATTGAGAATGACTCTTGCAGATATCACGGCGATCTGAATCTTCAAACACACCTTGCAGCACTGTGGAACTCAGAGTACTACCAACTGAGCTCACGCACCAGTGTCAGCAGCCCTGCATCACCCTTGAGGACTCTGATGTGTTACAAGGGTGCAGGCAACCATTGTAGACAAGGGACAGTGCTACTTAGAAACAAATCTAGGCAAGCAAGACAGATACCACCTCAGACACTGCCCAAGCTCATAACTGGCCTGTTGGTCATACATGCCCCTGATTGGATTGTGGGTTGCGGTCTTTCCCAGCTGTCAGCAAATCTTTCTCTGTAGTCCTGCCAGTATTCACACTTACATTCATTGAGTACACATAAAGCTAGGATGCTGATAACGGTCAACTTGTTGGGCATAAGGCCAAGCTGCCCTGGTTGCGAGCAGCCAGCAGCTGACACTGAATCCTACTGAGAACTACCCATCATGGAGAACAGGGTAATAATACTTCTGGAGTTTCTGGAATCCAGGCAATCATCCTTTGAATTTCCAGGGACGAACAACACTTCCTCTTTTACATTTTGCTGGAATGATACCTGTGCCCCAAACGGAAGTAAACACTGAATGCAACATCAAGAGAACAGCATCCTTACTAAACAGTAGAATTTCAGGCCCAATGCCAGATCCCTGCAACTTTATCAACCATCAGCTGTGTCACCATATTTGCAAATCTCATTGACTCTTGGTGGCTCACAGCTGACTGGGAGAAAATTTCCTCAAACCCTGACAATTCAGATGTTCAACATTGTGGCAAGAGGTTTAGCCTTCTTCAACTGCTCAAAGTAGTCAGCCCAATGGGACAGGATGGCAGAAGCTTCTGTCAAGATTATGTCATCACTTACCGTGCCAGGGGTGGGACAAGGTGTAGGTTTGGAGGAATGCCTTGCTTTCTGAGGTTCTCAAGACCAAAAATGGTGTGTTACCTACTTCAGCCAAAATTTGGCTCAGGATTAAAAATGAATCACACAAACAAATCACTATTACTGTTACTTATTTCTTCTTCTGTCTCATAACAGTTAAGAAAATTTTAAAGAGGCTTGTTAATGTTTAAAACATCAACGTGCAGAATGTAGGATCAAAAATGCAATACCCATTTTATCTACAGCTGAAGACATCATCAGTCATGTGATCATATGATGGTGGGTGGGCTTACGGTGGTGACAGCATTGTCCTTGGGGTTGCGGATGAAGGGGCAGGCAAGGACCTGGAATTTCACGAGGTTCATCGACATTTGCTGGGTCCCATCATCCTCAATCTTTAGGTCAAAGACACACTGGAACATGGCTACCAGGGAGGGGGCTTCGGCCTTCATTAAATTTGCCACGAACACTACCTCTGGGTCCATCACAACCATGTGCACTTCTGTCTTCGACGTTTGACCTGTGGGTTGCATGAAGCAATAATTTGGATATTTTATACGTTTGTTAAATGTTAGTAAATTCTGCAGACAATCTGACAATCCTACCTGGACTGATGTTAGCGTCACTCCGGAAGTCTGCAGCCTGCTTCAGCTGCAGCTTGTCGGTGGGCGGGGTGGTGGTTTGCGGTATGGCTTGGAGGAAGAAATCCGCCACGGCCATCAGGAACTCCACACTGGCACACAGGTAGAGTTTTTGAAGCACTGCGTCCACTTTGCGCCCACTCTTGCTTTGCTGGTATTTTACGTCAACCATGGCCTCGACACTCTCCTCGTCCCGCCTCCTGACCATCCTGCCACCACAACAATCAAGCCATGATGTTATTATTTCACCTCAAGTTCACGTGTTAGCACCTCGTAGATGGACCTGTATTAATAAAGACCAGGCTCAGCCTCCCATGGGAGATGGGGCATGACAATTCCAACAGTAAACCAAGGTGAGGCCTTGGAAAGCAGATAATGTAGAAACTATTCTATGGACAAGGAATGTCAACTCTCTGTCATCAGTTAAAGAGTTAGACTGAGTGTGGAGTGATACCAGCTACTAGTTTTAAATATGCCCTCCAACAGTAAAGCTTTGGAAACTCCTCTCACCTTGATGTCACCTGCTCTCTGCCCATCCTCAGGTCATCCAGTGTGCAAGACGTCAGGCTGGTTGCCACCTCCATAGTGCTGTTACTCAGGATCCGCCCCGAAGCTTTCATAAGGTGGAGAACAAATTCCCCCAGTCTGAGATTGTCCTGGTGCTGGAGGTGAGACAGCAACACAGGCAGAATGTTAAGAAGAAACATTCAAATGGAACATCAGAGAAGAACATTCAGGAAATCAACAACGTTATCAAACCTCACAGAATACAAGCTGAAAATATGGCAGACTTCAGAGAACACGAACACAGACGTACCACCTGCTGGGAGTCGCTGCCATACAGAATCAGTCCGAGAGACTCAATGTTGAAGTTAAACTTCATTGTTTCAACAACTTCTTCCTCGTCTCTGCCTTCAGTCTGCTTCTCAACATTACCTGAACAAACAAAAAACAAATTACAGAGTATGTTCCCCCATGGATCCGCCACTGTATTACTGGTATCTCAGATTGGTAAGCTAGCTCATAGCTGGTTACAGCTAGTTAAAAGTACCAAAGAGCTAAAGTGACTCCCTAGTGAAAGTGACGAACATATTAACTCGTAATATTTAACAAATTGTGGATTTCAGACCTGTTTTGTTGTCTCCAGCTACTCGGAGGTGCAGTCCAGCTCCCTGTTGGGGGACAGTGGGCTCCATGCTGCTGGCTTCACCAAGGTTCTCCATTAAGATCTTCAAAAGCAATTTCAGGTCATCTTGACTCAGCGCCACCTATAGGCAGAGCAAAGACACTATAGAAACAACAATATCATCCTATTTCAAGCCACATCCATGAAAGATGTATCCATTTACATACTATAAGTATGTTCCCTGTGGCAACTGCTGAGTCATCGAAGGAGCAATCACACAGTTCTGTAAATCCACATTCTCATTTTTACACAAAGTAACTCAACAAAATAGACATTTGTGTGTCTAAAAGCTAGGCTAAACACATTTGGATCTAGGGTGCTACATCTGTCTTAGCACAAAGACAGGAAAATTAGCTTTATGCTACATGGTCACATTTCACAAGGTGGTCCATAAAGTGTTACATGGGCCAAAGCTACCATTTTTTTAAAAATATGTGATCCAACTCAAAAATACCTGTTAAAACCTGTATGTTTCAAGCTCATGTCAGTTTTATTAAGGCTAAAATCAATAAATTGCACATTAAATACAATGTAAATCAATGTAAATCTGAAAATTTAAAGCTGTTTTTCTCCCGTTTCTACTTTTCTGTAAAATTTATGCTATTTACTTCAAATTTACAGGATTAACTGATAAGTGGATCTACACTTGTCAGTTTTTTTCATAATGACATCTATGCCTACATATAGAACAGAGTCTGCATGGACAAAAGCTTCTTTCATGCTTAACTTATACTGAGATCCTGATTTCATTTCTTTATGATAATCAAAAAAGTGACCTCTAAACACAGTTGAACCTTTGGGAAATAGTGTCCCTGTGTCATCCATTACCTCATCTGGTAAGAGAACAGAACTTGCACATGTGACTTTGAACAAGAAATAGTCATAGATTGAGTTCTTTGTGGGAGGAACTGCTGTGATACTGTCCTCTGTCCCTTTCAATTATGCTGTGTTTACACATAAGGACAAGTCACGAATGCCACAAAGTATAAATTCTTGGCCACTGATCACGAATGTGATATTCAGGACCAAGGCATCAGGTGTCCTTAGGAACTGTTGCAACCTGTTACCACGCGTTACGATTAATGGCACATATTGTTGGTGAATTGCACGGTCATTAATAATATTCCGTGCTGTTGCACGCTATTGCGTTCTGTTACGTTGTGAATCAGGCAAATTGTCTCCACACACCCCACCATATTCATCCTACTGTCAGCTGCTGAACAGTTCGCATTGCTCCAGATTGCTCCTCAACATCCAGACGAATCCACAGCAGAAGAAGAACTTTGTGATTGCTTGCTTAGTTGGGCTCTGTGCCATGGAGTTACAGAGAAAGGAGGAGGAGGAGACGGAGAGAGCCAGATGTCTGGCTACACGTGGCTTTCCTCTGGCTCACACTTGTTCTCTTGATCATCAGGCAAACAGCAGGTGGAACACCTGCAGGAGAGCGCTGAGGAGCATTGGAATGAGACTTAGCTGACTTGGTGTCACCGTTCTTCTATAACAAACTGCAGCAATGAAACTGAATGCGGTGTTTAAATGTTTAAATGTGCGCACATGAGAGAAGTGATTCGTAGTGTCGCGCAGTGAAATGTGACATCGTATTACAATTCGTGTCAAAACTTGACAGTTTTCGTGACAATTGTTAATGACGCGTGACAGTTTGGGCTCCAAGAACCATCACTGGAACCATTACGAACACAGTCATGCTCTGTTAAGGATCACCACTAATCAAGACGGATCAACACGCTCAGTTGTGAACTCCACGACATGAGGCGAAATGGGGGTGGTGCGTGACATTCGTGGAAGATTTTTTTGACAGCCAAACACATGCTCCATGAAGATCACGCACCTATACTCACTGTGAAGAGACCTATTCAGATGCGTTAAGTCACGTTAAGAATGTCAGGCATGTGCCACGAATGACAAAAAAATGACAAGCGTCCTGTCTATGTGTAAACGCGGCATTAGATCTTTTTGCTTCTCCCTGTGTCTTCTGACTCTCTCAGTGCTTTTACTCTGACTTTCTGATCTTGTCGTTACTTTACGTTTGACTGTAGCAGTTTTGGTTTCTGCTTTCTTCACTGTTGCCTTGGCTGGACGTTCATGCTTTTCATAATCCACTTTGTTCTGTTCCCTCTTTTTTCCAGCTTTCATCTGTCTCCACTCCTCAATCCTAGACTTTTCTTACACTCATTTTAAATAGATACCCTGAAAAGAATCACAAGAACTCATAAAAATGAACAACAACATCAATATTTTACAAAACTAGTTTTAGACCTGTCTTAAACTGCAGTGTTACAAAAGTTTAAGATTATTTAAGGTGCTTAAACTAAATACCTATTTTATCTCAAGCATAACATGTTATAAACCAAAATAAAGCTTATGTCATGAGCATTTGGCTCACATCCTTGAATGAAGCCTAATATGCTTTGTAAAGCAAAGACAAATTAAAGTAAACTGAAACACTACTTAAAGTATAGGTTTAAGATGAAATGAAGAGCCTGCTGCAGACAAATGCCTTGGTAGAATCCATTACTTGACACATCAATCAAAGCAAATTGCTATGAGCATTTAAGCAGTAGAATAGAAAAAGCAACACTGTAATTGTATTCTGAATATGAATGACATTACAATATTTAGTTTATAAAATAACAAAAACATATACCTTGTGTGGTATATGGAAGCACAACTTGGTCAATGTACCAGACCTTGGTCTATAAATCAGCCTAAAAGCAACTCAAGACATGCATCTTTAAATTTTATGTCTGTAGTGTGCAACTTCATGAAAAGTGGGACTTCTCTAACTTTGTTTGTTTTTTGGTTCATCAGCATGTAACATGGGACATTCCAAAATGACATCAGCCAGAAAGGTTGGAGCTAATTTGCTGCCCAGGGGAATTCCTCCAGCTCAGCGATTGTGGTGCAGTTGGACAGAGTATGCTGATAGCTTTACACTGATGTATATAGATTGCTGTTGTAGCACAAAAAAAAAAAAAAAAAATGGAGCTAGGACTACCATTTTAAAGAAAGGAAACCAGGAATATTAAAAAAAACAGACCATCTTGTGAAATGCGCCCACACCCTGATAAGAATGTCATCCCATATTGTGTCTACTCATGACTGTGGCAAGATTTATCTTTCAAGACACCATGTGAATATGAGGATAGTTCTCTGTTGTGTATCCAATCCAGCCATCATCTATGTTTTCTATTCATGTTAGCTCAATATTGGGACACTTGGCTTATAGATTTGATTACGTGTTGAGACTTTGATAAGACATTTTTGGTAAAAAATAAATAAATCTCTAAAATCACATTCTGTACTAATATCAGACTGGTATGTGGACAGTTTAATGTTGGTACCGCCCTGACTGATTGTTGGACCTCAGGCTCATGTTGCATCCATCCTACCTTCATGGGCTTCATGTCACCATCTATTTCCACGGTAGCCATCTTCTTGTACCAGGATGCTGCCAGGTTCCTCTTGACTGTGAGGAGCATGTTGACTGGCTTCAGTAGCTCTGTGTGTGGTTGGTCCAATCCTGGGTTCATACAGCTTCTGATGAACAATATAACAACACATAATTTCAGTCAACAAAGATTTCAAATGTTTATCAAAAGATTACTTGTTTGGTTCGAAACCATGAAATATACCAAATCTGAACTAAAACCACATGGTCAGTTAGATCCATGGATACAGTAAATACTATACAGGGTGTGAATATGTGATTTCTTAGTTATTTATTTGTAATGAATTTGCAAAAATAAAAAAAAAAGGTTTTCATGTTGTCATTATGGGGTATAGTGAGTAGAATTTTGAGGGGAAAAAAAATAAATTTACTCCATTCACTTGTAAGGCTGTAACATAGTAAAATGTGGAAAAAGGGAAACACTGTGAATACTTTCTGGATAAACTATAGGTGGCTAGTTTTGAGACGTGTTCTGCTTGGGCTGTTACCAGACTCATTACAGTTCATCAGTGTGGTGGATGCAGTGTTACATTGCACCAGCACGTGCTCCCAGGCCTGACCTGTCTCAACGTGGTCATAACCTGAAAGTTTGTCCAAGCTGGTTTGCTTGCATGTGAAATTTCTATGTCTTAACACTAATTTTATTAACAGATCTGCTGTGGTGACTCTGAGCAAAAACAAGGGGAAAGCCAAAAGAAATTAGTATTTTGTTCTGCCTACCAAGGGCATTGCTCAGAATGGTTGTTTTGTTTTGGGTGTGGGACAAAAAGTCTACAAAATTTGTTTATTGTGTCTTAATAACGAAAAAAAAAATCAGTGAGGATGTCAGCAGCAGCAGCCAATACGAACACCAATTATGTTGGTAATTTACTGTTTTTTATAGCATTTCCTAGGGTCATATCTTGGATGCTAATAATTCTAGTGTTATTGATGATAAAAAAAAAGCAAGTCCTATATAGGCTGCAGGCCATAAGGTCCATCAGGTTGTTGCTAATTTTCTGTAGCATGAAGCACACAAGAGTGTATGACTGCCCCTCGATGGGACACCAGTCTGACACCGGGTACGTCCTCCGCCACAGCTGGGTGGACTGAGACAATGCAGATTATGTCTTTGTCCAAGGACACAGACAGGTAGCATGACTGGGATTTGAACCCAGGTCTGCAGATTGGCAGGCCAGCTCCTTATCGACAAAGCTACCTGCTCTACATTATTGCCAGTGAAGCAGCTGTAATGATAATAATATTGTTTAATATTACATCATATATCTGCGCTGTTGGAAAGTTCTTAGTGAATGTGCAATTTCCCATTTAATAACATTGCTAAAATAGAGCTCTTGGTGACATTCCATTGTACCTGCATTAATGGTAAATGTCCACCAGGTGGAGATATTGCTCCATTTCAAGAACCTTGAGTGCTGCGTGCTGTGAACTGCCCTATTCTACAGATTGGAAGTCCAACTCCTATCCCACAGACAGGAAGCATGACCAGGATTCGAACTCATGTCTGCATACTGGCAGCTCAACTTGTAAAATTCAAGAAAAACTTGTTCATCATTGTTGGAGATATGAGTGCAGCTTTCTACTTTAACAAGTCAGTTTATGACTATAAATTATGTCCATTTCAAGCACATGAACTACAAACGTTGGGTCAGAAATTAATTTGTTTCAGCAGTGACTATTAATATTTCAGTCTTGTTTTAATTTGCACTTTTGCAAACATTTAAATTCAAATAAGTCTATCTAACATTTAACCTTATTCATCTTCTTCCAAAGAGGATGGAAGTGCTCTACTGGTTGGAATAAAATAATTCTGGAACTTTGTTTCTCTGTGAAGAGACTGACCTGGACATTTTGAGCTCCGTCAGTTGGACGTCTATGTTGTCAATGACAGCTGGCAGCGGGCATCCTTCCACAGGCAGCAGGGAAAAACGGTTTGTCACGGTGATCAGACCCAGGTCCATCACCAAAGCATTGTGGGAGACAGATGACTGGGGGATGATGATAAGTGGCGCCTTCAACCTGATGTCCATGGCAAGGCGAAAGCTCTTCTGTGCCAAGTCCCGCATACTGGACGCCGCCTTCTCTGCTGCCTGAACAGTTGCTGCACTCAGTGCCTCCTTTGCTGTCTGGAAGTGGTTGGTGAAGTTCTTAAAAACCAACCAACAAACAAAATCCAAAAATAAGACAACAGTGTTTGTCATGTGCACATAAAAAAACTTGTCCTCTGAATTTAACCCATCATAATATGTAATTACACAAGCAATCCAACCACAAGGAACAGTGTGCACCCGCAGCCCAATGCCCAGGGATATGCCGCATACATCACACCATGGAACTGTCTTGGGTGCTGGATGGCAACCACCCAAGCAGAAAACTGGTCCATCTCCAACTCTCAAAAGTAATAGTCTGTCTATCGCAGTCAGGTGAAACATGGGCGACCCATTGGTCTTCCCCAGCCACTGAGGCCCTCAAAGCTGAGGCACCTGGGTAACTCTGCAGTAAAAGAATTGCAATGACAGCAAAATCTGCCATATTTCATCTTACCATAAAAATTTGCTCTGATTGTAATTCCATTACCGGAAAATGACCAACCTGTGTGTTGGACCATACCTAGAGTAATGTGCCAAATGTGAAACACTGATTCTTATGGAAGCCTGTACAGTGAAAATACAATCAGACCAAGAACTGCCCCCTGAAGAACTCCACAAATGAGGGATGGTGAGAAGTCAGCAGAAATGACAGAAAATCTACTGGCCAGACAAGTTTCAACTCATTTCAGAGGCCTGGACATGATGTAAGGTGAGGATCTTGTTATCCACAGTGCTGAAGGCAGCACTGACTGAGGCCAAAAAGCACAGCAACAACACAATGCCCAGAGTCTGACAAAATAAAAATCAAAAAACAAAACTACATTTGCATCATGTAAACACACACACACGCATATACACACCAGCAGAGACATGAAGAACTTGTGCAGGTAAACCATCTGGATGCAGCCCACATTCAGCTTCACAATTCCATCGGTTTTAGTTGTGTCCGTGTAACCGGCACCTTCCACAGCACTGGGCGTAAGAGTCACGTTGAAGCTGAAGACCTCATCACCCACAATGGAGATCGCCTGAAAGTGCAAACAGCAGCTTGTTCATCAAACTTTACTGATCAGTAAATGATAAAGACAAAGCAATTATTTGGACTAATGATGGAAACACACAAAATGTATGAAACCCAGATAAGGGTCACAGGCACACCACAAATTAAGGATTATACACTGTTTAGATTTATTTGCTCAAAATTAACAAGAATTTAACCAACAAAACATCTCCAGAACACTTTAATGTGTCTCTCGTTAACACTGATTACTTCAAAGTAATGTTGTACTTATAAGAACTGATTTTACCTTCTTGTGGACAGTTTTGGGATCCACATCAGTGACAATGAAATCTCGCAGGCAGGCTGATATATGAGTTTGTGGCCCCTGCATCAGCAATGACCCATTAATACCTGAGAAACAAACCACATTATGCTTAAAAAAAGAAAAAAAAAAACATTAAATGAAATACTGTGGCTTATAGACTATGACCCTAAATCAGAACAAGGTATATCCTCCCAGTACCCACAAATCAGTAATACAAAGTGGGGCCCAGTGCTCGTGAATGAATAATACACAATGGAGCAAATATGGAAGCAGCTTCACATGATCTGTAAATAAGAGACCTACACCATTCAATATGAATGAAAACAGGTTGAACAAGGGTCATATGGCAGCTTTTAACAAAGACCAGAAATAGAGCAGTTTTTGTTTTCGTTGCACGTGTTTTCTTGCATTCTTTACAATGATATGGGAAGTGGTCCATGAAACTGAAGACACATGGGCAATAGGGAAACCATTAGCCATTAGGGTACCAAGGCTAAGTCCTGTTGACCATGTCAGTTATCCACTTAAACACATCATCTTCAGAATCTTGTTGTGCTGACCTATGCTAAATATGAATGATTCTTGAGACATCTTACTAAGGGCCCCTTCACACATAGTGTGAAGTTTGGATGAAGTGCACACTTAGTGCACATGATGCAGGAATCATGTGCAAACCATGTAATGTTGTCCCTGTCGCCAACGCCTCGTACACCTGTTGCTACAACTATTTGCGCACACAAGCGCCTGAAAGACAAAGTGTGCACTGTGCGAACCCATCGCACCCTCTTGCGGCAGGTATCGGCCAAATTCCAGGTGACACGCATGAACACCTAACACCACTTGTATGGCACTTACTTACTTACAATTTTGTTGGTTTGGAACCAAGATTTTGCTCATTTACTCGTGTGCTTGGGGTCACTGTCTTGTTGAAACACCCATTTCAAGGGCATGTCCTCTTCAGTTTAAGGCAACATAACCTCTTCAAGTATTCTGACATATCCAAACTGATCCATGATACCTGGTATGCGATATATAGGCCCAACACCATAGTAGAAGAAACATGTCCATATCATGATGCTTGCACCACCATTCTTCACTGTCTTCACTGTGAACTGTGGCTTGAATTCAGAGTTTGGGGGTCGTCTCACAAACTGTCTGTGGCCCTTGGACCCAAAAAGAACAATTTTACTCTCATCAGTCCACAAAAAAATTCCTCCATTTCTCTTTAGGCCAGTTGATGTGTTCTTTGGCAAATTGTAACCTCTTCTGCACATGTCTTTTATTTAATAAAGGGACTTTGCGGGGGATTCTTGCAAATAAATTAGCTTCACACAGGCATCTTCTAACTGTCACAGCACTTACAGGTAACTCCAGACTGTCTTTGATCATCCTGGAGCTGATCAGTGGGTGAGCCTTTGTCATTCTGGTTATTCTTCTATCCATTTTGATGGTTGTTTTCCATTTTATTCCACGCGTCTGTTTTTTTTTGTCCATTTTAAAGCATTGGAGATCACTGTAGCCTATAATTTTTCTCACCTGTGTATAAGTTTTCCCCTCTCCAATCTACTTTTTAATCAAACTATGCTGTTCTTCTGAACAATGCCTTGAACGTCCCATTTTCCTCAGGCTTTCAAAGAGAAAAGCATGTTCAGCAGGTGCTGGCTTCATCCTTAAATAGGGGACACCGATTCACACCTGTTTGTTCCACAAAATTGACAAACTCACTGACTGAATGCCACACTACTATTATTGTGAACACCTCCTTTTCTACTTTTTTTTTTTTTACTAATAGCCTAATTTCATAGCCTTAAGAGTGTGCATATCATGAATGCTTGGTCTTGTTGGATTTGTGAGAATCTACTGAATCTACTGGTACCTTGTTTCCATGTAACAATAAGAAATATACTGAAAACCTGGATTAATCTTTTTAGTCACATAGCACTACTATTATTCTGAACACTACTGTAGAAAATGTGTTAGTGGAGCAGATAACTGTAACAATTGTTCAAATTTGGTTACAAGGACCAAAATTTGACTGTGCATACCTTTTGGTATATATTTTAGACAAATAATGTTAGCCATTTGAATTTTCAATCGGGGGCAAATAGGGGTCAATGAAGACTTGCACAGGGGTCAAAATAAAAAAAAATGTTCCAATCATATTGAAAGCTATACCACGTTATGTGTCTGATTATAACTATTCCAAAAAAGTATAGTTTGGACTATCTATGACTGAATGTTATGGAGTTATGGGGTAAAAACAGCAAGAATGGTGACAAAAGTCAATTTCAGTTTGTACAGGGGTCAAAAGTTTAAGTTGCTCCAATTTTGGTAAAAAGTGGTGCAAATTATTGGTTGCATTGATAGGATTAATAAATTGAATAGGTTTGACTGTTGAATGCTTGGTCTGTAAAGTAAAGGTCAAACAATGTTGACATCCATTGGAGTCTATGGCATGTGACATATGTTACCCTGTAACATGACAACTAAGCATGACACGGTGCAAACTATTCCTTTTAAAAACCCTATTAACTCAACCAATAATTTGCATCATGTTTTACGATAATTGGAGCAACTTTAACTTCTGACCCCTGTACAAACTGAAACTGACCTTTGTCACCATTCTTGTTGTTTTTACCCCATAACTCCATAACATTCAGTCATAGATGGTCCAAACTATACCTTTTTGGAATAGTTATAATCAGACACAAAATGTGGTATAGCTTTCAATATGATTGGAACATTTTTTTAATTTTGACCCCTGTGCAATTCTTCATTGACCCCTATTTGGCATTGATTGAAAATTCAAATAGCTAATGTTATTTGTCTAAAATATATACCAAAAGGTATACACAGTCAAATTTTGGTGCATGTAACCAGATTTGAACAATTCCTCTGCAAATATTCTGTTATCTGCTGCACAATGTGGCCAGTCACACTCTTGGTATGACAACAGACTGCAGACAACCACTGTCGTACTGGGAATGAAATTTGACTAAGTTCCACACGACTGTCGAGTTGCTGAGACGTGGCGTGTTGTCAGTTCCCCACACAACATGTGTGGGTGTGTGTGTGTCGTGCACTCTCCCGTTACCCCCCCAACACGTACATACGTGTGGTTCTCTCTCCCCCCTCCCCCCGCAGGCGAGGCGCATCTCATCTGATCATAGAGGGACACTTTGGTCTGTGTGTTGAACAGACGGGGGCATGTCAGTCGTTAACATCTCTGGACCTGGACAGCAGAGCTGTGGAACACGCACCGTGTGTTGACGGACACACGTGTGTGTGTGCACTTGCTGTACTCGCATCGGAAACATAAAAGCATATATCGCTTACGATGGCCTGGAGAACATGCACACAGACAGGTCCAGCTGGACCAGAGCGTCAGTTTATGTGGAGATGCAGCAGGAGATCTAAACGTCACGTCTGTCTGACAGGACAGTGAGCGGGGCACCACAGGACCATACCACAGGCCAACAGTATGACAAATACGCCACTTTCAGTTGTCAGCAGAAATACACCATAGCAAACGCTGTTTGGTCTGTTATCACAACGCTTTTTTTTTTTTTTTTTGAGAAAATACGTTTGTCTGATTGTTGATTAGAGCCAGTTCACTCTCCTTTTAGAAGACAGTGATTGTGGTGCAGTGGTAGGGTTGCCGTCTGGATGTGCAGGTTCAAATTAAGTGAACGCTGTTTTTTTGTTTTTTTTTTTACCAGGATTATTTAACCGCAGGTTTCTGTATTGCGCCCCTCTTTATGTATTATTTACATCAACAGATATATTCACAAGATATTCACATATTAGATATTCACTAATTATACAGCTGGTTTTTATTTCATTTTCCTCCAAATCAGCAGCGTGATGTGGTTCAGCTCGTCCCATGGAACACAATGCGAGCAGCTGCAGCAGCATGAGCTGCTGTTCCTTCTCGACAGACACCATTGCATGCACGAACCGCTGCACTGCCGTCGTGCACGCCTGCTCGTGGGCGCGATGTTTTGAAATGCGCTAATTTCGAACTGTTTCATCCACACGTCCACACTTCACACTATGTGTGAAGGGGCCATAACAAATGTTCCAACGACAAAATCATGAATATATATCGTTTTGACCTTGAACTGACCCCAAGGTCACCGTAATCGACTGGTGTTGGGGGATCAGCCAAGTACACCTTTATGCTAAATATAAATTAAAGTGGGTTCTTGAGATCTCACGATAACAAGTGAAAATGTAAAGTGTCCCACAGGATGGACAGAGGATATTTAGATGTTAATACTCGTCTTCCTTCCCCCATGGGAAGAGGGGCTCTTTCAGCCATGATTTAAGTATGGGTGAAAGTACAGACAATCTCCATGCTATAAGCCAAGGTGAGTCTCTATGATGAGGCTGTGGCGATTTATCTGAAGTTTCACTGATATAACAGAGACATGTCCACTGTTTGTTGTCCAGTCAGTGCGTGTAGTGAATGGGTGGCTACTTGAATATATATAATCTAGAAGGACTGTGAAACACACTTCTCAGTATTTTCCCAATAACTGCTGGAACAAAAGACTGATTAAACATAGCTAAATTTGTGGCTGTGATCATAATTAAGTATATTTTATTTATCAACTCATATTTCATAGAAATACTATAGCAGGGGTGGTGTCCAATTGGTTTCAGTGCGGAAGGTTCCTGGTTCAAACCCCACCGCCTCCATGTAATGTGGAGTTGCATCAAGAAGAGCATCCGGCATAAAACTTGTGCCAAATCAACATGTAGATCCTCCTTGGATCCGCAGTGGCAACCCTGAATGAGAAGAAGGAAGCAGCAGAAGGGACTTACTATTTCATAAATACTATGACTAAAGAAACCTATTCATTATTAATTCCATTTACTAATATACACTCAACAATAATATAAACGCAACACTTTTGGTTTTGCTCCCATTTTGTATGAGATGAACTCAAAGATCTAAAACTTTTTCCACATACACAATATCACCATTTCCCTCAAATATTGTTCACAAACCAGTCTAAATCTGTGATAGTGAGCACTTCTCCTTTGCTGAGATAATCCATCCCACCTCACAGGTGTGCCATATCAAGCTGCTGATTAGACACCATGATTAGTGCACAGGTGTGCCTTAGACTGCCCACAATAAAAGGCCACTCTGAAAGGTGCAGTTTTGTTTTATTGGGGGGGGGATACCAGTCAGTATCTGGTGTGACCACCATTTGCCTCATGCAGTGCAACACATCTCCTTCACATAGAGTTGATCAGGTTGTCAATTGTGGCCTGTGGAATGTTGGTCCAATCCTCTTCAATGGCTGTGCGAAGTTGCTGGATATTGGCAGGAACTGGTACACGCTGTCGTATACGCCGGTCCAGAGCATCCCAAACATGCTCAATGGGTGACATGTCCGGTGAGTATGCCGGCCATGCAAGAACTGGGACATTTTCAGCTTCCAAGAATTGTGTACAGATCCTTGCAACATGGGGCCGTGCATTATCCTGCTGCAACATGAGGTGATGTTCTTGGATGTATGGCACAACAATGGGCCTGAGGATCTCATCACGGTATCTCTGTGCATTCAAAATGCCATCAATAAAATGCACCTGTGTTCTTCGTCCATAACAGACGCCTGCCCATACCATAACCCCACCGCCACCATGGGCCACTCGATCCACAACATTGACATCAGAAAACCGCTCACCCACACAACGCCACACACGCTGTCT
This sequence comes from Thalassophryne amazonica, assembly GCF_902500255.1. Taxonomy (NCBI): domain Eukaryota; kingdom Metazoa; phylum Chordata; class Actinopteri; order Batrachoidiformes; family Batrachoididae; genus Thalassophryne; species Thalassophryne amazonica. The sequence goes on along the minus strand of NC_047104.1, from coordinate 38,075,132 downwards.
GCCATCTGCCCTGAACAGTGTGAACCGGGATTCATCCGTGAAGAGAACACCTCTCCAACGTGCCAAACGCCAGCGAATGTGAGCATTTGCCCACTCAAGTCGGTTACGACGATGAACTGGAGTCAGGTCGAGACCCCAATGAGGACGACGAGCATGCAGATGAGCTTCCCTGAGACGGTTTCTGACAGTTTGTGCAGCAATTCTTTGGTTATGCAAACCGATTGTTTCAGCAGCTGTCTGAGTGGCTGGTCCAGGCGATGTTGGAGGTGAACATGCTGGATGTGGAGGTCCTGGGCTGGTGTGGTTACACGGTTGTGAGGCTGGTTGGATGTACTGCCAAATTGTCTGAAACGCGTTTGGAGACGGCTTATGGTAGAGAAATGAACATTCAATACACGAGCAACAGCTCTGGTTGACATTCCTGCTGTCAGCATGCCAATTGCACGCTCCCTCAAATCTTGCGACATCTGTGGCATTGTGCTGTGTGATAAAACTGCACCTTTCAGAGTGGCCTTTTATTGTGGGCAGTCTAAGGCACACCTGTGCACTAATCATGGTGTCTAATCAGCATCTTGATATGGCACACCTGTGAGGTGGGATGGATTATCTCAGCAAATGAGAAGTGCTCACTATCACAGATTTAGACTGGTTTGTGAACAATATTTGAGGGAAATGGTGATATTGTGTATGTGGAAAAAGTTTTAGATCTTTGAGTTCATCTCATACAAAATGGGAGCAAAACCAAAAGTGTTGCGTTTATATTTTTGTTGAGTATATATACACACGAGGTCTGTCCAAAAAGTATCGGACCTTTTTATTTTTGCAAAAACCATATGGATTTGAATCACGTGTGATTGCATCAGCCAAGCTTGAACCTTCGTGCGCATGCGTGAGTTTTTTCACACCTGTCGGTTGCGTCATTCGCCTGTGAGCAGGCTTTGAGTGAGCAGTGGTCCACCCCTCTCGTCGGATTTTTATTGCGAATAAATGTCTGAACAATTTGGAGCTTTGCTGCATCAAATTTTTCCAGAAACTGTGAGAGACCTCCAGGTGGACATCATTCGGAAAATTCAGATGGCTTTCAGGGACCATTTTATGGGGATTACACAGATTAAGGAGTGCTCCAGCCGGTTTAAAGACCACCCACAGCGCGGCGCACTCCGACAGGCTGACACCCCGCTGAAACAACCAGATCATTTCCAACGTGAAGGCTTTGTTGATCCGGGACATCGTCTGACTTCCACAAAAAAGGCATAAGGCGTGGACATTAACACTTTTTCGGCACATTCCACTGTTACAGGAGTTTTTTTCATGGAAAAAGAAGCAGACGGATGCGCCACCGTGCCGCTCATTGCGCGGGACAAAACCACCTCCATGTTGGTCTCACAGGATGGCTTTGAGATGGATTTCAGACGGCTGTCGGTGGCTTTTTAGTCGTGTGACTATCCGAGAAATTGTGCATGAGCTGGACATGCCCCAACATGTCCTGTGAGGCTTCATTACGGCGTTGCTTTGCGCCATGCGGCTCCTCTGCGACGCGCGGAATTCCTCCGCTCCTCTTTCCATGACAAAAACTCCTGTAACAGTGGAATGTGCCATTCATTTCTAAACTGGACGCTGTGTTTTATCCGGGACGTCCTCTGACTAGCACAGGAATTGCGGAAGACGCGGACATCAGCACTTTTTCGGCACATTGAGACAGACATGCGGAGGAATTCTGCGCGTCGCGGCGGAGCCGCATGGCGCAAAGCAACGCCGTGATAAAGCCTCACAGGACATGTTGTGGCATGTCCAGCTCATGCACAATTTCTCGGATAGTAACACGACAAAAAAGCCACCGACAGCCGTCTGAAATCCATCTCAAAGCCGTCCTGTGAGACCAACACGGAGGTGGTTTTGTCCCGCGCAATGAGCGGCACGGTGGCGCATCCGTCCGCTTCTTTTTCCATGAAAAAACTCCTGTAACAGTGGAATGTGCCGTTCATTTCTAAACTGGATGCTGTATTTTATCCGGGACGTCCTCTGACTAGCACAGGAATTGCGGAAGATGTGGACATCAGCACTTTTTCTGCACATTGAGACAGACATGAGGAGGAATTCCGCGTGTCGTGGCAGAGCCGCATGGCGCAAAGCAACGCCGTGATGAAGCCTCACAGGACATGTTGGGGCATGTTCAGCTCATGCACAATTTCTTGGATAGTCGCACGACTAAAAAGCCACCGACAGCCGTCTGAAATCCATCTCAAAGCCGTCCTGTGAGACCAACACGGAGGTGATTTTGTCCCGCGCAATGAGCGGCACGGTGAGCAGCATCCGTCCGCTTCTTTTTCCATGAAAAAACTCCTGTAACAGTGGAATGTGCCGAAAAAGTGCTGATGTCCACGCCTTATGCCTTTTTTGTGGAAGTCAGACAACGTCCCGGATCAACAAAGCCTTCACGTTGGAAATGATCTGGTTGTTTCAGCGGGGTGTCAGCCTGTCGGAGTGCGCCGCACTCTCAGACGCTGTGGGTGGTCTTTAAACCGGCTGGAGCACTCCTTAATCTGTGTAATCCCCATAAAATGGTCCCTGAAAGCCATCTGAATTTTCCGAATGGTGTCCACCTGGAGATCTCTCACAGTTTCTGGAAAAACTGGATGCAGCAAAGCTCCAAATCATTCAGACATTTATTCGCAATAAAAATCCGACGAGAGGGGTGGACTAGTGCTCACTCAAAGCCTGCTCACAGGCGAATGACGCAACCGACAGGCGTGAAAAAACTCACGCATGCGCACGAAGGTTCAAGCTTGGCTGATGCAATCACACATGATTCAAATCTATATGGTTTTTGCAAAAAATAAAAAGGTCCGATACTTTTTGGACAGACCTCGTATATATATATATATATATATATATATATATATATATATATATATATATATATATATATTATATATATATATATATATATATATATATATATATATATATATATATATATATATATATAAAACCTGGACAACTTTAACATATGTCATGCTTATGTTGCAACACTGTGAGGCTGTTCACTCACCAATCAGCATGAAAGTGAGAGGATATTATTCACTTACTGGTATTACATTTTAGTTATGCATCTTTAACTCGCTACGACTTTCTCGTAGGTTACAAATATCTGTCGTGGACAGATCGAGGGCATGGCCTTCGACATTTGGGAGAGGTGTGTATTTGTTTATGCGTGTGTGGCAGTTACCTTGGATCTTGATGTCAGCCATGTTGCGGGTCTGGTCACACAGCAGGATGTTGAAGGCTCCCAGCATGATCATGATCTTCAGTTCAATGACATCTCCATCTATAGGAGATGCCATGGTGGCTGCCGGGGACCATAACAACCTTGTGTTAAATTAATTCTGACATAATGAGCTCGTCCATGATGGAGTAGTTTATTTCACAACCACTCACTCTGGTTAATGTTTCTTTCTTTTTGTTTGTGTGTTTGTTTTTTGTTTATACTCATAACAACAATACCAAAGAAATGTGCACGAACAATATAACTTAATCAATGCCCTAAAATTTCAAAACATAACTAAACAAGCAATAGTGCACAGTCCCAAGCACAATGACAAAATTCGTAAACCTAGTTCTTCAAACTATAACGAGTAATTAAATTATTTTTGTAAAGCCATTTAAAGCCAACTAAGGTACAGAATAATTTAATATTATCAGGAAAATTATTCCAAATATTAACACCTTTAACAGAAAAACAATGACTTTTTACAGTAGTCTGAATTTTTAATTTCTTAAATAATAATGTTCTTCTCATTATAAGTGGACTCCCTCATTTCAAACAGAGTTCATTTTTAACTTTATACATAATTAGTATTGTGATATAATCAACCAAGTCCCAGAATTTTTAAATTTGTAAACAAGTACCCGAAGTAAGGATGGTGTGGTGTTTCTCGGAGCATTAAACAACGAGACAAGTGTTTGAAGAGCACCGCTCTTCATTCAATCAGAAGCTCTATCAGGTTAAAAAGCACTGTAACATCGGTGAGGTGGAATTTGGGTTAAAAACAGCTTAAACGGACAGGAGAGACAGTAAATCTTCCGTTTGACGCACCCCCCCCCCCCCCCCCCCCACCCCAAAAAAAAAAAAAAAAAACGTGCATTTTATCGAACGATCATGTCACAGCTATATTCTCGGATTGTGTTGTTGCATGTGTTGTACTGACTGGATTTGGTGGACATTGTCTTGTTGTCCTCCAGTTTAGGTTTCTCTGCAGACGTCTCCGCAGACGCCACACCGCTTTCCCTCAGCGCTCCTAACAGAAAGTTAATGGCCGACAGCAGAGCCTCAGTGTGAAGCAGGAGGTTCAGAGAGGCGAATGTCACCTGGGGAGAGAGAGTTTGACGTGTCTTTGATGACAAATCTTGGAAACAGAGATCTGTTTGTCAGGTTCATCTACATGTGGAGCAGCACACTGTGTATCCTGAGCTCACTCACCTGTCCAGGCTGAAAACGACTGCAGTAAATCCTGCAGTCTGAGTGATTAATTTGTTCGTTCACAATAAGTTTTTCACAATGATCTCTGATGTCTGATAGAAGTTGCCTCCATATTACAGATCTTACTGGGTTCACTAGATTCTCAGTGCTCCATGATCAAACAAGAGTCATGTGACAGTGTTGTGAAGAATCTTATTTCTCTGTGTATTTCACATTAATATAGTTTAGCTTTCACGCTAAAAGACAAAGTGTAAATATATTTTTTTTATACTTGTTTTTTATTGGTTTTCACAAATTATAACAAAATACAAAATACACAGAACAATTGGTCAGTTGTCATCAATATACATTGTCCATTTTTCCCAAAGGTCTTGGTGTTTAGCTTCTTGCAACCTTAAAATAAAAGTAAGTCTTTCCATACTGTGAATTTCTTCAACAATGTCCATCCAGTTTTTAACTGTGGGGGGTTCTCGTTTGTACCATTTGCGTGTGATGGCTTTTTTTGCTGCTGCCAACAAAATTTTAAATAAGTATACATCTTTTTTCTGAATCCCTGCTCCCATTACATACCCAAAGTATAATGTCAGTATTGTTCTTGGTATACTGTACCCAAATACCTTTTCAATTTCACTACCAACATCTTCCCAAAATTGGGACAAGTTTTGACACTGCCAGAAGATGTGTGCATGTCCCACATCCTGCTCTCCACACTTTCTCCAGCAGGGTTGGTGCAAGGATATTGATGCCTGTTTTATCTTTGGTGTAATAAAATATCTGACTAAATTTTTCCAACAGTAAATTTTCCAATTTCTTGAGCTAGTTGTAGTTACTTGAGATTTGCAAATATTATACCATGTCATTACTTATGTCCTCCTGCAACTCCTTTACCCATTTATCTCTAATATACAGTGTTGATGTTCTCCTATTAACTATCAATCCTTTATACAACTTTGATATGACTTTACTACTTTTGTTTTTATATGCATTATTTAATATTTGTGTAATTGCATTCATTTCACATGGGAGGTTTGGCTTTACTTCTTTTAAATAATAGTCCCGTACCTGAAGGTACATATAGAAATCTCGAGATGCTAAATCAAATTCTTTCTGTAGTGTTTGAAACCTTTCAATTTGGCCTTTTTAAAGAAATTTATTTAGAATGTTTAATCCTTGAATTGCCCATTCCTTGAATTTAGAATTCATACTGCCTGGTTTAAAGTTTAAGTCAAAAGCTATCCAGCTAAATACTTAATTTCTTCCTCTATTTTACATCTCTTTACTAATTTAAACCAAACCTCCAAGGTGAATCTAGTAATAGAGTCCAACTTATTTTCTCTTTCCTTAAACATCTTATTTGCTATCATATCTTGTACATGGTCTACATTGCCCATTTCTATTTGTTTCCACTTTGTCATGTAGTTTGAATCACACCAGACCATGATATGTTTGAGCTGTGCTGCACAGAAATATTCTTCTAAATTGGGAAGTGCCAATCCACCCTCATCTTTAGGAATTTGAAGTGTTGAGAATTTAATTCTAGGTTTAACCCCATTCCAAATGAATCTAGAGATTTTTCTGTCCCACTCTACTGTTAGAGAAATTATGCACCTGACTGTATAACATAACAATATAATCATAATATCATTATATTATCACCAGCACGCCTTATATATATATATATATATATATATATATATATATATATATATATATATATATATATATATATATATATATATATATATATATATATATATATATATTATATAGAGACCACATTAGCCGATTATATGAGAAAATTACTACAAGAGAAAGATGTGTCAAAAGCGAATTTACTGCCATCTGATTCTTTGTCCCCACAAGACAGTCCACTGGTTCAGCCCGGTGATTGGGTGTTCGTGAAGGTCATCAAAAGAAAGTGCTGGTCCAGCCCACGCTGGGAGGGGCCATACCAAGTGCTGGAGACGACACCCACCGCTGTGAAAATCGCCGAGCGACCCAGTTGGATCCACCTAAGGCACTGTAAGCTACAGCGTGTGCCAGACCCTCCAATGAGTAGTGGGGAAGTCTGACTACAAAGGGGTTTCACCGTTTAGGGGTGAATCGTCTCAACGTCAGTGAAGCAACCACCTGATCCCTACTCATTTAGTGTGAGGTGTTTTGGTGACACCGTAAGCTGAGCAACAATGTTACTGGAGGATGCTCCGATGGGACGGCGTGTTGCGGCTGGAAAACAGCAGCAAGAACGTCGTGGTCACCAGCATCGCAAAAGTAACTGTTGTGTTGTGGTCTTAGTGTGTGGGATAGTGATTGGATTTCTCACATTGATTGGTCTTCTCACATGGTGGCTGACCCCAGAGTGGGTGAGAAGAGAAACACCCCACGACAGACACCGTCAATCTGAACTACTTTCTGGTGATGCTCAGATGCATCACTACAAAGGCAACATCTGGTGACGCTTTATCAACTACACCGCCACCTCCAACAACATGACCAACTGCTATGTTTGTGCTCGTATGCCAACATCGACATCTCACCACAACGTCTACACGACTGCCCCCAAGGCCGTGGAGCTAGGATGCCTGATGGCGATGGCTACATACCCCGGCAGGGGTAAGACAATGACACAAGCGGACTACTCAAAGCCATATGAGACAAAGGACCCTCTACTCAACCTCGAGTGCAAGAAATCACGTCCCACTGTGTACCAGGCTTGGCCACAAGTGACCTCACCTCAGGTGACGGAGGGTGTCGCCCACTATGGCTTCTATGAAGGGTGTGTACTAGGACGTGGAACAAACAATGTAGGAAAAATACCACCCTCTCCCTGTAACTTTACTTACACGTATTGTGCATACGTTAATGAGATGGCTGCTCTGTACTGGCAAGATCTCGCCTTGTTCAACAAGGTCAGCAGGGTTCGGATGCCAGACAGAGCGTGGTGTAAAGACAGCCCGTACAGATGTTTTTGCTCATCCACTGTTCCGTCATCAAAGGGTACCAGAGTCCTGTTGAACCACAATTGGCAGTGTGGCACGAACATATACACCAGTCTACCTCCGAACTGGTCTGGAGTCTGCAGTTTGGTGATATTGCATCAGGCTCTGGAGTACATCCCGAGAGACCGTCTTCTCAAACTACCCGACCAGCTCCAACCAACTCCACCTGACTACCTGAGTGAACCCGAGACCCCAGCTCATCGCCGGACCAAGCGAGGTTATGAAGAAATAACGAAGGACCACCACATCTTCTCCACAGGACAAGACATCGCCATGGCCCTCTTTCCCAACTTTGGGATCTCCGCTGTAAGAAGAGAAGTGGAATTCACCAGATACAAATTCGTGCAGTTCATGAATTCATCCTTGACCTTCGCAAAGGCCACTTTGAGGAACTCACCGCTCTACGACTGATGGTGCTCCAGAATCGCATGGTTCTCGACCTTCTGACCGCACCACAGGGAGGTGTGTGTGTAATAGTGGGAACTGCATGCTGCACCTTCATACCGGACAACACTGCAGACAGCGGAACCATCCAAAGGGCCATCGCTGAAATGACCACCACCAGGAACGCTGTGCTGACTACCATGAACTCAAAAAGCTGGGACTTCTGGTCTTGGTTCACATCAGGAACTTGGTGGCAACTCCTTTTGAAAACGTGTATACCACTCATTGTTGTTTTGATTATGTTTTGTGTTCTAATGCTCTGTGTGCTTCCATGTATTCGTAGCATGTTCTCTCAGGTGATGACCCGTTCCTTCCTACAGCACCAAGTCCTTAAGCAACAACAGCAAGAAGAACCCCGTGAACCTGAACCTGTGCAGCTTGTCGGTATCAGTGCGGTATATGAAAATGTGTGATGCTTTAATGATGTGCTTATTGAAAATGTGTCAAATACAAGTGATAAGCATCTGATGTTCTGCATTCACATACGATAAACAGGAGGGAAATGTTAGAGAAATTATGCACCTGACTGTATAACATAATATAATCATAATATCATTATACGTATTATCACCAGCACGCCTTATATATATATATATATATTATGTTGTCCCAATGTATATTATCGTTTGTTCTGCATCACATGTCATATGCATGCATATATCTTTTGCACCATGTAGTTTTGCACGTCTCTGTTGGGATTACGGCCTTGAAGCAAGGACAATGTCTGTGGGAGGACAGCGAAACAATGGAATTGATGTGCACCGGCTGGATTCACGTCTGTCGGGTGACATGTTTGATGGGGAAAAGGAGTACAGGCAGACAGCAGCAAACCCACAGAAACACATATTAGCTTGCAATAGCTCACCAGCTGCACAGAATGTCTCTGCTCTACGCTTCTGGTCGTCACCTCGAGCCCTCTTCTCCGCATCTCCCCCGCTGCCTCTCCCGGACTGCCGTATGTCTTGGGACCGTCGTGCCAGTGGATTTTGATGTTGGTCAATGGTGTCTGGAACTTAACTCCATTTTCCTTTAGTACCTTCTTTATCCCTCCATAAGCTTTGCGCTTTTGCACCACATCGTAGGCATAGTCATGGTCAAAAAATATTGGCTTTCCATTTATTTTAACATGTTTCTGCCAAGCTTTCTTGAGGACCAGTTCTTTTGTGTCAAATTGAAGGAAGTTTACGATAATGGACCTGGGCGTTGCTCCATGGTCGGGTCTCTCAGCCCCAGTCTGGTGCGCACGTTGTATCATGAGTCTTGTCTCTGCGGGGAGATCCAGCTCTCTCTGCAACAGGTCCTCCACGAAGCGTATAACTGAGTCCCCTTTGGAAAGTTCCGGAACTCCGAAAATGCACACATTATTTCTGCGGCTCCTTCCTTCTAAATTTGTCAGCTTAGCTTTCAATATTTTCTGCTCTATAAGAACCATAAGCAGAGCATCTTTCGCTTCCATGTTCTAATCTTCCACTTCACTTATGCGTGTTTGTGCTTCGTTTCTTCGTTTAATGTCTCCCGTTGATCTTGCAGCTCTGTATTAGTATCGTCAGTTCTCTTGTTTATGTCCATCTTAAATGTTTCAAACTCCCTCTTGAAGTCAGCTTTAACTTCATCTTTGAGAGTAAAAAATCTGTCTTTTATTTCTTTCGTAGTTCCACAATTTGCATGGTCAGTCCGGTATCCCCTCTCGTGGCTCCGAGGTGTTAGCCATTAGCATGCTAGCTTCAGAAGCGATTGGATTTTCTTCCATTTCGGCGTTTTCTTGAGTTTTGTTTCGGGTGTTTCGAGTCTTTTGCTTCTCACGTTTGTCACCCCCACTCATCACACTCTTTGATGTATGTATTCAGGCTTCTTAGTGTTTTGTGGGGTATAATTACTTCTCTTGGCAAGAGCTCTGATTTAAGCTGCCATTCCCTCGCTGTCCAACGGAAGTCCCCAAAGTGTAAATATTAAGTGATATCTGTATCTACTGCAGTAAAAATAAATAAATCCAACACAATATGATTATCCACTAAGGTGCTACCACAGCATCTCCGTGGTATTCAAGATATGACTTTTAAGAGGCCACTGCAAAAGTTTCACTTTTTTTGTTTTGTTTCTCCCTACATCATTGCGCTCACATTTTCATGCTGTTTTTGGTGAAAATTGGTGTTGGGTTAACACAAGATATAACTGCATCTTTGTTTTTCAGACAGTTCCACTTTTGGCTCATCAGTACTTAGGACATTTCCCCAAATAGTGCAGCAGATAACAGAATATTTGCAGAGGAATTGTTCAAATCTGGTTACAAGCACCAACATTTGAATGTGTATACCTTTTGGTGTATATTTTAGACAAATAATGTTAGCCATTTGAATTTTCAATCGGGGGCCAAAAAGGGGTCAATGGAGAATTGCACAGGGGTCAAAATTAAAAAAATGTTCCAATCATATTGAACGCTATACCACATTATGTGTCTGATCATAACTATTCCAAAATGGTATAGTCTGGACTATCTGTGACTGAATGTTATGGCGTTATGGGGTAAAAACCGCAAGAATAGTGACAAATGTCAGTTTCAGTTTGTACAGGCGTCAGAAGTTAAAGTTGCTCCAATTATTGTAAAACATGATGCAAATTATTGGTTGAGTTAATAGGGTTTTAAAAAGGAATAATTTGTGCCATGTGTCAATGGACGTCGACATTGTTTGACCTTTACCTTACAGACTAAGCATTCAACACAGTCAAAACGATTCAAGTTGTTAATCCTATCAACACAACCAAAATTTGCACCACTTTTTACCAAAATTGGAGCAACTTTAACTTTTGACCCCTGTACAAACTGAAATTGACCTTTGCCACCATTCTTGCCGTTTTTACCCCCATAACTCCATAACATTCCATCATAGATAGTCCAAACTATACCCTTTGGATTCGTCATGATCAGACAAATAATGTGGTATAGTTTTCAACATGGACTGGAGCATTTTTAAATTTTGAACCCTGTGTAATTCTTCAAACTGACCCCTACCTGGCTGCCTATTGAAAATTTAGGTGGCTAATGTGCTTTTACAAAAGAGTAACGTCTAAGGTGTATGTGTGCCAATTTGGTGCTTGTTTCCAGAAATGAACAATTGTTACAGTTATCTGCTCCACTAAACATTTCCAGCGTCATCAAGGTGTGTTTCAGCAAAATTCAGAAAAATCTTATTGCTGTTTTCACCTCATCCATCTGCCATGGAGGTCATTTTTGTCTCATGTCTTTATGGTAACAGGGTCATAAACACAGACCTTTACAGGGGGAAGAGAAGCCTGTAATTGCTTTGACATGGTTGTTGGTTCTGTTTTGGTAACCTGGTTGATTGTTGCTGCACTCTAAAAGGAATTTTAAAAAGGTTGGCCACTTGTGGCAAGGTTCAGTATTGTGTCAAATGATCTCTATTTGGAGATAATATTTAATGTTGTAGAGCTTTCTTTCCAAACTGATGTATTTCTTTCACATTCTTCCTCACCTCTTCTTTCTTTTAACATAACCACAGTTTGGTGCAGACACAGACCTTTTATCAAAGTTCTCACTGCAAGAACACTTATCCTTAACCAATGACTTGATTGAATGGGGCGGGGGGGGGGGGGGGGGGGGCCAGTGATCAGCTCTGAGTGTGTCTAGTCCTCTAAAAGCCAGTTATCAATGAAAATACCAGTTTGTCTTGGATAACCTTTTAATTTTATAAATAAAATGACAAAAAGACTTCAATGTTCACTTCTACTAAACCATGTTCTTTCTCAAATTCTATTCCTCCACCTTTGTTCACTCCATCCTCCACTCTGCATGTGAACCTTTAGTCTTGTACAGCATAATGTTGCCAGGGATGCTGACTCAGATCAGTCTTCATCTTCAGGAGATGGATATGTCTGTCCTCTTATTGCTGATGAACCAGGGTGCCATCTGGATTAGGCCTCTGATAGTTCCCTCCTCTAGTTCCACTTTGTAATGTTTTTATTATTATTTTTTAATTATTATAATTATTAAAGTGCAATACTTGTCTGTCCATGGGGCTCAGCTCTTCCCAAGAAAAATTCCAGGAACAGATGACGATGTACACTGTAGACAATCTAAAGCCCCCAAAAGCCCTTTTTTGGTGGGACTAGTATCATCTGAGGTGGTAGAGTGAAGTAATTTACTACAAGATGTCTGTAATATTTATGGTTGATTCGCCTGGGATTAAGAAAGCCTGATATAAATGAGACAGATGGGACTAGACACTCAAACAGGTCTGGGGCCATGTCATCACCCCTCAAAAAGAAAATTATGATGCTTAATAGTTGAATTTGTCTCTATGGCCACTTTCGAACATTTACTTTCTGTCTAGTTATCTGCCAGCTTCACTTTTTTTTTGTTCTTGCCTTTACAGAGTGGACAAGAGCTAATTAGTTCAATGTCCTTTCTTATTCAAAACAGCACCAACAAGCAAAAATGTAAATAATTGATTAACAAACTGTGTATATAATTTTTAACATCTATTTTTAAACACGCAATGTGCCCAGTTTTCTTCATGTTTGCGTTTTTGTTTTGTTTTTGAAGAGATGTGCTTTGTAATGGTTCTGATGACAGTCAGAGTCCTCATGGAGACAAAAATATGTGCTTGTTCATGTAATGACTCACGTTGATCATCTGCTCCATGTTCTTGTACACTGAGACAAAGTTTGGTCCGGTGCGGTCAGCCTAAAAAAAAAATATAAAAAAAAAACACACACAACACAGACTCAAGTGCACAACAACAACAACTGGAACTGTCAGTATTCAAAATTAGGAAACACCCACTGACATTTAGTATCTTCCTCTTGGTTGTAACATTCATGTAAGAGGAAGCTTCACTAATACCCTCCTGCCTAAACTGCAGCACAGTAACGAGCTACACAGTATTCTGCTGTGCAACTCATTTTTGATGCTTAAAAACTTCTTCTTTGGCTGCTCCATTAAGGGTCGCCACAGCAGATCAATCATTTCCATCTCACCCTGTCCTCTATAACGTCCTCTGTCACACCAACCACCTGCATGTCCTCCCTCAGCACATCCATAAACCTCCTCTTTGGCCTCCCTCTTCTCCTTCTGCCTGGTGGCTCCATCCTCACCATCCTTCTCCCTATATACCCTGGGTCTCTCCTCTGCATATGTCCAAGCCATCTCAATCTTGCTTCTCTGATTTTACCAACACGTCCAACACGAGCTGTCCCTCTAATATGTTCATTCCTAATCATGTCCATCCCCGTCACTCCCAAGAGAATCGCAACATCTTCAGCTCTGCCACCTCCAGCTGTACCTTCGGTCTTTTTGTTAGTGTTACCATCTCTAAGCCGTACAAACAAAGCTAGTCTCACAACTGTCTTGTAGACTTTCCCTTTCACTCTGCAGATATTTTTCGGTCACAAATCAGTCCTGCCACCTTTCTCCACCCACTTCACCCTCTTCTTCACCTCTCTACCACACTTTGGGACTATTGAACCCAAGCATTTAAACTTATCTACTTTCACCACTTCTGCTCCTTGTAGCTGCACTATTCACTGGACTCCCTCTCATTCACACACATGTGCATGTTCAGTCTTGCTCCTACTGATTTTCATTCCCCTTCTCTCCAGAGCATAACTCCACCTTTCCAGGCTGGACTCAACTTGCTCTCTACTGTCACTGCAGATCACAATGTCATCTGCAACATCATAGTCCATGGAGACTCCTGTCTGATCTCATCTGTCAACCTGTCCATCACCACTGCGACCAAGAAGGACTCAGAGCTGATCTTTGGTATAATCCCACCTCCACTTTGAATGAGTGTCATTCCTACTGCACATCTCACCACTTTCACACTATCCTTGTACATGTCCTGCACGACCCTTACATACTTTTCTGCCACTCCAGACTTCCTCATGCAATTCCAATGCGCTTCTCTCGGTACCCTGTCATAAGCTTTCTCTAAATCCACAAACACACAATGTAACTCCTTCTGATCTTCTCTATACTTCTCCATCAGTATTCTCAGAGCAAACATCGCATTGTAGTGCTCTTTCTTGGCATGAAACCATATTGCTGCGCACAGGTCCACCTGTTTTCTAAGCCTAGCTTCGACTACTCTTTCCCATAAGTTCATGCTGTGGCTGATCAACTTTATGCCTCTGTCTTTACTGCAGTTCTGCACATCACCCTTGTTCTTAAGAATAGGAACCACTACACTTTGTCTCCACTCCTCAGGCATCCTCTCACTTTCCAAGATTTTATTAAATGATCTGGTTAGAAACTCCACTGCCATCTCTCCAAGACATTTCCATGTCTGCCCCGGAATGTCATCTGGACCAACTGCCTTTCCACTCTTCATCCTTTTCATAGCTGCCTTCACTTCATCTTGACTTAACCCTTACACTTACTGATTTACTCTCTCCACATCATCCAGCCTTTTCTCTCTCTCATTTTCTTCATTCATCAGCTCCTCAAAATATTCCCTCCGCCTTTTCAACACACTCTCCTTGGTTGTCAGCACATTACCATCTGCATATGTAACCACCCTAACCTGCTGCACATCCTTTCCAGCTCTGTCTCTTTGTCTGGCCAATCGGTACAAGTCCATTTCTCATTCCTACTACTCAACTTCTGTACAGCTAAATGCCTTTTCCTTAACTTTTGTTCACCTCTCTTTTCGCCTTACGCTGCATCTCCTTGTACTTTTGTCGACTTTCTTCATCTCTCTGACTATCCCAATTCTTTTTTGATATTTCTCCTTATGCTTTCCTGGACATCTTCGTTCCACCACACATCTCCTTGTCTTCCTTCCGCTGTCCAGATGTCACAACCAGTACATTCCTAGCTGTCTCCCTCACCTCATCTGCAGTACTTTTCCAGTTGTCCAAAATTGTTCTCCTCCATCCAGTGCCTTTCTCATCTGCTCACTGAATTTTCACACAACAGTCTTCTTCCTTCAGCTTCCACCGTCTGATCCTTTGTTGAGCTCTCCACTCTCTTCTCTTTTTCACTTCTAAAGTCCTCCTACAAACCACCATCCTATGTTGTCGAGCTACACTCTAATTTCTTTTAGCTTGCATTTCCTACACAGAATGTAGTCCACCTGGGTGCACTTTTCTCCACTCTATATGTCACCATGTGCTCCTCCCTTTTCTTAAGTACGTGCTCACCACAGCCATTTCCATCCGCTTTGCAAAATCAACTATCATCTACCTTCCACATTCCTGTCCTTGATACCGTATCTACCTATTACTTCCTTATCACCTCTGTTCCCGTCCCCAACATGTCCATTGAATTCCGCTCCTATCACCACTGTTTCATGCTTGGGCACACTCTCAACCACCTCATCTAACTCACTCCAGAAATCTTCTTTCTCATCTCACAGTCTACCTGTGGGGCATATTCACTGATGATATTCATCATCATCACCCCTTCAAATTCCAACTTCACACTCATCACACCTCCAACACACTCAACACTAACATACTCTTCCTTTTAAATGACGCCAACACCATTTCTCTTCCTATACTCACCATGATACAACCTGAACCCACTGGCTGTGCCCCTGGTCTTACTTTCCTTCTACTTGGTCTCTTGCACACACAATATGTCTAACTTTCTCCTCTCCATCATATCAGCCAGCTCTGTCCCTTTTCCAGTCATACTGCCAACATTCAAAGTGCCGACTCTCACTTCCATCCATCTACTATCCTCTTCTCCCACTGTCTCTGCACACATTTTCTTCCTCTTCTTCTTCACCCAGCAGTAACCAAATTTCTGCCAACACCATGTTGGGCAACAGCACCGGTGGCACTCGTTGGTATTAACCCAGACCTCGACTGATCCGGTATGGAAATTTGATTTGTTATCTGCATTTTTAACTTTGGTGCTTTTTACACTGGATGCCCTTCTTGATGCAATCCTCCTCATTTATCCGGGCTTGGGACCGACACTCAGAATGTACTGACTGCACACCTCATGTGACTGATGTGACTATTTTTGATGTTTAAAACAAGCACAGTGATTACAAAAACTGTGGAAATACCTCAGAATTTGACATGAGGCTTGACCTAAAGTTCATGAACATAAACCTCAGAGTTATTCGTGTGGAGATGCCCCTCAAGCAAAAATGTGTAAAAAATCAATTAAATAAGGGGTCAGCAAGAAGACTGGAACTCTATGTACACACAAAATCATAATATACAGTAAATCCAGAAAGCATTCACAGGGCTTCACTTTTTCCACACTGTGTTATGTTACAGCCTTATTCCAAAATGGAGTAAAAAAAATTTTTTTCCCCTCAACATTCTACTCACAACCCCCATAATTATAACATGGAAAAACGTTTTTTGAAATGTTTACAACTTATTTTAAAAATGCTGAATTTATGTGGAAATGATTGTTGTACAAAAGCTTCAAGGGATATCTGTTGCTGAGACAGATGATGACTGGAGTGCAGTTTTAAGCAGAGAAACGAGGTGATAATCGGTGAACCACGGCTGATGCACGAAAATGACGCATGCACAGTGAAGGCAGGGCGGACCGATTTTTAGGGGGGACGATTCGGTCTGCGACACCGGGTGGAAATTTGCAGTACTGGGCGGGGCCGCCTGGCACGGCACACCGTGCCTAGGACCCTGATGGAGGCCACTGTGCTTTTTGGGACCTTCAAAGCAGCATAAATGTTTCTGTACCCTTCCCCAGATTTGTGGCTCAAGACAATCCCGTGTCGGAGGTCTGCACACAGTTCCTCTGACTTCATGCTTGGTTTATGCTCTAACATGCACTGTCAACTGTGGGACCTTATATGAAGACAGGTGTGTGCGTCTTTCTAAATCATGTCCAATCAACTGAATTTACCCCAGGTGGACTCTAATTAAGCTGGAGAAACATCTCAAGGATGATCAGTGGAAACAGTATGCACCTGAGCTCAATTTTGATTATAAGTAGAATAAGTGCTGCATAATATACAGTGTTGGTCAAATAAAGAAGCAACTATTTGACTACAGTACTAGTTTGGGCCTGCATTGTGTGGTGGTCCACCAATTTTATTTTAAAATCTATGACAGCTAACTTTGCTGTGCTATTAATATTCATGATCTGTGTGGATGGTCAGGTATTTGTGGCCATCACCACAATTCCGTTTTGGGTGTTCCCAATACTTGTTTAAAGTTAATTAGAATGTCAGATATATTATTTTAGAGTATTTGCTTCCTCACTGGTTGACAGACTCTGGTGTCCCAGAATAGAGTATGGATGCTCACTAAACAGACAACAGACTGTCGCTGTCACTGTTTGTTCATGTGTGGTTGTTTATCCTGGTATGTTGTATTGTTGGGGTTCCGCCTCTTCGATGTGTCACATTTCTTCACCTCACAGTTATTACTGTCACCACTTCTCTTTTGTTCTTGTCTGTCTCTATGTTGTTCTGGTGGTCAGCCCTTCCTCATAGAAATTATCTTTTCACTTTAAATAAAACATTACAGGCTGATCAGGAAGGGCAGGTGAAGGTCACGCCCGCACACCACATTCGCGCACACCCTATATGCTGTCTTGCAAGAACAAACTGCATATATATAAAATGGTACTACCAGTTTGGCATATACCATCACTACATATACAGACAGGGTGGAAAAAATAAGATAAGAATAATATTTATGACAACAGGGCATGATAATGTGATGACTGATTGGTCATTGTTGCGCTTCAGCTCAGACATCTGTCTAAAATAGAGCTTTGCCTAGTTTTTTGCATAGTGATACATAGTGCTGCAATTGGGATGCAACTGAAACGTATTGCTGTGGAAAACTAGTGGAAAAGGAAGCATGGACTTGAATGGTGTCTTATCAGATTTGTGCACTTATCACAGATGCAACGAACCACAGACGGAACACAAACTTAGTGTGTGGAAATCCAGCCTAAAAGCTTGCTTGCAGATTTTAAAAACAAACTGTTCCACTGTAATGCTGGCGTCATGCTCCAAATCTTTATAACTCTACTCTGACTCTTCTCATAGTAACCTCAGATGTTTTTGTCCTCCACCACTAGATCACATGCCAAAAACAGTTTTCACCTTGAAGTATTGAATTTTGAGCAGCTCGGCTCCCGACCCCACAGATGAGGTGACCAAGCACAGCGCCTCGCCATTAGAGTCTGAAAACACAACAGAAGCCCATGTTATGAAGGCAGAACACAAACAGGGACAAGAGGAATACTGTGAAATCTGACCTTTGAACTCCAAAGATTTCATAGAGATCTTCTTAAGGTAGGTTGTGGCACAAATGTCGTATTTTTTCACTTTGGCATCGATGCCCAACTGGGCCATGTGAAAGATTAGGAAGGGCACATCCTGGTGGTCTTTGGGTTTCTTCAGTGTCAACAGCACCTGAGAGACAAGAAGGAGCAGAAAAGTCAAATGTCACCAGTAAGACACCATGTTAGAAGATGAGCAAAGAGAAGGTTATGTGTAGGGCTGAGTATCAATTCAAATTTCAAGAATCAGAATCAGTTATTTCAATTCGATTCATTTCGATCCAATATCGATTTGGGTTAGTGTTATTAAACTTTTTTGAGCTATTGCCTGATTGTCTAGGTATGCAACATATTACTAATACTTCACGAAATTGGCCCTCAAACGCAGGCAATAGTGTTTCGGAGAGTTATAAATTAAAATATTTTCTGGGGGATAATGTCTCCGGTCTCCCCTACAAAACTTGCGCTTGCAGCGCTCGCTGTGCGGCACGCAGCAGGAGAACGCGGCTGGGGGAAAGTCCTAAGTTCTCCTGCAACAGGAGAATGTGGCAATGGGAAACGTTCTCCCACAGTTGACACCAGAAATAGCACATTATGTGGAACAAAAAATGTAAAAAAATAAATAAAAACTACTATGTGAAATATAAACGGCAGATGATTCTCTTTTCTTGCCCGCAACAACACACAATTAGAGTCCCGGTAGTCATGACTGACATCTTTAAATGGCTTTGACAGAGGTTGATGAATAAATTGTGGATGAATAAATTGTGGATGTGCTGCTTCTAAATCAGAACCAGTGTGTCCACAATCAATGTGTGGTGGACGTTAGGTATAGAGGGTTTTCATGTGACGTATCGGTCACGTGGTTTTGTGCCCCACGGCCATGGTGGATTACGACGCGGTGGCCGCTGTGATACGTGCATTTGGCGAATAACTGCAGAAGCTTCAACAATGGTCAGCTTTTGTGCTGTCGTCGGTTGTTTAAACAGGTGATAAAAATGAGGCAGGTCGCTCATTTTACAGGCTACCAGCAGTTATTGTGCATCAAGCAGTGGAGTGTTACGAGCTTTCTAAGTGATGCAGAGAGACCTGGCTCAGCAGA
Source organism: Thalassophryne amazonica (assembly GCF_902500255.1). Taxonomy (NCBI): domain Eukaryota; kingdom Metazoa; phylum Chordata; class Actinopteri; order Batrachoidiformes; family Batrachoididae; genus Thalassophryne; species Thalassophryne amazonica. Next base: position 38,055,867 of record NC_047104.1, on the reverse strand, counting down.
AAAGGCCGTTACAGGCCCGGCACCGTGACGCTGAGAGAGATCCACCGCTACCACAAATCCATTGAGTTACTGATCCACAAGCTGCTATTCCGGTGCCTGGTGAGAGAAATCACTTAGGACTTCAAGACCGATCTCCACTTTCAGAGCTCTGCTGTGATGCTCTGCAGAAGGCCAGCGAGGCTGACTGGTCGGCAGCTTGCGGATCAGCAACTTGATGGATTTCTGGTTAGCGGCGGATTGCTCTCAGTGCCACGGTGCCGGGCCTGTAACAGTGAGGCTTCTTCACACTGACGGTAGCCGGAGCGCTCTTCCAGGTGGCTTTGGTAGCGAGCCGCTTCCTCCAGTGGATTTATGGGCGGTCTGCTTGGTTCTGGCCATATTAAGCTTACGCTGTGAAACTGCCGGACACTTCGTTACATCGTCATTAAATTCACTATCCGGTGAAAATACAGATCCACTGAACCAACAATCCGATCACGATAAACAGCTTTATCTCGAGGGTTTAATGGCCTCATAATAAACTCTCTCCATTTCTTTCACGCGCCAGCCGTGAAGTAATCCTGATGGAGATGGGAGCAAATCTGTCACGTGATTGAAAACTCTCTATACTGCAAGGTCAGATGTCATTACTGGATGTTTGTTTCAGATAAAAACTTGCTGTTTTTTTGACAGAATCTACAGATCCACAAAACAAAACACACCTCTTGATCTCAAAGTCAAGTAGCAAGCTGACTGTGTTTTCTCTCGCAACCGCTGTCGGTGGTGGGTGGTGATCTCCAGGTCCCCCATCAATGAAGCCATCAACATTGCTGCTCAGCAAGCTCTTCCTTCTCTGAAGATGGACCAGACAAGATTAAAAACATTGATATTAAAAGTCACAGATCCGTATGTGCTGTATCACTAAAACTCTCCTCATACACGCGATTATGATCACCTTGACTCTTTTGTCTGTTACATCTCGTTGACCCTCTTTACTTCACTCTGCAATGTTCTCCACCAGGATCTTCATCAAAACACCCAAATCTTCTTCAGCTAGAGACATCCTGCACAGATTTTACATGAGAAAAAACAAAATTAAAAGACATTCACATGACCACACAACACTTTAAACTTCCATTACAATTTTAACCAACTCCACACATTTCATGTACCAAATAATATTTGTTTAAAGTCAGAATGTCAGATATATTAGTATTTTGCTTCCTCGTTTGTGACAGACCTTTAGGCCTGATTATGGAGAGTTCTCTTATTGGCAGAAGACCAAAAAGTAACTGAAATTGCAGTTAAGTAAAGCACAGGGTGACCAAAAAACCAGACCCCATAAAAATTGTAATAAATCCTACAAAATTTCTTGAAATTTGCTAGACCTTAAACTTCTGTATGTGTATGATTATTCCCAAAGTTTCAGTTATCTTGGTCTCATTGTATAAAAGTCATGTCTTTCCAAATTATGAGCCAAATGGTATGATTTGGTGGTGAAATAGGCCTCTAGGCAAAATGTCTTTTCCTTGGTTGACCAAGACTTGACCAAGTCTTGCAGGATTTATTACAATTTTTATGGGTTGTTTTTTTTTTTGGGGGGGGGGGGGCACCCTGGCCTGTACTCAAGTTAAGGTATTTTTGTCTAGTTGATGCAAAGTCAGTTCTTGTTAATACATCCATTGGTCTAGCTGTTCAAAACAACTATGTTAAACCCCAGTTGTAACTATTATTTTTAAACTTTATATGACAAAGTAGATATTAGAACAGAGTTACCACACTTATTATAATATGTGAAGTAGAGGAAAACTGGATTTTGAAATTTTTGGCCAAGGTATAAGTATGTAAACTATCTCCATAACTGTAGATGCTTCAAGACACGTGTGTAAGAAGTAATCAAACTGGGAAAAATGGAGGGATGATGTAACGCACAGTCTTTCTACAACTTATAAAAGTCATCCTTTGATTTGTTCCAATAATGACCATCAAGAAGAACACACTTGTCTCAATGTAAAATCAATCTCTTAGTTATTTTTTTTTTTTTCAAATTGCTTAAACACAGTTTTGCAAACCAGTGTAGTTTATCAAAATACTTGTAGTTTATCAAAATAATTTACAAAACCACACACCCAAACCACAAAATACCTGTATATCCAGCAAAATGAAGCACTGCAACCAAAACTATAATAGCATGATCAACATCAACTTTCTGCACCAAATGGGGCACACTTCATTCATATTACCGAGAGTTTGGTCTAACCAACTACACACTGTTGAGAACAATGAAAAGCACTCCACCCTTCAGTATGGTTTTCCACAATACTAAAATAGCAAATTATAGAAAATTCTTCAGATTGTTCACATGCACAAAATACTCGTACTTGCACATGCTGTTGAACATTATGTTTTTATTTTTCACCAAACAAGTCAGTGCAACATATGCACAGTTTGATATATTTACATTGGAGAGAATGAATGAATGAATGAATGAATGAATGAATGAATGAATGAATGAAAACTGTTTATTTCGAACATTTGATACAACAACAATTACAAGATAGATCAGTAAAGACAAACAACAAAAAAGTTCCTACTGTGTACCCAACATGTCCGAAAAGGGGTAGGGTGAAGCATCAGCTTATTTATCCCTACCCCTTCTTCCCCACAACCAGTAATACCCTTTGCCACTATACACATAGATTCCTACACACCTAAACCGATATCAATATATATATATATATATATATACATATATATACACATACACATATATATATATATACATACACACATCAACATACATACACATATACATACACATATATACACATATATATACACAAACATAAATATACACCTACACATACCTACTTACATACAAAATACTATATATTTACAAGCCGAAGCAAAAAAGAAAAACACCTAACCCTCATTACCCTTCTCCTCCCTATACCTAGAAAAAAACAGATTTTTGTACCGCTGTTTGAACTGGTTCATGCTTGGACATTGCTTGAGCCCCACTCCCCAATCTGTTCCACATCCTCACCCCACAGACAGAAATACAGAAACCTTTTAATGTTGTTCATGCCCACTGATGCTTTAAATTAAATTTCCCCCTCAGACTGTAATCCCCTGATCTGTTAAAAAACATATTTTTAATATTTGCTGGAAGTAAATTGTTTATTGCTTTATACACAATTTGTACTGTTTGAAAATGAACCAAGTCTGTGAATTTTAAGAATTTGGATTGTAAAAATAGTGGATTTGTATGATCTCTATAGCCAGTATTATGAATAATTCTTATAGCTCTTTTCTGCATTACTGATAGTGATTGTGTTGTACCTTTATAAGTATTACCCCATACCTCTGCACAGTACTGTAATATGGTAAAACCAGTGAGCAGTAAAGAATGCGGTGTGAGGTTGTGGTCCAGAATATGTTTCGCTTTGTTTAGAACTGAAATGCTTCTTGACAGTTTACTTTGTATATGTTTATATGAGTCTTCCAGTTTATCTTATCATTCTATTATCACCCCAAGAAACTTATTTTCATGTACCCTTTCAATATCTACCCCTCGACTTGTAACTGAAACTGTATGTCTGTATTACAATAGCCAAATAAACATGTATTTTGTTTTACTTAAGTTAATAATTTGTTTCTGTCAAACCATATTTTCAATTTTCCCATTTCTATACTGATCCTCCTCAGTAACTCCTGCAAATCCCCCCCTGAAACAAAAAATGCTTGTGTCATCTGCAAATAATACTAATTTTAATATTTTGGAAACATTGACAATATCATTTATATAAATTAGAAACAGTTTTGGACCAATACTGACCCCTGTGGGTGCCACAAGCATTGTCCAAGCATGATGATGTATATTCCCCCAACTTCACAAACTGTTTCTGTTACTTAAGTAGCTTCTCATCCAGTGCAACACCAACCCCCTAATCCCATACTGTTCAAGTTTATTGATTAATATGTCATGATTGATTGTATCAAAAGCCTTTTTAAGGTCTATAAATATTCCAACTGAATGTAATTTGTGGTCTATGGCGTTTGTAATCTCCTCAACTGATTCTATTAATGCAAGTGATGTTGAACTATGTGCTCTGAATCCATATTGACTATCAGTAAGTAATTATGTTTATTATGAATTTGTCTAATCTATTATTGAATAACCTTTTTCTAATAATTTGGAAAATTGTGGAAGCAAAGAAACAGGTCTATAATTTGTGAAGTGGTGTCTATCCCAGTCTTATACAGCGGCACAACCTTAGCTATTTTCATTTGATTGGGAAATTACCGGTTGAAATGATAAGTTACAGATGTATGTTAATGGTTCTACAATCCATTCAATGACCTATTTTACACCCCCATATCAATTTCATTTAAATCGGTAGATGTTTTATATTTACAATTATTCACAATGTCTATAATTTCATTTCCATCCACTGCTGTGAGGAACATTGAACAGGGATTTCTTTCTATTAGATATTATCCCAATCCTCAGGTTGGGAATCGGAAATTTTTTCTGCCAAGCTTGGTCCAATATTTACAAAAAATGATTAAAACCGTTGACTACCTCATCCTTATTTTCCTTCTTGACATTATTATCAATGAAATACTGAGGGTAACTCTGTTTTTATTACCATTTTTGATAATGCTATTTAATATATCCCATATTCCTTTAATATTGTTTTGTTATTATATAATATGTTACTATAATTATTCCTCCTACATACCCGTATAATATTAGTTAATCTATTTTTGTATTTCTTATATCTATTTTCTGCCTCTTAGTCTTTAGTTTTATGAATTCTCTATACAGTGTATTTTCTTATTACATGCATTTCGTAACCCTTTCGTCATCCATGGTCGAGCTTGGATTTTTTGTTTTCTGTAGTCTTGTTTAATTGGACAATTTTTGTCATATAATGATGTAAATATTTGTAAAAAAAAAAGAGAACAAAAATATGCTAACAAAAACAGTAAACTGAAAAAGAAAACTGCAGAAAAAATATGTATACATTTATATAACGGCTGAGTGGATCCTTGTCATTTAATTGGTGCTTTGTATATCACATGACATGGATTATTCATCCCATTTGTGTTGCACTGCATTTAGAGTGCAGTTTGGCTCCATTTCGAGTGCAAATTTGGTTCCATACGTTTGGTACCATTGCACTCTGCGCGCGCACACACACACACACACAAAATCCACTCCGCTGTAAGACATCTGGGTGCATTAAGAACTGTTCAGATGAAAAGTTGACATGATATTTGGCTGGACTGAGGAATACACAAAGTCATCTTTTTTATGGAAGTCCAAAGTCAGTGCACAGCATCACCGGACTACATGTCACAATCTGGACTTTAGCAGCAGTGGAACGCCAAAATGTAAGTCCCTTTTCTGTTGTTTATAAATTATTAAAATATCAAATTACAAGGATCTATTTACATTCTTTCAATGGAACGAATATTTAATTTGGTGAAACTTGGAACGCCTCATTGAATGGTATGTTCCAGCTTTCACCTCATGAAATATTCGTACCATTGAACTTATAAACATTTGTTTATATATGTAGAGGCAAGAAAAAAAAATAATTCGGTGGCATCTTGCTGCACAGTTGGGTGTGGCCACAATGCCTCATCCCACATCACAGGCAGACATCAAAGGAAGAAGTGCCTGAGTGCCTTATCCATCCCTGAATCACACCCACATTAATTTCATCACATGCCTCTTCCATAACTGCACAAGGGGCATGCGCACAAAGGGCTGCTGCTCGCATCCCTTCTACCGCTATTCTGAAAAGAACTCTTCTATAGGGTTCAGAAATAGTGAGTATGGTGGGAGGTATTGCACGAGAAATGGTGGGGTCACGATGAAAGCTCACACTGTCCCATACTACAAGGTACTGGTGTCTTCATGGTCTGCATCATTCATATGCTCCGGTGGTATGAGAATGTTGGGAGTTTGTCCAGAAATGTAGGAATATGGGGCTGTGCAGTATGGTCCATGGGTGGCATGACAGTGGAGGACACCATGCATATTGGAGATGGCAGCGCACATTGTGATGTTCCCATCACACTGGCCAGGAACTCTTCTACCAGCTCTACCCTACCTCTCATTCCTCCTCGCCCTCTCATTCTCACCCTCCCCCTTCCTGTCTTTGCAACATCTTCAATTGTTGTTTATAAAAAAGAAGAAGCTATGCTTACTTCCTGATTGATGTTGGTAACAATTTAACTACTGAGGTGTTTGTCATTTTGAATGACAGTGTTTTTGAAATAGCAAACATCTGACTTTATGTCAGATTGTTGTGTCTTATGCAGAGAACTGTGTTCAGTGCATTTAAAAAGTGGCATTTTGAATTGCAAATGAACTGTAAAGCTAAAAATGTGTTTAAAGTTTTGAAGGACTTGAGAAGAGGTTTTGTTCTCTGTTTAAGTGCTATGCATGTCATTTTAATGTGTTAGCAATTGGAAAAAAAAACTGAATGGTTGAACTGATCAAACCTGACTTTTGGACAAAAGGGTATACATTGTATATTGGGCTACTACACCATCAAGAAAACCCTTGGGTAAGCAATAAACATTTTGAATACTAAATAAGAAGTAAAGTTGCATGTACAGGGTTGCAAATATGTTGTCATAAACAGGTTCAAACATTCATAGAGTGTATGTTTGTGATCATCTGTGATGTGGTACCTACATGGAGGGACCTGAGGACACCATGGACATAGATTCCAGGGATCCCACTAAACCAGGAAGCAGCCAAGTTACGTTTGATGAGCAGCTCAAAGCTGATTGGCTGAAGAATCTCAATGTCAGACCGAGTTGTATCTTGCCTCAAGGTGGTTCTGAAAAAAGCGTTTATGGAAAAAGAAAAAAGAAAAGAGGCACTGAATTAGTCTGGCTAAACGTAGATAAACTGGTTCCACAAATTAATTTTTGTTTCTTCAGAGACTTAAGCCTGAATGTGACTGAGTGCTACTTCAGCTGGTATCTTCAGGTTCTTGCACCTTTTTTTGTTGACACAGCTACTCATGCTACACTTTTTAAGTCTCTGCAACTCCTGGAGATTTCAAGGTGTTCATAGAACAAATGAGATACGTAATCACTCCTGCAGTTTGTGAAAATAATCCAAAGTCTCAATATGGCCAGGCAACCCCAGAAAACTTCCAGATCCTAATGAAATACACACTCTACCTCAATCAATCAATCAATTAATTATCTTGTGTATTGCTCCCCACAGGGAAATTTTGCTTGGGCAAAAGTGCTACAAAGCTGCAGCTGCAGAGCCGTGCAAAATGACAGAGACAACACACAAACAGATACAATGATAAAATCCCAGATAAAACAACTAAAACTGAGGCTGAAAAACCTGCCTTAAAACACCCAAAAAACATTGTTAAAACTTTATACTATCACCCAAGAAAATCAAAAGCCCTGTAAAAATTGCGACATTTAAAACCAGTGTGCAAAAAAGTGCAGAGACATGCAAAATAAGACAGAGATCCTATCGAGATGCATCTTTTCCCCAGCTGAGTAGTGTGTTGGACATTGGGATGAATGAGATCTTAAGATGATTATTTTATATTTGCTTGCTCTGTAATGTCTTCCTAAAAGTAACAAGTGTACTCAGAGAAAAGAATGTGTGAAAGTCACTGGTTCCTCGACCCCTCTTCAGGATGAACCTTAAAGTTGATGGAGTCCTTAATGTACAACATCCACATTAAGGAATGAGCATTTTTCCAGTGAGAAGAGCCTCAGACATTGTCAGTAAGCTGACAACCAAAAATTAATGCCACACGGCCACTTTTCCACTATAGATGTTTGTGGATTATTGTGTCTTTTGTGATTGTTGAGTCATTTCACATTTTTAGAGTTCAAATCTAATACTGTTATAAATTCAATTCCATTTTAAATGAGAAAACATAACTTAATATTGGCATTATTCCACCATGACCAATTTCCTTAGGTTCTGGAAACCTTAGGCACGTACCCTGTAAAATGCAGTGAGTGAATAATAGATACGAGTGTAAACAACTCCATTTCCATCTCGTAACACGATAACTTAAAAACAGCATATGCTGTCATCTTGTAACTCCCCAGGTTAAAGGAGATATAATGCAGACAAATTGTTTCTGTGAACTTTGATGCAGCAAATCAAAAAACTATTGTATTTTATGGTGTATAAGATGCCTTTTTTTGCTAGTTAGGGAGGTCCTGTGACTTATACACAGGTGTGACTTAGATGTGCGTATTAGATACTGAGAAATCACATATTCTTTCTTGATAATAATAATAATGACTGTTTGCATAGGACTTTCCCGTCTAATAATAAAAGACCCAATGGCAATTGTAAAAAGTACACTGCAATGATGCACAAAAATACCAAACTGAATAGATGATAATACAGAAAAAGGGTGTGACTTACATATGGGGTTTTCCCTCTTCAAGAGGCATTTTTAACAGGATTGACTTATACTCAGGAAATATGGTGTGTTTTGTCTATGAAATACCCCATACATGCATATGTCTGCCGCTTGCTGGATGGTTAGTAGATGGTGGTTTGATGATGGATTAGGAGCAGGTGTGCTTGACTATCTCTGCAAAAAAATGTACTAAACCAGGGTTGGTCAAGTTCGTCCTCGAGAGCCACCTTCCTGACATTCTTAGTTGTCTCCCTGCTCCAACACACCTGAATCCAATGAAAGACTTGTTAGCAGACTTTTAATGAACCTTTCATTGGATTCAGGTGTGTTGGAGCAGGGAGACAACTAACAGTGTCAGGAAGGTGGCTCTCGAGGACCAAACTTGGCCACCCCTGTACTAAACTCTTACTGCTATTGCAGTTATGATGTAAAACCTAACACCATCACACCGCCACACAACCCACTGGAAATGATTCTGTGCGAATTAATTCGAGAAATGGAAAAGAAAGTGATGAAGATGGCCGAGCTAGGTACACAGTGAATGGGTGTGTGAGCAAGAATATATGAATACGGCCAAAGCAGACAATTAGTCCTTGTGTGCGGTTTGAAGAATGAGTTTGTCTTTCATTTCAAAAACCTGGTGGCCACCACTGCTTCTTTGCCAACTGATGTCCTTAAAAAAACATAGGAAGATAACACTTTAGGTACTGAATAAATTTGTAGTGAACTTGGATTATTAGTTTATATCTGACAGAATAGATGTTGACTTTACCTGCAGAGTTTTAGTTGTGACAACTTCACATCCATCGTGTCCACCACCGCCGGGATTGAGAACCCTTCAGCTGGCAGCAAGGAAAAGCTGTTGACCACCGTGATCAAACCCAGATCCACGACTATGCATTGTAGGAGACAGACGACTGGGGGATGATGATGACTGGTGCCTTCAGCTTGATGTCCATGGTGAGACGGAAGCTCTTCTGGGCGAAGTCCCGCACACTTGAAGCTGCCTTCTCTGCTGCTTGAGCCGTTGCTGCGCTCAGGGTGTCCTTCGCTGTCTGGAAGTTGTTGATGAACATCTGAGGGACACACACAAGAAAAACAACCATCACACATCAACACAGAAACTGACAGCTTCAGTGAAGAGAGCAATTTTAAATCATGTTAAATTAAGGTGAAAATTATTTTCACAGTTGATGCAATTCTGGATCCTTTCTCTGTTCATAAGGATGCTAGCTCATGCAGCAGAGGTCATGTGACCTGAAGGGCATGGTTTATGGGGAGAGGTGTTCAGCCAATTAATGAGGCATCTGATGGAGAAAGTTGGTTCCCAATTATGAAAAGTAATCATGCACAAAATGCACATCTCTATCCATTCACATGTTCATTCACTCACTGATTTTTGGATGCGTTGTTTAGTCTTGTTCCGTAATGTTTATCAGCGGGAACCTGAACGTCAATCACACTTACAGTAAGTCCACCCATGTGGAATGTGTTCCGTCTGCTTTAACACTGAAAGTTGAGAAAGTTTTAGGTCTGTAAGTATGGTAAATCTCAAATACAAGTACATCTGCGAAGCAATATGCAGACTCAGATCAATCATCTGCCCATTTCTCACCATGTATCCAAGACTAGCAGGGGGAAAACCTTTATAATGAAGCTTCTATCTATTCTTGATAGAGAACTGTCTTGTAAATGTAGACAAGACAAATGAAAGTGTAATGTAGGAGTTCTTCTTGACAAGACCCTGAAGACAGTGAGGGATGGTATGAGAAATCCTTAACACTGGTAGAAGGACATGATTCCTTCATCCAAAGCACTTGCAGCACACAGCTTGTTTGCAATTTTACACTGTACAGGAAATCAAAAAGTGGGCTGTGAAGACAGTGAGGGTGGACTAGGAGACATCTGGCTGAAGAATCGGTGACCAGACACCAACCTGTGGTTTAATGACTTTTGGTGTATTTACAGAGAACTCAAACCACTGACCTCATTCAGCTGTAGTTATACCATATGACAACATGGCCCTGAGAGAAGATGCCACCTTTGGGTTGGATACTATAGGCAGTTTTATATGGCTAATTCTTTTACCAGGACGTTGGACATCTGCAGTACCAGGATTCTCATGGCTGATTGGTTTATGGTCATCTTATGGACAATTAGTTGCAAACCACTAAATTTGATTGAGACTGTAAATGTGGTAAAACAGCTGAAGGCAGATTTAAAAGAAAGAAAGCAGGGTTCCATTTCATCACTCCTGACCGCCAGAGGGCAGTGCTGAAAGCACTGAATGATCCCTTCGCACATGCGCAGTTCCAGTAATAATACCAAAATAGTCACAACTGTGACACCACAGATGACCAATCACATTGTATATAAGCATACATCATCCAAGGCTCCGTCACTACAGAACCTTCTCGCGCGCGGTTCACTACTGTTGGCGTCTGCCATTTTGTGCTGGATATTTCTGTGGTTTTGCCATCGTTGGATGCCCTTTCGCCTTTCTTTTGGCAGGAGCGCATTTTTCGCCCTCCTGTGGCTGCAGTTCTTGTTACTGCGGTAAGTGTCTCTTTTATTCACCATTACCGGTTGACGGCAGCGTGTTTGCCCCCTCTCCCGTATTGCGCGGGTATACAGACATACATATGTTGTTTTCGAGCTACCTGGTCCTTTTGGGTTTCTTTTTGCTATTACCGGTGGACGCGGCGTGAGCGCCCTTCTCCCGGTTTTTTGCCTATTTGTGTTTATAGCTGCCGGTGTGTGGTCTCTTTGTTGTTTCAATCCATCCAATCCACTTTAGTTATAAAGCACATTTTAAACAGACCCGATGTCTCCAAAGTGCTGCACAACAAAAGCATAGACACGGAAAATAGCAATATAACAATAATAACAATAAAAACCATAAAATAGATAAGATAAAATAATTTTTTTTAATCATTTTTTAATAAATTTCAATAAAATAAAAATAAAATAAGACACAAAGGGACCGATACAACTCACGAGGTGTTAAAGCCAAGGAATCAATTTTGTTGTTTCGTTTTGCGTACCGGTGACGGCAGCATGAGCGCCCCCTCTCCCGGTTTTTGTGCCCGTCTACATTGACGGCTGACTGTGTTAGCCTTTTTCTTTGGTTTTTTTTGGCCTGCGTTTTTTGTCACAGCTACGGATTTGGTCTCCGGTTTCGCTATTACTGGTGACGGCAGCATTCGTGCCCCTCTCTCCCGGTGCTGGCATATGTTCTGTGGACTGCTAGCCATGTGGATTCGCCTGTTGTGTGGTCGGGCTTATGGACAAGTCCCACTGCTGTGCGCTTGTGGGGCTCGCACTCCGAGCAGATGACGGTCAATGCCTGTGCTCAGCTTGTCTCGGATTGACCACCTGATGGAGGCGCTGTCAGACCATCCCTGGATTAACTGCAGTTTACATGCCTTGGGCTGTGAGAGTGGCTTGGCTGGCACAGGTGCGCCTTCAACAGGAGGCCGACCAGCTCCCTGCCTTCATGCGGGTGACTGCACCCAGGCGTCCAAAGCGTCGGAGTGAGGTCACTGCTAACCGCAGCTCCTCCTAAGGAGAAGCGGGTCGCAGCCAATCAAGGCCTTGCCACCATGGGTAGAGCAGCTGTCTGCTAAATTGGCTGAGATGAAGTCATTGTTTCAAGCCCGGCAGCTGGAAGCTCCCTTGCCTGGGACAGGGGCTTCTCCACCTGTGCCTGAGTTGGCGGTGGAGGAGGATGTGTTGTCTCTCGGACGATCGGGCATTGGTCTCTATGCATGAGTCCGCCAAGGCCAGTTTAGACCGCATGCCAGCGGTTGACCCGCGGTGGCCTCACTGGTTGTGTCTCCGGAGGAGGCTCTACACAGCGAGGCTCGGTGCCCATGGACTCAGTGCTGTGTGACCGATGACCTCCTTTGCAGGGCTTATAATGCAGGAGCGCGTGCTGGCTGGTTGGGTAATTTCTGGAGCAACCTCCTGTTTGGAATTTCTGCTTCTCTGCAGGATACTGGTGCTGTGGAAGCTGTGGAGCCAGGTGTGCTGTTTGGGCCCGAATGCCCTGGAGGCAATACAGCGGTCCATCCAGGCTCAGCCAGACTAGGCAGCGTCTCTCTGGCCTCAACAGACCTGTGCTACCACAGCGTTCGAGGCGTTCGTCTGTTGCCATGATGTGCAGCCACCCCCCGCCTCCAATACGGCTCTGAGGGTTTCAGCGGGGTTCTCAGCGGTGGCCGGTGGGGTGGTTTTTGTGAGCCAGTCCCACCACCCCACCCAAGACCCAAGCTTCGGGATGGTGGCCGCCAACCCCCCAGGGCCCCTAGGGATCGTGGGAGGGGAGGTGAGGCCACCGGGCTGGCAGTCAGATGGTTTTCCATCAGAAGCTCGACTACTGGGCTGCTGCACACTGTGGATCCATGGGGTGTTGCTACTTTGACCCATGGCTACAGGTTTGCAATTCCGACGCTGGCCACACATCTTGGACCGGGTTAAGGTGACTTTGATTTCCAAACCGGTGAAGGCTCAAGCACTAGACCAGGAGCTCTCCGTCCTCTTGGCCAAGGGTGCTATCGAGGAGGTGGATCCTCTGCAGCAGGAGTGGCCAAGTTCGGTCCTCAAGAGCCACATTCCTGACACTCTTAGTTGTCTCCCTGCTCCAACACACCTGAATCCAATGAAAGACTCATTAAAAGTCTGCTAATGAGTCTTTCATTGGATTCAGGTGTGTTGGAGCAGGGAGACAACTAAGAGTGTCAGGAATGTGGCTCTTGAGGACCGAACTTGGCCACTCCTGCTCTGCAGCAACCCAGAAACTACTGTTCCACATATTTTCTCATTCCAAAAAAAAAACTGGCGGGTTTCGTCCAATTTAGATCTGCAGGGACTCAATCGTTATTTGAAGGTGCTGCCGTTTCATATGTTGACCGTGGTCAACGGGGGGTGTGGTTTATGTCAATAGATCTGACCGATGCCTATTCTCATGTGCCTATTGCGGCAGACCACCGCCGCTTTCTGAGGTTTGCCTATCAGGGTCGTCAATGGCAGTTTCGGGTACTCCCGTTTGGCCTCTCCCTTTCTCCGAGGGTGTTTACTCAGTGTGTAAAGGCAACTCTCGTCCCGCTGCAAGCATGTGGGATGCAGATTCTGCCTTATCTTGACGAATGGCTTCTGTGCACCCGGTCTTGAGCGCGTGCATCTCGGGATATGCATCGGCTGCTTGCTCACTCATCCCAGTTGGGTCTCAGGGTCAACCTGGAGAAGAGTTGCCTTGCTCCTTCTCAGACCACTGTTTTCCTCTGGGTGGCCTTGGATTCAACTTCCATGGAGGCTCGTCCATCCGTCCGCAGGCTAGACGATGTCCTCTGGTTGGTCAGTCGGTTCAGACTAGGCAGGCGGTTTCCGTACATTGCCTTCATGCAGCTTCTCGGCAAACTGACGTCAGTCACTTGCATTGTGCTTGCTTTTATTACGCCTTGTGCAGAGGTGGCTCAACAGCTTTCATCTTTACCCCCAACTGCACAGACATCGCGGGCTCACAGTGACATGGTTGTGCTTCCGGGCCCTGGCTCCCTGGAAGAACAGGGCTTATTTGTCCAGGGGCATCCCGATGGGGCTAGTGGTGTACCACAGGGTGGTCGTCACCACGGCTGCTAGTTCCACGGGATGGGGCACGGTCTGGCAGCACAGAGCAGTTCAGGGGCTCTGGAGCTGAAGGGATCACTTGGAGCATATCAATGTGCTGGAGCTACGGGCAGTGCATCTAGCTCTGAGGCGCTTTCTTCCCCACCTGCAGGGGAGACACGTTCTGGTGTGGTTGGACAACACCTCGGTTGTCTACCACATCAACCATCAGGGGGGCGCCAGGTCAGCTCATCATCTAAAAGTCTCTAGGGATCTGCTGGAATGGGCCTTTCCTTTTCTGTCCACTCTGCGGGCAGAGTATCTACCGGGAGAGCAGAACCAAGCTGCGGATGCACTCTCTCGTCAGGTGCCTGCTCCAGGGGAGTGGTGTCTTTGAAAGACACCAAAGACCCATGTAATTCCCAAATACTTAAGTCATGTTGCCTCCCAGTTCAGATTATATCTTTTCAGTAGATCTGCTGAAGCAGTGTAGTTCAAGGTCAACACCTGGGTCTTTGTAAAATTAAGCTTATAGCCTGATAAGCTTCCAAATGTTTCCAATATATTCATTAGTCCATTGAATGAGTTTTCAGGATCTTCCATGTAAACCAGTACGTCATCTGCGAACATTGCCACCTTGTGTTCAGTCCCGGCAACTGTCACACCCCTGACTCGGGGACACTGTCTAATCATTTGTCCAAGAGGTTTGATGAATAGTGCAAATAAAACTGGTGAAATAGGGCATCCCTGTCTACTTCCCCCTTCCAAATTAAACAAATCTGAAAGATCACCATTGATCTTTATTCGTGCTGTCGGTTTTGAGTAGAGAGATTTAATAATCCTAATAAATGTTTCATGAAAAGCAAATTTACCTAGTATTTTATAAAGAAAAAGCAGTCACCCAAATTTTAACATTGTGTTTGTCCAATATTGACTGAAAAATCAACATACTTTTACATACAACAGACATCAACATACAACAGACATACTTTTACAGCTAGGAAATGTTTTATCAAGCTATAAAAAACATTAAAAATAGTTACCTTAAGCTGTTCAAAATATATTCCACATGGAGCAGGAAAGAGAGGGAAAAAAGCGTCCAGATGAAATAGTCCTCTGTGATTCCAGAAGCAATTAGAGGTGTTTTCAGCATCCAAGGTTTGGCAGAAAATGATTAATCTGCTACAAAATAATTTTATAGAGTCCAGCGCACAGAGCAGGTGGAATTGTGAGCTCAAGAGGGCAGCCGCTCCATAAACAGCCTCTCAGGTCTTGCGTAGCTGCCAGGCGCACGGATAATGGGCTTTTAGCAGACTCGTAAGTGCCACACAAATGCCTCTAAGCTGTCACAGTAACTCGTACACAAACTGCGCCATGCTGTTGTTGGTAAATTTTAAACTTCTTGAAATTAGCGCCACGCTCAGAGAGGAGCCTCGTTAACTGAAGATAACGCCTCTAAGAGCCACTCAGAGCCACGAAACTCCCATGATAGTTGAAGAAACCCTCTCATAGCAAAGAAAACATGCTGCGTGGCTCCTTCTTCATCCTTCATTATTCGGTGGGACCCAGATCTTAGATGAAGTGAGGCCAATCCCACCATCAATGATCAAGCACCACTTGTCTTCCTGTCATTATCAACAATGAATTACCCTCAAGCAAGATCCTGCATACATAAGTCATTCCCGGTGTGCAGTAAAGTGCCTTGCATGGCAGTAACTAGCACTGTGTGTCAGAGCTTGTGTGAATTGGATGTGTCAAATGAAAGCACTTCAGATGGAAAGAAGCCTCAGATGAAAAGTACCAAAGAAATAAAGTCCATTATCATTTTACCTGAAGGCTACTCACCCTACGCTAATGTTCAGGTAACCTCATGCTATGTTTCCATTTTAACAGTTGCCGTTAATTGATGAAATCTAATGCAATACATTGTACATACATAAAAGTGTGCAACAAGCCAACAGTGCCCATAATACTACAGCAGAAACCACGAAGAATGAAAACTTACTTATACTTTAGTCAGCTATAGCATGAATTACTACATTATCTATGCATGATTTACTCCATGTTTTGTTATTATTTATTATTATTATTATTAGATGTTCTTTCTTCTTTGCACCTGCAGCCAGGGGATTATTATATTAGATGACCAAACTTAGCTTTTTAAAACTCCTATAGGGCTGCACATTGCAAAAGTAAGACTTAACTGAAAACTTCAAAAACTATGGTTTGTGCATTTTTGCTATCAAAATGAGCAAAATAGCAAATTATTAAGCTACAGTTTCTTCATTTATTCATTCATTCATTCTCTGATGCTTATTCGTCAGAAAATTCCAAGTGATTCATCTTTCCTATCCTCGGCCATGTCCTTTGACTCATCTTGCAGAATCCTGAAGCCCTCCCAAGCCAGATGGGAAATGTAATCCCTTCAGTTTGTCCTAAGATTTCCCAATTGCCTCCTCCCATTTGGATGTGTATGAAAGACGCCTCAACGGAGATGACCAGAGGCATCCTCACCAGATGGTTCCTTTCAATGTGAGAAAGTAGCAGCTCTACTCTGAGTCCCTCTCAGATATTCAAGCTTCTCACCCTGTCCCTGAGTGTAAACCTGGTCTTGCCTTCTGGCAATGATGGAGAAATTTGAAGGGGAGTGATTGCGATAAACACCCCCCACCCCCGTATCTGAACCTGAGTGGTGTACTGTTGCTGGACTTCTGTGCTGGTCATGGTTTGACCATCACAACATCATGTTTGAGCACAAGGGTGTTCCAAAAATGCACTTGGTACCACAGCACTCTAGGTCAAACAACGGTGATCAATTTTGTGTCATCAGACCTGCGACCCTGTATCTGAACACTCAAGTGAAGAGATGATGAAGCGTAAGTTCAAATGGTAGGCTGGGCCGAACTGACCTGCAAGACCTAAACACACTGTGAGGGTTTTCTGGGAATGTTTCGTAAGGGAAAACCTTTCCACACTGCCTTCAACTCACACTAGTTCTCTAAGAAAGTCCTCCTACTCCCGGACAAGTTCCACCATTCCGGAGTCGCAGACTGAACAGTCCCCCTAAAAATCGGTCCCCCCCCTGACGACGCAGTTCACAAATGATCACCTTGATTCTTCTTAAAATTGCACTCCAGTCATCATCTATGTCAGCGACAGATATCTGAAGCTTTAGTACAATTATTTCCACATAAATTCAGCATTATTTCATCATGAAAGGTGGCGGAAGTGATCAGAGCTGCTAGCTGATGTGTTCACTGCGCGTCAGACATTTTAAAGTGTCATGGAATTTCGCCTCGTTTCTTCTTAAAACGGCCTCATTTCTGCTTAAAACTGCCTTTAGAATGATTTAAGAGGTTTACCTTCATCATCTGATGGTTAATAATCCCATTAATCCATTTGATTGCTTTGGGTGAAGAGACTCCGTCTCAGACATACTGCTGTGGTCCCAAATGACGCATGCGTAGATGTAAAAGGCGGAGCGATTTGTAAGGGGCAGACCGTTTGGTCTGCGACACCGGCTCTCTGGTTAGCCACACGAACTGTCGCCTCTCATTGAACGTCATCAGTGCAATGTCTCCGACTGGAAAAGTAGTTTGGGCGTCTCCATGGGAACAACTCTCTGGGGGCTGGATGGAGAACGTGGTGTGGATTTCAGCCTACTACGGCAACTGCAAAGGTGTGTTGTTCCTCTCAGCAGCAAAACTGAACTGTTAAAACGCCCAATCAATCACAAACAAATCTTGCCTCATTCACAACCACATACTCGATAAATGTCTAGATTTTATGTGCATTACAGAGACTTTGCATTAACCAGATATTTTTTCCTCTTTGAATGAGCGTTGTCCCCCAGGATAGAGCTATCTCCAGAAAGCCCACAGCACAGGTCGTGGTGGCGGCCTGTCAGGCACCCATCGCTGTGATTTGGAGTTACTTCTGCAGCCACTACCTGAACTCATGTCATTTGAATGCCTTGCATTCAAGTGTAAGCCCCCTTCCACTGTGCTGTTCCGCCTCATCTACTGACCACCAAAATCAAACTCATCTTTCATCCCTGAGATGTCCAATCTCCTCACAACTTTCTGCACACCCTCTGTTGATGTCATCATATTAGGTGATATGAACATCCGTGCCGACACCCCCCTCCTGCTGCTCCGCCACTGAATTTCTTCAATTACTGGACTGCTTCAATTTAAAGCAACTCGACGTCCTCACACACATCGCGGGGCACACCTTGGACTTGGTCATCACAAACTCTGGCCCTCTCACCAACCTGCAGGTGTATGACTTAGGTGTCTCTGACCACAAGGCTGTTTCTGTGCAGTTGCTATCCTCATCCAATCTCTCCAAGAACAAACACAATATCTGTTTGAGAAACCTCAAAAACATTAACCCAGAACACTTGACAGCAGACTGTCAACATCTTACACACATTTCTCATCAGCCGACGAAGCAGTGGAATACTACAATAGCCATCTGAGTAGCCTCGTGGACCACCATGCCCCTGTCAAAACCAGAGCAGTCACCTTCAGCTGTTCAGCGCTCTGGTACACAGATGGGCTGCGGAAGATGAAGGCAGCAGGGTGGGTCTTTGAGTGGTGCTACAAGACCTCTGGCCTCACTGTCCATAAACAAAACTACTGGAAGCATCAACAACAATATTCGGAGTCCCTTAAAGAGGCAAGGTCACAATTCTACTCCAATGTTGTCAGAAATAGTCCAGGAAATTCCAAACTGCTTTTCTCCACCGTCAACCATCTCCTCAAACCACAATCCCCTCCACTTATTGGTACTACAGCAAAGCAGCGCAACCTCTTTATGGATTTTTTCACCTCCAAGATTGCACACATTCGCTCTGCTCTCTCTGGTCCCCTCACCCAAACAATTCCCCCAACATTTGCCATCTCCCAACCCCTAAACTGCTTTCCTTTGGACTCACCAGAAGAGATGCAAAATATCATCAGGAAGATGAAACCCTTCACCTGTGCCCTGGACCCCCTCCCAACCTCCCTGGTAAAAAAACATGTCACTGTCCTAAGTCCTCTGATTACCTCTGTTATAAATTACTCTCTCCAAACTGGCCACATCCCCTCCGTGTCAAAGAAAGCCACTATCAGACCACTTCTCAAAAAACACACTCTTGACCCAGAGATCCTTTGAAATTACAGGCCCATCTCCAATCTCCCCTTCATATCTAAAGTACTTGAGAAAGCAGTGGTCACCCATCTTCAGAACCATCTAAAACACAATAACCTCTATGAAAAATTCCAGTCTGGTTTCCACCCCGCCCACAGCACAGAGACTGCACTCATAAGAGTTACAAACGATCTCCTGATGTCCTCTGATGCTGTTATCTTCAGACTTGAAGCTAATATTAGCTTAGCTGAAGTTAGTTGTGATGCACTGAGCAGGTGTCTCAACAGGAACGACACGCTGTTTAATGACCGTAATAATAGCAACTTACATCCGAGCTGATGCCGTGCCCGACTGGTTCAAAATGACATTAAGGTGACCCCACAAACTGCAACGTTTTAATACAAACTGTGTCCGTGTTGAATGATAACGTCAGTAGAGCAGGTCCTCATATGGAGAGAGAGAGAGAGAGAGAGAGACAGACAGACAGACAAGATGGATAGAACAGACAGAAAACATATAATACATTGGTAGTTTGTCATGTGAATCATGACATAAATATGAAAAAATTACCAGAAAATACAGAAATATTAATATGAGTATAGAATAACATGACCAGATATTTAGTCAATGAAACAGTAAGCAGATCAAATCAAAATGAAATGACTAAAAACTAACTTAGGCAAAAGACTTAAGCCCCCGTCACACATAGCAAGAACGTGCAGGAACCAGCCCGACATGGCAAATATTGCCACAATCGGGTGCAGTCGGGAAGGAAAGAGGCGTGGTCAGCCGTGTCAGATGCATCCAGATTACCTCCTCCACACCTGCACGATGGCATCCAAAGCGCATGTAGATGACAGGTAGATGATACAGACTGCCGTCAGACGGCCGTAAAAAGGAGCTGAAAACTGCCAATGTTCAAACATCTGGAGGGCAAACACAGGACTGGAGTGGGAGGGAACGCTGTGTTCCTCCCTTTGTACAGTCCCTGCCAGTACTGGACACCGGAGTACAACCAACGTATGGACCGGACTCACACCATATGTGTTAAAGCTGCGTCTGACTGCTTGGCCAACTACCAGCAAACTTTCAGCAAAGGTGTCCAGTGGCACGTGCACACACTTAGTGGCTCATGCAGCCTTTATGAACACACACGCACACAGCTGAGTGATGCATGTGGGTGCAGCGTGCATGTGTGTGGGGCACACGTGCAAGCAAGTACACCCCGCACGTGCGCGCGTGCCACTGGACACCTTTGCTGAAAGTTTGCAGCAGTGTCATACCATGCGTCAGGCGCAGCCTTTCCAGTGATCATTAATTTCTTTTTTCTTTTTTGTTTACTTCAGCAGCACAATGCAACTCTATTCATCGTGATGTTGGTTGGATTATCATATGGGATTTCATTTTTGCGTGGTATGTGCAGCACACAGCACCCTGTGGTGAGAGGTTTTTCACTACAGGCTGTGGTTTGGATCCTCTGCGCTGTCCTGGTTCTGTGCTGGAGGTGAGTTTCATTATTAATAATCTTGTCACAGCCTGGCAATACAGTTCCACATCACACCTTCTACAGAGTTTAGATGGTGATAAGGTAGTAATATGCATATTACAGCAGTGAGATCCATTCAGCTCTGTGCCTGACGTGCTCTATTACGCATTACTGTGCATGAGACCACGGAGAGGCACAGTGGCACACGGTACTTTCGGTCTGATTGTGCGCTGTTCACACCCACTGTACATGATTAATGCATGCCACATACATGTTATTACATATCAACATTTCCTTTACCCTCCCTGGCAAAGGAAATGTTGCCACATTGCCACATGCTGTTTTGATGGCGTCAGAATATGTAGACTATGATCAGATGATGCAAAAACTGCATATAGACCGCCATCAGACGTGCATTCCATTTCCATGGTGCCAAGAGTGTTTTGAACATGTGAAACACACTCGGGACAGCTGAGCAAATGGGACCAAATATGTAGATGCTCACAGACTGCCATCCGTAGGTCTTCAGACTGCACCTGAATATTTTTCGATTGCGGCCGGATGTGTCATTCTGATTCAATTCAGCCTCAATCGGTGTATGTGTGATGGGGGTATAAGACAAGAGCAGAAAACTGTCAAAGATAGCATTGTGGTGCAATAAGGTGGGCTGAGGTTGTCGTGAGTGAAGCAGATGGGTTAATGCAGTTCAGGGCAACATGCTTACAGTGGTACCTCATCAGCAGACACACACTGAGAGCTAAAAGAAGCCTGCAGGAAAGAAGATACATTTACACAATGAGACAGAGTTTTGACGAACACAAACACAAGACCCAGACTGCTCATTTAACAAAGATTGGTTTTGTGACATACATCTGCAACAGTTATGTTTAAAGTTAAATTGCAATTATCCTTCAAACAGATATTTGTTTTGTGTTAGTTTCATTGGTGTGATTTTCACTGTTGGTGGGCAGCCCGCGTGCATCGACCATCTTGCTCAACCAGGACTCTTTCTTGATCACTCCCTAGTTATGCCAGTGAGGCCTGCCTTTCCTACGTTGATCTTCAACTCTGTCTTATATAATCAACTTCCCAATGTTGTTTCCACTGCTGTAAAACAAGTCCAAGTCACTCTCTTACATAATGTACGTATGTGCTGGTTCTAAGTTCAATGCAACAACAGTATCTTCCAGCACTGCATTTTGAATGTTCAAATGCAAACTTCATTAGCCTCGCTGATTGCTGAGTGTTCACAAGCAGTACTTTGTATTTGACTAAACCAGCACTTTAACTACCGGTAATTGTAATTTATTGGTCTTTGGCTACTCCTCCATATCTTCTTCACTAAGCTCACTGCTGTCTTTGCTAATAATTCTCACTCATTCTCACATTCACTGATGTTCTTGATCTGTGTTCTTGGCTGGTTGAACGTGTTTGCTTCTGCCAGAAGTGCTTTATCGATGATGTGAAATTGTGTGTCTGCCTGTGTTGCGACTGTCCTGACTTTGGCTTTACAAATTTAGATGATATTTGGTGCTGAGGTGGGCCATTTTTGGTTCTTTTCTATTTCTGTTACATTTCTTGTAAATAAAAAAAAATACAGATGTAACATTTCATTTCTAATTTAACTTAAACTCTTCCTGTGTTTGCCTTTTAATATCCAAATTATCTCTCTTCCCTTTGATTCATTTTATTTTTTGCACTTTCATTTCTTATGCTAACTTATTTGCATATTTTTTAGTTTTGAGGGTTTTTTTTTTTTTTTTTTTTTTTTTTTTTTTTGAGACAGACAGACAGCAGACAGCACAGTAAACAAACAGCACAGTAAACACAACCATAGACCGCTGAATGCTCATGTTAATGTGTTTATGTGTTTCTGACCAGCAGGGACATGTAGAACCGGTGCAGGTAGAGGATCTGGATACAGCCAAGTCGCAGCATAACCTTCCCGTCCACCTTTGACATGTCTTTGTAGCCATCTCCCTCTGTTGCTCTCGGAAACAAGGACAGTTTGAAGCTGAAGACTTCCTCACCCATGATGGACACTGCCTGCACAGGGAATGAGATCATGACATTTTTCCACACAGTGAACGGGAATTCGGCTTTTGTCAGGGTCATCCCTTTGAAAAAGACAATTGGTGACCATTTTGAACCATCTTCATGCATGCTAGTACCACTGTTAAGTGACAGGCTGTCACTATGCGCACACTTTTTTGCCCTTCCTCTGTCCATGTCAATTAAATGCTCTGGTAACACATTCTGTGCAGTAACCTGTATGTTTTTTTAAAGAAAAGATGAAATTGTTGACCTTTGCTTGTGGTTTGTGCTCTAATGGACAGGTTGTTGCACTGCATGAAGTGACAGCACCAAGAAGGCCCCCCAGCAAAAATCATTTATACCTATCTCCTTGGTACTGCCAGCAGCTCGCTATTCAAGGTCCCATCTGTGGACTCATTCCTACAGCTATGGCTTTCAGGCATCAGGCTTTCAGCCCACAATTCACCTTTTGTTAAAAAATAAATAAATAAATAAAATAAAACATACATACATACATACACACACACACACACACACACACGCTTCGCGTCGTGGTGTTTCAGACTCCGTGAAGTGCATTCAAACCGTATAATGCACGGCTTCTCGTTGTTTAATCCGCTTATACCATGGTCCCACACAGTGAGCTAACACACAAATATTTATTTAAGTTAACAGAACTTGATAAATATACATATATATATATATACATATATATATATACATATATATATATATATATATATATATACACACACACACACACACTAGCTAGATGACCCATTCTGCACACAGATAATATGTTGTCATCATTAATTTTCATAGAGCAATTTGTGACATTCATGAGACTTAAGTGAATGGAATACTGTACACAGCAGGTACTTTTTAATTGAAAAAAAAAACAAAAAACTACAATTTTATTGATCTAATCTAGTCTAAACTGGGCAACAGAAGTTGGACTTTGCAATTGATCCTCCTCCCAGAAGGGTAAACAATTTCAGGCGAATACATACAAACAAGGTAGTCACCCAAAGACTGTTTCATTCAAAAATTCATTCTAATCTAATTACATTTGTTCCGCAAATCTGACTGGTTAATTGTGTGAGATTTCAGACCATAAAATATCATATTGACGGTGGCAAACTATTCAACCGTTTCATATTTGATGTATTACGTTGCGCCCTGACCGCGAGCGACGACGATGCCAAATTTGTGGATTTAAGCTACCATACAAAAGTACTGATGAGGATTCTGATACAGAATTACTCAATCCAGCTGACGAGGTGGAGAAATCTGTGGGTCTGCTCACAGAATTTCCAGTTTGGCATGAAGACGCGGCTGCTACGGTAAGCTTCGACGACCGAATTACTTATAGAAAAATAAACCGTGCAAATGATGGAATTGCATTAGAATGGGAACATCCCTGTTGTATGTGATGATTTGTGGATGTTAATGCTGGATTATACAGTCTCAAATTGAGTTTTACCGGTGATGCTTTAGGGTTATTCCCTAAATGAATGATTTTTCAAAAAAAATCATTAACCTTTGTCCAAAATGATGACAAGACCAAGTGCTGAAGGTTAGTCAAAAATTAGATTTCATGATATTTCACCATTCATCCATTGTTATACATACTAGTTAGCATAGTGGCACTTGCTAGAACCACACTGTTCATGTGAGCAGGTTAATACAATAGAGACAGATGTGGAATAAATGCAATACAATTTTATTACAGCTGTATTGTCAAGACTGGGTTTAGAAGATTGAATATAGCATTAACATAAGGATACAACATTTGGTTCAAAGTGGGAACAATTTGACTGTGATATACCTTTTTGTGAAAAGTTTTGGGGTTGACATCCATTACCACAATATCTCTGAGTCGGGCAAACACCTCTGTTTCTTTGGTTTGGACGAGTACTGATGCATCAATTCCTGCAAGGCAGAACAGTCATGTGACCAAACATGAATCATAGACATTAAAACAAAGCCTAAAAGAACAGCTAAAGATGGCACATATGCAGATTCCTGGGTCAGTAGGCAGCCTGGAGCAACCAAGTATCAGAACATCCCAAATCAGTGCTCATTTGAGGTATAGTTTTCAGTGGATTATAAAAGAAACAGACTCCATTATGCAGTCATGTGACCTCTGATTGTAATGCAGCCAGGATAGGGAGCAAAAGACATGCTGGATTCCCTTACTTAGAACACATATAGGTCAAAGGGAATGTAAAGCACAAGCACAAATCTGCCCTTGAAATATGCTCAACTCTCAACTGGTGAAGCTGAAGAAAATGTGGCAAAAAGGTTTGCGAGTTGGGGTTCCATATCCATACCATCTAACTGGGTAAGATAATGCACTGCCTTTTACAAACTAGTAGTATTAGGTGTACTACTTATGTTTTGAGGGAATATCAGCTATGACCTTCTGTCCATGTGGTATGCTTCTCTGAAGAATATTTGGCACACACATACCTCCACGCTGAGGGCGTCAGAAACAGTAATAGGTCTTTTCACCTGGCTGGAATATAGATGGCTACTTTTGAGAGTTGGGGATGGATCGGTTGTGTAATTTCGGCGGTGACCATCATTCACTCACTCATCACTCATCTTCAACTGCTTTTCTGGGTTCAGGTCACGGGGGCAACAGCTCCAGCAGGGGACCCCAGACTTCCCTTTCCCGTGCCACACTGACCACCTCTGACTGGGGGATCCCAAGGTGTTCCCAGACCAGTGTTGAGATATAATCTCTGCACCTAGTCCTGGGTCTTCCCCGGGGTCTCATCCCAGATGGACGTGCCTGGAACACCTCCCTAGGGAGGCGCCCAGGGGGTATCCTTACCAGATGCCCAAACCACCTCAGCTGGCTCCTTTCAATGCGAAAGAGCAGCGAATCTACTCCGAGCTCCCCACGGATAACCGAACTTCTCACCCTATCTATAAGGGAGACACCAGCCACCCTGCTGAGGAAACCCATTTTGGCCGCTTGTACCCACAATCTTTCAGTCATGACCCAACCCTCATGACCATAGGTGAGAGTAGGAACGAAGACTGACCAGTAGATCGAGAGCTTCACCTTTGGGTCAGCTCCATTTTCGTCACAACAGTACAGTAGAGCGAATGCAATACCGCCCCTGCTGCGCCGATTCTCAGGCCAATCTCACGCTCCATCGTCCCCTCACTTGTGAACAAGATCCAGAGGTACTTGAACTCCTTCACTTGGGGCAAGGCCATATTCCCTACCCAGAGTAGGCAATCCATCGGTTTCCTGCTGAGAACCATGGTCTCAGATTTAGAGGTGCTGATCCTCATCCCAGCAGCTTCATACTCAGCTGCGAACTTATCCAGTGAGTGTTGGAGGTCACCGGCTGATGAAGCCAACAGGACCACATCATCTGCAAAAAGCAGTGATGAGACCCTGAGCCCACCAAACCGGAAACCCTGACCATCTAGAACTCAAAATGGTTCCATATCATGGTGGATGCAGAGACAGTGTGGGACCTAATACTCTCAACCCAAAAATGGTATTCATCAGGATTTTTCCCAGCACAAAGACATACCTATCTCCACTTCCCTTCTGGGTGTAATCTGCTTAACACATCATCGTCTGACAAACAAACCCACGACACCTTGAACAAATCTGTGCATATCCACTGTTCTACTCAGGGCAGGAAACTCAGTGAGATGAGACTTAGGCTCCCAATATTTTGACCTGGGTTTGATTCCCAGTAATGCTGCAGTCTGTGTCCTTGAACAAGACTCTTCATTTGCATTGTCCCAGTCCACCCAGCTGCAAGTGAGTACCCATTTTGGCTGGGGAAGTAACATGAGGTGGACATTTTTCTTTTAGATGTAGATAATACAGGGAAATGAGGCTGAATGCTGAATGATCTTGACCTGGCTTCAACTTTGTATTATTAGGTGTCTGTTGACAAGTGTCATGCACATCAAGACTCAATCATTATACCTTGGACTCTGATGTCAGCGATGTTGCTGTGATCATCACAGACCTCCACATGGAAAGAGCCTAACATGGCAAAAAGCTTGAAGCTGAAGATTCCACCATCTTTAGCAGTTTTAGACACTGAAATAGACAAGGTACAGTCCAAAAATCATCGGTCACCATTTAATTCCATTTCAGTTTATGTTTCTGCTACTATCAGACTGGACAATTCTGGAAATATTTTATCTTAATAAACATCAGTAAATTATGATATATGTGACCATATAAGCTAAGGGAGTATTTCTTTGGTAATTTAATTGTTTAATTTTTTCTGTTGAGATTAGCGTTTTTTGAGCTCCATGCCAAAGTGATTTTTTTTAAAACAAAAGAAGACATTTTGATCTCTGTTTGAAAGTGACAGGAGCAAAATAGGTCAGAAAGGGCAGAGCCAAGCTTATGGTCTGATTACTCCTGAGTTCAGAAGACCTTCAACACTTCCTGCTGAGGGTGGAGCTGATGACACACAGGCCCTTTGAGACTCACCTGTACTCTCCTTTCTGGTTTTCACCTGCTTTTTGGAGTCTTGGTCCCGGGTGGCTGTGAGACGCTGAGGCACAGCATTGGTCAGGTAGTTAATGGTGGACAGCAGAGCTTTAGTGTGGAGGAGGAAGTGCAGTGAGGAAAACTCCACCTGCAACGCAAAGGTAAAATGTTCAGGTGATCCCGGAGCATGAAATCAGTACAGACCAGTTTCACCATTTCACGTCTCACACTAAAGACTAATTCAAGCTTATACTGATTTTCATGCCCCTTCTTTGCAGAGCTTATCTCCAACTCACCAGGCTTGTTTCAATCTGCTGTCTACTCCCACTACAGATCACAATGTCACCTACAAACATCAAAGCCCATGGAGAGTCCTGTCTAATAATTGTTATGGTAATATTGTTCTCACTTATTTCTTTGAACTCTTCTTTTCCCGGGGCAAAATGATTGTACAACATGAATCTTTAATAGTTGTAATTTATCTTGAAATTCCTGAAATGAACAGAAGTTTACATGGTTCCAAATATAAATTATCTACAGCACCAGAATTAATCATTTAAGTGAGTGAATGTTCCAAAATGTCTGTCAATGTTCCAAGGCATTAAAACACTGATAATGATTTACTGTAGCTGATAGTTACTCTGTGCCAACACAAAAAAAATGCCATTGGATTGACCAACACACAATATATTGGGAAAGAGAACTGTAGATTTAAGCAAGTCAGGAATGTCTCTTGGAACCATTCCTAAACTCTAAATTCCAAGATCACCAGTTCAAACAATTGTAGGTGCAGGTTACGGGTAGGTTTAGCCATTTTGCCAAAGGTCAGGAAGAAAAAAGCAATTTAAAAATAACAACAACAACAATAATCATCATCAATCCATGAAACCTTAATATCATCATCATCCACTCACCTTCAGTGCTTGCTCAGTGCTGCAGTACACAGTCTGGAAACTTGGGCCACCAGGATCAGCCTACAAAATCCACACACAAAATTTTATATATATATATATATATATATATATATATATATATATATATATATATATATATATATATATATACACTCAACAAAAATATAAATGCAACACTTTTTGTTTTTGCTCCCATTTGTATGAGATGAACTCAAAGATCTAAAACTTTTTCCACATACACAATATCACCATTTCCCTCAAATATTGTTCACAAACCAGTCTAAATCTGTGATAGTGAGCACTTCTCCTTTGCTGAGATAATCCATCCCACCTCACAGGTGTGCCATATCAAGATGCTGATTAGACACCATGATTAGTGCACAGGTGTGCCTTAGACTGCCCACAATAAAAGGCCACTCTGAAAGGTGCAGTTTTATCACACAGCACAATGCCACAGATGTCGCAAGATTTGAGGGAGCGTGCAATTGGCATGCTGACAGCAGGAATGTCAACCAGAGCTGTTGCTCGTGTATTGAATGTTCATTTCTCTACCATAAGCCATCTCCAAAGGCGTTTCAGAGAATTTGGCAGTACATCCAACCAGCCTCACAACTGCAGACCACGTGTAACCACACCAGCCCAGGACCTCCACATCCAGCATGTTCACCTCCAAGATCGTCTGAGACCAGCTACTCGGAAAGCTTCCTGAAACAATCGGTTTGCATAACCAAAGAATTTCTGCACAAACTGTCAGAAACCATCTCAGGGAAGCTCATCTGCATGCTCGTCATCCTCATCGGGGTCTCGACCTGACTCCAGTTCGTCGTCGCAACTTCGTACAGCCATTGAAGAGGAGTGGACCAACATTCCACAGGCCAATATTGACAACCTGATCAGCTCTATGCGAAGGAGATGTGTTGCACTGCATGAGGCAAATGGTGGTCACACCAGATACTGACTGGTATCCCCCCCCCCCCCCCCAATAAAACAAAACTGCACCTTTCAGAGTGGCCTTTTATTGTGGACAGTCTAAGGCACACCTGTGCACTAATCATGGTGTCTAATCAGCATCTTGATATGGCACACCTGTGAGGTGGGATGGATTATCTCAGCAAAGGAGAAGTGCTCACTATCACAGATTTAGACTGGTTTGTGAACAATATTTGAGGGAAATGGTGATATTGTGTATGTGGAAAAAGTTTGAGATCTTTGAGTTCATCTCATACAAAATGGGAGCAAAACCAAAAGTGTTGCGTTTATATTTTTGTTGAGTATATATATATATATGTGGTCTATTAGAAAAGAAACCGACCTTTTTATTTTTTTCAAAAACTATATGGATTTGAATCACGTGCGATTACATCAGACAAACTTGAACCCTGAGTTTTTTCACGCCTGTCGGTTGTGTCATTCGCCTGTGGGCAGGCTTTGAGTGAGGAGTGGTCCACCCCTCCCGTCTATTTTTTCCATTGTTTAGGAATGGCTCAGAGACTGCCGCTTTGCTTGATCAAAATTTTTTCAGAAACTGTAAGGCACATCCGAGTGGATACCATTCGAGAAATTCAGCTGGTTTTCGGTGAAAATTTTAAGAGATTGAGAGATTATGGAGTGTTACTGTCGCTTTAAGGACAACCCACGGAGCCGGAGGGCGCGCCGCGCTCCAAGCCGCCGTCGTCAGCCTGTTTCGAGCTGAAAACTTCCAAATTTAAGCCTCTGTTGACCCAGGACGTTGTGAGAGAACAGAGAAGTTTCAGAAGAGGTTGGGATCAGCAGTTTATCCGGACATTCCACTGTTAAAGGAGATTTTGTAATGAAAGACGTGCGGACGGATTCGCGCATCGGCACCACAGAGAAACACCTCCGTGTTGATAACCATTCGTAAAATTCAGGTGGGTTTCAATGGTTTTCAGTTGAGTGAGTATCCGAGAAACTGTTTAACAGCTGGGCATGTTCAAACTTGTCCCGTAACGCTTCCAACAGAGGTCTACCAGTCCTTGGTCTACCAGTATGTTTGCCTTTAACAACCTTCCCATGTTGTTTGTATTTGGTCCAGAGTTTAGACACAGCTGACTGTGAACAACCAACATCTTTTGCAA